>NC_138895.1:35807088-36407088 GCF_965194825.1 Balaenoptera physalus | reverse complement strand
TGGAGCCTGCTGGTACTCGGTGCTCTTGCAGGGAATAGGGTGCCCACGAGAGGTCCTCGGTGTCTTGACAAGCTTACTAACCTTAAAAGAAAACAGACCTAAAACAAATGCCACAAGGAAACTGCTTCAAGCTCAGCTTCGGCAGGGCTAGTCAAGGCTTTACCTGGAGGAAAGAACTCACGTCAAGTTTCCTTTATCTCTAGGGCGTCTGAGGAGAGGCTCCCACCCAGGCTATGAAAGCACCCTGTTGATGCAGAGAACACTCGTTCCCTTCCCAGAGCCCTGCCTACAATGACTAAAGACTGGTCCTAAAACTGTTATTTCGGTAACTTCAAGGCAGCATGCATGGAGCATTCAAAATGGGAAAGCAAGGCTTGTGCCATAAGGTCACCGTTTCCAGCGAACACGCGGCCTACCTACTTGTGATTTCTACCAAGTAAATATACACTCTAGCTAAACACTGGTCCCTCCCTTGAATAAAGTTTATTTGGCACGGAGTTCTGCGTGTAGCCAACAGCCTCCCCCAAGGAGCGCTCTAGGTAGGCTATCTGGCTTAGCTTCTTCTAAAACCCTGCAGTGTAAGAGGAAGATCTGTGCTTTGGTTACAGCAGAAACGCAAGCTGACTTTCTCCTGTAAGGATGGGGTCTTAAGGTATGACTTTGTAGAAGGAATGCGAAGCAGTTTTGGTTTCTCAGAGCTGCTCAGCCTAGGGCAATGAGGCAGATTTGCATGATATGTAGGACGTGAGAGAACACATTTCCTGGGGCTGTTGGAGAGCTGAGGAAATCTAGCTCTTCCAAGGAAGAGTGCAGTGTGTTGGCCTACACACAAAATACACAGAGTGACTGGGAAAGGTGTCCGGGCCTGGATGTTTCTTAGTAGCCCAGTGGAGACTGCCGGTACTCGGTGGTCTTCCAGGGAATAAGGTGCCCAGGCGAGGTCCTCGGTGTCCTGAAAAGCTTACTAACCTTAAAAGGAAACAGACCTGAAACTAATGCCTCAAGGACTCCGCTCCAAGCTTCCACTTCGGCAGGGCTATTCTAGGCTTTACCTTGAGGAAAGGACTCACGTCAAGTTTCCTTTTAGCTGTAGAGCGTCTGAGGAGAGGCTCCCACCCAGGCTATGAAAGCACCCTGTTGATGTAGAGAACACTGGTTCCCTTCCCAGAGCCTTGCCTACAGAGACTAGAGACCCGTCCTAAAATTGTTATTTAGGCAGCTTCAAGGCAGCTTGAATGGAGCATTCAAAATGGGTAAGCAAGGCTTGTGCCATAAGTTCCCCGTTTCCAGCGAACATGCAGCCTACCTCCTTGTGATTTCTACCAAGTAAATATACACTCTAGCTACACACCGGTCCCTTCCTTGAATAAAGTTTATTTGGCACGTAATTCTGCGTGTAGCCAACCGCCTCCCCCAGGGATCGCTCTGGGTAGGCTATCGGGCTTAGCTTCTTCTAAAACCCTGGAGTGTAAGAGGAAGAACTGTGCTGTGGTTACAGCAGAAACGCAAGCCGACTTTCTACTGTAAGGATGGGGTGTTAAGGTATGACTTTGTAGAAGGAATGTGAAGCAGTTTTGGTTTCTCAGTGCCGGTCAGCCTAGGGCAATGAGGCAGATTTGCATGATATGTAGGACGTGAGAGAACACATTTCCTGGAGCTGTTGGAGAGCTGAGGAAATCTAGCTCTTCCAAGGAAGAGTGTAGTGTGTTGGCCTACACACAAAATACAAAGAGTGAATGGGAAAAGTTTCCGGGCCTGGATGTTTCTTAGTAGCCCAGTGGAGCCTGCCGGTACTGGGTGTTCTTGCAGGGAATAGGGTGCCCAGGCGAGGTCCTCAGGGCCTTGAAAAGCTTACTAACCTTAAAAGAAAACAGACCTGAAACTAATGCCTCAAGAACTCCTCTCCAAGCTTCCACTTCGGCAGGGCTATTCTAGGCTTTACCTTGAGGAGAGGACTCACGTCAAGTTTCCTTTTAGCTCTAGAGTGTCGCAGGCGAGGCTCCTACCCAGTCTATGAAAGCACCCTGTTGATGTAGAGAACACTCGTTCCCTTCCCAGAGCCCTGCCTACGGACACTAGAGACCCGTCCTAAAATTGTAATTTAGGTAGCTTCAAGGCAGCTTGAATGGAGCATTCAAAAGTGGTAAGCAAGGCTTGTGCCATAAGTTCCCCGGTTCCAGCGAACATGCAGCCTACCTCCTTGTGATTTCTACCAAGTAAATATACACTCTAGCTACACACTGGTCCCTTCCTTGAATAAAGTTTATTTGGCACGGAATTCTGCGTGTAGCCAACCGCCTCCCCTTGGGAGCGCTCTGGGTAGGCTATCGGGCTCTGCTTCTTCTAAAACCCTGGAGTGTAAGAGGAAGAACTGTGCTTTGGTTACAGCAGGAAAGCAAGCCGACTTTCTCCTGTAAGGATGGGGTCTTAAGGTTTGACTTTAAAGAAGGAATGCGTTGCAGTTTTGGTTTCTCAGTGCTGCTCAGCCTAGGGCAATGAGGGAGATTTGCATGACATATAGGAATTGAGAGAACACATTGCCTGGAGTTGTTGGAGAGCTGAGGAAATCTAGCTCTTCCAAGGAAGAGTGCAGTGTGTTGCCCTACACACAAAATACACAGTGACTGGGAAACGTTTCCGGGCCTGGATGTTTCTTAGTAGCCCAGTGGAGCCTGCTGGTACTCGGTGCTCTTGCAGGGAATAGGGTGCCCACGAGAGGTCCTCGGTGTCTTGACAAGCTTACTAACCTTAAAAGAAAACAGACCTAAAACAAATGCCACAAGGAAACTGCTTCAAGCTCAGCTTCGGCAGGGCTAGTCAAGGCTTTACCTGGAGGAAAGAACTCACGTCAAGTTTCCTTTATCTCTAGGGCGTCTGAGGAGAGGCTCCCACCCAGGCTATGAAAGCACCCTGTTGATGCAGAGAACACTCGTTCCCTTCCCAGAGCCCTGCCTACAATGACTAAAGACTGGTCCTAAAACTGTTATTTCGGTAACTTCAAGGCAGCATGCATGGAGCATTCAAAATGGGAAAGCAAGGCTTGTGCCATAAGGTCACCGTTTCCAGCGAACACGCGGCCTACCTACTTGTGATTTCTACCAAGTAAATATACACTCTAGCTAAACACTGGTCCCTCCCTTGAATAAAGTTTATTTGGCACGGAGTTCTGCGTGTAGCCAACAGCCTCCCCCAAGGAGCGCTCTAGGTAGGCTATCTGGCTTAGCTTCTTCTAAAACCCTGCAGTGTAAGAGGAAGATCTGTGCTTTGGTTACATCAGAAACGCAAGCTGACTTTCTCCTGTAAGGATGGGGTCTTAAGGTATGACTTTGTAGAAGGAATGCGAAGCAGTTTTGGTTTCTCAGAGCTGCTCAGCCTAGGGCAATGAGGCAGATTTGCATGATATGTAGGACGTGAGAGAACACATTTCCTGGGGCTGTTGGAGAGCTGAGGAAATCTAGCTCTTCCAAGGAAGAGTGCAGTGTGTTGGCCTACACACAAAATACACAGAGTGACTGGGAAAGGTGTCCGGGCCTGGATGTTTCTTAGTAGCCCAGTGGAGACTGCCGGTACTCGGTGGTCTTCCAGGGAATAAGGTGCCCAGGCGAGGTCCTCGGTGTCCTGAAAAGCTTACTAACCTTAAAAGGAAACAGACCTGAAACTAATGCCTCAAGGACTCCGCTCCAAGCTTCCACTTCGGCAGGGCTATTCTAGGCTTTACCTTGAGGAAAGGACTCACGTCAAGTTTCCTTTTAGCTGTAGAGCGTCTGAGGAGAGGCTCCCACCCAGGCTATGAAAGCACCCTGTTGATGTAGAGAACACTCGTTCCCTTCCCAGAGCCTTGCCTACAGAGACTAGAGACCCGTCCTAAAATTCTTATTTAGGCAGCTTCAAGGCAGCTTGAATGGAGCATTCAAAATGGGTAAGCAAGGCTTGTGCCATAAGTTCCCCGTTTCCAGCGAACATGCAGCCTACCTCCTTGTGATTTCTACCAAGTAAATATACACTCTAGCTACACACCGGTCCCTTCCTTGAATAAAGTTTATTTGGCACGTAATTCTGCGTGTAGCCAACCGCCTCCCCCAGGGATCGCTCTGGGTAGGCTATCGGGCTTAGCTTCTTCTAAAACCCTGGAGTGTAAGAGGAAGAACTGTGCTGTGGTTACAGCAGAAACGCAAGCCGACTTTCTACTGTAAGGATGGGGTGTTAAGGTATGACTTTGTAGAAGGAATGTGAAGCAGTTTTGGTTTCTCAGTGCTGGTCAGCCTAGGGCAATGAGGCAGATTTGCATGATATGTAGGACGTGAGAGAACACATTTCCTGGAGCTGTTGGAGAGCTGAGGAAATCTAGCTCTTCCAAGGAAGAGTGTAGTGTGTTGGCCTACACACAAAATACAAAGAGTGAATGGGAAAAGTTTCCGGGCCTGGATGTTTCTTAGTAGCCCAGTGGAGCCTGCCGGTACTGGGTGTTCTTGCAGGGAATAGGGTGCCCAGGCGAGGTCCTCAGGGCCTTGAAAAGCTTACTAACCTTAAAAGAAAACAGACCTGAAACTAATGCCTCAAGAACTCCTCTCCAAGCTTCCACTTCGGCAGGGCTATTCTAGGCTTTACCTTGAGGAGAGGACTCACGTCAAGTTTCCTTTTAGCTCTAGAGTGTCGCAGGCGAGGCTCCTACCCAGTCTATGAAAGCACCCTGTTGATGTAGAGAACACTCGTTCCCTTCCCAGAGCCCTGCCTACAGACACTAGAGACCCGTCCTAAAATTGTAATTTAGGTAGCTTCAAGGCAGCTTGAATGGAGCATTCAAAAGTGGTAAGCAAGGCTTGTGCCATAAGTTCCCCGGTTCCAGCGAACATGCAGCCTACCTCCTTGTGATTTCTACCAAGTAAATATACACTCTAGCTACACACTGGTCCCTTCCTTGAATAAAGTTTATTTGGCACGGAATTCTGCGTGTAGCCAACCGCCTCCCCTTGGGATCGCTCTGGGTAGGCTATCGGGCTCTGCTTCTTCTAAAACCCTGGAGTGTAAGAGGAAGAACTGTGCTTTGGTTACAGCAGGAAAGAAAGCCGACTTTCTCCTGTAAGGATGGGGTCTTAAGGTTTGACTTTAAAGAAGGAATGCGTTGCAGTTTTGGTTTCTCAGTGCTGCTCAGCCTAGGGCAATGAGGGAGATTTGCATGACATATAGGAATTGAGAGAACACATTGCCTGGAGTTGTTGGAGAGCTGAGGAAATCTAGCTCTTCCAAGGAAGAGTGCAGTGTGTTGCCCTACACACAAAATACACAGTGACTGGGAAACGTTTCCGGGCCTGGATGTTTCTTAGTAGCCCAGTGGAGCCTGCTGGTACTCGGTGCTCTTGCAGGGAATAGGGTGCCCACGAGAGGTCCTCGGTGTCTTGACAAGCTTACTAACCTTAAAAGAAAACAGACCTAAAACAAATGCCACAAGGAAACTGCTTCAAGCTCAGCTTCGGCAGGGCTAGTCAAGGCTTTACCTGGAGGAAAGAACTCACGTCAAGTTTCCTTTATCTCTAGGGCGTCTGAGGAGAGGCTCCCACCCAGGCTATGAAAGCACCCTGTTGATGCAGAGAACACTCGTTCCCTTCCCAGAGCCCTGCCTACAATGACTAAAGACTCGTCCTAAAACTGTTATTTCGGTAACTTCAAGGCAGCATGCATGGAGCATTCAAAATGGGAAAGCAAGGCTTGTGCCATAAGGTCACCGTTTCCAGCGAACACGCGGCCTACCTACTTGTGATTTCTACCAAGTAAATATACACTCTAGCTAAACACTGGTCCCTCCCTTGAATAAAGTTTATTTGGCACGGAGTTCTGCGTGTAGCCAACAGCCTCCCCCAAGGAGCGCTCTAGGTAGGCTATCTGGCTTAGCTTCTTCTAAAACCCTGCAGTGTAAGAGGAAGATCTGTGCTTTGGTTACATCAGAAACGCAAGCTGACTTTCTCCTGTAAGGATGGGGTCTTAAGGTATGACTTTGTAGAAGGAATGCGAAGCAGTTTTGGTTTCTCAGAGCTGCTCAGCCTAGGGCAATGAGGCAGATTTGCATGATATGTAGGACGTGAGAGAACACATTTCCTGGGGATGTTGGAGAGCTGAGGAAATCTAGCTCTTCCAAGGAAGAGTGCAGTGTGTTGGCCTACACACAAAATACACAGAGTGACTGGGAAAGGTGTCCGGGCCTGGATGTTTCTTAGTAGCCCAGTGGAGACTGCCGGTACTCGGTGGTCTTCCAGGGAATAAGGTGCCCAGGCGAGGTCCTCGGTGTCCTGAAAAGCTTACTAACCTTAAAAGGAAACAGACCTGAAACTAATGCCTCAAGGACTCCGCTCCAAGCTTCCACTTCGGCAGGGCTATTCTAGGCTTTACCTTGAGGAAAGGACTCACGTCAAGTTTCCTTTTAGCTGTAGAGCGTCTGAGGAGAGGCTCCCACCCAGGCTATGAAAGCACCCTGTTGATGTAGAGAACACTCGTTCCCTTCCCAGAGCCTTGCCTACAGAGACTAGAGACCCGTCCTAAAATTCTTATTTAGGCAGCTTCAAGGCAGCTTGAATGGAGCATTCAAAATGGGTAAGCAAGGCTTGTGCCATAAGTTCCCCGTTTCCAGCGAACATGCAGCCTACCTCCTTGTGATTTCTACCAAGTAAATATACACTCTAGCTACACACCGGTCCCTTCCTTGAATAAAGTTTATTTGGCACGTAATTCTGCGTGTAGCCAACCGCCTCCCCCAGGGATCGCTCTGGGTAGGCTATCGGGCTTAGCTTCTTCTAAAACCCTGGAGTGTAAGAGGAAGAACTGTGCTGTGGTTACAGCAGAAACGCAAGCCGACTTTCTACTGTAAGGATGGGGTGTTAAGGTATGACTTTGTAGAAGGAATGTGAAGCAGTTTTGGTTTCTCAGTGCCGGTCAGCCTAGGGCAATGAGGCAGATTTGCATGATATGTAGGACGTGAGAGAACACATTTCCTGGAGCTGTTGGAGAGCTGAGGAAATCTAGCTCTTCCAAGGAAGAGTGTAGTGTGTTGGCCTACACACAAAATACAAAGAGTGAATGGGAAAAGTTTCCGGGCCTGGATGTTTCTTAGTAGCCCAGTGGAGCCTGCCGGTACTGGGTGTTCTTGCAGGGAATAGGGTGCCCAGGCGAGGTCCTCAGGGCCTTGAAAAGCTTACTAACCTTAAAAGAAAACAGACCTGAAACTAATGCCTCAAGAACTCCTCTCCAAGCTTCCACTTCGGCAGGGCTATTCTAGGCTTTACCTTGAGGAGAGGACTCACGTCAAGTTTCCTTTTAGCTCTAGAGTGTCGCAGGCGAGGCTCCTACCCAGTCTATGAAAGCACCCTGTTGATGTAGAGAACACTCGTTCCCTTCCCAGAGCCCTGCCTACAGACACTAGAGACCCGTCCTAAAATTGTAATTTAGGTAGCTTCAAGGCAGCTTGAATGGAGCATTCAAAAGTGGTAAGCAAGGCTTGTGCCATAAGTTCCCCGGTTCCAGCGAACATGCAGCCTACCTCCTTGTGATTTCTACCAAGTAAATATACACTCTAGCTACACACTGGTCCCTTCCTTGAATAAAGTTTATTTGGCACGGAATTCTGCGTGTAGCCAACCGCCTCCCCTCGGGAGCGCTCTGGGTAGGCTATCGGGCTCTGCTTCTTCTAAAACCCTGGAGTGTAAGAGGAAGAACTGTGCTTTGGTTACAGCAGGAAAGCAAGCCGACTTTCTCCTGTAAGGATGGGGTCTTAAGGTTTGACTTTAAAGAAGGAATGCGTTGCAGTTTTGGTTTCTCAGTGCTGCTCAGCCTAGGGCAATGAGGGAGATTTGCATGACATATAGGAATTGAGAGAACACATTTCCTGGAGTTGTTGGAGAGCTGAGGAAATCTAGCTCTTCCAAGGAAGAGTGCAGTGTGTTGCCCTACACACAAAATACACAGTGACTGGGAAACGTTTCCGGGCCTGGATGTTTCTTAGTAGCCCAGTGGAGCCTGCTGGTACTCGGTGCTCTTGCAGGGAATAGGGTGCCCACGAGAGGTCCTCGGTGTCTTGACAAGCTTACTAACCTTAAAAGAAAACAGACCTAAAACAAATGCCACAAGGAAACTGCTTCAAGCTCAGCTTCGGCAGGGCTAGTCAAGGCTTTACCTGGAGGAAAGAACTCACGTCAAGTTTCCTTTATCTCTAGGGCGTCTGAGGAGAGGCTCCCACCCAGGCTATGAAAGCACCCTGTTGATGCAGAGAACACTCGTTCCCTTCCCAGAGCCCTGCCTACAATGACTAAAGACTCGTCCTAAAACTGTTATTTAGGTAACTTCAAGGCAGCATGCATGGAGCATTCAAAATGGGAAAGCAAGGCTTGTGCCATAAGGTCACCGTTTCCAGCGAACACGCGGCCTACCTACTTGTGATTTCTACCAAGTAAATATACACTCTAGCTAAACACTGGTCCATTCCTTGAATAAAGTTTATTTGGCACGGAGTTCTGCGTGTAGCCAACAGCCTCCCCCAAGGAGCGCTCTAGGTAGGCTATCTGGCTTAGCTTCTTCTAAAACCCTGCAGTGTAAGAGGAAGATCTGTGCTTTGGTTACAGCAGAAACGCAAGCTGACTTTCTCCTGTAAGGATGGGGTCTTAAGGTATGACTTTGTAGAAGGAATGCGAAGCAGTTTTGGTTTCTCAGAGCTGCTCAGCCTAGGGCAATGAGGCAGATTTGCATGATATGTAGGACGTGAGAGAACACATTTCCTGGGGCTGTTGGAGAGCTGAGGAAATCTAGCTCTTCCAAGGAAGAGTGCAGTGTGTTGGCCTACACACAAAATACACAGAGTGACTGGGAAAGGTGTCCGGGCCTGGATGTTTCTTAGTAGCCCAGTGGAGACTGCCGGTACTCGGTGGTCTTCCAGGGAATAAGGTGCCCAGGCGAGGTCCTCGGTGTCCTGAAAAGCTTACTAACCTTAAAAGGAAACAGACCTGAAACTAATGCCTCAAGGACTCCGCTCCAAGCTTCCACTTCGGCAGGGCTATTCTAGGCTTTACCTTGAGGAAAGGACTCACGTCAAGTTTCCTTTTAGCTGTAGGGCGTCTGAGGAGAGGCTCCCACACAGGCTATGAAAGCACCCTGTTGATGTAGAGAACACTCGTTCCCTTCCCAGAGCCTTGCCTACAGAGACTAGAGACCCGTCCTAAAATTGTTATTTAGGCAGCTTCAAGGCAGCTTGAATGGAGCATTCAAAATGGGTAAGCAAGGCTTGTGCCATACGTTCCCATTTCCAGCGAACATGCAGCCTACCTCCTTGTGATTTCTACCAAGTAAATATACACTCTAGCTACACACTGGTCCCTTCCTTGAATAAAGTTTATTTGGCACGGAATTCTGCGTGTAGCCAACCGCCTCCCCCAGGGATCGCTCTGGGTAGGCTATCGGGCTTAGCTTCTTCTAAAACCCTGGAGTGTAAGAGGAAGAACTGTGCTGTGGTTACAGCAGAAACGCAAGCCGACTTTCTACTGTAAGGATGGGGTGTTAAGGTATGACTTTGTAGAAGGAATGTGAAGCAGTTTTGGTTTCTCAGTGCCGGTCAGCCTAGGGCAATGAGGCAGATTTGCATGATATGTAGGACGTGAGAGAACACATTTCCTGGAGCTGTTGGAGAGCTGAGGAAATCTAGCTCTTCCAAGGAAGAGTGTAGTGTGTTGGCCTACACACAAAATACAAAGAGTGAATGGGAAAAGTTTCCGGGCCTGGATGTTTCTTAGTAGCCCAGTGGAGCCTGCCGGTACTGGGTGTTCTTGCAGGGAATAGGGTGCCCAGGCGAGGTCCTCAGGGCCTTGAAAAGCTTACTAACCTTAAAAGAAAACAGACCTGAAACTAATGCCTCAAGAACTCCTCTCCAAGCTTCCACTTCGGCAGGGCTATTCTAGGCTTTACCTTGAGGAGAGGACTCACGTCAAGTTTCCTTTTAGCTCTAGAGTGTCGCAGGCGAGGCTCCTACCCAGTCTATGAAAGCACCCTGTTGATGTAGAGAACACTCGTTCCCTTCCCAGAGCCCTGCCTACAGACACTAGAGACCCGTCCTAAAATTGTAATTTAGGTAGCTTCAAGGCAGCTTGAATGGAGCATTCAAAAGTGGTAAGCAAGGCTTGTGCCATAAGTTCCCCGGTTCCAGCGAACATGCAGCCTACCTCCTTTTGATTTCTACCAAGTAAATATACACTCTAGCTACACACTGGTCCCTTCCTTGAATAAAGTTTATTTGGCACGGAATTCTGCGTGTAGCCAACCGCCTCCCCTCGGGAGCGCTCTGGGTAGGCTATCGGGCTCTGCTTCTTCTAAAACCCTGGAGTGTAAGAGGAAGAACTGTGCTTTGGTTACAGCAGGAAAGCAAGCCGACTTTCTCCTGTAAGGATGGGGTCTTAAGGTTTGACTTTAAAGAAGGAATGCGTTGCAGTTTTGGTTTCTCAGTGCTGCTCAGCCTAGGGCAATGAGGGAGATTTGCATGACATATAGGAATTGAGAGAACACATTTCCTGGAGTTGTTGGAGAGCTGAGGAAATCTAGCTCTTCCAAGGAAGAGTGCAGTGTGTTGCCCTACACACAAAATACACAGTGACTGGGAAACGTTTCCGGGCCTGGATGTTTCTTAGTAGCCCAGTGGAGCCTGCTGGTACTCGGTGCTCTTGCAGGGAATAGGGTGCCCACGAGAGGTCCTCGGTGTCTTGACAAGCTTACTAACCTTAAAAGAAAACAGACCTAAAACAAATGCCACAAGGAAACTGCTTCAAGCTCAGCTTCGGCAGGGCTAGTCAAGGCTTTACCTGGAGGAAAGAACTCACGTCAAGTTTCCTTTATCTCTAGGGCGTCTGAGGAGAGGCTCCCACCCAGGCTATGAAAGCACCCTGTTGATGCAGAGAACACTCGTTCCCTTCCCAGAGCCCTGCCTACAATGACTAAAGACTCGTCCTAAAACTGTTATTTAGGTAACTTCAAGGCAGCATGCATGGAGCATTCAAAATGGGAAAGCAAGGCTTGTGCCATAAGGTCACCGTTTCCAGCGAACACGCGGCCTACCTACTTGTGATTTCTACCAAGTAAATATACACTCTAGCTAAACACTGGTCCATTCCTTGAATAAAGTTTATTTGGCACGGAGTTCTGCGTGTAGCCAACAGCCTCCCCCAAGGAGCGCTCTAGGTAGGCTATCTGGCTTAGCTTCTTCTAAAACCCTGCAGTGTAAGAGGAAGATCTGTGCTTTGGTTACAGCAGAAACGCAAGCTGACTTTCTCCTGTAAGGATGGGGTCTTAAGGTATGACTTTGTAGAAGGAATGCGAAGCAGTTTTGGTTTCTCAGAGCTGCTCAGCCTAGGGCAATGAGGCAGATTTGCATGATATGTAGGACGTGAGAGAACACATTTCCTGGGGCTGTTGGAGAGCTGAGGAAATCTAGCTCTTCCAAGGAAGAGTGCAGTGTGTTGGCCTACACACAAAATACACAGAGTGACTGGGAAAGGTGTCCGGGCCTGGATGTTTCTTAGTAGCCCAGTGGAGACTGCCGGTACTCGGTGGTCTTCCAGGGAATAAGGTGCCCAGGCGAGGTCCTCGGTGTCCTGAAAAGCTTACTAACCTTAAAAGGAAACAGACCTGAAACTAATGCCTCAAGGACTCCGCTCCAAGCTTCCACTTCGGCAGGGCTATTCTAGGCTTTACCTTGAGGAAAGGACTCACGTCAAGTTTCCTTTTAGCTGTAGGGCGTCTGAGGAGAGGCTCCCACCCAGGCTATGAAAGCACCCTGTTGATGTAGAGAACACTCGTTCCCTTCCCAGAGCCTTGCCTACAGAGACTAGAGACCCGTCCTAAAATTGTTATTTAGGCAGCTTCAAGGCAGCTTGAATGGAGCATTCAAAATGGGTAAGCAAGGCTTGTGCCATACGTTCCCATTTCCAGCGAACATGCAGCCTACCTCCTTGTGATTTCTACCAAGTAAATATACACTCTAGCTACACACTGGTCCCTTCCTTGAATAAAGTTTATTTGGCACGGAATTCTGCGTGTAGCCAACCGCCTCCCCCAGGGATCGCTCTGGGTAGGCTATCGGGCTTAGCTTCTTCTAAAACCCTGGAGTGTAAGAGGAAGAACTGTGCTGTGGTTACAGCAGAAACGCAAGCCGACTTTCTACTGTAAGGATGAGGTGTTAAGGTATGACTTTGTAGAAGGAATGTGAAGCAGTTTTGGTTTCTCAGTGCCGGTCAGCCTAGGGCAATGAGGCAGATTTGCATGATATGTAGGACGTGAGAGAACACATTTCCTGGAGCTGTTGGAGAGCTGAGGAAATCTAGCTCTTCCAAGGAAGAGTGTAGTGTGTTGGCCTACACACAAAATACAAAGAGTGAATGGGAAAAGTTTCCGGGCCTGGATGTTTCTTAGTAGCCCAGTGGAGCCTGCCGGTACTGGGTGTTCTTGCAGGGAATAGGGTGCCCAGGCGAGGTCCTCAGGGCCTTGAAAAGCTTACTAACCTTAAAAGAAAACAGACCTGAAACTAATGCCTCAAGCACTCCGCTCCAAGCTTCCACTTCGGCAGGGCTATTCTAGGCTTTACCTTGAGGAGAGGACTCACGTCAAGTTTCCTTTTAGCTCTAGAGTGTCTCAGGCGAGGCTCCTACCCAGTCTATGAAAGCACCCTGTTGATGTAGAGAACACTCGTTCCCTTCCCAGAGCCCTGCCTACAGACACTAGAGACCCGTCCTAAAATTGTAATTTAGGTAGCTTCAAGGCAGCTTGAATGGAGCATTCAAAAGTGGTAAGCACGGCTTGTGCCTTAAGTTCCCCGTTTCCAGCGAACATGCAGCCTACCTCCTTGTGATTTCTACCAAGTAAATATACACTCTAGCTACACACTGGTCCCTTCCTTGAATAAAGTTTATTTGGCACGGAATTCTGCGTGTAGCCAACCGCCTCCCCTTGGGAGCGCTCTGGGTAGGCTATCGGGCTCTGCTTCTTCTAAAACCCTGGAGTGTAAGAGGAAGAACTGTGCTTTGGTTACAGCAGGAAAGCAAGCCGACTTTCTCCTGTAAGGATGGGGTCTTAAGGTTTGACTTTAAAGAAGGAATGCGTTGCAGTTTTGGTTTCTCAGTGCTGCTCAGCCTAGGGCAATGAGGGAGATTTGCATGACATATAGGAATTGAGAGAACACATTGCCTGGAGTTGTTGGAGAGCTGAGGAAATCTAGCTCTTCCAAGGAAGAGTGCAGTGTGTTGCCCTACACACAAAATACACAGTGACTGGGAAACGTTTCCGGGCCTGGATGTTTCTTAGTAGCCCAGTGGAGCCTGCTGGTACTCGGTGCTCTTGCAGGGAATAGGGTGCCCACGAGAGGTCCTCGGTGTCTTGACAAGCTTACTAACCTTAAAAGAAAACAGACCTAAAACAAATGCCACAAGGAAACTGCTTCAAGCTCAGCTTCGGCAGGGCTAGTCAAGGCTTTACCTGGAGGAAAGAACTCACGTCAAGTTTCCTTTATCTCTAGGGCGTCTGAGGAGAGGCTCCCACCCAGGCTATGAAAGCACCCTGTTGATGCAGAGAACACTCGTTCCCTTCCCAGAGCCCTGCCTACAATGACTAAAGACTCGTCCTAAAACTGTTATTTAGGTAACTTCAAGGCAGCATGCATGGAGCATTCAAAATGGGAAAGTAAGGCTTGTGCCATAAGGTCACCGTTTCCAGCGAACACGCGGCCTACCTCCTTGTGATTTCTACCAAGTAAATATACACTCTAGCTACACACTGGTCCCTTCCTTGAATAAAGTTTATTTGGCACGTAATTCTGCGTGTAGCCAACCGCCTCCCCCAGGGATCGCTCTGGGTAGGCTATCGGGCTTAGCTTCTTCTAAAACCCTGGAGTGTAAGAGGAAGAACTGTGCTGTGGTTACAGCAGAAACGCAAGCCGACTTTCTACTGTAAGGATGGGGTGTTAAGGTATGACTTTGTAGAAGGAATGTGAAGCAGTTTTGGTTTCTCAGTGCCGGTCAGCCTAGGGCAATGAGGCAGATTTGCATGATATGTAGGACGTTAGAGAACACATTTCCTGGAGCTGTTGGAGAGCTGAGGAAATCTAGCTCTTCCAAGGAAGAGTGTAGTGTGTTGGCCTACACACAAAATACAAAGAGTGAATGGGAAAAGTTTCCGGGCCTGGATGTTTCTTAGTAGCCCAGTGGAGCCTGCCGGTACTGGGTGTTCTTGCAGGGAATAGGGTGCCCAGGCGAGGTCCTCAGGGCCTTGAAAAGCTTACTAACCTTAAAAGAAAACAGACCTGAAACTAATGCCTCAAGCACTCCCCTCCAAGCTTCCACTTCGGCTGGGCTATTCTAGGCTTTACCTTGAGGAGAGGACTCACGTCAAGTTTCCTTTTAGCTCTAGAGTGTCTCAGGCGAGGCTCCTACCCAGTCTATGAAAGCACCCTGTTGATGTAGAGAACACTCGTTCCCTTCCCAGAGCCCTGCCTACAGACACTAGAGACCCGTCCTAAAATTGTAATTTAGGTAGCTTCAAGGCAGCTTGAATGGAGCATTCAAAAGTGGTAAGCACGGCTTGTGCCATAAGTTCCCCGTTTCCAGCGAACATGCAGCCTACCTCCTTGTGATTTCTACGAAGTAAATATACACTCTAGCTACACACTGGGCCCTTCCTTGAATAAAGTTTATTTGGCACGGAATTCTGCGTGTAGCCAACCGCCTCCCCTTGGGATCGCTCTGGGTAGGCTATCGGGCTCTGCTTCTTCTAAAACCCTGGAGTGTAAGAGGAAGAACTGTGCTTTGGTTACAGCAGGAAAGCAAGCCGACTTTCTCCTGTAAGGATGGGGTCTTAAGGTTTGACTTTAAAGAAGGAATGCGTTGCAGTTTTGTTTTCTCAGTGCTGCTCAGCCTAGGGCAATGAGGGAGATTTGCATGACATATAGGAATTGAGAGAACACATTGCCTGGAGTTGTTGGAGAGCTGAGGAAATCTAGCTCTTCCAAGGAAGAGTGCAGTGTGTTGCCCTACACACAAAATACACAGTGACTGGGAAACGTTTCCGGGCCTGGATGTTTCTTACTAGCCAAGTGGAGCCTGCTGGTACTCGGTGCTCTTGCAGGGAATAGGGTGCCCACGAGCGGTCCTCGGTGTCTTGACAAGCTTACTAACCTTAAAAGAAAACAGACCTAAAACAAATGCCACAAGGAAACTGCTTCAAGCTCAGCTTCGGCAGGGCTAGTCAAGGCTTTACCTGTAGGAAAGAACTCACGTCAAGTTTCCTTTATCTCTAGGGCGTCTGAGGAGAGGCTCCCACCCAGGCTATGAAAGCACCCTGTTGATGCAGAGAACACTCGTTCCCTTCCCAGAGCCCTGCCTACAATGACTAAAGACTGGTCCTAAAACTGTTATTTAGGTAACTTCAAGGCAGCATGCATGGAGCATTCAAAATGGGAAAGCAAGGCTTGTGCCATAAGGTCACCGTTTCCAGCGAACACGCGGCCTACCTACTTGTGATTTCTACCAAGTAAATATACACTCTAGCTAAACACTGGTCCCTTCCTTGTATAAAGTTTATTTGGCACGGAGTTCTGCGTGTAGCCAACAGCCTCCCCCAAGGAGCGCTCTAGGTAGGCTATCTGGCTTAGCTTCTTCTAAAACCCTGCAGTGTAAGAGGAAGATCTGTGCTTTGGTTACAGCAGAAACGCAAGCTGACTTTCTCCTGTAAGGATGGGGTCTTAAGGTATGACTTTGTAGAAGGAATGCGAAGCAGTTTTGGTTTCTCAGAGCTGCTCAGCCTAGGGCAATGAGGCAGATTTGCATGATATGTAGGACGTGAGAGAACACATTTCCTGGGGCTGTTGGAGAGCTGAGGAAATCTAGCTCTTCCAAGGAAGAGTGCAGTGTGTTGGCCTACACACAAAATACACAGAGTGACTGGGAAAGGTGTCCGGGCCTGGATGTTTCTTAGTAGCCCAGTGGAGACTGCCGGTACTCGGTGGTCTTCCAGGGAATAAGGTGCCCAGGCGAGGTCCTCGGTGTCCTGAAAAGCTTACTAACCTTAAAAGGAAACAGACCTGAAACTAATGCCTCAAGGACTCCGCTCCAAGCTTCCACTTCGGCAGGGCTATTCTAGGCTTTACCTTGAGGAAAGGACTCACGTCAAGTTTCCTTTTAGCTGTAGAGCGTCTGAGGAGAGGCTCCCACCCAGGCTATGAAAGCACCCTGTTGATGTAGAGAACACTCGTTCTCTTCCCAGAGCCTTGCCTACAGAGACTAGAGTCCCGTCCTAAAATTGTTATTTAGGCAGCTTCAAGGCAGCTTGAATGGAGCATTCAAAATGGGTAAGCAAGGCTTGTGTCATAAGTTCCCCGTTTCCAGCGAACATGCAGCCTACCTCCTTGTGATTTCTACCAAGTAAATATACACTCTAGCTACACACCGGTCCCTTCCTTGAATAAAGTTTATTTGGCACGTAATTCTGCGTGTAGCCAACCGCCTCCCCCAGGGATCGCTCTGGGTAGGCTATCGGGCTTAGCTTCTTCTAAAACCCTGGAGTGTAAGAGGAAGAACTGTGCTGTGGTTACAGCAGAAACGCAAGCCGACTTTCTACTGTAAGGATGGGGTGTTAAGGTATGACTTTGTAGAAGGAATGTGAAGCAGTTTTGGTTTCTCAGTGCCGGTCAGCCTAGGGCAATGTGGCAGATTTGCATGATATGTAGGACGTGAGAGAACACATTTCCTGGAGCTGTTGGAGAGCTGAGGAAATCTAGCTCTTCCAAGGAAGAGTGTAGTGTGTTGGCCTACACACAAAATACAAAGAGTGAATGGGAAAAGTTTCCGGGCCTGGATGTTTCTTAGTAGCCCAGTGGAGCCTGCCGGTACTGGGTGTTCTTGCAGGGGATAGGGTGCCCAGGCGAGGTCCTCAGGGCCTTGAAAAGCTTACTAACCTTAAAAGAAAACAGACCTGAAACTAATGCCTCAAGAACTCCGCTCCAAGCTTCCACTTCGGCAGGGCTATTCTAGGCTTTACCTTGAGGAGAGGACTCACGTCAAGTTTCCTTTTAGCTCTAGAGTGTCGCAGGCGAGGCTCCTACCCAGTCTATGAAAGCACCCTGTTGATGTAGAGAACACTCGTTCCCTTCCCAGAGCCCTGCCTACAGACACTAGAGACCCGTCCTAAAATTGTAATTTAGGTAGCTTCAAGGCAGCTTGAATGGAGCATTCAAAAGTGGTAAGCAAGGCTTGTGCCATAAGTTCCCCGGTTCCAGCGAACATGCAGCCTACCTCCTTGTGATTTCTACCAAGTAAATATACACTCTAGCTACACACTGGTCCCTTCCTTGAATAAAGTTTATTTGGCACGGAATTCTTCGTGTAGCCAACCGCCTCCCCTCGGGAGCGCTCTGGGTAGGCTATCGGGCTCTGCTTCTTCTAAAACCCTGGAGTGTAAGAGGAAGAACTGTGCTTTGGTTACAGCAGGAAAGCAAGCCGACTTTCTCCTGTAAGGATGGGGTCTTAAGGTTTGACTTTAAAGAAGGAATGCGTTGCAGTTTTGGTTTCTCAGTGCTGCTCAGCCTAGGGCAATGAGGGAGATTTGCATGACATATAGGAATTGAGAGAACACATTGCCTGGAGTTGTTGGAGAGCTGAGGAAATCTAGCTCTTCCAAGGAAGAGTGCAGTGTGTTGCCCTACACACAAAATACACAGTGACTGGGAAACGTTTCCGGGCCTGGATGTTTCTTAGTAGCCCAGTGGAGCCTGCTGGTACTCGGTGCTCTTGCAGGGAATAGGGTGCCCACGAGCGGTCCTCGGTGTCTTGACAAGCTTACTAACCTTAAAAGAAAACAGACCTAAAACAAATGCCACAAGGAAACTGCTTCAAGCTCAGCTTCGGCAGGGCTAGTCAAGGCTTTACCTGGAGGAAAGAACTCACGTCAAGTTTCCTTTATCTCTAGGGCGTCTGAGGAGAGGCTCCCACCCAGGCTATGAAAGCACCCTGTTGATGCAGAGAACACTCGTTCCCTTCCCAGAGCCCTGCCTACAATGACTAAAGACTGGTCCTAAAACTGTTATTTAGGTAACTTCAAGGCAGCATGCATGGAGCATTCAAAATGGGAAAGCAAGGCTTGTGCCATAAGGTCACCGTTTCCAGCGAACACGCGGCCTACCTACTTGTGATTTCTACCAAGTAAATATACACTCTAGCTAAACACTGGTCCCTCCCTTGAATAAAGTTTATTTGGCACGGAGTTCTGCGTGTAGCCAACAGCCTCCCCCAAGGAGCGCTCTAGGTAGGCTATCTGGCTTAGCTTCTTCTAAAACCCTGCAGTGTAAGAGGAAGATCTGTGCTTTGGTTACAGCAGAAACGCAAGCTGACTTTCTCCTGTAAGGATGGGGTCTTAAGGTATGACTTTGTAGAAGGAATGCGAAGCAGTTTTGGTTTCTCAGAGCTGCTCAGCCTAGGGCAATGAGGCAGATTTGCATGATATGTAGGACGTGAGAGAACACATTTCCTGGGGCTGTTGGAGAGCTGAGGAAATCTAGCTCTTCCAAGGAAGAGTGCAGTGTGTTGGCCTACACACAAAATACACAGAGTGACTGGGAAAGGTGTCCGGGCCTGGATGTTTCTTAGTAGCCCAGTGGAGACTGCCGGTACTCGGTGGTCTTCCAGGGAATAAGGTGCCCAGGCGAGGTCCTCGGTGTCCTGAAAAGCTTACTAACCTTAAAAGGAAACAGACCTGAAACTAATGCCTCAAGGACTCCGCTCCAAGCTTCCACTTCGGCAGGGCTATTCTAGGCTTTACCTTGAGGAAAGGACTCACGTCAAGTTTCCTTTTAGCTGTAGAGCGTCTGAGGAGAGGCTCCCACCCAGGCTATGAAAGCACCCTGTTGATGTAGAGAAAACTGGTTCCCTTCCCAGAGCCTTGCCTACAGAGACTAGAGACCCGTCCTAAAATTGTTATTTAGGCAGCTTCAAGGCAGCTTGAATGGAGCATTCAAAATGGGTAAGCAAGGCTTGTGCCATAAGTTCCCCGTTTCCAGCGAACATGCAGCCTACCTCCTTGTGATTTCTACCAAGTAAATATACACTCTAGCTACACACCGGTCCCTTCCTTGAATAAAGTTTATTTGGCACGTAATTCTGCGTGTAGCCAACCGCCTCCCCCAGGGATCGCTCTGGGTAGGCTATCGGGCTTAGCTTCTTCTAAAACCCTGGAGTGTAAGAGGAAGAACTGTGCTGTGGTTACAGCAGAAACGCAAGCCGACTTTCTACTGTAAGGATGGGGTGTTAAGGTATGACTTTGTAGAAGGAATGTGAAGCAGTTTTGGTTTCTCAGTGCCGGTCAGCCTAGGGCAATGAGGCAGATTTGCATGATATGTAGGACGTGAGAGAACACATTTCCTGGAGCTGTTGGAGAGCTGAGGAAATCTAGCTCTTCCAAGGAAGAGTGTAGTGTGTTGGCCTACACACAAAATACAAAGAGTGAATGGGAAAAGTTTCCGGGCCTGGATGTTTCTTAGTAGCCCAGTGGAGCCTGCCGGTACTGGGTGTTCTTGCAGGGAATAGGGTGCCCAGGCGAGGTCCTCAGGGCCTTGAAAAGCTTACTAACCTTAAAAGAAAACAGACCTGAAACTAATGCCTCAAGAACTCCTCTCCAAGCTTCCACTTCGGCAGGGCTACTCTAGGCTTTACCTTGAGGAGAGGACTCACGTCAAGTTTCCTTTTAGCTCTAGAGTGTCGCAGGCGAGGCTCCTACCCAGTCTATGAAAGCACCCTGTTGATGTAGAGAACACTCGTTCCCTTCCCAGAGCCCTGCCTACGGACACTAGAGACCCGTCCTAAAATTGTAATTTAGGTAGCTTCAAGGCAGCTTGAATGGAGCATTCAAAAGTGGTAAGCAAGGCTTGTGCCATAAGTTCCCCGGTTCCAGCGAACATGCAGCCTACCTCCTTGTGATTTCTACCAAGTAAATATACACTCTAGCTACACACTGGTCCCTTCCTTGAATAAAGTTTATTTGGCACGGAATTCTGCGTGTAGCCAACCGCCTCCCCTTGGGAGCGCTCTGGGTAGGCTATCGGGCTCTGCTTCTTCTAAAACCCTGGAGTGTAAGAGGAAGAACTGTGCTTTGGTTACAGCAGGAAAGAAAGCCGACTTTCTCCTGTAAGGATGGGGTCTTAAGGTTTGACTTTAAAGAAGGAATGCGTTGCAGTTTTGGTTTCTCAGTGCTGCTCAGCCTAGGGCAATGAGGGAGATTTGCATGACATATAGGAATTGAGAGAACACATTGCCTGGAGTTGTTGGAGAGCTGAGGAAATCTAGCTCTTCCAAGGAAGAGTGCAGTGTGTTGCCCTACACACAAAATACACAGTGACTGGGAAACGTTTCCGGGCCTGGATGTTTCTTAGTAGCCCAGTGGAGCCTGCTGGTACTCGGTGCACTTGCAGGGAATAGGGTGCCCACGAGCGGTCCTCGGTGTCTTGACAAGCTTACTAACCTTAAAAGAAAACAGACCTAAAACAAATGCCACAAGGAAACTGCTTCAAGCTCAGCTTCGGCAGGGCTAGTCAAGGCTTTACCTGTAGGAAAGAACTCACGTCAAGTTTCCTTTATCTCTAGGGCGTCTGAGGAGAGGCTCCCACCCAGGCTATGAAAGCACCCTGTTGATGCAGAGAACACTCGTTCCCTTCCCAGAGCCCTGCCTACAATGACTAAAGACTGGTCCTAAAACTGTTATTTAGGTAACTTCAAGGCAGCATGCATGGAGCATTCAAAATGGGAAAGCAAGGCTTGTGCCATAAGGTCACCGTTTCCAGCGAACACGCGGCCTACCTACTTGTGATTTCTACCAAGTAAATATACACTCTAGCTAAACACTGGTCCCTTCCTTGAATAAAGTTTATTTGGCACGGAGTTCTGCGTGTAGCCAACAGCCTCCCCCAAGGAGCGCTCTAGGTAGGCTATCTGGCTTAGCTTCTTCTAAAACCCTGCAGTGTAAGAGGAAGATCTGTGCTTTGGTTACAGCAGAAACGCAAGCTGACTTTCTCCTGTAAGGATGGGGTCTTAAGGTATGACTTTGTAGAAGGAATGCGAAGCAGTTTTGGTTTCTCAGAGCTGCTCAGCCTAGGGCAATGAGGCAGATTTGCATGATATGTAGGACGTGAGAGAACACATTTCCTGGGGCTGTTGGAGAGCTGAGGAAATCTAGCTCTTCCAAGGAAGAGTGCAGTGTGTTGGCCTACACACAAAATACACAGAGTGACTGGGAAAGGTGTCCGGGCCTGGATGTTTCTTAGTAGCCCAGTGGAGACTGCCGGTACTCGGTGGTCTTCCAGGGAATAAGGTGCCCAGGCGAGGTCCTCGGTGTCCTGAAAAGCTTACTAACCTTAAAAGGAAACAGACCTGAAACTAATGCCTCAAGGACTCCGCTCCAAGCTTCCACTTCGGCAGGGCTATTCTAGGCTTTACCTTGAGGAAAGGACTCACGTCAAGTTTCCTTTTAGCTGTAGAGCGTCTGAGGAGAGGCTCCCACCCAGGCTATGAAAGCACCCTGTTGATGTAGAGAACACTCGTTCTCTTCCCAGAGCCTTGCCTACAGAGACTAGAGTCCCGTCCTAAAATTGTTATTTAGGCAGCTTCAAGGCAGCTTGAATGGAGCATTCAAAATGGGTAAGCAAGGCTTGTGTCATAAGTTCCCCGTTTCCAGCGAACATGCAGCCTACCTCCTTGTGATTTCTACCAAGTAAATATACACTCTAGCTACACACCGGTCCCTTCCTTGAATAAAGTTTATTTGGCACGTAATTCTGCGTGTAGCCAACCGCCTCCCCCAGGGATCGCTCTGGGTAAGCTATCGGGCTTAGCTTCTTCTAAAACCCTGGAGTGTAAGAGGAAGAACTGTGCTGTGGTTACAGCAGAAACGCAAGCCGACTTTCTACTGTAAGGATGGGGTGTTAAGGTATGACTTTGTAGAAGGAATGTGAAGCAGTTTTGGTTTCTCAGTGCCGGTCAGCCTAGGGCAATGAGGCAGATTTGCATGATATGTAGGACGTGAGAGAACACATTTCCTGGAGCTGTTGGAGAGCTGAGGAAATCTAGCTCTTCCAAGGAAGAGTGTAGTGTGTTGGCCTACACACAAAATACAAAGAGTGAATGGGAAAAGTTTCCGGGCCTGGATGTTTCTTAGTAGCCCAGTGGAGCCTGCCGGTACTGGGTGTTCTTGCAGGGGATAGGGTGCCCAGGCGAGGTCCTCAGGGCCTTGAAAAGCTTACTAACCTTAAAAGAAAACAGACCTGAAACTAATGCCTCAAGAACTCCGCTCCAAGCTTCCACTTCGGCAGGGCTATTCTAGGCTTTACCTTGAGGAGAGGACTCACGTCAAGTTTCCTTTTAGCTCTAGAGTGTCGCAGGCGAGGCTCCTACCCAGTCTATGAAAGCACCCTGTTGATGTAGAGAACACTCGTTCCCTTCCCAGAGCCCTGCCTACAGACACTAGAGACCCGTCCTAAAATTGTAATTTAGGTAGCTTCAAGGCAGCTTGAATGGAGCATTCAAAAGTGGTAAGCAAGGCTTGTGCCATAAGTTCCCCGGTTCCAGCGAACATGCAGCCTACCTCCTTGTGATTTCTACCAAGTAAATATACACTCTAGCTACACACTGGTCCCTTCCTTGAATAAAGTTTATTTGGCACGGAATTCTGCGTGTAGCCAACCGCCTCCCCTTGGGAGCGCTCTGGGTAGGCTATCGGGCTCTGCTTCTTCTAAAACCCTGGAGTGTAAGAGGAAGAACTGTGCTTTGGTTACAGCAGGAAAGCAAGCCGACTTTCTCCTGTAAGGATGGGGTCTTAATTTTTGACTTTAAAGAAGGAATGCGTTGCAGTTTTGGTTTCTCAGTGCTGCTCAGCCTAGGGCAATGAGGGAGATTTGCATGACATATAGGAATTGAGAGAACACATTGCCTGGAGTTGTTGGAGAGCTGAGGAAATCTAGCTCTTCCAAGGAAGAGTGCAGTGTGTTGCCCTACACACAAAATACACAGTGACTGGGAAACGTTTCCGGGCCTGGATGTTTCTTAGTAGCCCAGTGGAGCCTGCTGGTACTCGGTGCTCTTGCAGGGAATAGGGTGCCCACGAGCGGTCCTCGGTGTCTTGACAAGCTTACTAACCTTAAAAGAAAACAGACCTAAAACAAATGCCACAAGGAAACTGCTTCAAGCTCAGCTTCGGCAGGGCTAGTCAAGGCTTTACCTGGAGGAAAGAACTCACGTCAAGTTTCCTTTATCTCTAGGGCGTCTGAGGAGAGGCTCCCACCCAGGCTATGAAAGCACCCTGTTGATGCAGAGAACACTCGTTCCCTTCCCAGAGGCCTGCCTACAATGACTAAAGACTGGTCCTAAAACTGTTATTTAGGTAACTTCAAGGCAGCATGCATGGAGCATTCAAAATGGGAAAGCAAGGCTTGTGCCATAAGGTCACCGTTTCCCGCGAACACGCGGCCTACCTACTTGTGATTTCTACCAAGTAAATATACACTCTAGCTAAACACTGGTCCCTTCCTTGTATAAAGTTTATTTGGCACGGAGTTCTGCGTGTAGCCAACAGCCTCCCCCAAGGAGCGCTCTAGGTAGGCTATCTGGCTTAGCTTCTTCTAAAACCCTGCAGTGTAAGAGGAAGATCTGTGCTTTGGTTACAGCAGAAACGCAAGCTGACTTTCTCCTGTAAGGATGGGGTCTTAAGGTATGACTTTGTAGAAGGAATGCGAAGCAGTTTTGGTTTCTCAGAGCTGCTCAGCCTAGGGCAATGAGGCAGATTTGCATGATATGTAGGACGTGAGAGAACACATTTCCTGGGGCTGTTGGAGAGCTGAGGAAATCTAGCTCTTCCAAGGAAGAGTGCAGTGTGTTGGCCTACACACAAAATACACAGAGTGACTGGGAAAGGTGTCCGGTCCTGGATGTTTCTTAGTAGCCCAGTGGAGACTGCCGGTACTCGGTGGTCTTCCAGGGAATAAGGTGCCCAGGCGAGGTCCTCGGTGTCCTGAAAAGCTTACTAACCTTAAAAGGAAACAGACCTGAAACTAATGCCTCAAGGACTCCGCTCCAAGCTTCCACTTCGGCAGGGCTATTCTAGGCTTTACCTTGAGGAAAGGACTCACGTCAAGTTTCCTTTTAGCTGTAGAGCGTCTGAGGAGAGGCTCCCACCCAGGCTATGAAAGCACCCTGTTGATGTAGAGAACACTCGTTCTCTTCCCAGAGCCTTGCCTACAGAGACTAGAGTCCCGTCCTAAAATTGTTATTTAGGCAGCTTCAAGGCAGCTTGAATGGAGCATTCAAAATGGGTAAGCAAGGCTTGTGTCATAAGTTCCCCGTTTCCAGCGAACATGCAGCCTACCTCCTTGTGATTTCTACCAAGTAAATATACACTCTAGCTACACACCGGTCCCTTCCTTGAATAAAGTTTATTTGGCACGTAATTCTGCGTGTAGCCAACCGCCTCCCCCAGGGATCGCTCTGGGTAGGCTATCGGGCTTAGCTTCTTCTAAAACCCTGGAGTGTAAGAGGAAGAACTGTGCTGTGGTTACAGCAGAAACGCAAGCCGACTTTCTACTGTAAGGATGGGGTGTTAAGGTATGACTTTGTAGAAGGAATGTGAAGCAGTTTTGGTTTCTCAGTGCCGGTCAGCCTAGGGCAATGAGGCAGATTTGCATGATATGTAGGACGTGAGAGAACACATTTCCTGGAGCTGTTGGAGAGCTGAGGAAATCTAGCTCTTCCAAGGAAGAGTGTAGTGTGTTGGCCTACACACAAAATACAAAGAGTGAATGGGAAAAGTTTCCGGGCCTGGATGTTTCTTAGTAGCCCAGTGGAGCCTGCCGGTACTGGGTGTTCTTGCAGGGGATAGGGTGCCCAGGCGAGGTCCTCAGGGCCTTGAAAAGCTTACTAACCTTAAAAGAAAACAGACCTGAAACTAATGCCTCAAGAACTCCGCTCCAAGCTTCCACTTCGGCAGGGCTATTCTAGGCTTTACCTTGAGGAGAGGACTCACGTCAAGTTTCCTTTTAGCTCTAGAGTGTCGCAGGCGAGGCTCCTACCCAGTCTATGAAAGCACCCTGTTGATGTAGAGAACACTCGTTCCCTTCCCAGAGCCCTGCCTACAGACACTAGAGACCCGTCCTAAAATTGTAATTTAGGTAGCTTCAAGGCAGCTTGAATGGAGCATTCAAAAGTGGTAAGCAAGGCTTGTGCCATAAGTTCCCCGGTTCCAGCGAACATGCAGCCTACCTCCTTGTGATTTCTACCAAGTAAATATACACTCTAGCTACACACTGGTCCCTTCCTTGAATAAAGTTTATTTGGCACGGAATTCTGCGTGTAGCCAACCGCCTCCCCTTGGGAGCGCTCTGGGTAGGCTATCGGGCTCTGCTTCTTCTAAAACCCTGGAGTGTAAGAGGAAGAACTGTGCTTTGGTTACAGCAGGAAAGCAAGCCGACTTTCTCCTGTAAGGATGGGGTCTTAAGGTTTGATTTTAAAGAAGGAATGCGTTGCAGTTTTGGTTTCTCAGTGCTGCTCAGCCTAGGGCAATGAGGGAGATTTGCATGACATATAGGAATTGAGAGAACACATTGCCTGGAGTTGTTGGAGAGCTGAGGAAATCTAGCTCTTCCAAGGAAGAGTGCAGTGTGTTGCCCTACACACAAAATACACAGTGACTGGGAAACGTTTCCGGGCCTGGATGTTTCTTAGTAGCCCAGTGGAGCCTGCTGGTACTCGGTGCTCTTGCAGGAATAGGGTGCCCACGAGCGGTCCTCGGTGTCTTGACAAGCTTACTAACCTTAAAAGAAAACAGACCTAAAACAAATGCCACAAGGAAACTGCTTCAAGCTCAGCTTCGGCAGGGCTAGTCAAGGCTTTACCTGGAGGAAAGAACTCACGTCAAGTTTCCTTTATCTCTAGGGCGTCTGAGGAGAGGCTCCCACCCAGGCTATGAAAGCACCCTGTTGATGCAGAGAACACTCGTTCCCTTCCCAGAGCCCTGCCTACAATGACTAAAGACTCGTCCTAAAACTGTTATTTCGGTAACTTCAAGGCAGCATGCATGGAGCATTCAAAATGGGAAAGCAAGGCTTGTGCCATAAGGTCACCGTTTCCAGCGAACACGCGGCCTACCTACTTGTGATTTCTACCAAGTAAATATACACTCTAGCTAAACACTGGTCCCTTCCTTGAATAAAGTTTATTTGGCACGGAGTTCTGCGTGTAGCCAACAGCCTCCCCCAAGGAGCGCTCTAGGTAGGCTATCTGGCTTAGCTTCTTCTAAAACCCTGCAGTGTAAGAGGAAGATCTGTGCTTTGGTTACAGCAGAAACGCAAGCTGACTTTCTCCTGTAAGGATGGGGTCTTAAGGTATGACTTTGTAGAAGGAATGCGAAGCAGTTTTGGTTTCTCAGAGCTGCTCAGCCTAGGGCAATGAGGCAGATTTGCATGATATGTAGGACGTGAGAGAACACATTTCCTGGGGCTGTTGGAGAGCTGAGGAAATCTAGCTCTTCCAAGGAAGAGTGCAGTGTGTTGGCCTACACACAAAATACACAGAGTGACTGGGAAAGGTGTCCGGGCCTGGATGTTTCTTAGTAGCCCAGTGGAGACTGCCGGTACTCGGTGGTCTTCCAGGGAATAAGGTGCCCAGGCGAGGTCCTCGGTGTCCTGAAAAGCTTACTAACCTTAAAAGGAAACAGACCTGAAACTAATGCCTCAAGGACTCCGCTCCAAGCTTCCACTTCGGCAGGGCTATTCTAGGCTTTACCTTGAGGAAAGGACTCACGTCAAGTTTCCTTTTAGCTGTAGAGCGTCTGAGGCGAGGCTCCCACCCAGGCTATGAAAGCACCCTGTTGATGTAGAGAACACTGGTTCCCTTCCCAGAGCCTTGCCTACAGAGACTAGAGACCCGTCCTAAAATTGTTATTTAGGCAGCTTCAAGGCAGCTTGAATGGAGCATTCAAAATGGGTAAGCAAGGCTTGTGCCATAAGTTCCCCGTTTCCAGCGAACATGCAGCCTACCTCCTTGTGATTTCTACCAAGTAAATATACACTCTAGCTACACACCGGTCCCTTCATTGAATAAAGTTTATTTGGCACGTAATTCTGCGTGTAGCCAACCGCCTCCCCCAGGGATCGCTCTGGGTAGGCTATCGGGCTTAGCTTCTTCTAAAACCCTGGAGTGTAAGAGGAAGAACTGTGCTGTGGTTACAGCAGAAACGCAAGCCGACTTTCTACTGTAAGGATGGGGTGTTAAGGTATGACTTTGTAGAAGGAATGTGAAGCAGTTTTGGTTTCTCAGTGCCGGTCAGCCTAGGGCAATGAGGCAGATTTGCATGATATGTAGGACGTGAGAGAACACATTTCCTGGAGCTGTTGGAGAGCTGAGGAAATCTAGCTCTTCCAAGGAAGAGTGTAGTGTGTTGGCCTACACACAAAATACAAAGAGTGAATGGGAAAACTTTCCGGGCCTGGATGTTTCTTAGTAGCCCAGTGGAGCCTGCCGGTACTGGGTGTTCTTGCAGGGAATAGGGTGCCCAGGCGAGGTCCTCAGGGCCTTGAAAATCTTACTAACATTAAAAGAAAACAGACCTGAAACTAATGCCTCAAGAACTCCTCTCCAAGCTTCCACTTCGGCAGGGCTATTCTAGGCTTTACCTTGAGGAGAGGACTCACGTCAAGTTTCCTTTTAGCTCTAGAGTGTCGCAGGCGAGGCTCCTACCCAGTCTATGAAAGCACCCTGTTGAGGTAGAGAACACTCGTTCCCTTCCCAGAGCACTGCCTACGGACACTAGAGACCCGTCCTAAAATTGTAATTTAGGTAGCTTCAAGGCAGCTTGAATGGAGCATTCAAAATGGGTAAGCAAGGCTTGTGCCATAAGTTCCCCGGTTCCAGCGAACATGCAGCCTACCTCCTTGTGATTTCTACCAAGTAAATATACACTCTAGCTACACACTGGTCCCTTCCTTGACTAAAGTTTATTTGGCACGGAATTCTGCGTGTAGCCAACCGCCTCCCCTTGGGAGCGCTCTGGGTAGGCTATCGGGCTCTGCTTCTTCTAAAACCCTGGAGTGTAAGAGGAAGAACTGTGCTTTGGTTACAGCAGGAAAGCAAGCCGACTTTCTCCTGTAAGGATGGGGTCTTAAGGTTTGACTTTAAAGAAGGAATGCGTTGCAGTTTTGGTTTCTCAGTGCTGCTCAGCCTAGGGCAATGAGGGAGATTTGCATGACATATAGGAATTGAGAGAACACATTGCCTGGAGTTGTTGGAGAGCTGAGGAAATCTAGCTCTTCCAAGGAAGAGTGCAGTGTGTTGCCCTACACACAAAATACACAGTGACTGGGAAACGTTTCCGGGCCTGGATGTTTCTTAGTAGCCCAGTGGAGCCTGCTGGTACTCGGTGCTCTTGCAGGGAATAGGGTGCCCACGAGAGGTCCTCGGTGTCTTGACAAGCTTACTAACCTTAAAAGAAAACAGACCTAAAACAAATGCCACAAGGAAACTGCTTCAAGCTCAGCTTCGGCAGGGCTAGTCAAGGCTTTACCTGGAGGAAAGAACTCACGTCAAGTTTCCTTTATCTCTAGGGCGTCTGAGGAGAGGCTCCCACCCAGGCTATGAAAGCACCCTGTTGATGCAGAGAACACTCGTTCCCTTCCCAGAGCCCTGCCTACAATGACTAAAGACTGGTCCTAAAACTGTTATTTCGGTAACTTCAAGGCAGCATGCATGGAGCATTCAAAATGGGAAAGCAAGGCTTGTGCCATAAGGTCACCGTTTCCAGCGAACACGCGGCCTACCTACTTGTGATTTCTACCAAGTAAATATACACTCTAGCTAAAAACTGGTCCCTTCCTTGAATAAAGTTTATTTGGCACGGAGTTCTGCGTGTAGCCAACAGCCTCCCCCAAGGAGCGCTCTAGGTAGGCTATCTGGCTTAGCTTCTTCTAAAACCCTGCAGTGTAAGAGGAAGATCTGTGCTTTGGTTACAGCAGAAACGCAAGCTGACTTTCTCCTGTAAGGATGGGGTCTTAAGGTATGACTTTGTAGAAGGAATGCGAAGCAGTTTTGGTTTCTCAGAGCTGCTCAGCCTAGGGCAATGAGGCAGATTTGCATGATATGTAGGACGTGAGAGAACACATTTCCTGGGGCTGTTGGAGAGCTGAGGAAATCTAGCTCTTCCAAGGAAGAGTGCAGTGTGTTGGCCTACACACAAAATACACAGAGTGACTGGGAAAGGTGTCCGGGCCTGGATGTTTCTTAGTAGCCCAGTGGAGACTGCCGGTACTCGGTGGTCTTCCAGGGAATAAGGTGCCCAGGCGAGGTCCTCGGTGTCCTGAAAAGCTTACTAACCTTAAAAGGAAACAGACCTGAAACTAATGCCTCAAGGACTCCGCTCCAAGCTTCCACTTCGGCAGGGCTATTCTAGGCTTTACCTTGAGGAAAGGACTCACGTCAAGTTTCCTTTTAGCTGTAGAGCGTCTGAGGAGAGGCTCCCACCCAGGCTATGAAAGCACCCTGTTGATGTAGAGAACACTGGTTCCCTTCCCAGAGCCTTGCCTACAGAGACTAGAGACCCGTCCTAAAATTGTTATTTAGGCAGCTTCAAGGCAGCTTGAATGGAGCATTCAAAATGGGTAAGCAAGGCTTGTGCCATAAGTTCCCCGTTTCCAGCGAACATGCAGCCTACCTCCTTGTGATTTCTACCAAGTAAATATACACTCTAGCTACACACCGGTCCCTTCCTTGAATAAAGTTTATTTGGCACGTAATTCTGCGTGTAGCCAACCGCCTCCCCCAGGGATCGCTCTGGGTAGGCTATCGGGCTTAGCTTCTTCTAAAACCCTGGAGTGTAAGAGGAAGAACTGTGCTGTGGTTACAGCAGAAACGCAAGCCGACTTTCTACTGTAAGGATGGGGTGTTAAGGTATGACTTTGTAGAAGGAATGTGAAGCAGTTTTGGTTTCTCAGTGCCGGTCAGCCTAGGGCAATGAGGCAGATTTGCATGATATGTAGGACGTGAGAGAACACATTTCCTGGAGCTGTTGGAGAGCTGAGGAAATCTAGCTCTTCCAAGGAAGAGTGTAGTGTGTTGGCCTACACACAAAATACAAAGAGTGAATGGGAAAAGTTTCCGGGCCTGGATGTTTCTTAGTAGCCCAGTGGAGCCTGCCGGTACTGGGTGTTCTTGCAGGGAATAGGGTGCCCAGGCGAGGTCCTCAGGGCCTTGAAAAGCTTACTAACCTTAAAAGAAAACAGACCTGAAACTAATGCCTCAAGAACTCCTCTCCAAGCTTCCACTTCGGCAGGGCTATTCTAGGCTTTACCTTGAGGAGAGGACTCACGTCAAGTTTCCTTTTAGCTCTAGAGTGTCGCAGGCGAGGCTCCTACCCAGTCTATGAAAGCACCCTGTTGATGTAGAGAACACTCGTTCCCTTCCCAGAGCCCTGCCTACGGACACTAGAGACCCGTCCTAAAATTGTAATTTAGGTAGCTTCAAGGCAGCTTGAATGGAGCATTCAAAAGTGGTAAGCAAGGCTTGTGCCATAAGTTCCCCGGTTCCAGCGAACATGCAGCCTACCTCCTTGTGATTTCTACCAAGTAAATATACACTCTAGCTACACACTGGTCCCTTCCTTGAATAAAGTTTATTTGGCACGGAATTCTGCGTGTAGCCAACCGCCTCCCCTTGGGAGCGCTCTGGGTAGGCTATCGGGCTCTGCTTCTTCTAAAACCCTGGAGTGTAAGAGGAAGAACTGTGCTTTGGTTACAGCAGGAAAGAAAGCCGACTTTCTCCTGTAAGGATGGGGTCTTAAGGTTTGACTTTAAAGAAGGAATGCGTTGCAGTTTTGGTTTCTCAGTGCTGCTCAGCCTAGGGCAATGAGGGAGATTTGCATGACATATAGGAATTGAGAGAACACATTGCCTGGAGTTGTTGGAGAGCTGAGGAAATCTAGCTCTTCCAAGGAAGAGTGCAGTGTGTTGCCCTACACACAAAATACACAGTGACTGGGAAACGTTTCCGGGCCTGGATGTTTCTTAGTAGCCCAGTGGAGCCTGCTGGTACTCGGTGCTCTTGCAGGGAATAGGGTGCCCACGAGCGGTCCTCGGTGTCTTGACAAGCTTACTAACCTTAAAAGAAAACAGACCTAAAACAAATGCCACAAGGAAACTGCTTCAAGCTCAGCTTCGGCAGGGCTAGTCAAGGCTTTACCTGGAGGAAAGAACTCACGTCAAGTTTCCTTTATCTCTAGGGCGTCTGAGGAGAGGCTCCCACCCAGGCTATGAAAGCACCCTGTTGATGCAGAGAACACTCGTTCCCTTCCCAGAGGCCTGCCTACAATGACTAAAGACTGGTCCTAAAACTGTTATTTAGGTAACTTCAAGGCAGCATGCATGGAGCATTCAAAATGGGAAAGCAAGGCTTGTGCCATAAGGTCACCGTTTCCAGCGAACACGCGGCCTACCTACTTGTGATTTCTACCAAGTAAATATACACTCTAGCTAAACACTGGTCCCTTCCTTGTATAAAGTTTATTTGGCACGGAGTTCTGCGTGTAGCCAACAGCCTCCCCCAAGGAGCGCTCTAGGTAGGCTATCTGGCTTAGCTTCTTCTAAAACCCTGCAGTGTAAGAGGAAGATCTGTGCTTTGGTTACAGCAGAAACGCAAGCTGACTTTCTCCTGTAAGGATGGGGTCTTAAGGTATGACTTTGTAGAAGGAATGCGAAGCAGTTTTGGTTTCTCAGAGCTGCTCAGCCTAGGGCAATGAGGCAGATTTGCATGATATGTAGGACGTGAGAGAACACATTTCCTGGGGCTGTTGGAGAGCTGAGGAAATCTAGCTCTTCCAAGGAAGAGTGCAGTGTGTTGGCCTACACACAAAATACACAGAGTGACTGGGAAAGGTGTCCGGTCCTGGATGTTTCTTAGTAGCCCAGTGGAGACTGCCGGTACTCGGTGGTCTTCCAGGGAATAAGGTGCCCAGGCGAGGTCCTCGGTGTCCTGAAAAGCTTACTAACCTTAAAAGGAAACAGACCTGAAACTAATGCCTCAAGGACTCCGCTCCAAGCTTCCACTTCGGCAGGGCTATTCTAGGCTTTACCTTGAGGAAAGGACTCACGTCAAGTTTCCTTTTAGCTGTAGAGCGTCTGAGGAGAGGCTCCCACCCAGGCTATGAAAGCACCCTGTTGATGTAGAGAACACTCGTTCTCTTCCCAGAGCCTTGCCTACAGAGACTAGAGTCCCGTCCTAAAATTGTTATTTAGGCAGCTTCAAGGCAGCTTGAATGGAGCATTCAAAATGGGTAAGCAAGGCTTGTGTCATAAGTTCCCCGTTTCCAGCGAACATGCAGCCTACCTCCTTGTGATTTCTACCAAGTAAATATACACTCTAGCTACACACCGGTCCCTTCCTTGAATAAAGTTTATTTGGCACGTAATTCTGCGTGTAGCCAACCGCCTCCCCCAGGGATCGCTCTGGGTAGGCTATCGGGCTTAGCTTCTTCTAAAACCCTGGAGTGTAAGAGGAAGAACTGTGCTGTGGTTACAGCAGAAACGCAAGCCGACTTTCTACTGTAAGGATGGGGTGTTAAGGTATGACTTTGTAGAAGGAATGTGAAGCAGTTTTGGTTTCTCAGTGCCGGTCAGCCTAGGGCAATGAGGCAGATTTGCATGATATGTAGGACGTGAGAGAACACATTTCCTGGAGCTGTTGGAGAGCTGAGGAAATCTAGCTCTTCCAAGGAAGAGTGTAGTGTGTTGGCCTACACACAAAATACAAAGAGTGAATGGGAAAAGTTTCCGGGCCTGGATGTTTCTTAGTAGCCCAGTGGAGCCTGCCGGTACTGGGTGTTCTTGCAGGGGATAGGGTGCCCAGGCGAGGTCCTCAGGGCCTTGAAAAGCTTACTAACCTTAAAAGAAAACAGACCTGAAACTAATGCCTCAAGAACTCCGCTCCAAGCTTCCACTTCGGCAGGGCTATTCTAGGCTTTACCTTGAGGAGAGGACTCACGTCAAGTTTCCTTTTAGCTCTAGAGTGTCGCAGGCGAGGCTCCTACCCAGTCTATGAAAGCACCCTGTTGATGTAGAGAACACTCGTTCCCTTCCCAGAGCCCTGCCTACGGACACTAGAGAACCGTCCTAAAATTGTAATTTAGGTAGCTTCAAGGCAGCTTGAATGGAGCATTCAAAAGTGGTAAGCAAGGCTTGTGCCATAAGTTCCCCGGTTCCAGCGAACATGCAGCCTACCTCCTTGTGATTTCTACCAAGTAAATATACACTCTAGCTACACACTGGTCCCTTCCTTGAATAAAGTTTATTTGGCACGGAATTCTGCGTGTAGCCAACCGCCTCCCCTTGGGAGCGCTCTGGGTAGGCTATCGGGCTCTGCTTCTTCTAAAACCCTGGAGTGTAAGAGGAAGAACTGTGCTTTGGTTACAGCAGGAAAGAAAGCCGACTTTCTCCTGTAAGGATGGGGTCTTAAGGTTTGACTTTAAAGAAGGAATGCGTTGCAGTTTTGGTTTCTCAGTGCTGCTCAGCCTAGGGCAATGAGGGAGATTTGCATGACATATAGGAATTGAGAGAACACATTGCCTGGAGTTGTTGGAGAGCTGAGGAAATCTAGCTCTTCCAAGGAAGAGTGCAGTGTGTTGCCCTACACACAAAATACACAGTGACTGGGAAACGTTTCCGGGCCTGGATGTTTCTTAGTAGCCCAGTGGAGCCTGCTGGTACTCGGTGCTCTTGCAGGGAATAGGGTGCCCACGAGCGGTCCTCGGTGTCTTGACAAGCTTACTAACCTTAAAAGAAAACAGACCTAAAACAAATGCCACAAGGAAACTGCTTCAAGCTCAGCTTCGGCAGGGCTAGTCAAGGCTTTACCTGGAGGAAAGAACTCACGTCAAGTTTCCTTTATCTCTAGGGCGTCTGAGGAGAGGCTCCCACCCAGGCTATGAAAGCACCCTGTTGATGCAGAGAACACTCGTTCCCTTCCCAGAGGCCTGCCTACAATGACTAAAGACTGGTCCTAAAACTGTTATTTAGGTAACTTCAAGGCAGCATGCATGGAGCATTCAAAATGGGAAAGCAAGGCTTGTGCCATAAGGTCACCGTTTCCAGCGAACACGCGGCCTACCTACTTGTGATTTCTACCAAGTAAATATACACTCTAGCTAAACACTGGTCCCTTCCTTGTATAAAGTTTATTTGGCACGGAGTTCTGCGTGTAGCCAACAGCCTCCCCCAAGGAGCGCTCTAGGTAGGCTATCTGGCTTAGCTTCTTCTAAAACCCTGCAGTGTAAGAGGAAGATCTGTGCTTTGGTTACAGCAGAAACGCAAGCTGACTTTCTCCTGTAAGGATGGGGTCTTAAGGTATGACTTTGTAGAAGGAATGCGAAGCAGTTTTGGTTTCTCAGAGCTGCTCAGCCTAGGGCAATGAGGCAGATTTGCATGATATGTAGGACGTGAGAGAACACATTTCCTGGGGCTGTTGGAGAGCTGAGGAAATCTAGCTCTTCCAAGGAAGAGTGCAGTGTGTTGGCCTACACACAAAATACACAGAGTGACTGGGAAAGGTGTCCGGGCCTGGATGTTTCTTAGTAGCCCAGTGGAGACTGCCGGTACTCGGTGGTCTTCCAGGGAATAAGGTGCCCAGGCGAGGTCCTCGGTGTCCTGAAAAGCTTACTAACCTTAAAAGGAAACAGACCTGAAACTAATGCCTCAAGGACTCCGCTCCAAGCTTCCACTTCGGCAGGGCTATTCTAGGCTTTACCTTGAGGAAAGGACTCACGTCAAGTTTCCTTTTAGCTGTAGAGCGTCTGAGGAGAGGCTCCCACCCAGGCTATGAAAGCACCCTGTTGATGTAGAGAACACTCGTTCTCTTCCCAGAGCCTTGCCTACAGAGACTAGAGTCCCGTCCTAAAATTGTTATTTAGGCAGCTTCAAGGCAGCTTGAATGGAGCATTCAAAATGGGTAAGCAAGGCTTGTGTCATAAGTTCCCCGTTTCCAGCGAACATGCAGCCTACCTCCTTGTGATTTCTACCAAGTAAATATACACTCTAGCTACACACCGGTCCCTTCCTTGAATAAAGTTTATTTGGCACGTAATTCTGCGTGTAGCCAACCGCCTCCCCCAGGGATCGCTCTGGGTAGGCTATCGGGCTTAGCTTCTTCTAAAACCCTGGAGTGTAAGAGGAAGAACTGTGCTGTGGTTACAGCAGAAACGCAAGCCGACTTTCTACTGTAAGGATGGGGTGTTAAGGTATGACTTTGTAGAAGGAATGTGAAGCAGTTTTGGTTTCTCAGTGCCGGTCAGCCTAGGGCAATGAGGCAGATTTGCATGATATGTAGGACGTGAGAGAACACATTTCCTGGAGCTGTTGGAGAGCTGAGGAAATCTAGCTCTTCCAAGGAAGAGTGTAGTGTGTTGGCCTACACACAAAATACAAAGAGTGAATGGGAAAAGTTTCCGGGCCTGGATGTTTCTTAGTAGCCCAGTGGAGCCTGCCGGTACTGGGTGTTCTTGCAGGGGATAGGGTGCCCAGGCGAGGTCCTCAGGGCCTTGAAAAGCTTACTAACCTTAAAAGAAAACAGACCTGAAACTAATGCCTCAAGAACTCCGCTCCAAGCTTCCACTTCGGCAGGGCTATTCTAGGCTTTACCTTGAGGAGAGGACTCACGTCAAGTTTCCTTTTAGCTCTAGAGTGTCGCAGGCGAGGCTCCTACCCAGTCTATGAAAGCACCCTGTTGATGTAGAGAACACTCGTTCCCTTCCCAGAGCCCTGCCTACAGACACTAGAGACCCGTCCTAAAATTGTAATTTAGGTAGCTTCAAGGCAGCTTGAATGGAGCATTCAAAAGTGGTAAGCAAGGCTTGTGCCATAAGTTCCCCGGTTCCAGCGAACATGCAGCCTACCTCCTTGTGATTTCTACCAAGTAAATATACACTCTAGCTACACACTGGTCCCTTCCTTGAATAAAGTTTATTTGGCACGGAATTCTGCGTGTAGCCAACCGCCTCCCCTTGGGAGCGCTCTGGGTAGGCTATCGGGCTCTGCTTCTTCTAAAACCCTGGAGTGTAAGAGGAAGAACTGTGCTTTGGTTACAGCAGGAAAGCAAGCCGACTTTCTCCTGTAAGGATGGGGTCTTAAGGTTTGACTTTAAAGAAGGAATGCGTTGCAGTTTTGGTTTCTCAGTGCTGCTCAGCCTAGGGCAATGAGGGAGATTTGCATGACATATAGGAATTGAGAGAACACATTGCCTGGAGTTGTTGGAGAGCTGAGGAAATCTAGCTCTTCCAAGGAAGAGTGCAGTGTGTTGCCCTACACACAAAATACACAGTGACTGGGAAACGTTTCCGGGCCTGGATGTTTCTTAGTAGCCCAGTGGAGCCTGCTGGTACTCGGTGCTCTTGCAGGGAATAGGGTGCCCACGAGCGGTCCTCGGTGTCTTGACAAGCTTACTAACCTTAAAAGAAAACAGACCTAAAACAAATGCCACAAGGAAACTGCTTCAAGCTCAGCTTCGGCAGGGCTAGTCAAGGCTTTACCTGGAGGAAAGAACTCACGTCAAGTTTCCTTTATCTCTAGGGCGTCTGAGGAGAGGCTCCCACCCAGGCTATGAAAGCACCCTGTTGATGCAGAGAACACTCGTTCCCTTCCCAGAGCCCTGCCTACAATGACTAAAGACTGGTCCTAAAACTGTTATTTCGGTAACTTCAAGGCAGCATGCATGGAGCATTCAAAATGGGAAAGCAAGGCTTGTGCCATAAGGTCACCGTTTCCAGCGAACACGCGGCCTACCTACTTGTGATTTCTACCAAGTAAATATACACTCTAGCTAAACACTGGTCCCTCCCTTGAATAAAGTTTATTTGGCACGGAGTTCTGCGTGTAGCCAACAGCCTCCCCCAAGGAGCGCTCTAGGTAGGCTATCTGGCTTAGCTTCTTCTAAAACCCTGCAGTGTAAGAGGAAGATCTGTGCTTTGGTTACAGCAGAAACGCAAGCTGACTTTCTCCTGTAAGGATGGGGTCTTAAGGTATGACTTTGTAGAAGGAATGCGAAGCAGTTTTGGTTTCTCAGAGCTGCTCAGCCTAGGGCAATGAGGCAGATTTGCATGATATGTAGGACGTGAGAGAACACATTTCCTGGGGCTGTTGGAGAGCTGAGGAAATCTAGCTCTTCCAAGGAAGAGTGCAGTGTGTTGGCCTACACACAAAATACACAGAGTGACTGGGAAAGGTGTCCGGGCCTGGATGTTTCTTAGTAGCCCAGTGGAGACTGCCGGTACTCGGTGGTCTTCCAGGGAATAAGGTGCCCAGGCGAGGTCCTCGGTGTCCTGAAAAGCTTACTAACCTTAAAAGGAAACAGACCTGAAACTAATGCCTCAAGGACTCCGCTCCAAGCTTCCACTTCGGCAGGGCTATTCTAGGCTTTACCTTGAGGAAAGGACTCACGTCAAGTTTCCTTTTAGCTGTAGAGCGTCTGAGGCGAGGCTCCCACCCAGGCTATGAAAGCACCCTGTTGATGTAGAGAACACTGGTTCCCTTCCCAGAGCCTTGCCTACAGAGACTAGAGACCCGTCCTAAAATTGTTATTTAGGCAGCTTCAAGGCAGCTTGAATGGAGCATTCAAAATGGGTAAGCAAGGCTTGTGCCATAAGTTCCCCGTTTCCAGCGAACATGCAGCCTACCTCCTTGTGATTTCTACCAAGTAAATATACACTCTAGCTACACACCGGTCCCTTCATTGAATAAAGTTTATTTGGCACGTAATTCTGCGTGTAGCCAACCGCCTCCCCCAGGGATCGCTCTGGGTAGGCTATCGGGCTTAGCTTCTTCTAAAACCCTGGAGTGTAAGAGGAAGAACTGTGCTGTGGTTACAGCAGAAACGCAAGCCGACTTTCTACTGTAAGGATGGGGTGTTAAGGTATGACTTTGTAGAAGGAATGTGAAGCAGTTTTGGTTTCTCAGTGCCGGTCAGCCTAGGGCAATGAGGCAGATTTGCATGATATGTAGGACGTGAGAGAACACATTTCCTGGAGCTGTTGGAGAGCTGAGGAAATCTAGCTCTTCCAAGGAAGAGTGTAGTGTGTTGGCCTACACACAAAATACAAAGAGTGAATGGGAAAAGTTTCCGGGCCTGGATGTTTCTTAGTAGCCCAGTGGAGCCTGCCGGTACTGGGTGTTCTTGCAGGGAATAGGGTGCCCAGGCGAGGTCCTCAGGGCCTTGAAAAGCTTACTAACCTTAAAAGAAAACAGACCTGAAACTAATGCCTCAAGAACTCCTCTCCAAGCTTCCACTTCGGCAGGGCTATTCTAGGCTTTACCTTGAGGAGAGGACTCACGTCAAGTTTCCTTTTAGCTCTAGAGTGTCGCAGGCGAGGCTCCTACCCAGTCTATGAAAGCACCCTGTTGATGTAGAGAACACTCGTTCCCTTCCCAGAGCCCTGCCTACGGACACTAGAGACCCGTCCTAAAATTGTAATTTAGGTAGCTTCAAGGCAGCTTGAATGGAGCATTCAAAAGTGGTAAGCAAGGCTTGTGCCATAAGTTCCCCGGTTCCAGCGAACATGCAGCCTACCTCCTTGTGATTTCTACCAAGTAAATATACACTCTAGCTACACACTGGTCCCTTCCTTGAATAAAGTTTATTTGGCACGGAATTCTGCGTGTAGCCAACCGCCTCCCCTTGGGAGCGCTCTGGGTAGGCTATCGGGCTCTGCTTCTTCTAAAACCCTGGAGTGTAAGAGGAAGAACTGTGCTTTGGTTACAGCAGGAAAGAAAGCCGACTTTCTCCTGTAAGGATGGGGTCTTAAGGTTTGACTTTAAAGAAGGAATGCGTTGCAGTTTTGGTTTCTCAGTGCTGCTCAGCCTAGGGCAATGAGGGAGATTTGCATGACATATAGGAATTGAGAGAACACATTGCCTGGAGTTGTTGGAGAGCTGAGGAAATCTAGCTCTTCCAAGGAAGAGTGCAGTGTGTTGCCCTACACACAAAATACACAGTGACTGGGAAACGTTTCCGGGCCTGGATGTTTCTTAGTAGCCCAGTGGAGCCTGCTGGTACTCGGTGCTCTTGCAGGGAATAGGGTGCCCACGAGAGGTCCTTGGTGTCTTGACAAGCTTACTAACCTTAAAAGAAAACAGACCTAAAACAAATGCCACAAGGAAACTGCTTCAAGCTCAGCTTCGGCAGGGCTAGTCAAGGCTTTACCTGGAGGAAAGAACTCACGTCAAGTTTCCTTTATCTCTAGGGCGTCTGAGGAGAGGCTCCCACCCAGGCTATGAAAGCACCCTGTTGATGCAGAGAACACTCGTTCCCTTCCCAGAGCCCTGCCTACAATGACTAAAGACTGGTCCTAAAACTGTTATTTCGGTAACTTCAAGGCAGCATGCATGGAGCATTCAAAATGGGAAAGCAAGGCTTGTGCCATAAGGTCACCGTTTCCAGCGAACACGCGGCCTACCTACTTGTGATTTCTACCAAGTAAATATACACTCTAGCTAAACACTGGTCCCTTCCTTGTATAAAGTTTATTTGGCACGGAGTTCTGCGTGTAGCCAACAGCCTCCCCCAAGGAGCGCTCTAGGTAGGCTATCTGGCTTAGCTTCTTCTAAAACCCTGCAGTGTAAGAGGAAGATCTGTGCTTTGGTTACAGCAGAAACGCAAGCTGACTTTCTGCTGTAAGGATGGGGTCTTAAGGTATGACTTTGTAGAAGGAATGCGAAGCAGTTTTGGTTTCTCAGAGCTGCTCAGCCTAGGGCAATGAGGCAGATTTGCATGATATGTAGGACGTGAGAGAACACATTTCCTGGGGCTGTTGGAGAGCTGAGGAAATCTAGCTCTTCCAAGGAAGAGTGCAGTGTGTTGGCCTACACACAAAATACACAGAGTGACTGGGAAAGGTGTCCGGGCCTGGATGTTTCTTAGTAGCCCAGTGGAGACTGCCGGTACTCGGTGGTCTTCCAGGGAATAAGGTGCCCAGGCGAGGTCCTCGGTGTCCTGAAAAGCTTACTAACCTTAAAAGGAAACAGACCTGAAACTAATGCCTCAAGGACTCCGCTCCAAGCTTCCACTTCGGCAGGGCTATTCTAGGCTTTACCTTGAGGAAAGGACTCACGTCAAGTTTCCTTTTAGCTGTAGAGCGTCTGAGGAGAGGCTCCCACCCAGGCTATGAAAGCACCCTGTTGATGTAGAGAACACTGGTTCCCTTCCCAGAGCCTTGCCTACAGAGACTAGAGACCCGTCCTAAAATTGTTATTTAGGCAGCTTCAAGGCAGCTTGAATGGAGCATTCAAAATGGGTAAGCAAGGCTTGTGCCATAAGTTCCCCGTTTCCAGCGAACATGCAGCCTACCTCCTTGTGATTTCTACCAAGTAAATATACACTCTAGCTACACACCGGTCCCTTCCTTGAATAAAGTTTATTTGGCACGTAATTCTGCGTGTAGCCAACCGCCTCCCCCAGGGATCGCTCTGGGTAGGCTATCGGGCTTAGCTTCTTCTAAAACCCTGGAGTGTAAGAGGAAGAACTGTGCTGTGGTTACAGCAGAAACGCAAGCCGACTTTCTACTGTAAGGATGGGGTGTTAAGGTATGACTTTGTAGAAGGAATGTGAAGCAGTTTTGGTTTCTCAGTGCCGGTCAGCCTAGGGCAATGAGGCAGATTTGCATGATATGTAGGACGTGAGAGAACACATTTCCTGGAGCTGTTGGAGAGCTGAGGAAATCTAGCTCTTCCAAGGAAGAGTGTAGTGTGTTGGCCTACACACAAAATACAAAGAGTGAATGGGAAAAGTTTCCGGGCCTGGATGTTTCTTAGTAGCCCAGTGGAGCCTGCCGGTACTGGGTGTTCTTGCAGGGAATAGGGTGCCCAGGCGAGGTCCTCAGGGCCTTGAAAAGCTTACTAACCTTAAAAGAAAACAGACCTGAAACTAATGCCTCAAGAACTCCTCTCCAAGCTTCCACTTCGGCAGGGCTATTCTAGGCTTTACCTTGAGGAGAGGACTCACGTCAAGTTTCCTTTTAGCTCTAGAGTGTCGCAGGCGAGGCTCCTACCCAGTCTATGAAAGCACACTGTTGATGTAGAGAACACTCGTTCCCTTCCCAGAGCCCTGCCTACAGACACTAGAGACCCGTCCTAAAATTGTAATTTAGGTAGCTTCAAGGCAGCTTGAATGGAGCATTCAAAAGTGGTAAGCAAGGCTTGTGCCATAAGTTCCCCGGTTCCAGCGAACATGCAGCCTACCTCCTTGTGATTTCTACCAAGTAAATATACACTCTAGCTACACACTGGTCCCTTCCTTGAATAAAGTTTATTTGGCACGGAATTCTGCGTGTAGCCAACCGCCTCCCCTTGGGAGCGCTCTGGGTAGGCTATCGGGCTCTGCTTCTTCTAAAACCCTGGAGTGTAAGAGGAAGAACTGTGCTTTGGTTACAGCAGGAAAGAAAGCCGACTTTCTCCTGTAAGGATGGGGTCTTAAGGTTTGACTTTAAAGAAGGAATGCGTTGCAGTTTTGGTTTCTCAGTGCTGCTCAGCCTAGGGCAATGAGGGAGATTTGCATGACATATAGGAATTGAGAGAACACATTGCCTGGAGTTGTTGGAGAGCTGAGGAAATCTAGCTCTTCCAAGGAAGAGTGCAGTGTGTTGCCCTACACACAAAATACACAGTGACTGGGAAACGTTTCCGGGCCTGGATGTTTCTTAGTAGCCCAGTGGAGCCTGCTGGTACTCGGTGCTCTTGCAGGGAATAGGGTGCCCACGAGAGGTCCTCGGTGTCTTGACAAGCTTACTAACCTTAAAAGAAAACAGACCTAAAACAAATGCCACAAGGAAACTGCTTCAAGCTCAGCTTCGGCAGGGCTAGTCAAGGCTTTACCTGGAGGAAAGAACTCACGTCAAGTTTCCTTTATCTCTAGGGCGTCTGAGGAGAGGCTCCCACCCAGGCTATGAAAGCACCCTGTTGATGCAGAGAACACTCGTTCCCTTCCCAGAGCCCTGCCTACAATGACTAAAGACTGGTCCTAAAACTGTTATTTCGGTAACTTCAAGGCAGCATGCATGGAGCATTCAAAATGGGAAAGCAAGGCTTGTGCCATAAGGTCACCGTTTCCAGCGAACACGCGGCCTACCTACTTGTGATTTCTACCAAGTAAATATACACTCTAGCTAAACACTGGTCCCTCCCTTGAATAAAGTTTATTTGGCACGGAGTTCTGCGTGTAGCCAACAGCCTCCCCCAAGGAGCGCTCTAGGTAGGCTATCTGGCTTAGCTTCTTCTAAAACCCTGCAGTGTAAGAGGAAGATCTGTGCTTTGGTTACATCAGAAACGCAAGTTGACTTTCTCCTGTAAGGATGGGGTCTTAAGGTATGACTTTGTAGAAGGAATGCGAAGCAGTTTTGGTTTCTCAGAGCTGCTCAGCCTAGGGCAATGAGGCAGATTTGCATGATATGTAGGACGTGAGAGAACACATTTCCTGGGGCTGTTGGAGAGCTGAGGAAATCTAGCTCTTCCAAGGAAGAGTGCAGTGTGTTGGCCTACACACAAAATACACAGAGTGACTGGGAAAGGTGTCCGGGCCTGGATGTTTCTTAGTAGCCCAGTGGAGACTGCCGGTACTCGGTGGTCTTCCAGGGAATAAGGTGCCCAGGCGAGGTCCTCGGTGTCCTGAAAAGCTTACTAACCTTAAAAGGAAACAGACCTGAAACTAATGCCTCAAGGACTCCGCTCCAAGCTTCCACTTCGGCAGGGCTATTCTAGGCTTTACCTTGAGGAAAGGACTCACGTCAAGTTTCCTTTTAGCTGTAGAGCGTCTGAGGAGAGGCTCCCACCCAGGCTATGAAAGCACCCTGTTGATGTAGAGAACACTGGTTCCCTTCCCAGAGCCTTGCCTACAGAGACTAGAGACCCGTCCTAAAATTGTTATTTAGGCAGCTTCAAGGCAGCTTGAATGGAGCATTCAAAATGGGTAAGCAAGGCTTGTGCCATAAGTTCCCCGTTTCCAGCGAACATGCAGCCTACCTCCTTGTGATTTCTACCAAGTAAATATACACTCTAGCTACACACCGGTCCCTTCCTTGAATAAAGTTTATTTGGCACGTAATTCTGCGTGTAGCCAACCGCCTCCCCCAGGGATCGCTCTGGGTAGGCTATCGGGCTTAGCTTCTTCTAAAACCCTGGAGTGTAAGAGGAAGAACTGTGCTGTGGTTACAGCAGAAACGCAAGCCGACTTTCTACTGTAAGGATGGGGTGTTAAGGTATGACTTTGTAGAAGGAATGTGAAGCAGTTTTGGTTTCTCAGTGCCGGTCAGCCTAGGGCAATGAGGCAGATTTGCATGATATGTAGGACGTGAGAGAACACATTTCCTGGAGATGTTGGAGAGCTGAGGAAATCTAGCTCTTCCAAGGAAGAGTGTAGTGTGTTGGCCTACACACAAAATACAAAGAGTGAATGGGAAAAGTTTCCGGGCCTGGATGTTTCTTAGTAGCCCAGTGGAGCCTGCCGGTACTGGGTGTTCTTGCAGGGAATAGGGTGCCCAGGCGAGGTCCTCAGGGCCTTGAAAAGCTTACTAACCTTAAAAGAAAACAGACCTGAAACTAATGCCTCAAGAACTCCTCTCCAAGCTTCCACTTCGGCAGGGCTATTCTAGGCTTTACCTTGAGGAGAGGACTCACGTCAAGTTTCCTTTTAGCTCTAGAGTGTCGCAGGCGAGGCTCCTACCCAGTCTATGAAAGCACCCTGTTGATGTAGAGAACACTCGTTCCCTTCCCAGAGCCCTGCCTACAGACACTAGAGACCCGTCCTAAAATTGTAATTTAGGTAGCTTTAAGGCAGCTTGAATGGAGCATTCAAAAGTGGTAAGCAAGGCTTGTGCCATAAGTTCCCCGGTTCCAGCGAACATGCAGCCTACCTCCTTGTGATTTCTACCAAGTAAATATACACTCTAGCTACACACTGGTCCCTTCCTTGAATAAAGTTTATTTGGCACGGAATTCTGCGTGTAGCCAACCGCCTCCCCTTGGGAGCGCTCTGGGTAGGCTATCGGGCTCTGCTTCTTCTAAAACCCTGGAGTGTAAGAGGAAGAACTGTGCTTTGGTTACAGCAGGAAAGAAAGCCGACTTTCTCCTGTAAGGATGGGGTCTTAAGGTTTGACTTTAAAGAAGGAATGCGTTGCAGTTTTGGTTTCTCAGTGCTGCTCAGCCTAGGGCAATGAGGGAGATTTGCATGACATATAGGAATTGAGAGAACACATTGCCTGGAGTTGTTGGAGAGCTGAGGAAATCTAGCTCTTCCAAGGAAGAGTGCAGTGTGTTGCCCTACACACAAAATACACAGTGACTGGGAAACGTTTCCGGGCCTGGATGTTTCTTAGTAGCCCAGTGGAGCCTGCTGGTACTCGGTGCTCTTGCAGGGAATAGGGTGCCCACGAGAGGTCCTCGGTGTCTTGACAAGCTTACTAACCTTAAAAGAAAACAGACCTAAAACAAATGCCACAAGGAAACTGCTTCAAGCTCAGCTTCGGCAGGGCTAGTCAAGGCTTTACCTGGAGGAAAGAACTCACGTCAAGTTTCCTTTATCTCTAGGGCGTCTGAGGAGAGGCTCCCACCCAGGCTATGAAAGCACCCTGTTGATGCAGAGAACACTCGTTCCCTTCCCAGAGCCCTGCCTACAATGACTAAAGACTGGTCCTAAAACTGTTATTTCGGTAACTTCAAGGCAGCATGCATGGAGCATTCAAAATGGGAAAGCGAGGCTTGTGCCATAAGGTCACCGTTTCCAGCGAACACGCGGCCTACCTACTTGTGATTTCTACCAAGTAAATATACACTCTAGCTAAACACTGGTCCCTCCCTTGAATAAAATTTATTTGGCACGGAGTTCTGCGTGTAGCCAACAGCCTCCCCCAAGGAGCGCTCTAGGTAGGCTATCTGGCTTAGCTTCTTCTAAAACCCTGCAGTGTAAGAGGAAGATCTGTGCTTTGGTTACATCAGAAACGCAAGCTGACTTTCTCCTGTAAGGATGGGGTCTTAAGGTATGACTTTGTAGAAGGAATGCGAAGCAGTTTTGGTTTCTCAGAGCTGCTCAGCCTAGGGCAATGAGGCAGATTTGCATGATATGTAGGACGTGAGAGAACACATTTCCTGGGGCTGTTGGAGAGCTGAGGAAATCTAGATCTTCCAAGGAAGAGTGCAGTGTGTTGGCCTACACACAAAATACACAGAGTGACTGGGAAAGGTGTCCGGGCCTGGATGTTTCTTAGTAGCCCAGTGGAGACTGCCGGTACTCGGTGGTCTTCCAGGGAATAAGGTGCCCAGGCGAGGTCCTCGGTGTCCTGAAAAGCTTACTAACCTTAAAAGGAAACAGACCTGAAACTAATGCCTCAAGGACTCCGCTCCAAGCTTCCACTTCGGCAGGGCTATTCTAGGCTTTACCTTGAGGAAAGGACTCACGTCAAGTTTCCTTTTAGCTGTAGAGCGTCTGAGGAGAGGCTCCCACCCAGGCTATGAAAGCACCCTGTTGATGTAGAGAACACTCGTTCCCTTCCCAGAGCCTTGCCTACAGAGACTAGAGACCCGTCCTAAAATTGTTATTTAGGCAGCTTCAAGGCAGCTTGAATGGAGCATTCAAAATGGGTAAGCAAGGCTTGTGCCATAAGTTCCCCGTTTCCAGCGAACATGCAGCCTACCTCCTTGTGATTTCTACCAAGTAAATATACACTCTAGCTACACACCGGTCCCTTCCTTGAATAAAGTTTATTTGGCACGTAATTCTGCGTGTAGCCAACCGCCTCCCCCAGGGATCGCTCTGGGTAGGCTATCGGGCTTAGCTTCTTCTAAAACCCTGGAGTGTAAGAGGAAGAACTGTGCTGTGGTTACAGCAGAAACGCAAGCCGACTTTCTACTGTAAGGATGGGGTGTTAAGGTATGACTTTGTAGAAGGAATGTGAAGCAGTTTTGGTTTCTCAGTGCCGGTCAGCCTAGGGCAATGAGGCAGATTTGCATGATATGTAGGACGTGAGAGAACACATTTCCTGGAGCTGTTGGAGAGCTGAGGAAATCTAGCTCTTCCAAGGAAGAGTGTAGTGTGTTGGCCTACACACAAAATACAAAGAGTGAATGGGAAAAGTTTCCGGGCCTGGATGTTTCTTAGTAGCCCAGTGGAGCCTGCCGGTACTGGGTGTTCTTGCAGGGAATAGGGTGCCCAGGCGAGGTCCTCAGGGCCTTGAAAAGCTTACTAACCTTAAAAGAAAACAGATCTGAAACTAATGCCTCAAGAACTCCTCTCCAAGCTTCCACTTCGGCAGGGCTATTCTAGGCTTTACCTTGAGGAGAGGACTCACGTCAAGTTTCCTTTTAGCTCTAGAGTGTCTCAGGCGAGGCTCCTACCCAGTCTATGAAAGCACCCTGTTGATGTAGAGAACACTCGTTCCCTTCCCAGAGCCCTGCCTACAGACACTAGAGACCCGTCCTAAAATTGTAATTTAGGTAGCTTCAAGGCAGCTTGAATGGAGCATTCAAAAGTGGTAAGCAAGGCTTGTGCCATAAGTTCCCCGGTTCCAGCGAACATGCAGCCTACCTCCTTGTGATTTCTACCAAGTAAATATACACTCTAGCTACACACTGGTCCCTTCCTTGAATAAAGTTTATTTGGCACGGAATTCTGCGTGTAGCCAACCGCCTCCCCTTGGGAGCGCTCTGGGTAGGCTATCGGGCTCTGCTTCTTCTAAAACCCTGGAGTGTAAGAGGAAGAACTGTGCTTTGGTTACAGCAGGAAAGAAAGCCGACTTTCTCCTGTAAGGATGGGGTCTTAAGGTTTGACTTTAAAGAAGGAATGCGTTGCAGTTTTGGTTTCTCAGTGCTGCTCAGCCTAGGGCAATGAGGGAGATTTGCATGACATATAGGAATTGAGAGAACACATTGCCTGGAGTTGTTGGAGAGCTGAGGAAATCTAGCTCTTCCAAGGAAGAGTGCAGTGTGTTGCCCTACACACAAAATACACAGTGACTGGGAAACGTTTCCGGGCCTGGATGTTTCTTAGTAGCCCAGTGGAGCCTGCTGGTACTCGGTGCTCTTGCAGGGAATAGGGTGCCCACGAGAGGTCCTCGGTGTCTTGACAAGCTTACTAACCTTAAAAGAAAACAGACCTAAAACAAATGCCACAAGGAAACTGCTTCAAGCTCAGCTTCGGCAGGGCTAGTCAAGGCTTTACCTGGAGGAAAGAACTCACGTCAAGTTTCCTTTATCTCTAGGGCGTCTGAGGAGAGGCTCCCACCCAGGCTATGAAAGCACCCTGTTGATGCAGAGAACACTCGTTCCCTTCCCAGAGCCCTGCCTACAATGACTAAAGACTCGTCCTAAAACTCTTATTTAGGTAACTTCAAGGCAGCATGCATGGAGCATTCAAAATGGGAAAGCAAGGCTTGTGCCATAAGGTCACCGTTTCCAGCGAACACGCGGCCTACCTACTTGTGATTTCTACCAAGTAAATATACACTCTAGCTAAACACTGGTCCCTTCCTTGAATAAAGTTTATTTGGCACGGAGTTCTGCGTGTAGCCAACAGCCTCCCCCAAGGAGCGCTCTAGGTAGGCTATCTGGCTTAGCTTCTTCTAAAACCCTGCAGTGTAAGAGGAAGATCTGTGCTTTGGTTACATCAGAAACGCAAGCTGACTTTCTCCTGTAAGGATGGGGTCTTAAGGTATGACTTTGTAGAAGGAATGCGAAGCAGTTTTGGTTTCTCAGAGCTGCTCAGCCTAGGGCAATGAGGCAGATTTGCATGATATGTAGGACGTGAGAGAACACATTTCCTGGGGCTGTTGGAGAGCTGAGGAAATCTAGCTCTTCCAAGGAAGAGTGCAGTGTGTTGGCCTACACACAAAATACACAGAGTGACTGGGAAAGGTGTCCGGGCCTGGATGTTTCTTAGTAGCCCAGTGGAGACTGCCGGTACTCGGTGGTCTTCCAGGGAATAAGGTGCCCAGGCGAGGTCCTCGGTGTCCTGAAAAGCTTACTAACCTTAAAAGGAAACAGACCTGAAACTAATGCCTCAAGGACTCCGCTCCAAGCTTCCACTTCGGCAGGGCTATTCTAGGCTTTACCTTGAGGAAAGGACTCACGTCAAGTTTCCTTTTAGCTGTAGAGCGTCTGAGGAGAGGCTCCCACCCAGGCTATGAAAGCACCCTGTTGATGTAGAGAACACTCGTTCCCTTCCCAGAGCCTTGCCTACAGAGACTAGAGACCCGTCCTAAAATTGTTATTTAGGCAGCTTCAAGGCAGCTTGAATGGAGCATTCAAAATGGGTAAGCAAGGCTTGTGCCATAAGTTCCCCGTTTCCAGCGAACATGCAGCCTACCTCCTTGTGATTTCTACCAAGTAAATATACACTCTAGCTACACACCGGTCCCTTCCTTGAATAAAGTTTATTTGGCACGTAATTCTGCGTGTAGCCAACCGCCTCCCCCAGGGATCGCTCTGGGTAGGCTATCGGGCTTAGCTTCTTCTAAAACCCTGGAGTGTAAGAGGAAGAACTGTGCTGTGGTTACAGCAGAAACGCAAGCCGACTTTCTACTGTAAGGATGGGGTGTTAAGGTATGACTTTGTAGAAGGAATGTGAAGCAGTTTTGGTTTCTCAGTGCCGGTCAGCCTAGGGCAATGAGGCAGATTTGCATGATATGTAGGACGTGAGAGAACACATTTCCTGGAGCTGTTGGAGAGCTGAGGAAATCTAGCTCTTCCAAGGAAGAGTGTAGTGTGTTGGCCTACACACAAAATACAAAGAGTGAATGGGAAAAGTTTCCGGGCCTGGATGTTTCTTAGTAGCCCAGTGGAGCCTGCCGGTACTGGGTGTTCTTGCAGGGAATAGGGTGCCCAGGCGAGGTCCTCAGGGCCTTGAAAAGCTTACTAACCTTAAAAGAAAACAGACCTGAAACTAATGCCTCAAGAACTCCTCTCCAAGCTTCCACTTCGGCAGGGCTATTCTAGGCTTTACCTTGAGGAGAGGACTCACGTCAAGTTTCCTTTTAGCTCTAGAGTGTCTCAGGCGAGGCTCCTACCCAGTCTATGAAAGCACCCTGTTGATGTAGAGAACACTCGTTCCCTTCCCAGAGCCCTGCCTACAGACACTAGAGACCCGTCCTAAAATTGTAATTTAGGTAGCTTCAAGGCAGCTTGAATGGAGCATTCAAAAGTGGTAAGCAAGGCTTGTGCCATAAGTTCCCCGTTTCCAGCGAACATGCAGCCTACCTCCTTGTGATTTCTACCAAGTAAATATACACTCTAGCTACACACTGGTCCCTTCCTTGAATAAAGTTTATTTGGCACGGAATTCTGCGTGTAGCCAACCGCCTCCCCTTGGGAGCGCTCTGGGTAGGCTATCGGGCTCTGCTTCTTCTAAAACCCTGGAGTGTAAGAGGAAGAACTGTGCTTTGGTTACAGCAGGAAAGCAAGCCGACTTTCTCCTGTAAGGATGGGGTCTTAAGGTTTGACTTTAAAGAAGGAATGCGTTGCAGTTTTGGTTTCTCAGTGCTGCTCAGCCTAGGGCAATGAGGGAGATTTGCATGACATATAGGAATTGAGAGAACACATTGCCTGGAGTTGTTGGAGAGCTGAGGAAATCTAGCTCTTCCAAGGAAGAGTGCAGTGTGTTGCCCTACACACAAAATACACAGTGACTGGGAAACGTTTCCGGGCCTGGATGTTTCTTAGTAGCCCAGTGGAGCCTGCTGGTACTCGGTGCTCTTGCAGGGAATAGGGTGCCCACGAGAGGTCCTCGGTGTCTTGACAAGCTTACTAACCTTAAAAGAAAACAGACCTAAAACAAATGCCACAAGGAAACTGCTTCAAGCTCAGCTTCGGCAGGGCTAGTCAAGGCTTTACCTGGAGGAAAGAACTCACGTCAAGTTTCCTTTATCTCTAGGGCGTCTGAGGAGAGGCTCCCACCCAGGCTATGAAAGCACCCTGTTGATGCAGAGAACACTCGTTCCCTTCCCAGAGCCCTGCCTACAATGACTAAAGACTCGTCCTAAAACTCTTATTTAGGTAACTTCAAGGCAGCATGCATGGAGCATTCAAAATGGGAAAGCAAGGCTTGTGCCATAAGGTCACCGTTTCCAGCGAACACGCGGCCTACCTACTTGTGATTTCTACCAAGTAAATATACACTCTAGCTAAACACTGGTCCCTTCCTTGAATAAAGTTTATTTGGCACGGAGTTCTGCGTGTAGCCAACAGCCTCCCCCAAGGAGCGCTCTAGGTAGGCTATCTGGCTTAGCTTCTTCTAAAACCCTGCAGTGTAAGAGGAAGATCTGTGCTTTGGTTACAGCAGAAACGCAAGCTGACTTTCTCCTGTAAGGATGGGGTCTTAAGGTGTGACTTTGTAGAAGGAATGCGAAGCAGTTTTGGTTTCTCAGAGCTGCTCAGCCTAGGGCAATGAGGCAGATTTGCATGATATGTAGGACGTGAGAGAACACATTTCCTGGGGCTGTTGGAGAGCTGAGGAAATCTAGCTCTTCCAAGGAAGAGTGCAGTGTGTTGGCCTACACACAAAATACACAGAGTGACTGGGAAAGGTGTCCGGGCCTGGATGTTTCTTAGTAGCCCAGTGGAGACTGCCGGTACTCGGTGGTCTTCCAGGGAATAAGGTGCCCAGGCGAGGTCCTCGGTGTCCTGAAAAGCTTACTAACCTTAAAAGGAAACAGACCTGAAACTAATGCCTCAAGGACTCCGCTCCAAGCTTCCACTTCGGCAGGGCTATTCTAGGCTTTACCTTGAGGAAAGGACTCACGTCAAGTTTCCTTTTAGCTGTAGAGCGTCTGAGGAGAGGCTCCCACCCAGGCTATGAAAGCACCCTGTTGATGTAGAGAACACTGGTTCCCTTCCCAGAGCCTTGCCTACAGAGACTAGAGACCCGTCCTAAAATTGTTATTTAGGCAGCTTCAAGGCAGCTTGAATGGAGCATTCAAAATGGGTAAGCAAGGCTTGTGCCATAAGTTCCCCGTTTCCAGCGAACATGCAGCCTACCTCCTTGTGATTTCTACCAAGTAAATATACACTCTAGCTACACACCGGTCCCTTCCTTGAATAAAGTTTATTTGGCACGTAATTCTGCGTGTAGCCAACCGCCTCCCCCAGTGATCGCTCTGGGTAGGCTATCGGGCTTAGCTTCTTCTAAAACCCTGGAGTGTAAGAGGAAGAACTGTGCTGTGGTTACAGCAGAAACGCAAGCCGACTTTCTACTGTAAGGATGGGGTGTTAAGGTATGACTTTGTAGAAGGAATGTGAAGCAGTTTTGGTTTCTCAGTGCCGGTCAGCCTAGGGCAATGAGGCAGATTTGCATGATATGTAGGACGTGAGAGAACACATTTCCTGGAGCTGTTGGAGAGCTGAGGAAATCTAGCTCTTCCAAGGAAGAGTGTAGTGTGTTGGCCTACACACAAAATACAAAGAGTGAATGGGAAAAGTTTCCGGGCCTGGATGTTTCTTAGTAGCCCAGTGGAGCCTGCCGGTACTGGGTGTTCTTGCAGGGAATAGGGTGCCCAGGCGAGGTCCTCAGGGCCTTGAAAAGCTTACTAACCTTAAAAGAAAACAGACCTGAAACTAATGCCTCAAGAACTCCTCTCCAAGCTTCCACTTCGGCAGGGCTATTCTAGGCTTTACCTTGAGGAGAGGACTCACGTCAAGTTTCCTTTTAGCTCTAGAGTGTCGCAGGCGAGGCTCCTACCCAGTCTATGAAAGCACCCTGTTGATGTAGAGAACACTCGTTCCCTTCCCAGAGCCCTGCCTACAGACACTAGAGACCCGTCCTAAAATTGTAATTTAGGTAGCTTCAAGGCAGCTTGAATGGAGCATTCAAAAGTGGTAAGCAAGGCTTGTGCCATAAGTTCCCCGGTTCCAGCGAACATGCAGCCTACCTCCTTGTGATTTCTACCAAGTAAATATACACTCTAGCTACACACTGGTCCCTTCCTTGAATAAAGTTTATTTGGCACGGAATTCTGCGTGTAGCCAACCGCCTCCCCTTGGGAGCGCTCTGGGTAGGCTATCGGGCTCTGCTTCTTCTAAAACCCTGGAGTGTAAGAGGAAGAACTGTGCTTTGGTTACAGCAGGAAAGAAAGCCGACTTTCTCCTGTAAGGATGGGGTCTTAAGGTTTGACTTTAAAGAAGGAATGCGTTGCAGTTTTGGTTTCTCAGTGCTGCTCAGCCTAGGGCAATGAGGGAGATTTGCATGACATATAGGAATTGAGAGAACACATTGCCTGGAGTTGTTGGAGAGCTGAGGAAATCTAGCTCTTCCAAGGAAGAGTGCAGTGTGTTGCCCTACACACAAAATACACAGTGACTGGGAAACGTTTCCGGGCCTGGATGTTTCTTAGTAGCCCAGTGGAGCCTGCTGGTACTCGGTGCTCTTGCAGGGAATAGGGTGCCCACGAGAGGTCCTCGGTGTCTTGACAAGCTTACTAACCTTAAAAGAAAACAGACCTAAAACAAATGCCACAAGGAAACTGCTTCAAGCTCAGCTTCGGCAGGGCTAGTCAAGGCTTTACCTGGAGGAAAGAACTCACGTCAAGTTTCCTTTATCTCTAGGGCGTCTGAGGAGAGGCTCCCACCCAGGCTATGAAAGCACCCTGTTGATGCAGAGAACACTCGTTCCCTTCCCAGAGCCCTGCCTACAATGACTAAAGACTGGTCCTAAAACTGTTATTTAGGTAACTTCAAGGCAGCATGCATGGAGCATTCAAAATGGGAAAGCAAGGCTTGTGCCATAAGGTCACCGTTTCCAGCGAACACGCGGCCTACCTACTTGTGATTTCTACCAAGTAAATATACACTCTAGCTAAACACTGGTCCCTTCCTTGAATAAAGTTTATTTGGCACGGAGTTCTGCGTGTAGCCAACAGCCTCCCCCAAGGAGCGCTCTAGGTAGGCTATCTGGCTTAGCTTCTTCTAAAACCCTGCAGTGTAAGAGGAAGATCTGTGCTTTGGTTACAGCAGAAACGCAAGCTGACTTTCTCCTGTAAGGATGGGGTCTTACGGTATGACTTTGTAGAAGGAATGCGAAGCAGTTTTGGTTTCTCAGAGCTGCTCAGCCTAGGGCAATGAGGCAGATTTGCATGATATGTAGGACGTGAGAGAACACATTTCCTGGGGCTGTTGGAGAGCTGAGGAAATCTAGCTCTTCCAAGGAAGAGTGCAGTGTGTTGGCCTACACACAAAATACACAGAGTGACTGGGAAAGGTGTCCGGGCCTGGATGTTTCTTAGTAGCCCAGTGGAGACTGCCGGTACTCGGTGGTCTTCCAGGGAATAAGGTGCCCAGGCGAGGTCCTCGGTGTCCTGAAAAGCTTACTAACCTTAAAAGGAAACAGACCTGAAACTAATGCCTCAAGGACTCCGCTCCAAGCTTCCACTTCGGCAGGGCTATTCTAGGCTTTACCTTGAGGAAAGGACTCACGTCAAGTTTCCTTTTAGCTGTAGAGCGTCTGAGGAGAGGCTCCCACCCAGGCTATGAAAGCACCCTGTTGATGTAGAGAACACTGGTTCCCTTCCCAGAGCCTTGCCTACAGAGACTAGAGACCCGTCCTAAAATTGTTATTTAGGCAGCTTCAAGGCAGCTTGAATGGAGCATTCAAAATGGGTAAGCAAGGCTTGTGCCATAAGTTCCCCGTTTCCAGGGAACATGCAGCCTACCTCCTTGTGATTTCTACCAAGTAAATATACACTCTAGCTACACACCGGTCCCTTCCTTGAATAAAGTTTATTTGGCACGTAATTCTGCGTGTAGCCAACCGCCTCCCCCAGGGATCGCTCTGGGTAGGCTATCGGGCTTAGCTTCTTCTAAAACCCTGGAGTGTAAGAGGAAGAACTGTGCTGTGGTTACAGCAGAAACGCAAGCCGACTTTCTACTGTAAGGATGGGGTGTTAAGGTATGACTTTGTAGAAGGAATGTGAAGCAGTTTTGGTTTCTCAGTGCCGGTCAGCCTAGGGCAATGAGGCAGATTTGCATGATATGTAGGACGTGAGAGAACACATTTCCTGGAGCTGTTGGAGAGCTGAGGAAATCTAGCTCTTCCAAGGAAGAGTGTAGTGTGTTGGCCTACACACAAAATACAAAGAGTGAATGGGAAAAGTTTCCGGGCCTGGATGTTTCTTAGTAGCCCAGTGGAGCCTGCCGGTACTGGGTGTTCTTGCAGGGAATAGGGTGCCCAGGCGAGGTCCTCAGGGCCTTGAAAAGCTTACTAACCTTAAAAGAAAACAGACCTGAAACTAATGCCTCAAGAACTCCTCTCCAAGCTTCCACTTCGGCAGGGCTATTCTAGGCTTTACCTTGAGGAGAGGACTCACGTCAAGTTTCCTTTTAGCTCTAGAGTGTCGCAGGCGAGGCTCCTACCCAGTCTATGAAAGCACCCTGTTGATGTAGAGAACACTCGTTCCCTTCCCAGAGCCCTGCCTACAGACACTAGAGACCCGTCCTAAAATTGTAATTTAGGTAGCTTCAAGGCAGCTTGAATGGAGCATTCAAAAGTGGTAAGCAAGGCTTGTGCCATAAGTTCCCCGGTTCCAGCGAACATGCAGCCTACCTCCTTGTGATTTCTACCAAGTAAATATACACTCTAGCTACACACTGGTCCCTTCCTTGAATAAAGTTTATTTGGCACGGAATTCTGCGTGTAGCCAACCGCCTCCCCTTGGGAGCGCTCTGGGTAGGCTATCGGGCTCTGCTTCTTCTAAAACCCTGGAGTGTAAGAGGAAGAACTGTGCTTTGGTTACAGCAGGAAAGCAAGCCGACTTTCTCCTGTAAGGATGGGGTCTTAAGGTTTGACTTTAAAGAAGGAATGCGTTGCAGTTTTGGTTTCTCAGTGCTGCTCAGCCTAGGGCAATGAGGGAGATTTGCATGACATATAGGAATTGAGAGAACACATTGCCTGGAGTTGTTGGAGAGCTGAGGAAATCTAGCTCTTCCAAGGAAGAGTGCAGTGTGTTGCCCTACACACAAAATACACAGTGACTGGGAAACGTTTCCGGGCCTGGATGTTTCTTAGTAGCCCAGTGGAGCCTGCTGGTACTCGGTGCTCTTGCAGGGAATAGGGTGCCCACGAGAGGTCCTCGGTGTCTTGACAAGCTTACTAACCTTAAAAGAAAACAGACCTAAAACAAATGCCACAAGGAAACTGCTTCAAGCTCAGCTTCGGCAGGGCTAGTCAAGGCTTTACCTGGAGGAAAGAACTCACGTCAAGTTTCCTTTATCTCTAGGGCGTCTGAGGAGAGGCTCCCACCCAGGCTATGAAAGCACCCTGTTGATGCAGAGAACACTCGTTCCCTTCCCAGAGCCCTGCCTACAATGACTAAAGACTGGTCCTAAAACTGTTATTTAGGTAACTTCAAGGCAGCATGCATGGAGCATTCAAAATGGGAAAGCAAGGCTTGTGCCATAAGGTCACCGTTTCCAGCGAACACGCGGCCTACCTACTTGTGATTTCTACCAAGTAAATATACACTCTAGCTAAACACTGGTCCCTTCCTTGAATAAAGTTTATTTGGCACGGAGTTCTGCGTGTAGCCAACAGCCTCCCCCAAGGAGCGCTCTAGGTAGGCTATCTGGCTTAGCTTCTTCTAAAACCCTGCAGTGTAAGAGGAAGATCTGTGCTTTGGTTACAGCAGAAACGCAAGCTGACTTTCTCCTGTAAGGATGGGGTCTTACGGTATGACTTTGTAGAAGGAATGCGAAGCAGTTTTGGTTTCTCAGAGCTGCTCAGCCTAGGGCAATGAGGCAGATTTGCATGATATGTAGGACGTGAGAGAACACATTTCCTGGGGCTGTTGGAGAGCTGAGGAAATCTAGCTCTTCCAAGGAAGAGTGCAGTGTGTTGGCCTACACACAAAATACACAGAGTGACTGGGAAAGGTGTCCGGTCCTGGATGTTTCTTAGTAGCCCAGTGGAGACTGCCGGTACTCGGTGGTCTTCCAGGGAATAAGGTGCCCAGGCGAGGTCCTCGGTGTCCTGAAAAGCTTACTAACCTTAAAAGGAAACAGACCTGAAACTAATGCCTCAAGGACTCCGCTCCAAGCTTCCACTTCGGCAGGGCTATTCTAGGCTTTACCTTGAGGAAAGGACTCACGTCAAGTTTCCTTTTAGCTGTAGAGCGTCTGAGGAGAGGCTCCCACCCAGGCTATGAAAGCACCCTGTTGATGTAGAGAACACTGGTTCCCTTCCCAGAGCCTTGCCTACAGAGACTAGAGACCCGTCCTAAAATTGTTATTTAGGCAGCTTCAAGGCAGCTTGAATGGAGCATTCAAAATGGGTAAGCAAGGCTTGTGCCATAAGTTCCCCGTTTCCAGGGAACATGCAGCCTACCTCCTTGTGATTTCTACCAAGTAAATATACACTCTAGCTACACACCGGTCCCTTCCTTGAATAAAGTTTATTTGGCACGTAATTCTGCGTGTAGCCAACCGCCTCCCCCAGGGATCGCTCTGGGTAGGCTATCGGGCTTAGCTTCTTCTAAAACCCTGGAGTGTAAGAGGAAGAACTGTGCTGTGGTTACAGCAGAAACGCAAGCCGACTTTCTACTGTAAGGATGGGGTGTTAAGGTATGACTTTGTAGAAGGAATGTGAAGCAGTTTTGGTTTCTCAGTGCCGGTCAGCCTAGGGCAATGAGGCAGATTTGCATGATATGTAGGACGTGAGAGAACACATTTCCTGGAGCTGTTGGAGAGCTGAGGAAATCTAGCTCTTCCAAGGAAGAGTGTAGTGTGTTGGCCTACACACAAAATACAAAGAGTGAATGGGAAAAGTTTCCGGGCCTGGATGTTTCTTAGTAGCCCAGTGGAGCCTGCCGGTACTGGGTGTTCTTGCAGGGAATAGGGTGCCCAGGCGAGGTCCTCAGGGCCTTGAAAAGCTTACTAACCTTAAAAGAAAACAGACCTGAAACTAATGCCTCAAGAACTCCTCTCCAAGCTTCCACTTCGGCAGGGCTATTCTAGGCTTTACCTTGAGGAGAGGACTCACGTCAAGTTTCCTTTTAGCTCTAGAGTGTCGCAGGCGAGGCTCCTACCCAGTCTATGAAAGCACCCTGTTGATGTAGAGAACACTCGTTCCCTTCCCAGAGCCCTGCCTACAGACACTAGAGACCCGTCCTAAAATTGTAATTTAGGTAGCTTCAAGGCAGCTTGAATGGAGCATTCAAAAGTGGTAAGCAAGGCTTGTGCCATAAGTTCCCCGGTTCCAGCGAACATGCAGCCTACCTCCTTGTGATTTCTACCAAGTAAATATACACTCTAGCTACACACTGGTCCCTTCCTTGAATAAAGTTTATTTGGCACGGAATTCTGCGTGTAGCCAACCGCCTCCCCTTGGGAGCGCTCTGGGTAGGCTATCGGGCTCTGCTTCTTCTAAAACCCTGGAGTGTAAGAGGAAGAACTGTGCTTTGGTTACAGCAGGAAAGAAAGCCGACTTTCTCCTGTAAGGATGGGGTCTTAAGGTTTGACTTTAAAGAAGGAATGCGTTGCAGTTTTGGTTTCTCAGTGCTGCTCAGCCTAGGGCAATGAGGGAGATTTGCATGACATATAGGAATTGAGAGAACACATTGCCTGGAGTTGTTGGAGAGCTGAGGAAATCTAGCTCTTCCAAGGAAGAGTGCAGTGTGTTGCCCTACACACAAAATACACAGTGACTGGGAAACGTTTCCGGGCCTGGATGTTTCTTAGTAGCCCAGTGGAGCCTGCTGGTACTCGGTGCTCTTGCAGGGAATAGGGTGCCCACGAGAGGTCCTCGGTGTCTTGACAAGCTTACTAACCTTAAAAGAAAACAGACCTAAAACAAATGCCACAAGGAAACTGCTTCAAGCTCAGCTTCGGCAGGGCTAGTCAAGGCTTTACCTGGAGGAAAGAACTCACGTCAAGTTTCCTTTATCTCTAGGGCGTCTGAGGAGAGGCTCCCACCCAGGCTATGAAAGCACCCTGTTGATGCAGAGAACACTCGTTCCCTTCCCAGAGCCCTGCCTACAATGACTAAAGACTCGTCCTAAAACTGTTATTTAGGTAACTTCAAGGCAGCATGCATGGAGCATTCAAAATGGGAAAGCAAGGCTTGTGCCATAAGGTCACCGTTTCCAGCGAACACGCGGCCTACTTACTTGTGATTTCTACCAAGTAAATATACACTCTAGCTAAACACTGGTCCCTTCCTTGAATAAAGTTTATTTGGCACGGAGTTCTGCGTGTAGCCAACAGCCTCCCCCAAGGAGCGCTCTAGGTAGGCTATCTGGCTTAGCTTCTTCTAAAACCCTGCAGTGTAAGAGGAAGATCTGTGCTTTGGTTACAGCAGAAACGCAAGCTGACTTTCTCCTGTAAGGATGGGGTCTTAAGGTGTGACTTTGTAGAAGGAATGCGAAGCAGTTTTGGTTTCTCAGAGCTGCTCAGCCTAGGGCAATGAGGCAGATTTGCATGATATGTAGGACGTGAGAGAACACATTTCCTGGGGCTGTTGGAGAGCTGAGGAAATCTAGCTCTTCCAAGGAAGAGTGCAGTGTGTTGGCCTACACACAAAATACACAGAGTGACTGGGAAAGGTGTCCGGGCCTGGATGTTTCTTAGTAGCCCAGTGGAGACTGCCGGTACTCGGTGGTCTTCCAGGGAATAAGGTGCCCAGGCGAGGTCCTCGGTGTCCTGAAAAGCTTACTAACCTTAAAAGGAAACAGACCTGAAACTAATGCCTCAAGGACTCCGCTCCAAGCTTCCACTTCGGCAGGGCTATTCTAGGCTTTACCTTGAGGAAAGGACTCACGTCAAGTTTCCTTTTAGCTGTAGAGCGTCTGAGGAGAGGCTCCCACCCAGGCTATGAAAGCACCCTGTTGATGTAGAGAACACTGGTTCCCTTCCCAGAGCCTTGCCTACAGAGACTAGAGACCTGTCCTAAAATTGTTATTTAGGCAGCTTCAAGGCAGCTTGAATGGAGCATTCAAAATGGGTAAGCAAGGCTTGTGCCATAAGTTCCCCGTTTCCAGCGAACATGCAGCCTACCTCCTTGTGATTTCTACCAAGTAAATATACACTCTAGCTACACACCGGTCCCTTCCTTGAATAAAGTTTATTTGGCACGTAATTCTGCGTGTAGCCAACCGCCTCCCCCAGGGATCGCTCTGGGTAGGCTATCGGGCTTAGCTTCTTCTAAAACCCTGGAGTGTAAGAGGAAGAACTGTGCTGTGGTTACAGCAGAAACGCAAGCCGACTTTCTACTGTAAGGATGGGGTGTTAAGGTATGACTTTGTAGAAGGAATGTGAAGCAGTTTTGGTTTCTCAGTGCCGGTCAGCCTAGGGCAATGAGGCAGATTTGCATGATATGTAGGACGTGAGAGAACACATTTCCTGGAGCTGTTGGAGAGCTGAGGAAATCTAGCTCTTCCAAGGAAGAGTGTAGTGTGTTGGCCTACACACAAAATACAAAGAGTGAATGGGAAAAGTTTCCGGGCCTGGATGTTTCTTAGTAGCCCAGTGGAGCCTGCCGGTACTGGGTGTTCTTGCAGGGAATAGGGTGCCCAGGCGAGGTCCTCAGGGCCTTGAAAAGCTTACTAACCTTAAAAGAAAACAGACCTGAAACTAATGCCTCAAGAACTCCTCTCCAAGCTTCCACTTCGGCAGGGCTATTCTAGGCTTTACCTTGAGGAGAGGACTCACGTCAAGTTTCCTTTTAGCTCTAGAGTGTCGCAGGCGAGGCTCCTACCCAGTCTATGAAAGCACCCTGTTGATGTAGAGAACACTCGTTCCCTTCCCAGAGCCCTGCCTACAGACACTAGAGACCCGTCCTAAAATTGTAATTTAGGTAGCTTCAAGGCAGCTTGAATGGAGCATTCAAAAGTGGTAAGCAAGGCTTGTGCCATAAGTTCCCCGGTTCCAGCGAACATGCAGCCTACCTCCTTGTGATTTCTACCAAGTAAATATACACTCTAGCTACACACTGGTCCCTTCCTTGACTAAAGTTTATTTGGCACGGAATTCTGCGTGTAGCCAACCGCCTCCCCTTGGGAGCGCTCTGGGTAGGCTATCGGGCTCTGCTTCTTCTAAAACCCTGGAGTGTAAGAGGAAGAACTGTGCTTTGGTTACAGCAGGAAAGCAAGCCGACTTTCTCCTGTAAGGATGGGGTCTTAAGGTTTGACTTTAAAGAAGGAATGCGTTGCAGTTTTGGTTTCTCAGTGCTGCTCAGCCTAGGGCAATGAGGGAGATTTGCATGACATATAGGAATTGAGAGAACACATTGCCTGGAGTTGTTGGAGAGCTGAGGAAATCTAGCTCTTCCAAGGAAGAGTGCAGTGTGTTGCCCTACACACAAAATACACAGTGACTGGGAAACGTTTCCGGGCCTGGATGTTTCTTAGTAGCCCAGTGGAGCCTGCTGGTACTCGGTGCTCTTGCAGGGAATAGGGTGCCCACGAGAGGTCCTCGGTGTCTTGACAAGCTTACTAACCTTAAAAGAAAACAGACCTAAAACAAATGCCACAAGGAAACTGCTTCAAGCTCAGCTTCGGCAGGGCTAGTCAAGGCTTTACCTGGAGGAAAGAACTCACGTCAAGTTTCCTTTATCTCTAGGGCGTCTGAGGAGAGGCTCCCACCCAGGCTATGAAAGCACCCTGTTGATGCAGAGAACACTCGTTCCCTTCCCAGAGCCCTGCCTACAATGACTAAAGACTCGTCCTAAAACTGTTATTTAGGTAACTTCAAGGCAGCATGCATGGAGCATTCAAAATGGGAAAGCAAGGCTTGTGCCATAAGGTCACCGTTTCCAGCGAACACACGGCCTACTTACTTGTGATTTCTACCAAGTAAATATACACTCTAGCTAAACACTGGTCCCTTCCTTGAATAAAGTTTATTTGGCACGGAGTTCTGCGTGTAGCCAAGAGCCTCCCCCAAGGAGCGCTCTAGGTAGGCTATCTGGCTTAGCTTCTTCTAAAACCCTGCAGTGTAAGAGGAAGATCTGTGCTTTGGTTACATCAGAAACGCAAGCTGACTTTCTCCTGTAAGGATGGGGTCTTAAGGTGTGACTTTGTAGAAGGAATGCGAAGCAGTTTTGGTTTCTCAGAGCTGCTCAGCCTAGGGCAATGAGGCAGATTTGCATGATATGTAGGACGTGAGAGAACACATTTCCTGGGGCTGTTGGAGAGCTGAGGAAATCTAGCTCTTCCAAGGAAGAGTGCAGTGTGTTGGCCTACACACAAAATACACAGAGTGACTGGGAAAGGTGTCCGGGCCTGGATGTTTCTTAGTAGCCCAGTGGAGACTGCCGGTACTCGGTGGTCTTCCAGGGAATAAGGTGCCCAGGCGAGGTCCTCGGTGTCCTGAAAAGCTTACTAACCTTAAAAGGAAACAGACCTGAAACTAATGCCTCAAGGACTCCGCTCCAAGCTTCCACTTCGGCAGGGCTATTCTAGGCTTTACCTTGAGGAAAGGACTCACGTCAAGTTTCCTTTTAGCTGTAGAGCGTCTGAGGAGAGGCTCCCACCCAGGCTATGAAAGCACCCTGTTGATGTAGAGAACACTGGTTCCCTTCCCAGAGCCTTGCCTACAGAGACTAGAGACCCGTCCTAAAATTGTTATTTAGGCAGCTTCAAGGCAGCTTGAATGGAGCATTCAAAATGGGTAAGCAAGGCTTGTGCCATAAGTTCCCCGTTTCCAGCGAACATGCAGCCTACCTCCTTGTGATTTCTACCAAGTAAATATACACTCTAGCTACACACCGGTCCCTTCCTTGAATAAAGTTTATTTGGCACGTAATTCTGCGTGTAGCCAACCGCCTCCCCCAGGGATCGCTCTGGGTAGGCTATCGGGCTTAGCTTCTTCTAAAACCCTGGAGTGTAAGAGGAAGAACTGTGCTGTGGTTACAGCAGAAACGCAAGCCGACTTTCTACTGTAAGGATGGGGTGTTAAGGTATGACTTTGTAGAAGGAATGTGAAGCAGTTTTGGTTTCTCAGTGCCGGTCAGCCTAGGGCAATGAGGAAGATTTGCATGATATGTAGGACGTGAGAGAACACATTTCCTGGAGCTGTTGGAGAGCTGAGGAAATCTAGCTCTTCCAAGGAAGAGTGTAGTGTGTTGGCCTACACACAAAATACAAAGAGTGAATGGGAAAAGTTTCCGGGCCTGGATGTTTCTTAGTAGCCCAGTGGAGCCTGCCGGTACTGGGTGTTCTTGCAGGGAATAGGGTGCCCAGGCGAGGTCCTCAGGGCCTTGAAAAGCTTACTAACCTTAAAAGAAAACAGACCTGAAACTAATGCCTCAAGAACTCCTCTCCAAGCTTCCACTTCGGCAGGGCTATTCTAGGCTTTACCTTGAGGAGAGGACTCACGTCAAGTTTCCTTTTAGCTCTAGAGTGTCGCAGGCGAGGCTCCTACCCAGTCTATGAAAGCACCCTGTTGATGTAGAGAACACTCGTTCCCTTCCCAGAGCCCTGCCTACAGACACTAGAGACCCGTCCTAAAATTGTAATTTAGGTAGCTTCAAGGCAGCTTGAATGGAGCATTCAAAAGTGGTAAGCAAGGCTTGTGCCATAAGTTCCCCGGTTCCAGCGAACATGCAGCCTACCTCCTTGTGATTTCTACCAAGTAAATATACACTCTAGCTACACACTGGTCCCTTCCTTGAATAAAGTTTATTTGGCACGGAATTCTGCGTGTAGCCAACCGCCTCCCCTTGGGAGCGCTCTGGGTAGGCTATCGGGCTCTGCTTCTTCTAAAACCCTGGAGTGTAAGAGGAAGAACTGTGCTTTGGTTACAGCAGGAAAGCAAGCCGACTTTCTCCTGTAAGGATGGGGTCTTAAGGTTTGACTTTAAAGAAGGAATGCGGTGCAGTTTTGGTTTCTCAGTGCTGCTCAGCCTAGGGCAATGAGGGAGATTTGCATGACATATAGGAATTGAGAGAACACATTGCCTGGAGTTGTTGGAGAGCTGAGGAAATCTAGCTCTTCCAAGGAAGAGTGCAGTGTGTTGCCCTACACACAAAATACACAGTGACTGGGAAACGTTTCCGGGCCTGGATGTTTCTTAGTAGCCCAGTGGAGCCTGCTGGTACTCGGTGCTCTTGCAGGGAATAGGGTGCCCACGAGAGGTCCTCGGTGTCTTGACAAGCTTACTAACCTTAAAAGAAAACAGACCTAAAACAAATGCCACAAGGAAACTGCTTCAAGCTCAGCTTCGGCAGGGCTAGTCAAGGCTTTACCTGGAGGAAAGAACTCACGTCAAGTTTCCTTTATCTCTAGGGCGTCTGAGGAGAGGCTCCCACCCAGGCTATGAAAGCACCCTGTTGATGCAGAGAACACTCGTTCCCTTCCCAGAGCCCTGCCTACAATGACTAAAGACTGGTCCTAAAACTGTTATTTAGGTAACTTCAAGGCAGCATGCATGGAGCATTCAAAATGGGAAAGCAAGGCTTGTGCCATAAGGTCACCGTTTCCAGCGAACACGCGGCCTACCTACTTGTGATTTCTACCAAGTAAATATACACTCTAGCTAAACACTGGTCCCTTCCTTGAATAAAGTTTATTTGGCACGGAGTTCTGCGTGTAGCCAACAGCCTCCCCCAAGGAGCGCTCTAGGTAGGCTATCTGGCTTAGCTTCTTCTAAAACCCTGCAGTGTAAGAGGAAGATCTGTGCTTTGGTTACAGCAGAAACGCAAGCTGACTTTCTCCTGTAAGGATGGGGTCTTACGGTATGACTTTGTAGAAGGAATGCGAAGCAGTTTTGGTTTCTCAGAGCTGCTCAGCCTAGGGCAATGAGGCAGATTTGCATGATATGTAGGACGTGAGAGAACACATTTCCTGGGGCTGTTGGAGAGCTGAGGAAATCTAGCTCTTCCAAGGAAGAGTGCAGTGTGTTGGCCTACACACAAAATACACAGAGTGACTGGGAAAGGTGTCCGGGCCTGGATGTTTCTTAGTAGCCCAGTGGAGACTGCCGGTACTCGGTGGTCTTCCAGGGAATAAGGTGCCCAGGCGAGGTCCTCGGTGTCCTGAAAAGCTTACTAACCTTAAAAGGAAACAGACCTGAAACTAATGCCTCAAGGACTCCGCTCCAAGCTTCCACTTCGGCAGGGCTATTCTAGGCTTTACCTTGAGGAAAGGACTCACGTCAAATTTTCTTTTAGCTGTAGAGCGTCTGAGGAGAGGCTCCCACCCAGGCTATGAAAGCACCCTGTTGATGTAGAGAACACTGGTTCCCTTCCCAGAGCCTTGCCTACAGAGACTAGAGACCCGTCCTAAAATTGTTATTTAGGCAGCTTCAAGGCAGCTTGAATGGAGCATTCAAAATGGGTAAACAAGGCTTGTGCCATAAGTTCCCCGTTTCCAGCGAACATGCAGCCTACCTCCTTGTGATTTCTACCAAGTAAATATACACTCTAGCTACACACCGGTCCCTTCCTTGAATAAAGTTTATTTGGCACGTAATTCTGCGTGTAGCCAACCGCCTCCCCCAGGGATCGCTCTGGGTAGGCTATCGGGCTTAGCTTCTTCTAAAACCCTGGAGTGTAAGAGGAAGAACTGTGCTGTGGTTACAGCAGAAACGCAAGCCGACTTTCTACTGTAAGGATGGGGTGTTAAGGTATGACTTTGTAGAAGGAATGTGAAGCAGTTTTGGTTTCTCAGTGCCGGTCAGCCTAGGGCAATGAGGCAGATTTGCATGATATGTAGGACGTGAGAGAACACATTTCCTGGAGCTGTTGGAGAGCTGAGGAAATCTAGCTCTTCCAAGGAAGAGTGTAGTGTGTTGGCCTACACACAAAATACAAAGAGTGAATGGGAAAAGTTTCCGGGCCTGGATGTTTCTTAGTAGCCCAGTGGAGCCTGCCGGTACTGGGTGTTCTTGCAGGGAATAGGGTGCCCAGGCGAGGTCCTCAGGGCCTTGAAAAGCTTACTAACCTTAAAAGAAAACAGACCTGAAACTAATGCCTCAAGAACTCCTCTCCAAGCTTCCACTTCGGCAGGGCTATTCTAGGCTTTACCTTGAGGAGAGGACTCACGTCAAGTTTCCTTTTAGCTCTAGAGTGTCGCAGGCGAGGCTCCTACCCAGTCTATGAAAGCACCCTGTTGATGTAGAGAACACTCGTTCCCTTCCCAGAGCCCTGCCTACAGACACTAGAGACCCGTCCTAAAATTGTAATTTAGGTAGCTTCAAGGCAGCTTGAATGGAGCATTCAAAAGTGGTAAGCAAGGCTTGTGCCATAAGTTCCCCGGTTCCAGCGAACATGCAGCCTACCTCCTTGTGATTTCTACCAAGTAAATATACACTCTAGCTACACACTGGTCCCTTCCTTGAATAAAGTTTATTTGGCACGGAATTCTGCGTGTAGCCAACCGCCTCCCCTTGGGAGCGCTCTGGGTAGGCTATCGGGCTCTGCTTCTTCTAAAACCCTGGAGTGTAAGAGGAAGAACTGTGCTTTGGTTACAGCAGGAAAGAAAGCCGACTTTCTCCTGTAAGGATGGGGTCTTAAGGTTTGACTTTAAAGAAGGAATGCGTTGCAGTTTTGGTTTCTCAGTGCTGCTCAGCCTAGGGCAATGAGGGAGATTTGCATGACATATAGGAATTGAGAGAACACATTGCCTGGAGTTGTTGGAGAGCTGAGGAAATCTAGCTCTTCCAAGGAAGAGTGCAGTGTGTTGCCCTACACACAAAATACACAGTGACTGGGAAACGTTTCCGGGCCTGGATGTTTCTTAGTAGCCCAGTGGAGCCTGCTGGTACTCGGTGCTCTTGCAGGGAATAGGGTGCCCACGAGAGGTCCTCGGTGTCTTGACAAGCTTACTAACCTTAAAAGAAAACAGACCTAAAACAAATGCCACAAGGAAACTGCTTCAAGCTCAGCTTCGGCAGGGCTAGTCAAGGCTTTACCTGGAGGAAAGAACTCACGTCAAGTTTCCTTTATCTCTAGGGCGTCTGAGGAGAGGCTCCCACCCAGGCTATGAAAGCACCCTGTTGATGCAGAGAACACTCGTTCCCTTCCCAGAGCCCTGCCTACAATGACTAAAGACTCGTCCTAAAACTGTTATTTAGGTAACTTCAAGGCAGCATGCATGGAGCATTCAAAATGGGAAAGCAAGGCTTGTGCCATAAGGTCACCGTTTCCAGCGAACACGCGGCCTACTTACTTGTGATTTCTACCAAGTAAATATACACTCTAGCTAAACACTGGTCCCTTCCTTGAATAAAGTTTATTTGGCACGGAGTTCTGCGTGTAGCCAACAGCCTCCCCCAAGGAGCGCTCTAGGTAGGCTATCTGGCTTAGCTTCTTCTAAAACCCTGCAGTGTAAGAGGAAGATCTGTGCTTTGGTTACAGCAGAAACGCAAGCTGACTTTCTCCTGTAAGGATGGGGTCTTAAGGTGTGACTTTGTAGAAGGAATGCGAAGCAGTTTTGGTTTCTCAGAGCTGCTCAGCCTAGGGCAATGAGGCAGATTTGCATGATATGTAGGACGTGAGAGAACACATTTCCTGGGGCTGTTGGAGAGCTGAGGAAATCTAGCTCTTCCAAGGAAGAGTGCAGTGTGTTGGCCTACACACAAAATACACAGAGTGACTGGGAAAGGTGTCCGGGCCTGGATGTTTCTTAGTAGCCCAGTGGAGACTGCCGGTACTCGGTGGTCTTCCAGGGAATAAGGTGCCCAGGCGAGGTCCTCGGTGTCCTGAAAAGCTTACTAACCTTAAAAGGAAACAGACCTGAAACTAATGCCTCAAGGACTCCGCTCCAAGCTTCCACTTCGGCAGGGCTATTCTAGGCTTTACCTTGAGGAAAGGACTCACGTCAAGTTTCCTTTTAGCTGTAGAGCGTCTGAGGAGAGGCTCCCACCCAGGCTATGAAAGCACCCTGTTGATGTAGAGAACACTGGTTCCCTTCCCAGAGCCTTGCCTACAGAGACTAGAGACCTGTCCTAAAATTGTTATTTAGGCAGCTTCAAGGCAGCTTGAATGGAGCATTCAAAATGGGTAAGCAAGGCTTGTGCCATAAGTTCCCCGTTTCCAGCGAACATGCAGCCTACCTCCTTGTGATTTCTACCAAGTAAATATACACTCTAGCTACACACCGGTCCCTTCCTTGAATAAAGTTTATTTGGCACGTAATTCTGCGTGTAGCCAACCGCCTCCCCCAGGGATCGCTCTGGGTAGGCTATCGGGCTTAGCTTCTTCTAAAACCCTGGAGTGTAAGAGGAAGAACTGTGCTGTGGTTACAGCAGAAACGCAAGCCGACTTTCTACTGTAAGGATGGGGTGTTAAGGTATGACTTTGTAGAAGGAATGTGAAGCAGTTTTGGTTTCTCAGTGCCGGTCAGCCTAGGGCAATGAGGCAGATTTGCATGATATGTAGGACGTGAGAGAACACATTTCCTGGAGCTGTTGGAGAGCTGAGGAAATCTAGCTCTTCCAAGGAAGAGTGTAGTGTGTTGGCCTACACACAAAATACAAAGAGTGAATGGGAAAAGTTTCCGGGCCTGGATGTTTCTTAGTAGCCCAGTGGAGCCTGCCGGTACTGGGTGTTCTTGCAGGGAATAGGGTGCCCAGGCGAGGTCCTCAGGGCCTTGAAAAGCTTACTAACCTTAAAAGAAAACAGACCTGAAACTAATGCCTCAAGAACTCCTCTCCAAGCTTCCACTTCGGCAGGGCTATTCTAGGCTTTACCTTGAGGAGAGGACTCACGTCAAGTTTCCTTTTAGCTCTAGAGTGTCGCAGGCGAGGCTCCTACCCAGTCTATGAAAGCACCCTGTTGATGTAGAGAACACTCGTTCCCTTCCCAGAGCCCTGCCTACAGACACTAGAGACCCGTCCTAAAATTGTAATTTAGGTAGCTTCAAGGCAGCTTGAATGGAGCATTCAAAAGTGGTAAGCAAGGCTTGTGCCATAAGTTCCCCGGTTCCAGCGAACATGCAGCCTACCTCCTTGTGATTTCTACCAAGTAAATATACACTCTAGCTACACACTGGTCCCTTCCTTGACTAAAGTTTATTTGGCACGGAATTCTGCGTGTAGCCAACCGCCTCCCCTTGGGAGCGCTCTGGGTAGGCTATCGGGCTCTGCTTCTTCTAAAACCCTGGAGTGTAAGAGGAAGAACTGTGCTTTGGTTACAGCAGGAAAGCAAGCCGACTTTCTCCTGTAAGGATGGGGTCTTAAGGTTTGACTTTAAAGAAGGAATGCGTTGCAGTTTTGGTTTCTCAGTGCTGCTCAGCCTAGGGCAATGAGGGAGATTTGCATGACATATAGGAATTGAGAGAACACATTGCCTGGAGTTGTTGGAGAGCTGAGGAAATCTAGCTCTTCCAAGGAAGAGTGCAGTGTGTTGCCCTACACACAAAATACACAGTGACTGGGAAACGTTTCCGGGCCTGGATGTTTCTTAGTAGCCCAGTGGAGCCTGCTGGTACTCGGTGCTCTTGCAGGGAATAGGGTGCCCACGAGAGGTCCTCGGTGTCTTGACAAGCTTACTAACCTTAAAAGAAAACAGACCTAAAACAAATGCCACAAGGAAACTGCTTCAAGCTCAGCTTCGGCAGGGCTAGTCAAGGCTTTACCTGGAGGAAAGAACTCACGTCAAGTTTCCTTTATCTCTAGGGCGTCTGAGGAGAGGCTCCCACCCAGGCTATGAAAGCACCCTGTTGATGCAGAGAACACTCGTTCCCTTCCCAGAGCCCTGCCTACAATGACTAAAGACTCGTCCTAAAACTGTTATTTAGGTAACTTCAAGGCAGCATGCATGGAGCATTCAAAATGGGAAAGCAAGGCTTGTGCCATAAGGTCACCGTTTCCAGCGAACACACGGCCTACTTACTTGTGATTTCTACCAAGTAAATATACACTCTAGCTAAACACTGGTCCCTTCCTTGAATAAAGTTTATTTGGCACGGAGTTCTGCGTGTAGCCAAGAGCCTCCCCCAAGGAGCGCTCTAGGTAGGCTATCTGGCTTAGCTTCTTCTAAAACCCTGCAGTGTAAGAGGAAGATCTGTGCTTTGGTTACAGCAGAAACGCAAGCTGACTTTCTCCTGTAAGGATGGGGTCTTAAGGTGTGACTTTGTAGAAGGAATGCGAAGCAGTTTTGGTTTCTCAGAGCTGCTCAGCCTAGGGCAATGAGGCAGATTTGCATGATATGTAGGACGTGAGAGAACACATTTCCTGGGGCTGTTGGAGAGCTGAGGAAATCTAGCTCTTCCAAGGAAGAGTGCAGTGTGTTGGCCTACACACAAAATACACAGAGTGACTGGGAAAGGTGTCCGGGCCTGGATGTTTCTTAGTAGCCCAGTGGAGACTGCCGGTACTCGGTGGTCTTCCAGGGAATAAGGTGCCCAGGCGAGGTCCTCGGTGTCCTGAAAAGCTTACTAACCTTAAAAGGAAACAGACCTGAAACTAATGCCTCAAGGACTCCGCTCCAAGCTTCCACTTCGGCAGGGCTATTCTAGGCTTTACCTTGAGGAAAGGACTCACGTCAAGTTTCCTTTTAGCTGTAGAGCGTCTGAGGAGAGGCTCCCACCCAGGCTATGAAAGCACCCTGTTGATGTAGAGAACACTGGTTCCCTTCCCAGAGCCTTGCCTACAGAGACTAGAGACCCGTCCTAAAATTGTTATTTAGGCAGCTTCAAGGCAGCTTGAATGGAGCATTCAAAATGGGTAAGCAAGGCTTGTGCCATAAGTTCCCCGTTTCCAGCGAACATGCAGCCTACCTCCTTGTGATTTCTACCAAGTAAATATACACTCTAGCTACACACCGGTCCCTTCCTTGAATAAAGTTTATTTGGCACGTAATTCTGCGTGTAGCCAACCGCCTCCCCCAGGGATCGCTCTGGGTAGGCTATCGGGCTTAGCTTCTTCTAAAACCCTGGAGTGTAAGAGGAAGAACTGTGCTGTGGTTACAGCAGAAACGCAAGCCGACTTTCTACTGTAAGGATGGGGTGTTAAGGTATGACTTTGTAGAAGGAATGTGAAGCAGTTTTGGTTTCTCAGTGCCGGTCAGCCTAGGGCAATGAGGAAGATTTGCATGATATGTAGGACGTGAGAGAACACATTTCCTGGAGCTGTTGGAGAGCTGAGGAAATCTAGCTCTTCCAAGGAAGAGTGTAGTGTGTTGGCCTACACACAAAATACAAAGAGTGAATGGGAAAAGTTTCCGGGCCTGGATGTTTCTTAGTAGCCCAGTGGAGCCTGCCGGTACTGGGTGTTCTTGCAGGGAATAGGGTGCCCAGGCGAGGTCCTCAGGGCCTTGAAAAGCTTACTAACCTTAAAAGAAAACAGACCTGAAACTAATGCCTCAAGAACTCCTCTCCAAGCTTCCACTTCGGCAGGGCTATTCTAGGCTTTACCTTGAGGAGAGGACTCACGTCAAGTTTCCTTTTAGCTCTAGAGTGTCGCAGGCGAGGCTCCTACCCAGTCTATGAAAGCACCCTGTTGATGTAGAGAACACTCGTTCCCTTCCCAGAGCCCTGCCTACAGACACTAGAGACCCGTCCTAAAATTGTAATTTAGGTAGCTTCAAGGCAGCTTGAATGGAGCATTCAAAAGTGGTAAGCAAGGCTTGTGCCATAAGTTCCCCGTTTCCAGCGAACATGCAGCCTACCTCCTTGTGATTTCTACCAAGTAAATATACACTCTAGCTACACACTGGTCCCTTCCTTGAATAAAGTTTATTTGGCACGGAATTCTGCGTGTAGCCAACCGCCTCCCCTTGGGAGCGCTCTGGGTAGGCTATCGGGCTCTGCTTCTTCTAAAACCCTGGAGTGTAAGAGGAAGAACTGTGCTTTGGTTACAGCAGGAAAGCAAGCCGACTTTCTCCTGTAAGGATGGGGTCTTAAGGTTTGACTTTAAAGAAGGAATGCGGTGCAGTTTTGGTTTCTCAGTGCTGCTCAGCCTAGGGCAATGAGGGAGATTTGCATGACATATAGGAATTGAGAGAACACATTGCCTGGAGTTGTTGGAGAGCTGAGGAAATCTAGCTCTTCCAAGGAAGAGTGCAGTGTGTTGCCCTACACACAAAATACACAGTGACTGGGAAACGTTTCCGGGCCTGGATGTTTCTTAGTAGCCCAGTGGAGCCTGCTGGTACTCGGTGCTCTTGCAGGGAATAGGGTGCCCACGAGAGGTCCTTGGTGTCTTGACAAGCTTACTAACCTTAAAAGAAAACAGACCTAAAACAAATGCCACAAGGAAACTGCTTCAAGCTCAGCTTCGGCAGGGCTAGTCAAGGCTTTACCTGGAGGAAAGAACTCACGTCAAGTTTCCTTTATCTCTAGGGCGTCTGAGGAGAGGCTCCCACCCAGGCTATGAAAGCACCCTGTTGATGCAGAGAACACTCGTTCCCTTCCCAGAGCCCTGCCTACAATGACTAAAGACTGGTCCTAAAACTGTTATTTAGGTAACTTCAAGGCAGCATGCATGGAGCATTCAAAATGGGAAAGCAAGGCTTGTGCCATAAGGTCACCGTTTCCAGCGAACACGCGGCCTACCTACTTGTGATTTCTACCAAGTAAATATACACTCTAGCTAAACACTGGTCCCTTCCTTGAATAAAGTTTATTTGGCACGGAGTTCTGCGTGTAGCCAACAGCCTCCCCCAAGGAGCGCTCTAGGTAGGCTATCTGGCTTAGCTTCTTCTAAAACCCTGCAGTGTAAGAGGAAGATCTGTGCTTTGGTTACAGCAGAAACGCAAGCTGACTTTCTCCTGTAAGGATGGGGTCTTACGGTATGACTTTGTAGAAGGAATGCGAAGCAGTTTTGGTTTCTCAGAGCTGCTCAGCCTAGGGCAATGAGGCAGATTTGCATGATATGTAGGACGTGAGAGAACACATTTCCTGGGGCTGTTGGAGAGCTGAGGAAATCTAGCTCTTCCAAGGAAGAGTGCAGTGTGTTGGCCTACACACAAAATACACAGAGTGACTGGGAAAGGTGTCCGGGCCTGGATGTTTCTTAGTAGCCCAGTGGAGACTGCCGGTACTCGGTGGTCTTCCAGGGAATAAGGTGCCCAGGCGAGGTCCTCGGTGTCCTGAAAAGCTTACTAACCTTAAAAGGAAACAGACCTGAAACTAATGCCTCAAGGACTCCGCTCCAAGCTTCCACTTCGGCAGGGCTATTCTAGGCTTTACCTTGAGGAAAGGACTCACGTCAAGTTTTCTTTTAGCTGTAGAGCGTCTGAGGAGAGGCTCCCACCCAGGCTATGAAAGCACCCTGTTGATGTAGAGAACACTGGTTCCCTTCCCAGAGCCTTGCCTACAGAGACTAGAGACCCGTCCTAAAATTGTTATTTAGGCAGCTTCAAGGCAGCTTGAATGGAGCATTCAAAATGGGTAAACAAGGCTTGTGCCATAAGTTCCCCGTTTCCAGCGAACATGCAGCCTACCTCCTTGTGATTTCTACCAAGTAAATATACACTCTAGCTACACACCGGTCCCTTCCTTGAATAAAGTTTATTTGGCACGTAATTCTGCGTGTAGCCAACCGCCTCCCCCAGGGATCGCTCTGGGTAGGCTATCGGGCTTAGCTTCTTCTAAAACCCTGGAGTGTAAGAGGAAGAACTGTGCTGTGGTTACAGCAGAAACGCAAGCCGACTTTCTACTGTAAGGATGGGGTGTTAAGGTATGACTTTGTAGAAGGAATGTGAAGCAGTTTTGGTTTCTCAGTGCCGGTCAGCCTAGGGCAATGAGGCAGATTTGCATGATATGTAGGACGTGAGAGAACACATTTCCTGGAGCTGTTGGAGAGCTGAGGAAATCTAGCTCTTCCAAGGAAGAGTGTAGTGTGTTGGCCTACACACAAAATACAAAGAGTGAATGGGAAAAGTTTCCGGGCCTGGATGTTTCTTAGTAGCCCAGTGGAGCCTGCCGGTACTGGGTGTTCTTGCAGGGAATAGGGTGCCCAGGCGAGGTCCTCAGGGCCTTGAAAAGCTTACTAACCTTAAAAGAAAACAGACCTGAAACTAATGCCTCAAGAACTCCTCTCCAAGCTTCCACTTCGGCAGGGCTATTCTAGGCTTTACCTTGAGGAGAGGACTCACGTCAAGTTTCCTTTTAGCTCTAGAGTGTCGCAGGCGAGGCTCCTACCCAGTCTATGAAAGCACCCTGTTGATGTAGAGAACACTCGTTCCCTTCCCAGAGCCCTGCCTACAGACACTAGAGACCCGTCCTAAAATTGTAATTTAGGTAGCTTCAAGGCAGCTTGAATGGAGCATTCAAAAGTGGTAAGCAAGGCTTGTGCCATAAGTTCCCCGGTTCCAGCGAACATGCAGCCTACCTCCTTGTGATTTCTACCAAGTAAATATACACTCTAGCTACACACTGGTCCCTTCCTTGAATAAAGTTTATTTGGCACGGAATTCTGCGTGTAGCCAACCGCCTCCCCTTGGGAGCGCTCTGGGTAGGCTATCGGGCTCTGCTTCTTCTAAAACCCTGGAGTGTAAGAGGAAGAACTGTGCTTTGGTTACAGCAGGAAAGAAAGCCGACTTTCTCCTGTAAGGATGGGGTCTTAAGGTTTGACTTTAAAGAAGGAATGCGTTGCAGTTTTGGTTTCTCAGTGCTGCTCAGCCTAGGGCAATGAGGGAGATTTGCATGACATATAGGAATTGAGAGAACACATTGCCTGGAGTTGTTGGAGAGCTGAGGAAATCTAGCTCTTCCAAGGAAGAGTGCAGTGTGTTGCCCTACACACAAAATACACAGTGACTGGGAAACGTTTCCGGGCCTGGATGTTTCTTAGTAGCCCAGTGGAGCCTGCTGGTACTCGGTGCTCTTGCAGGGAATAGGGTGCCCACGAGAGGTCCTCGGTGTCTTGACAAGCTTACTAACCTTAAAAGAAAACAGACCTAAAACAAATGCCACAAGGAAACTGCTTCAAGCTCAGCTTCGGCAGGGCTAGTCAAGGCTTTACCTGGAGGAAAGAACTCACGTCAAGTTTCCTTTATCTCTAGGGCGTCTGAGGAGAGGCTCCCACCCAGGCTATGAAAGCACCCTGTTGATGCAGAGAACACTCGTTCCCTTCCCAGAGCCCTGCCTACAATGACTAAAGACTCGTCCTAAAACTGTTATTTAGGTAACTTCAAGGCAGCATGCATGGAGCATTCAAAATGGGAAAGCAAGGCTTGTGCCATAAGGTCACCGTTTCCAGCGAACACGCGGCCTACTTACTTGTGATTTCTACCAAGTAAATATACACTCTAGCTAAACACTGGTCCCTTCCTTGAATAAAGTTTATTTGGCACGGAGTTCTGCGTGTAGCCAACAGCCTCCCCCAAGGAGCGCTCTAGGTAGGCTATCTGGCTTAGCTTCTTCTAAAACCCTGCAGTGTAAGAGGAAGATCTGTGCTTTGGTTACAGCGGAAACGCAAGCTGACTTTCTCTTGTAAGGATGGGGTCTTAAGGTATGACTTTGTAGAAGGAATGCGAAGCAGTTTTGGTTTCTCAGAGCTGCTCAGCCTAGGGCAATGAGGCAGATTTGCATGATATGTAGGACGTGAGAGAACACATTTCCTGGGGCTGTTGGAGAGCTGAGGAAATCTAGCTCTTCCAAGGAAGAGTGCAGTGTGTTGGCCTACACACAAAATACACAGAGTGACTGGGAAAGGTGTCCGGGCCTGGATGTTTGTTAGTAGCCCAGTGGAGACTGCCGGTACTCGGTGGTCTTCCAGGGAATAAGGTGCCCAGGCGAGGTCCTCGGTGTCCTGAAAAGCTTACTAACCTTAAAAGGAAACAGACCTGAAACTAATGCCTCAAGGACTCCGCTCCAAGCTTCCACTTCGGCAGGGCTATTCTAGGCTTTACCTTGAGGAAAGGACTCACGTCAAGTTTCCTTTTAGCTGTAGAGCGTCTGAGGAGAGGCTCCCACCCAGGCTATGAAAGCACCCTGTTGATGTAGAGAACACTGGTTCCCTTCCCAGAGCCTTGCCTACAGAGACTAGAGTCCCGTCCTAAAATTGTTATTAAGGCAGCTTCAAGGCAGCTTGAATGGAGCATTCAAAATGGGTAAGCAAGGCTTGTGCCATAAGTTCCCCGTTTCCAGCGAACATGCAGCCTACCTCCTTGTGATTTCTACCAAGTAAATATACACTCTAGCTACACACCGGTCCCTTCCTTGAATAAAGTTTATTTGGCACGTAATTCTGCGTGTAGCCAACCGCCTCCCCCAGGGATCGCTCTGGGTAGGCTATCGGGCTTAGCTTCTTCTAAAACCCTGGAGTGTAAGAGGAAGAACTGTGCTGTGGTTACAGCAGAAACGCAAGCCGACTTTCTACTGTAAGGATGGGGTGTTAAGGTATGACTTTGTAGAAGGAATGTGAAGCAGTTTTGGTTTCTCAGTGCCGGTCAGCCTAGGGCAATGAGGCAGATTTGCATGATATGTAGGACGTGAGAGAACACATTTCCTGGAGATGTTGGAGAGCTGAGGAAATCTAGCTCTTCCAAGGAAGAGTGTAGTGTGTTGGCCTACACACAAAATACAAAGAGTGAATGGGAAAAGTTTCCGGGCCTGGATGTTTCTTAGTAGCCCAGTGGAGCCTGCCGGTACTGGGTGTTCTTGCAGGGAATAGGGTGCCCAGGCGAGGTCCTCAGGGCCTTGAAAAGCTTACTAACCTTAAAAGAAAACAGACCTGAAACTAATGCCTCAAGAACTCCTCTCCAAGCTTCCACTTCGGCAGGGCTATTCTAGGCTTTACCTTGAGGAGAGGACTCACGTCAAGTTTCCTTTTAGCTCTAGAGTGTCGCAGGCGAGGCTCCTACCCAGTCTATGAAAGCACCCTGTTGATGTAGAGAACACTCGTTCCCTTCCCAGAGCCCTGCCTACAGACACTAGAGACCCGTCCTAAAATTGTAATTTAGGTAGCTTCAAGGCAGCTTGAATGGAGCATTCAAAAGTGGTAAGCAAGGCTTGTGCCATAAGTTCCCCGGTTCCAGCGAACATGCAGCCTACCTCCTTGTGATTTCTACCAAGTAAATATACACTCTAGCTACACACTGGTCCCTTCCTTGAATAAAGTTTATTTGGCACGGAATTCTGCGTGTAGCCAACCGCCTCCCCTTGGGAGCGCTCTGGGTAGGCTATCGGGCTCTGCTTCTTCTAAAACCCTGGAGTGTAAGAGGAAGAACTGTGCTTTGGTTACAGCAGGAAAGAAAGCCGACTTTCTCCTGTAAGGATGGGGTCTTAAGGTTTGACTTTAAAGAAGGAATGCGTTGCAGTTTTGGTTTCTCAGTGCTGCTCAGCCTAGGGCAATGAGGGAGATTTGCATGACATATAGGAATTGAGAGAACACATTGCCTGGAGTTGTTGGAGAGCTGAGGAAATCTAGCTCTTCCAAGGAAGAGTGCAGTGTGTTGCCCTACACACAAAATACACAGTGACTGGGAAACGTTTCCGGGCCTGGATGTTTCTTAGTAGCCCAGTGGAGCCTGCTGGTACTCGGTGCTCTTGCAGGGAATAGGGTGCCCACGAGAGGTCCTCGGTGTCTTGACAAGCTTACTAACCTTAAAAGAAAACAGACCTAAAACAAATGCCACAAGGAAACTGCTTCAAGCTCAGCTTCGGCAGGGCTAGTCAAGGCTTTACCTGGAGGAAAGAACTCACGTCAAGTTTCCTTTATCTCTAGGGCGTCTGAGGAGAGGCTCCCACCCAGGCTATGAAAGCACCCTGTTGATGCAGAGAACACTCGTTCCCTTCCCAGAGCCCTGCCTACAATGACTAAAGACTCGTCCTAAAACTGTTATTTAGGTAACTTCAAGGCAGCATGCATGGAGCATTCAAAATGGGAAAGCAAGGCTTGTGCCATAAGGTCACCGTTTCCAGCGAACACGCGGCCTACCTACTTGTGATTTCTACCAAGTAAATATACACTCTAGCTAAACACTGGTCCCTTCCTTGAATAAAGTTTATTTGGCACGGAGTTCTGCGTGTAGCCAACAGCCTCCCCCAAGGAGCGCTCTAGGTAGGCTATCTGGCTTAGCTTCTTCTAAAACCCTGCAGTGTAAGAGGAAGATCTGTGCTTTGGTTACAGCAGAAACGCAAGCTGACTTTCTCCTGTAAGGATGGGGTCTTAAGGTATGACTTTGTAGAAGGAATGCGAAGCAGTTTTGGTTTCTCAGAGCTGCTCAGCCTAGGGCAATGAGGCAGATTTGCATGATATGTAGGACGTGAGAGAACACATTTCCTGGGGCTGTTGGAGAGCTGAGGAAATCTAGCTCTTCCAAGGAAGAGTGCAGTGTGTTGGCCTACACACAAAATAAACAGAGTGACTGGGAAAGGGGTCCGGGCCTGGATGTTTCTTAGTAGCCCAGTGGAGACTGCCGGTACTCGGTGGTCTTCCAGGGAATAAGGTGCCCAGGCGAGGTCCTCGGTGTCCTGAAAAGCTTACTAACCTTAAAAGGAAACAGACCTGAAACTAATGCCTCAAGGACTCCGCTCCAAGCTTCCACTTCGGCAGGGCTATTCTAGGCTTTACCTTGAGGAAAGGACTCACGTCAAGTTTCCTTTTAGCTGTAGAGCGTCTGAGGAGAGGCTCCCACCCAGTCTATGAAAGCACCCTGTTGATGTAGAGAACACTCGTTCCCTTCCCAGAGCCTTGCCTACAGAGACTAGAGACCCGTCCTAAAATTGTTATTTAGGCAGCTTCAAGGCAGCTTGAATGGAGCATTCAAAATGGGTAAGCAAGGCTTGTGCCATAAGTTCCCCGTTTCCAGCGAACATGCAGCCTACCTCCTTGTGATTTCTACCAAGTAAATATACACTCTAGCTACACACCGGTCCCTTCCTTGAATAAAGTTTATTTGGCACGTAATTCTGCGTGTAGCCAACCGCCTCCCCCAGGGATCGCTCTGGGTAGGCTATCGGGCTTAGCTTCTTCTAAAACCCTGGAGTGTAAGAGGAAGAACTGTGCTGTGGTTACAGCAGAAACGCAAGCCGACTTTCTACTGTAAGGATGGGGTGTTAAGGTATGACTTTGTAGAAGGAATGTGAAGCAGTTTTGGTTTCTCAGTGCCGGTCAGCCTAGGGCAATGAGGCAGATTTGCATGATATGTAGGACGTGAGAGAACACATTTCCTGGAGCTGTTGGAGAGCTGAGGAAATCTAGCTCTTCCAAGGAAGAGTGTAGTGTGTTGGCCTACACACAAAATACAAAGAGTGAATGGGAAAAGTTTCCGGGCCTGGATGTTTCTTAGTAGCCCAGTGGAGCCTGCCGGTACTGGGTGTTCTTGCAGGGAATAGGGTGCCCAGGCGAGGTCCTCAGGGCCTTGAAAAGCTTACTAACCTTAAAAGAAAACAGACCTGAAACTAATGCCTCAAGAACTCCTCTCCAAGCTTCCACTTCGGCAGGGCTATTCTAGGCTTTACCTTGAGGAGAGGACTCACGTCAAGTTTCCTTTTAGCTCTAGAGTGTCGCAGGCGAGGCTCCTACCCAGTCTATGAAAGCACCCTGTTGATGTAGAGAACACTCGTTCCCTTCCCAGAGCCCTGCCTACAGACACTAGAGACCCGTCCTAAAATTGTAATTTAGGTAGCTTCAAGGCAGCTTGAATGGAGCATTCAAAAGTGGTAAGCAAGGCTTGTGCCATAAGTTCCCCGGTTCCAGCGAACATGCAGCCTACCTCCTTGTGATTTCTACCAAGTAAATATACACTCTAGCTACACACTGGTCCCTTCCTTGAATAAAGTTTATTTGGCACGGAATTCTGCGTGTAGCCAACCGCCTCCCCTTGGGAGCGCTCTGGGTAGGCTATCGGGCTCTGCTTCTTCTAAAACCCTGGAGTGTAAGAGGAAGAACTGTGCTTTGGTTACAGCAGGAAAGCAAGCCGACTTTCTCCTGTAAGGATGGGGTCTTAAGGTTTGACTTTAAAGAAGGAATGCGTTGCAGTTTTGGTTTCTCAGTGCTGCTCAGCCTAGGGCAATGAGGGAGATTTGCATGACATATAGGAATTGAGAGAACACATTGCCTGGAGTTGTTGGAGAGCTGAGGAAATCTAGCTCTTCCAAGGAAGAGTGCAGTGTGTTGCCCTACACACAAAATACACAGTGACTGGGAAACGTTTCCGGGCCTGGATGTTTCTTAGTAGCCCAGTGGAGCCTGCTGGTACTCGGTGCTCTTGCAGGGAATAGGGTGCCCACGAGAGGTCCTCGGTGTCTTGACAAGCTTACTAACCTTAAAAGAAAACAGACCTAAAACAAATGCCACAAGGAAACTGCTTCAAGCTCAGCTTCGGCAGGGCTAGTCAAGGCTTTACCTGGAGGAAAGAACTCACGTCAAGTTTCCTTTATCTCTAGGGCGTCTGAGGAGAGGCTCCCACCCAGGCTATGAAAGCACCCTGTTGATGCAGAGAACACTCGTTCCCTTCCCAGAGCCCTGCCTACAATGACTAAAGACTCGTCCTAAAACTGTTATTTAGGTAACTTCAAGGCAGCATGCATGGAGCATTCAAAATGGGAAAGCAAGGCTTGTGCCATAAGGTCACCGTTTCCAGCGAACACGCGGCCTACTTACTTGTGATTTCTACCAAGTAAATATACACTCTAGCTAAACACTGGTCCCTTCCTTGAATAAAGTTTATTTGGCACGGAGTTCTGCGTGTAGCCAACAGCCTCCCCCAAGGAGCGCTCTAGGTAGGCTATCTGGCTTAGCTTCTTCTAAAACCCTGCAGTGTAAGAGGAAGATCTGTGCTTTGGTTACAGCAGAAACGCAAGCTGACTTTCTCCTGTAAGGATGGGGTCTTAAGGTATGACTTTGTAGAAAGAATGCGAAGCAGTTTTGGTTTCTCAGAGCTGCTCAGCCTAGGGCAATGAGGCAGATTTGCATGATATGTAGGACGTGAGAGAACACATTTCCTGGGGCTGTTGGAGAGCTGAAGAAATCTAGCTCTTCCAAGGAAGAGTGCAGTGTGTTGGCCTACACACAAAATACACAGAGTGACTGGGAAAGGTGTCCGGGCCTGGATGTTTCTTAGTAGCCCAGTGGAGACTGCCGTTACTCGGTGGTCTTCCAGGGAATAAGGTGCCCAGGCGAGGTCCTCGGTGTCCTGAAAAGCTTACTAACCTTAAAAGGAAACAGACCTGAAACTAATGCCTCAAGGACTCCGCTCCAAGCTTCCACTTCGGCAGGGCTATTCTAGGCTTTACCTTGAGGAAAGGACTCACGTCAAGTTTCCTTTTAGCTGTAGAGCGTCTGAGGAGAGGCTCCCACCCAGGCTATGAAAGCACCCTGTTGATGTAGAGAACACTGGTTCCCTTCCCAGAGCCTTGCCTACAGAGACTAGAGACCCGTCCTAAAATTGTTATTTAGGCAGCTTCAAGGCAGCTTGAATGGAGCATTCAAAATGGGTAAACAAGGCTTGTGCCATAAGTTCCCCGTTTCCAGCGAACATGCAGCCTACCTCCTTGTGATTTCTACCAAGTAAATATACACTCTAGCTACACACCGGTCCCTTCCTTGAATAAAGTTTATTTGGCACGTAATTCTGCGTGTAGCCAACCGCCTCCCCCAGGGATCGCTCTGGGTAGGCTATCGGGCTTAGCTTCTTCTAAAACCCTGGAGTGTAAGAGGAAGAACTGTGCTGTGGTTACAGCAGAAACGCAAGCCGACTTTCTACTGTAAGGATGGGGTGTTAAGGTATGACTTTGTAGAAGGAATGTGAAGCAGTTTTGGTTTCTCAGTGCCGGTCAGCCTAGGGCAATGAGGCAGATTTGCATGATATGTAGGACGTGAGAGAACACATTTCCTGGAGCTGTTGGAGAGCTGAGGAAATCTAGCTCTTCCAAGGAAGAGTGTAGTGTGTTGGCCTACACACAAAATACAAAGAGTGAATGGGAAAAGTTTCCGGGCCTGGATGTTTCTTAGTAGCCCAGTGGAGCCTGCCGGTACTGGGTGTTCTTGCAGGGAATAGGGTGCCCAGGCGAGGTCCTCAGGGCCTTGAAAAGCTTACTAACCTTAAAAGAAAACAGACCTGAAACTAATGCCTCAAGAACTCCTCTCCAAGCTTCCACTTCGGCAGGGCTATTCTAGGCTTTACCTTGAGGAGAGGACTCACGTCAAGTTTCCTTTTAGCTCTAGAGTGTCGCAGGCGAGGCTCCTACCCAGTCTATGAAAGCACCCTGTTGATGTAGAGAACACTCGTTCCCTTCCCAGAGCCCTGCCTACAGACACTAGAGACCCGTCCTAAAATTGTAATTTAGGTAGCTTCAAGGCAGCTTGAATGGAGCATTCAAAAGTGGTAAGCAAGGCTTGTGCCATAAGTTCCCCGGTTCCAGCGAACATGCAGCCTACCTCCTTGTGATTTCTACCAAGTAAATATACACTCTAGCTACACACTGGTCCCTTCCTTGAATAAAGTTTATTTGGCACGGAATTCTGCGTGTAGCCAACCGCCTCCCCTTGGGAGCGCTCTGGGTAGGCTATCGGGCTCTGCTTCTTCTAAAACCCTGGAGTGTAAGAGGAAGAACTGTGCTTTGGTTACAGCAGGAAAGCAAGCCGACTTTCTCCTGTAAGGATGGGGTCTTAAGGTTTGACTTTAAAGAAGGAATGCGGTGCAGTTTTGGTTTCTCAGTGCTGCTCAGCCTAGGGCAATGAGGGAGATTTGCATGACATATAGGAATTGAGAGAACACATTGCCTGGAGTTGTTGGAGAGCTGAGGAAATCTAGCTCTTCCAAGGAAGAGTGCAGTGTGTTGCCCTACACACAAAATACACAGTGACTGGGAAACGTTTCCGGGCCTGGATGTTTCTTAGTAGCCCAGTGGAGCCTGCTGGTACTCGGTGCTCTTGCAGGGAATAGGGTGCCCACGAGAGGTCCTTGGTGTCTTGACAAGCTTACTAACCTTAAAAGAAAACAGACCTAAAACAAATGCCACAAGGAAACTGCTTCAAGCTCAGCTTCGGCAGGGCTAGTCAAGGCTTTACCTGGAGGAAAGAACTCACGTCAAGTTTCCTTTATCTCTAGGGCGTCTGAGGAGAGGCTCCCACCCAGGCTATGAAAGCACCCTGTTGATGCAGAGAACACTCGTTCCCTTCCCAGAGCCCTGCCTACAATGACTAAAGACTGGTCCTAAAACTGTTATTTAGGTAACTTCAAGGCAGCATGCATGGAGCATTCAAAATGGGAAAGCAAGGCTTGTGCCATAAGGTCACCGTTTCCAGCGAACACGCGGCCTACCTACTTGTGATTTCTACCAAGTAAATATACACTCTAGCTAAACACTGGTCCCTTCCTTGAATAAAGTTTATTTGGCACGGAGTTCTGCGTGTAGCCAACAGCCTCCCCCAAGGAGCGCTCTAGGTAGGCTATCTGGCTTAGCTTCTTCTAAAACCCTGCAGTGTAAGAGGAAGATCTGTGCTTTGGTTACAGCAGAAACGCAAGCTGACTTTCTCCTGTAAGGATGGGGTCTTACGGTATGACTTTGTAGAAGGAATGCGAAGCAGTTTTGGTTTCTCAGAGCTGCTCAGCCTAGGGCAATGAGGCAGATTTGCATGATATGTAGGACGTGAGAGAACACATTTCCTGGGGCTGTTGGAGAGCTGAGGAAATCTAGCTCTTCCAAGGAAGAGTGCAGTGTGTTGGCCTACACACAAAATACACAGAGTGACTGGGAAAGGTGTCCGGGCCTGGATGTTTCTTAGTAGCCCAGTGGAGACTGCCGGTACTCGGTGGTCTTCCAGGGAATAAGGTGCCCAGGCGAGGTCCTCGGTGTCCTGAAAAGCTTACTAACCTTAAAAGGAAACAGACCTGAAACTAATGCCTCAAGGACTCCGCTCCAAGCTTCCACTTCGGCAGGGCTATTCTAGGCTTTACCTTGAGGAAAGGACTCACGTCAAGTTTCCTTTTAGCTGTAGAGCGTCTGAGGAGAGGCTCCCACCCAGGCTATGAAAGCACCCTGTTGATGTAGAGAACACTGGTTCCCTTCCCAGAGCCTTGCCTACAGAGACTAGAGACCCGTCCTAAAATTGTTATTTAGGCAGCTTCAAGGCAGCTTGAATGGAGCATTCAAAATGGGTAAACAAGGCTTGTGCCATAAGTTCCCCGTTTCCAGCGAACATGCAGCCTACCTCCTTGTGATTTCTACCAAGTAAATATACACTCTAGCTACACACCGGTCCCTTCCTTGAATAAAGTTTATTTGGCACGTAATTCTGCGTGTAGCCAACCGCCTCCCCCAGGGATCGCTCTGGGTAGGCTATCGGGCTTAGCTTCTTCTAAAACCCTGGAGTGTAAGAGGAAGAACTGTGCTGTGGTTACAGCAGAAACGCAAGCCGACTTTCTACTGTAAGGATGGGGTGTTAAGGTATGACTTTGTAGAAGGAATGTGAAGCAGTTTTGGTTTCTCAGTGCCGGTCAGCCTAGGGCAATGAGGCAGATTTGCATGATATGTAGGACGTGAGAGAACACATTTCCTGGAGCTGTTGGAGAGCTGAGGAAATCTAGCTCTTCCAAGGAAGAGTGTAGTGTGTTGGCCTACACACAAAATACAAAGAGTGAATGGGAAAAGTTTCCGGGCCTGGATGTTTCTTAGTAGCCCAGTGGAGCCTGCCGGTACTGGGTGTTCTTGCAGGGAATAGGGTGCCCAGGCGAGGTCCTCAGGGCCTTGAAAAGCTTACTAACCTTAAAAGAAAACAGACCTGAAACTAATGCCTCAAGAACTCCTCTCCAAGCTTCCACTTCGGCAGGGCTATTCTAGGCTTTACCTTGAGGAGAGGACTCACGTCAAGTTTCCTTTTAGCTCTAGAGTGTCGCAGGCGAGGCTCCTACCCAGTCTATGAAAGCACCCTGTTGATGTAGAGAACACTCGTTCCCTTCCCAGAGCCCTGCCTACAGACACTAGAGACCCGTCCTAAAATTGTAATTTAGGTAGCTTCAAGGCAGCTTGAATGGAGCATTCAAAAGTGGTAAGCAAGGCTTGTGCCATAAGTTCCCCGGTTCCAGCGAACATGCAGCCTACCTCCTTGTGATTTCTACCAAGTAAATATACACTCTAGCTACACACTGGTCCCTTCCTTGAATAAAGTTTATTTGGCACGGAATTCTGCGTGTAGCCAACCGCCTCCCCTTGGGAGCGCTCTGGGTAGGCTATCGGGCTCTGCTTCTTCTAAAACCCTGGAGTGTAAGAGGAAGAACTGTGCTTTGGTTACAGCAGGAAAGAAAGCCGACTTTCTCCTGTAAGGATGGGGTCTTAAGGTTTGACTTTAAAGAAGGAATGCGTTGCAGTTTTGGTTTCTCAGTGCTGCTCAGCCTAGGGCAATGAGGGAGATTTGCATGACATATAGGAATTGAGAGAACACATTGCCTGGAGTTGTTGGAGAGCTGAGGAAATCTAGCTCTTCCAAGGAAGAGTGCAGTGTGTTGCCCTACACACAAAATACACAGTGACTGGGAAACGTTTCCGGGCCTGGATGTTTCTTAGTAGCCCAGTGGAGCCTGCTGGTACTCGGTGCTCTTGCAGGGAATAGGGTGCCCACGAGAGGTCCTCGGTGTCTTGACAAGCTTACTAACCTTAAAAGAAAACAGACCTAAAACAAATGCCACAAGGAAACTGCTTCAAGCTCAGCTTCGGCAGGGCTAGTCAAGGCTTTACCTGGAGGAAAGAACTCACGTCAAGTTTCCTTTATCTCTAGGGCGTCTGAGGAGAGGCTCCCACCCAGGCTATGAAAGCACCCTGTTGATGCAGAGAACACTCGTTCCCTTCCCAGAGCCCTGCCTACAATGACTAAAGACTCGTCCTAAAACTGTTATTTAGGTAACTTCAAGGCAGCATGCATGGAGCATTCAAAATGGGAAAGCAAGGCTTGTGCCATAAGGTCACCGTTTCCAGCGAACACGCGGCCTACTTACTTGTGATTTCTACCAAGTAAATATACACTCTAGCTAAACACTGGTCCCTTCCTTGAATAAAGTTTATTTGGCACGGAGTTCTGCGTGTAGCCAACAGCCTCCCCCAAGGAGCGCTCTAGGTAGGCTATCTGGCTTAGCTTCTTCTAAAACCCTGCAGTGTAAGAGGAAGATCTGTGCTTTGGTTACAGCGGAAACGCAAGCTGACTTTCTCCTGTAAGGATGGGGTCTTAAGGTATGACTTTGTAGAAGGAATGCGAAGCAGTTTTGGTTTCTCAGAGCTGCTCAGCCTAGGGCAATGAGGCAGATTTGCATGATATGTAGGACGTGAGAGAACACATTTCCTGGGGCTGTTGGAGAGCTGAGGAAATCTAGCTCTTCCAAGGAAGAGTGCAGTGTGTTGGCCTACACACAAAATACACAGAGTGACTGGGAAAGGTGTCCGGGCCTGGATGTTTCTTAGTAGCCCAGTGGAGACTGCCGGTACTCGGTGGTCTTCCAGGGAATAAGGTGCCCAGGCGAGGTCCTCGGTGTCCTGAAAAGCTTACTAACCTTAAAAGGAAACAGACCTGAAACTAATGCCTCAAGGACTCCGCTCCAAGCTTCCACTTCGGCAGGGCTATTCTAGGCTTTACCTTGAGGAAAGGACTCACGTCAAGTTTCCTTTTAGCTGTAGAGCGTCTGAGGAGAGGCTCCCACCCAGGCTATGAAAGCACCCTGTTGATGTAGAGAACACTGGTTCCCTTCCCAGAGCCTTGCCTACAGAGACTAGAGTCCCGTCCTAAAATTGTTATTAAGGCAGCTTCAAGGCAGCTTGAATGGAGCATTCAAAATGGGTAAGCAAGGCTTGTGCCATAAGTTCCCCGTTTCCAGCGAACATGCAGCCTACCTCCTTGTGATTTCTACCAAGTAAATATACACTCTAGCTACACACCGGTCCCTTCCTTGAATAAAGTTTATTTGGCACGTAATTCTGCGTGTAGCCAACCGCCTCCCCCAGGGATCGCTCTGGGTAGGCTATCGGGCTTAGCTTCTTCTAAAACCCTGGAGTGTAAGAGGAAGAACTGTGCTGTGGTTACAGCAGAAACGCAAGCCGACTTTCTACTGTAAGGATGGGGTGTTAAGGTATGACTTTGTAGAAGGAATGTGAAGCAGTTTTGGTTTCTCAGTGCCGGTCAGCCTAGGGCAATGAGGCAGATTTGCATGATATGTAGGACGTGAGAGAACACATTTCCTGGAGCTGTTGGAGAGCTGAGGAAATCTAGCTCTTCCAAGGAAGAGTGTAGTGTGTTGGCCTACACACAAAATACAAAGAGTGAATGGGAAAAGTTTCCGGGCCTGGATGTTTCTTAGTAGCCCAGTGGAGCCTGCCGGTACTGGGTGTTCTTGCAGGGAATAGGGTGCCCAGGCGAGGTCCTCAGGGCCTTGAAAAGCTTACTAACCTTAAAAGAAAACAGACCTGAAACTAATGCCTCAAGAACTCCTCTCCAAGCTTCCACTTCGGCAGGGCTATTCTAGGCTTTACCTTGAGGAGAGGACTCACGTCAAGTTTCCTTTTAGCTCTAGAGTGTCGCAGGCGAGGCTCCTACCCAGTCTATGAAAGCACCCTGTTGATGTAGAGAACACTCGTTCCCTTCCCAGAGCCCTGCCTACAGACACTAGAGACCCGTCCTAAAATTGTAATTTAGGTAGCTTCAAGGCAGCTTGAATGGAGCATTCAAAAGTGGTAAGCAAGGCTTGTGCCATAAGTTCCCCGGTTCCAGCGAACATGCAGCCTACCTCCTTGTGATTTCTACCAAGTAAATATACACTCTAGCTACACACTGGTCCCTTCCTTGAATAAAGTTTATTTGGCACGGAATTCTGCGTGTAGCCAACCGCCTCCCCTTGGGAGCGCTCTGGGTAGGCTATCGGGCTCTGCTTCTTCTAAAACCCTGGAGTGTAAGAGGAAGAACTGTGCTTTGGTTACAGCAGGAAAGAAAGCCGACTTTCTCCTGTAAGGATGGGGTCTTAAGGTTTGACTTTAAAGAAGGAATGCGTTGCAGTTTTGGTTTCTCAGTGCTGCTCAGCCTAGGGCAATGAGGGAGATTTGCATGACATATAGGAATTGAGAGAACACATTGCCTGGAGTTGTTGGAGAGCTGAGGAAATCTAGCTCTTCCAAGGAAGAGTGCAGTGTGTTGCCCTACACACAAAATACACAGTGACTGGGAAACGTTTCCGGGCCTGGATGTTTCTTAGTAGCCCAGTGGAGCCTGCTGGTACTCGGTGCTCTTGCAGGGAATAGGGTGCCCACGAGAGGTCCTCGGTGTCTTGACAAGCTTACTAACCTTAAAAGAAAACAGACCTAAAACAAATGCCACAAGGAAACTGCTTCAAGCTCAGCTTCGGCAGGGCTAGTCAAGGCTTTACCTGGAGGAAAGAACTGACGTCAAGTTTCCTTTATCTCTAGGGCGTCTGAGGAGAGGCTCCCACCCAGGCTATGAAAGCACCCTGTTGATGCAGAGAACACTCGTTCCCTTCCCAGAGCCCTGCCTACAATGACTAAAGACTCGTCCTAAAACTGTTATTTAGGTAACTTCAAGGCAGCATGCATGGAGCATTCAAAATGGGAAAGCAAGGCTTGTGCCATAAGGTCACCGTTTCCAGCGAACACGCGGCCTACCTACTTGTGATTTCTACCAAGTAAATATACACTCTAGCTAAACACTGGTCCCTTCCTTGAATAAAGTTTATTTGGCACGGAGTTCTGCGTGTAGCCAACAGCCTCCCCCAAGGAGCGCTCTAGGTAGGCAATCTGGCTTAGCTTCTTCTAAAACCCTGCAGTGTAAGAGGAAGATCTGTGCTTTGGTTACAGCAGAAACGCAAGCTGACTTTCTCCTGTAAGGATGGGGTCTTAAGGTATGACTTTGTAGAAGGAATGCGAAGCAGTTTTGGTTTCTCAGAGCTGCTCAGCCTAGGGCAATGAGGCAGATTTGCATGATATGTAGGACGTGAGAGAACACATTTCCTGGGGCTGTTGGAGAGCTGAGGAAATCTAGCTCTTCCAAGGAAGAGTGCAGTGTGTTGGCCTACACACAAAATAAACAGAGTGACTGGGAAAGGGGTCCGGGCCTGGATGTTTCTTAGTAGCCCAGTGGAGACTGCCGGTACTCGGTGGTCTTCCAGGGAATAAGGTGCCCAGGCGAGGTCCTCGGTGTCCTGAAAAGCTTACTAACCTTAAAAGGAAACAGACCTGAAACTAATGCCTCAAGGACTCCGCTCCAAGCTTCCACTTCGGCAGGGCTATTCTAGGCTTTACCTTGAGGAAAGGACTCACGTCAAGTTTCCTTTTAGCTGTAGAGCGTCTGAGGAGAGGCTCCCACCCAGTCTATGAAAGCACCCTGTTGATGTAGAGAACACTCGTTCCCTTCCCAGAGCCTTGCCTACAGAGACTAGAGACCCGTCCTAAAATTGTTATTTAGGCAGCTTCAAGGCAGCTTGAATGGAGCATTCAAAATGGGTAAGCAAGGCTTGTGCCATAAGTTCCCCGTTTCCAGCGAACATGCAGCCTACCTCCTTGTGATTTCTACCAAGTAAATATACACTCTAGCTACACACCGGTCCCTTCCTTGAATAAAGTTTATTTGGCACGTAATTCTGCGTGTAGCCAACCGCCTCCCCCAGGGATCGCTCTGGGTAGGCTATCGGGCTTAGCTTCTTCTAAAACCCTGGAGTGTAAGAGGAAGAACTGTGCTGTGGTTACAGCAGAAACGCAAGCCGACTTTCTACTGTAAGGATGGGGTGTTAAGGTATGACTTTGTAGAAGGAATGTGAAGCAGTTTTGGTTTCTCAGTGCCGGTCAGCCTAGGGCAATGAGGCAGATTTGCATGATATGTAGGACGTGAGAGAACACATTTCCTGGAGCTGTTGGAGAGCTGAGGAAATCTAGCTCTTCCAAGGAAGAGTGTAGTGTGTTGGCCTACACACAAAATACAAAGAGTGAATGGGAAAAGTTTCCGGGCCTGGATGTTTCTTAGTAGCCCAGTGGAGCCTGCCGGTACTGGGTGTTCTTGCAGGGAATAGGGTGCCCAGGCGAGGTCCTCAGGGCCTTGAAAAGCTTACTAACCTTAAAAGAAAACAGACCTGAAACTAATGCCTCAAGAACTCCTCTCCAAGCTTCCACTTCGGCAGGGCTATTCTAGGCTTTACCTTGAGGAGAGGACTCACGTCAAGTTTCCTTTTAGCTCTAGAGTGTCGCAGGCGAGGCTCCTACCCAGTCTATGAAAGCACCCTGTTGATGTAGAGAACACTCGTTCCCTTCCCAGAGCCCTGCCTACAGACACTAGAGACCCGTCCTAAAATTGTAATTTAGGTAGCTTCAAGGCAGCTTGAATGGAGCATTCAAAAGTGGTAAGCAAGGCTTGTGCCATAAGTTCCCCGGTTCCAGCGAACATGCAGCCTACCTCCTTGTGATTTCTACCAAGTAAATATACACTCTAGCTACACACTGGTCCCTTCCTTGAATAAAGTTTATTTGGCACGGAATTCTGCGTGTAGCCAACCGCCTCCCCTTGGGAGCGCTCTGGGTAGGCTATCGGGCTCTGCTTCTTCTAAAACCCTGGAGTGTAAGAGGAAGAACTGTGCTTTGGTTACAGCAGGAAAGCAAGCCGACTTTCTCCTGTAAGGATGGGGTCTTAAGGTTTGACTTTAAAGAAGGAATGCGTTGCAGTTTTGGTTTCTCAGTGCTGCTCAGCCTAGGGCAATGAGGGAGATTTGCATGACATATAGGAATTGAGAGAACACATTGCCTGGAGTTGTTGGAGAGCTGAGGAAATCTAGCTCTTCCAAGGAAGAGTGCAGTGTGTTGCCCTACACACAAAATACACAGTGACTGGGAAACGTTTCCGGGCCTGGATGTTTCTTAGTAGCCCAGTGGAGCCTGCTGGTACTCGGTGCTCTTGCAGGGAATAGGGTGCCCACGAGAGGTCCTCGGTGTCTTGACAAGCTTACTAACCTTAAAAGAAAACAGACCTAAAACAAATGCCACAAGGAAACTGCTTCAAGCTCAGCTTCGGCAGGGCTAGTCAAGGCTTTACCTGGAGGAAAGAACTCACGTCAAGTTTCCTTTATCTCTAGGGCGTTTGAGGAGAGGCTCCCACCCAGGCTATGAAAGCACCCTGTTGATGCAGAGAACACTCGTTCCCTTCCCAGAGCCCTGCCTACAATGACTAAAGACTCGTCCTAAAACTGTTATTTAGGTAACTTCAAGGCAGCATGCATGGAGCATTCAAAATGGGAAAGCAAGGCTTGTGCCATAAGGTCACCGTTTCCAGCGAACACGCGGCCTACTTACTTGTGATTTCTACCAAGTAAATATACACTCTAGCTAAACACTGGTCCCTTCCTTGAATAAAGTTTATTTGGCACGGAGTTCTGCGTGTAGCCAACAGCCTCCCCCAAGGAGCGCTCTAGGTAGGCTATCTGGCTTAGCTTCTTCTAAAACCCTGCAGTGTAAGAGGAAGATCTGTGCTTTGGTTACAGCAGAAACGCAAGCTGACTTTCTCCTGTAAGGATGGGGTCTTAAGGTATGACTTTGTAGAAGGAATGCGAAGCAGTTTTGGTTTCTCAGAGCTGCTCAGCCTAGGGCAATGAGGCAGATTTGCATGATATGTAGGACGTGAGAGAACACATTTCCTGGGGCTGTTGGAGAGCTGAGGAAATCTAGCTCTTCCAAGGAAGAGTGCAGTGTGTTGGCCTACACACAAAATACACAGAGTGACTGGGAAAGGTGTCCGGGCCTGGATGTTTCTTAGTAGCCCAGTGGAGACTGCCGGTACTCGGTGGTCTTCCAGGGAATAAGGTGCCCAGGCGAGGTCCTCGGTGTCCTGAAAAGCTTACTAACCTTAAAAGGAAACAGACCTGAAACTAATGCCTCAAGGACTCCGCTCCAAGCTTCCACTTCGGCAGGGCTATTCTAGGCTTTACCTTGAGGAAAGGACTCACGTCAAGTTTCCTTTTAGCTGTAGAGCGTCTGAGGAGAGGCTCCCACCCAGGCTATGAAAGCACCCTGTTGATGTAGAGAACACTGGTTCCCTTCCCAGAGCCTTGCCTACAGAGACTAGAGACCCGTCCTAAAATTGTTATTTAGGCAGCTTCAAGGCAGCTAGAATGGAGCATTCAAAATGGGTAAGCAAGGCTTGTGCCATAAGTTCCCCGTTTCCAGCGAACATGCAGCCTACCTCCTTGTGATTTCTACCAAGTAAATATACACTCTAGCTACACACTGGTCCCTTCCTTGAATAAAGTTTATTTGGCACGGAATTCTGCGTGTAGCCATCCGCCTCCCCTTGGGAGCGCTCTGGGTAGGCTATCGGGCTCTGCTTCTTCTAAAACCCTGGAGTGTAAGAGGAAGAACTGTGCTTTGGTTACAGCAGGAAAGCAAGCCGACTTTCTCCTGTAAGGATGGGGTCTTAAGGTTTGACTTTAAAGAAGGAATGCGTTGCAGTTTTGGTTTCTCAGTGCTGCTCAGCCTAGGGCAATGAGGGAGATTTGCATGACATATAGGAATTGAGAGAACACATTTCCTGGAGTTGTTGGAGAGCTGAGGAAATCTAGCTCTTCCAAGGAAGAGTGCAGTGTGTTGCCCTACACACAAAATACACAGTGACTGGGAAACGTTTCCGGGCCTGGATGTTTCTTAGTAGCCCAGTGGAGCCTGCTGGTACTCGGTGCTCTTGCAGGGAATAGGGTGCCCACGAGAGGTCCTCGGTGTCTTGACAAGCTTACTAACCTTAAAAGAAAACAGACCTAAAACAAATGCCACAAGGAAACTGCTTCAAGCTCAGCTTCGGCAGGGCTAGTCAAGGCTTTACCTGGAGGAAAGAACTCACGTCAAGTTTCCTTTATCTCTAGGGCGTCTGAGGAGAGGCTCCCACCCAGGCTATGAAAGCACCCTGTTGATGCAGAGAACACTCGTTCCCTTCCCAGAGCCCTGCCTACAATGACTAAAGACTGGTCCTAAAACTGTTATTTCGGTAACTTCAAGGCAGCATGCATGGAGCATTCAAAATGGGAAAGCAAGGCTTGTGCCATAAGGTCACCGTTTCCAGCGAACACGCGGCCTACCTACTTGTGATTTCTACCAAGTAAATATACACTCTAGCTAAACACTGGTCCCTTCCTTGAATAAAGTTTATTTGGCACGGAGTTCTGCGTGTAGCCAACAGCCTCCCCCAAGGAGCGCTCTAGGTAGGCTATCTGGCTTAGCTACTTCTAAAACCCTGCAGTGTAAGAGGAAGATCTGTGCTTTGGTTACAGCAGAAACGCAAGCTGACTTTCTCCTGTAAGGATGGGGTCTTAAGGTATGACTTTGTAGAAGGAATGCGAAGCAGTTTTGGTTTCTCAGAGCTGCTCAGCCTAGGGCAATGAGGCAGATTTGCATGATATGTAGGACGTGAGAGAACACATTTCCTGGGGCTGTTGGAGAGCTGAGGAAATCTAGCTCTTCCAAGGAAGAGTGCAGTGTGTTGGCCTACACACAAAATACACAGAGTGACTGGGAAAGGGGTCCGGGCCTGGATGTTTCTTAGTAGCCCAGTGGAGACTGCCGGTACTCGGTGGTCTTCCAGGGAATAAGGTGCCCAGGCGAGGTCCTCGGTGTCCTGAAAAGCTTACTAACCTTAAAAGGAAACAGACCTGAAACTAATGCCTCAAGGACTCCGCTCCAAGCTTCCACTTCGGCAGGGCTATTCTAGGCTTTACCTTGAGGAAAGGACTCACGTCAAGTTTCCTTTTAGCTGTAGAGCGTCTGAGGAGAGGCTCCCACCCAGGCTATGAAAGCACCCTGTTGATGAAGAGAACACTCGTTCCCTTCCCAGAGCCTTGCCTACAGAGACTAGAGACTCGTCCTAAAATTGTTATTTAGGCAGCTTCAAGGCAGCTTGAATGGAGCATTCAAAATGGGTAAGCAAGGCTTGTGCCATAAGTTCCCCGTTTCCAGCGAACATGCAGCCTACCTCCTTGTGATTTCTACCAAGTAAATATACACTCTAGCTACACACTGGTCCCTTCCTTGAATAAAGTTTATTTGGCACGTAATTCTGCGTGTAGCCAACCGCCTCCCCCAGGGATCGCTCTGGGTAGGCTATCGGGCTTAGCTTCTTCTAAAACCCTGGAGTGTAAGAGGAAGAACTGTGCTGTGGTTACAGCAGAAACGCAAGCCGACTTTCTACTGTAAGGATGAGGTGTTAAGGTGTGACTTTGTAGAAGGAATGTGAAGCAGTTTTGGTTTCTCAGTGCCGGTCAGCCTAGGGCAATGAGGCAGATTTGCATGATATGTAGGACGTGAGAGAACACATTTCCTGGAGCTGTTGGAGAGCTGAGGAAATCTAGCTCTTCCAAGGAAGAGTGTAGTGTGTTGGCCTACACACAAAATACAAAGAGTGAATGGGAAAAGTTTCTGGGCCTGGATGTTTCTTAGTAGCCCAGTGGAGCCTGCCGGTACTGGGTGTTCTTGCAGGGAATAGGGTGCCCAGGCGAGGTCCTCAGGGCCTTGAAAAGCTTACTAACCTTAAAAGAAAACAGACCTGAAACTAATGCCTCAAGAACTCCTCTCCAAGCTTCCACTTCGGCAGGGCTATTCTAGGCTTTACCTTGAGGAGAGGACTCACGTCAAGTTTCCTTTTAGCTCTAGAGTGTCGCAGGCGAGGCTCCTACCCAGTCTATGAAAGCACCCTGTTGATGTAGAGAACACTCGTTCCCTTCCCAGAGCCCTGCCTACAGACACTAGAGACCCGTCCTAAAATTGTAATTTAGGTAGCTTCAAGGCAGCTTGAATGGAGCATTCAAAAGTGGTAAGCAAGGCTTGTGCCATAAGTTCCCCGTTTCCAGCGAACATGCAGCCTACCTCCTTGTGATTTCTACCAAGTAAATATACACTCTAGCTACACACTGGTCCCTTCCTTGAATAAAGTTTATTTGGCACGGAATTCTGCGTGTAGCCAACCGCCTCCCCTTGGGAGCGCTCTGGGTAGGCTATCGGGCTCTGCTTCTTCTAAAACCCTGGAGTGTAAGAGGAAGAACTGTGCTTTGGTTACAGCAGGAAAGCAAGCCGACTTTCTCCTGTAAGGATGGGGTCTTAAGGTTTGACTTTAAAGAAGGAATGCGTTGCAGTTTTGGTTTCTCAGTGCTGCTCAGCCTAGGGCAATGAGGGAGATTTGCATGACATATAGGAATTGAGAGAACACATTGCCTGGAGTTGTTGGAGAGCTGAGGAAATCTAGCTCTTCCAAGGAAGAGTGCAGTGTGTTGCCCTACACACAAAATACACAGTGACTGGGAAACGTTTCCGGGCCTGGATGTTTCTTAGTAGCCCAGTGGAGCCTGCTGGTACTCGGTGCTCTTGCAGGGAATAGGGTGCCCACGAGAGGTCCTCGGTGTCTTGACAAGCTTACTAACCTTAAAAGAAAACAGACCTAAAACAAATGCCACAAGGAAACTGCTTCAAGCTCAGCTTCGGCAGGGCTAGTCAAGGCTTTACCTGGAGGAAAGAACTCACGTCAAGTTTCCTTTATCTCTAGGGCGTCTGAGGAGAGGCTCCCACCCAGGCTATGAAAGCACCCTGTTGATGCAGAGAACACTCGTTCCCTTCCCAGAGCCCTGCCTACAATGACTAAAGACTCGTCCTAAAACTGTTATTTAGGTAACTTCAAGGCAGCATGCATGGAGCATTCAAAATGGGAAAGCAAGGCTTGTGCCATAAGGTCACCGTTTCCAGCGAACACGCGGCCTACCTACTTGTGATTTCTACCAAGTAAATATACACTCTAGCTAAACACTGGTCCCTTCCTTGAATAAAGTTTATTTGGCACGGAGTTCTGCGTGTAGCCAACAGCCTCCCCCAAGGAGCGCTCTAGGTAGGCTATCTGGCTTAGCTTCTTCTAAAACCCTGCAGTGTAAGACGAAGATCTGTGCTTTGGTTACAGCAGAAACGCAAGCTGACTTTCTCCTGTAAGGATGGGGTCTTAAGGTATGACTTTGTAGAAAGAATGCGAAGCAGTTTTGGTTTCTCAGAGCTGCTCAGCCTAGGGCAATGAGGCAGATTTGCATGATATGTAGGACGTGAGAGAACACATTTCCTGGGGCTGTTGGAGAGCTGAAGAAATCTAGCTCTTCCAAGGAAGAGTGCAGTGTGTTGGCCTACACACAAAATACACAGAGTGACTGGGAAAGGTGTCCGGGCCTGGATGTTTCTTAGTAGCCCAGTGGAGACTGCCGGTACTCGGTGGTCTTCCAGGGAATAAGGTGCCCAGGCGAGGTCCTCGGTGTCCTGAAAAGCTTACTAACCTTAAAAGGAAACAGACCTGAAACTAATGCCTCAAGGACTCCGCTCCAAGCTTCCACTTCGGCAGGGCTATTCTAGGCTTTACCTTGAGGAAAGGACTCACGTCAAGTTTCCTTTTAGCTGTAGAGCGTCTGAGGAGAGGCTCCCACCCAGGCTATGAAAGCACCCTGTTGATGTAGAGAACACTCGTTCCCTTCCCAGAGCCTTGCGTACAGAGACTAGAGACTCGTCCTAAAATTGTTATTTAGGCAGCTTCAAGGCAGCTTGAATGGAGCATTCAAAATGGGTAAGCAAGGGGCTTCCCTGGTGGCGCAGTGGTTGAGAATCTGCCTGCCAATGCAGGGGACACGGGTTCGAGCCCTGGTCTGGGAAGATCCCACATGCCACGGAGCAACTGGGCCCGTGAGCCACAACTACTGAGCCTGCGCGTCTGGAGCCTGTGCTCCGCAACGAGAGAGGCCGCGATGGTGAGAGGCCCGCGCACCGCGATGAGGAGTGGTCCCCACTTGCCACAATTAGAGAAAGCCCTCGCAGAGAAACGAAGACCCAACACAGTCATAAATAAATAAATAAATAAAAGAACGTGAATTTCTTAAAAAAAAAAAAAAAAAAAAAAAATGGGTAAGCAAGGCTTGTGCCATAAGTTCCCCGTTTCCAGCGAACATGCAGCCTACCTCCTTGTGATTTCTACCAAGTAAATATACACTCTAGCTACACACTGGTCCCTTCCTTGAATAAAGTTTATTTGGCACGTAATTCTGCGTGTAGCCAACCGCCTCCCCCAGGGATCGCTCTGGGTAGGCTATCGGGCTTAGCTTCTTCTAAAACCCTGGAGTGTAAGAGGAAGAACTGTGCTGTGGTTACAGCAGAAACGCAAGCCGACTTTCTACTGTAAGGATGAGGTGTTAAGGTATGACTTTGTAGAAGGAATGTGAAGCAGTTTTGGTTTCTCAGTGCCGGTCAGCCTAGGGCAATGAGGCAGATTTGCATGATATGTAGGACGTGAGAGAACACATTTCCTGGAGCTGTTGGAGAGCTGAGGAAATCTAGCTCTTCCAAGGAAGAGTGTAGTGTGTTGGCCTACACACAAAATACAAAGAGTGAATGGGAAAAGTTTCCGGGCCTGGATGTTTCTTAGTAGCCCAGTGGAGCCTGCCGGTACTGGGTGTTCTTGCAGGGAATAGGGTGCCCAGGCGAGGTCCTCAGGGCCTTGAAAAGCTTACTAACCTTAAAAGAAAACAGACCTGAAACTAATGCCTCAAGAACTCCTCTCCAAGCTTCCACTTCGGCAGGGCTATTCTAGGCTTTACCTTGAGGAGAGGACTCACGTCAAGTTTCCTTTTAGCTCTAGAGTGTCGCAGGCGAGGCTCCTACCCAGTCTATGAAAGCACCCTGTTGATGTAGAGAACACTCGTTCCCTTCCCAGAGCCCTGCCTACAGACACTAGAGACCCGTCCTAAAATTGTAATTTAGGTAGCTTCAAGGCAGCTTGAATGGAGCATTCAAAAGTGGTAAGCACGGCTTGTGCCATAAGTTCCCCGTTTCCATCGAACATGCAGCCTACCTCCTTGTGATTTCTACCAAGTAAATATACACTCTAGCTACACACTGGTCCCTTCCTTGAATAAAGTTTATTTGGCACGGAATTCTGCGTGTAGCCAACCGCCTCCCCTTGGGATCGCTCTGGGTAGGCTATCGGGCTCTGCTTCTTCTAAAACCCTGGAGTGTAAGAGGAAGAACTGTGCTTTGGTTACAGCAGGAAAGCAAGCCGACTTTCTCCTGTAAGGATGGGGTCTTAAGGTTTGACTTTAAAGAAGGAATGCGTTGCAGTTTTGGTTTCTCAGTGCTGCTCAGCCTAGGGCAATGAGGGAGATTTGCATGACATATAGGAATTGAGAGAACACATTGCCTGGAGTTGTTGGAGAGCTGAGGAAATCTAGCTCTTCCAAGGAAGAGTGCAGTGTGTTGCCCTACACACAAAATACACAGTGACTGGGAAACGTTTCCGGGCCTGGATGTTTCTTAGTAGCCCAGTGGAGCCTGCTGGTACTCGGTGCTCTTGCAGGGAATAGGGTGCCCACGAGAGGTCCTCGGTGTCTTGACAAGCTTACTAACCTTAAAAGAAAACAGACCTAAAACAAATGCAACAAGGAAACTGCTTCAAGCTCACCTTCGGCAGGGCTAGTCAAGGCTTTACCTGGAGGAAAGAACTCACGTCAAGTTTCCTTTATCTCTAGGGCGTCTGAGGAGAGGCTCCCACCCAGGCTATGAAAGCACCCTGTTGATGCAGAGAACACTCGTTCCCTTCCCAGAGCCCTGCCTACAATGACTAAAGACTCGTCCTAAAACTGTTATTTAGGTAACTTCAAGGCAGCATGCATGGAGCATTCAAAATGGGAAAGTAAGGCTTGTGCCATAAGGTCACCGTTTCCAGCGAACACGCGGCCTACCTCCTTGTGATTTCTACCAAGTAAATATACACTATAGCTACACACTGGTCCCTTCCTTGAATAAAGTTTATTTGGCACGTAATTCTGCGTGTAGCCAACCGCCTCCCCCAGGGATCGCTCTGGGTAGGCTATCGGGCTTAGCTTCTTCTAAAACCCTGGAGTGTAAGAGGAAGAACTGTGCTGTGGTTACAGCAGAAACGCAAGCCGACTTTCTACTGTAAGGATGGGGTGTTAAGGTATGACTTTGTAGAAGGAATGTGAAGCAGTTTTGGTTTCTCAGTGCCGGTCAGCCTAGGGCAATGAGGCAGATTTGCATGATATGTAGGACGTTAGAGAACACATTTCCTGGAGCTGTTGGAGAGCTGAGGAAATCTAGCTCTTCCAAGGAAAAGTGTAGTGTGTTGGCCTACACACAAAATACAAAGAGTGAATGGGAAAAGTTTCCGGGCCTGGATGTTTCTTAGTAGCCCAGTGGAGCCTGCCGGTACTGGGTGTTCTTGCAGGGAATAGGGTGCCCAGGCGAGGTCCTCAGGGCCTTGAAAAGCTTACTAACCTTAAAAGAAAACAGACCTGAAACTAATGCCTCAAGCACTCCGCTCCAAGCTTCCACTTCGGCTGGGCTATTCTAGGCTTTACCTTGAGGAGAGGACTCACGTCAAGTTTCCTTTTAGCTCTAGAGTGTCTCAGGCGAGGCTCCTACCCAGTCTATGAAAGCACCCTGTTGATGTAGAGAACACTCGTTCCCTTCCCAGAGCCCTGCCTACAGACACTAGAGACCCGTCCTAAAATTGTAATTTAGGTAGCTTCAAGGCAGCTTGAATGGAGCATTCAAAAGTGGTAAGCACGGCTTGTGCCATAAGTTCCCCGTTTCCAGCGAACATGCAGCCTACCTCCTTGTGATTTCTACCAAGTAAATATACACTCTAGCTACACACTGGGCCCTTCCTTGAATAAAGTTTATTTGGCACGGAATTCTGCGTGTAGCCAACCGCCTCCCCTTGGGATCGCTCTGGGTAGGCTATCGGGCTCTGCTTCTTCTAAAACCCTGGAGTGTAAGAGGAAGAACTGTGCTTTGGTTACAGCAGGAAAGCAAGCCGACTTTCTCCTGTAAGGATGGGGTCTTAAGGTTTGACTTTAAAGAAGGAATGCGTTGCAGTTTTGGTTTCTCAGTGCTGCTCAGCCTAGGGCAATGAGGGAGATTTGCATGACATATAGGAATTGAGAGAACACATTGCCTGGAGTTGTTGGAGAGCTGAGGAAATCTAGCTCTTCCAAGGAAGAGTGCAGTGTGTTGCCCTACACACAAAATACACAGTGACTGGGAAACGTTTCCGGGCCTGGATGTTTCTTAGTAGCCCAGTGGAGCCTGCTGGTACTCGGTGCTCTTGCAGGGAAGAGGGTGCCCACGAGAGGTCCTCGGTGTCTTGACAAGCTTACTAACCTTAAAAGAAAACAGACCTAAAACAAATGCCACAAGGAAACTGCTTCAAGCTCAGCTTCGGCAGGGCTAGTCAAGGCTTTACCTGGAGGAAAGAACTCACGTCAAGTTTCCTTTATCTCTAGGGCGTCTGAGGAGAGGCTCCCACCCAGGCTATGAAAGCACCCTGTTGATGCAGAGAACACTCGTTCCCTTCCCAGAGCCCTGCCTACAATGACTAAAGACTCGTCCTAAAACTGTTATTTAGGTAACTTCAAGGCAGCATGCATGGAGCATTCAAAATGGGAAAGTAAGGCTTGTGCCATAAGGTCACCTTTTCCAGCGAACACGCGGCCTACCTCCTTGTGATTTCTACCAAGTAAATATACACTCTAGCTACACACTGGTCCCTTCCTTGAATAAAGTTTATTTGGCACGTAATTCTGCGTGTAGCCAACCGCCTCCCCCAGGGATCGCTCTGGGTAGGCTATCGGGCTTAGCTTCTTCTAAAACCCTGGAGTGTAAGAGGAAGAACTGTGCTGTGGTTACAGCAGAAACGCAAGCCGACCTTCTACTGTAAGGATGGGGTGTTAAGGTATGACTTTGTAAAAGGAATGTGAAGCAGTTTTGGTTTCTCAGTGCCGGTCAGCCTAGGGCAATGAGGCAGATTTGCATGATATGTAGGACGTGAGAGAACACATTTCCTGGAGCTGTTGGAGAGCTGAGGAAATCTAGCTCTTCCAAGGAAGAGTGTAGTGTGTTGGCCTACACACAAAATACAAAGAGTGAATGGGAAAAGTTTCCGGGCCTGGATGTTTCTTAGTAGCCCAGTGGAGCCTGCCGGTACTGGGTGTTCTTGCAGGGAATAGGGTGCCCAGGCGAGGTCCTCAGGGCCTTGAAAAGCTTACTAACCTTAAAAGAAAACAGACCTGAAACTAATGCCTCAAGCACTCCGCTCCAAGCTTCCACTTCGGCAGGGCTATTCTAGGCTTTACCTTGAGGAGAGGACTCACGTCAAGTTTCCTTTTAGCTCTAGAGTGTCGCAGGCGAGGCTCCTACCCAATCTATGAAAGCACCCTGTTGATGTAGAGAACACTCGTTCCCTTCCCAGAGCCCTGCCTACAGACACTAGAGACCCGTCCTAAAATTGTAATTTAGGTAGCTTCAAGGCAGCTTGAATGGAGCATTCAAAAGTGGTAAGCAAGGCTTGTGCCATAAGTTCCCCGTTTCCAGCGAACATGCAGCCTACCTCCTTGTGATTTCTACCAAGTAAATATACACTCTAGCTACACACTGGTCCCTTCCTTGAATAAAGTTTATTTGGCACGGAATTCTGCGTGTAGCCAACCGCCTCCCCTTGGGAGCGCTCTGGGTAGGCTATCGGGCTCTGCTTCTTCTAAAACCCTGGAGTGTAAGAGGAAGAACTGTGCTTTGGTTACAGCAGGAAAGCAAGCCGACTTTCTCCTGTAAGGATGGGGTCTTAAGGTTTGACTTTAAAGAAGGAATGCGTTGCAGTTTTGGTTTCTCAGTGCTGCTCAGCCTAGGGCAATGAGGGAGATTTGCATGACATATAGGAATTGAGAGAACACATTGCCTGGAGTTGTTGGAGAGCTGAGGAAATCTAGCTCTTCCAAGGAAGAGTGCAGTGTGTTGCCCTACACACAAAATACACAGTGACTGGGAAACGTTTCCGGGCCTGGATGTTTCTTAGTAGCCCAGTGGAGCCTGCTGGTACTCGGTGCTCTTGCAGGGAATAGGGTGCCCACGAGAGGTCCTCGGTGTCTTGACAAGCTTACTAACCTTAAAAGAAAACAGACCTAAAACAAATGCCACAAGGAAACTGCTTCAAGCTCAGCTTCGGCAGGGCTAGTCAAGGCTTTACCTGGAGGAAAGAACTCACGTCAAGTTTCCTTTATCTCTAGGGCGTCTGAGGAGAGGCTCCCACCCAGGCTATGAAAGCACCCTGTTGATGCAGAGAACACTCGTTCCCTTCCCAGAGCCCTGCCTACAATGACTAAAGACTCGTCCTAAAACTGTTATTTAGGTAACTTCAAGGCAGCATGCATGGAGCATTCAAAATGGGAAAGCAAGGCTTGTGCCATAAGGTCACCGTTTCCAGCGAACACGCGGCCTACCTACTTGTGATTTCTACCAAGTAAATATACACTCTAGCTAAACACTGGTCCCTTCCTTGAATAAAGTTTATTTGGCACGGAGTTCTGCGTGTAGCCAACAGCCTCCCCCAAGGAGCGCTCTAAGTAGGCTATCTGGCTTAGCTTCTTCTAAAACCCTGCAGTGTAAGAGGAAGATCTGTGCTTTGGTTACAGCAGAAATGCAAGCTGACTTTCTCCTGTAAGGATGGGGTCTTAAGGTATGACTTTGTAGAAGGAATGCGAAGCAGTTTTGGTTTCTCAGAGCTGCTCAGCCTAGGGCAATGAGGCAGATTTGCATGATATGTAGGACGTGAGAGAACACATTTCCTGGGGCTGTTGGAGAGCTGAGGAAATCTAGCTCTTCCAAGGAAGAGTGCAGTGTGTTGGCCTACACACAAAATACACAGAGTGACTGGGAAAGGTGTCCGGGCCTGGATGTTTCTTAGTAGCCCAGTGGAGACTGCCGGTACTCGGTGGTCTTCCAGGGAATAAGGTGCCCAGGCGAGGTCCTCGGTGTCCTGAAAAGCTTACTAACCTTAAAAGGAAACAGACCTGAAACTAATGCCTCAAGGACTCCGCTCCAAGCTTCCACTTCGGCAGGGCTATTCTAGGCTTTACCTTGAGGAAAGGACTCACGTCAAGTTTCCTTTTAGCTGTAGAGCGTCTGAGGAGAGGCTCCCACCCAGGCTATGAAAGCACCCTGTTGATGTAGAGAACACTCGTTCCCTTCCCAGAGCCTTGCCTACAGAGACTAGAGACTCGTCCTAAAATTGTTATTTAGGCAGCTTCAAGGCAGCTTGAATGGAGCATTCAAAATGGGTAAGCAAGGCTTGTGCCATAAGTTCCCCGTTTCCAGCGAACATGCAGCCTACCTCCTTGTGATTTCTACCAAGTAAATATACACTCTAGCTACACACTGGTCCCTTCCTTGAATAAAGTTTATTTGGCACGTAATTCTGCGTGTAGCCAACCGCCTCCCCCAGGGATCGCTCTGGGTAGGCTATCGGGCTTAGCTTCTTCTAAAACCCTGGAGTGTAAGAGGAAGAACTGTGCTGTGGTTACAGCAGAAACGCAAGCCGACTTTCTACTGTAAGGATGAGGTGTTAAGGTATGACTTTGTAGAAGGAATGTGAAGCAGTTTTGGTTTCTCAGTGCCGGTCAGCCTAGGGCAATGAGGCAGATTTGCATGATATGTAGGACGTGAGAGAACACATTTCCTGGAGCTGTTGGAGAGCTGAGGAAATCTAGCTCTTCCAAGGAAGAGTGTAGTGTGTTGGCCTACACACAAAATACAAAGAGTGAATGGGAAAAGTTTCCGGGCCTGGATGTTTCTTAGTAGCCCAGTGGAGCCTGCCGGTACTGGGTGTTCTTGCAGGGAATAGGGTGCCCAGGCGAGGTCCTCAGGGCCTTGAAAAGCTTACTAACCTTAAAAGAAAACAGACCTGAAACTAATGCCTCAAGAACTCCTCTCCAAGCTTCCACTTCGGCAGGGCTATTCTAGGCTTTACCTTGAGGAGAGGACTCACGTCAAGTTTCCTTTTAGCTCTAGAGTGTCGCAGGCGAGGCTCCTACCCAGTCTATGAAAGCACCCTGTTGATGTAGAGAACACTCGTTCCCTTCCCAGAGCCCTGCCTACAGACACTAGAGACCCGTCCTAAAATTGTAATTTAGGTAGCTTCAAGGCAGCTTGAATGGAGCATTCAAAAGTGGTAAGCACGGCTTGTGCCATAAGTTCCCCGTTTCCAGCGAACATGCAGCCTACCTCCTTGTGATTTCTACCAAGTAAATATACACTCTAGCTACACACTGGTCCCTTCCTTGAATAAAGTTTATTTGGCACGGAATTCTGCGTGTAGCCAACCGCCTCCCCTTGGGATCGCTCTGGGTAGGCTATCGGGCTCTGCTTCTTCTAAAACCCTGGAGTGTAAGAGGAAGAACTGTGCTTTGGTTACAGCAGGAAAGCAAGCCGACTTTCTCCTGTAAGGATGGGGTCTTAAGGTTTGACTTTAAAGAAGGAATGCGTTGCAGTTTTGGTTTCTCAGTGCTGCTCAGCCTAGGGCAATGAGGGAGATTTGCATGACATATAGGAATTGAGAGAACACATTGCCTGGAGTTGTTGGAGAGCTGAGGAAATCTAGCTCTTCCAAGGAAGAGTGCAGTGTGTTGCCCTACACACAAAATACACAGTGACTGGGAAACGTTTCCGGGCCTGGATGTTTCTTAGTAGCCCAGTGGAGCCTGCTGGTACTCGGTGCTCTTGCAGGGAAGAGGGTGCCCACGAGAGGTCCTCGGTGTCTTGACAAGCTTACTAACCTTAAAAGAAAACAGACCTAAAACAAATGCCACAAGGAAACTGCTTCAAGCTCAGCTTCGGCAGGGCTAGTCAAGGCTTTATCTGGAGGAAAGAACTCACGTCAAGTTTCCTTTATCTCTAGGGCGTCTGAGGAGAGGCTCCCACCCAGGCTATGAAAGCACCCTGTTGATGCAGAGAACACTCGTTCCCTTCCCAGAGCCCTGCCTACAATGACTAAAGACTCGTCCTAAAACTGTTATTTAGGTAACTTCAAGGCAGCATGCATGGAGCATTCAAAATGGGAAAGCAAGGCTTGTGCCATAAGGTCACCGTTTCCAGCGAACACGCGGCCTACCTACTTGTGATTTCTACCAAGTAAATATACACTCTAGCTAAACACTGGTCCCTTCCTTGAATAAAGTTTATTTGGCACGGAGTTCTGCGTGTAGCCAACAGCCTCCCCCAAGGAGCGCTCTACGTAGGCTATCTGGCTTAGCTTCTTCTAAAACCCTGCAGTGTAAGAGGAAGATCTGTGCTTTGGTTACAGCAGAAATGCAAGCTGACTTTCTCCTGTAAGGATGGGGTCTTAAGGTATGACTTTGTAGAAGGAATGCGAAGCAGTTTTGGTTTCTCAGAGCTGCTCAGCCTAGGGCAATGAGGCAGATTTGCATGATATGTAGGACGTGAGAGAACACATTTCCTGGGGCTGTTGGAGAGCTGAGGAAATCTAGCTCTTCCAAGGAAGAGTGCAGTGTGTTGGCCTACACACAAAATACACAGAGTGACTGGGAAAGGTGTCCGGGCCTGGATGTTTCTTAGTAGCCCAGTGGAGACTGCCGGTACTCGGTGGTCTTCCAGGGAATAAGGTGCCCAGGCGAGGTCCTCGGTGTCCTGAAAAGCTTACTAACCTTAAAAGGAAACAGACCTGAAACTAATGCCTCAAGGACTCCGCTCCAAGCTTCCACTTCGGCAGGGCTATTCTAGGCTTTACCTTGAGGAAAGGACTCACGTCAAGTTTCCTTTTAGCTGTAGAGCGTCTGAGGAGAGGCTCCCACCCAGGCTATGAAAGCACCCTGTTGATGTAGAGAACACTCGTTCCCTTCCCAGAGCCTTGCCTACAGAGACTAGAGACTCGTCCTAAAATTGTTATTTAGGCAGCTTCAAGGCAGCTTGAATGGAGCATTCAAAATGGGTAAGCAAGGCTTGTGCCATAAGTTCCCCGTTTCCAGCGAACATGCAGCCTACCTCCTTGTGATTTCTACCAAGTAAATATACACTCTAGCTACACACTGGTCCCTTCCTTGAATAAAGTTTATTTGGCACGTAATTCTGCGTGTAGCCAACCGCCTCCCCCAGGGATCGCTCTGGGTAGGCTATCGGGCTTAGCTTCTTCTAAAACCCTGGAGTGTAAGAGGAAGAACTGTGCTGTGGTTACAGCAGAAACGCAAGCCGACTTTCTACTGTAAGGATGAGGTGTTAAGGTATGACTTTGTAGAAGGAATGTGAAGCAGTTTTGGTTTCTCAGTGCCGGTCAGCCTAGGGCAATGAGGCAGATTTGCATGATATGTAGGACGTGAGAGAACACATTTCCTGGAGCTGTTGGAGAGCTGAGGAAATCTAGCTCTTCCAAGGAAGAGTGTAGTGTGTTGGCCTACACACAAAATACAAAGAGTGAATGGGAAAAGTTTCCGGGCCTGGATGTTTCTTAGTAGCCCAGTGGAGCCTGCCGGTACTGGGTGTTCTTGCAGGGAATAGGGTGCCCAGGCGAGGTCCTCAGGGCCTTGAAAAGCTTACTAACCTTAAAAGAAAACAGACCTGAAACTAATGCCTCAAGAACTCCTCTCCAAGCTTCCACTTCGGCAGGGCTATTCTAGGCTTTACCTTGAGGAGAGGACTCACGTCAAGTTTCCTTTTAGCTCTAGAGTGTCGCAGGCGAGGCTCCTACCCAGTCTATGAAAGCACCCTGTTGATGTAGAGAACACTCGTTCCCTTCCCAGAGCCCTGCCTACAGACACTAGAGACCCGTCCTAAAATTGTAATTTAGGTAGCTTCAAGGCAGCTTGAATGGAGCATTCAAAAGTGGTAAGCACGGCTTGTGCCATAAGTTCCCCGTTTCCAGCGAACATGCAGCCTACCTCCTTGTGATTTCTACCAAGTAAATATACACTCTAGCTACACACTGGTCCCTTCCTTGAATAAAGTTTATTTGGCACGGAATTCTGCGTGTAGCCAACCGCCTCCCCTTGGGATCGCTCTGTGTAGGCTATCGGGCTCTGCTTCTTCTAAAACCCTGGAGTGTAAGAGGAAGAACTGTGCTTTGGTTACAGCAGGAAAGCAAGCCGACTTTCTCCTGTAAGGATGGGGTCTTAAGGTTTGACTTTAAAGAAGGAATGCGTTGCAGTTTTGGTTTCTCAGTGCTGCTCAGCCTAGGGCAATGAGGGAGATTTGCATGACATATAGGAATTGAGAGAACACATTGCCTGGAGTTGTTGGAGAGCTGAGGAAATCTAGCTCTTCCAAGGAAGAGTGCAGTGTGTTGCCCTACACACAAAATACACAGTGACTGGGAAACGTTTCCGGGCCTGGATGTTTCTTAGTAGCCCAGTGGAGCCTGCTGGTACTCGGTGCTCTTGCAGGGAAGAGGGTGCCCACGAGAGGTCCTCGGTGTCTTGACAAGCTTACTAACCTTAAAAGAAAACAGACCTAAAACAAATGCCACAAGGAAACTGCTTCAAGCTCAGCTTCGGCAGGGCTAGTCAAGGCTTTACCTGGAGGAAAGAACTCACGTCAAGTTTCCTTTATCTCTAGGGCGTCTGAGGAGAGGCTCCCACCCAGGCTATGAAAGCACCCTGTTGATGCAGAGAACACTCGTTCCCTTCCCAGAGCCCTGCCTACAATGACTAAAGACTCGTCCTAAAACTGTTATTTAGGTAACTTCAAGGCAGCATGCATGGAGCATTCAAAATGGGAAAGTAAGGCTTGTGCCATAAGGTCACCTTTTCCAGCGAACACGCGGCCTACCTCCTTGTGATTTCTACCAAGTAAATATACACTCTAGCTACACACTGGTCCCTTCCTTGAATAAAGTTTATTTGGCACGTAATTCTGCGTGTAGCCAACCGCCTCCCCCAGGGATCGCTCTGGGTAGGCTATCGGGCTTAGCTTCTTCTAAAACCCTGGAGTGTAAGAGGAAGAACTGTGCTGTGGTTACAGCAGAAACGCAAGCCGACTTTCTACTGTAAGGATGGGGTGTTAAGGTATGACTTTGTAAAAGGAATGTGAAGCAGTTTTGGTTTCTCAGTGCCGGTCAGCCTAGTGCAATGAGGCAGATTTGCATGATATGTAGGACGTGAGAGAACACATTTCCTGGAGCTGTTGGAGAGCTGAGGAAATCTAGCTCTTCCAAGGAAGAGTGTAGTGTGTTGGCCTACACACAAAATACAAAGAGTGAATGGGAAAAGTTTCCGGGCCTGGATGTTTCTTAGTAGCCCAGTGGAGCCTGCCGGTACTGGGTGTTCTTGCAGGGAATAGGGTGCCCAGGCGAGGTCCTCAGGGCCTTGAAAAGCTTACTAACCTTAAAAGAAAACAGACCTGAATCTAATGCCTCAAGCACTCCGCTCCAAGCTTCCACTTCGGCAGGGCTATTCTAGGCTTTACCTTGAGGAGAGGACTCACGTCAAGTTTCCTTTTAGCTCTAGAGTGTCGCAGGCGAGGCTCCTACCCAATCTATGAAAGCACCCTGTTGATGTAGAGAACACTCGTTCCCTTCCCAGAGCCCTGCCTACAGACACTAGAGACCCGTCCAAAAATTGTAATTTAGGTAGCTTCAAGGCAGCTTGAATGGAGCATTCAAAAGTGGTAAGCAAGGCTTGTGCCATAAGTTCCCCGTTTCCAGCGAACATGCAGCCTACCTCCTTGTGATTTCTACCAAGTAAATATACACTCTAGCTACACACTGGTCCCTTCCTTGAATAAAGTTTATTTGGCACGGAATTCTGCGTGTAGCCAACCGCCTCCCCTTGGGAGCGCTCTGGGTAGGCTATCGGGCTCTGCTTCTTCTGAAACCCTGGAGTGTAAGAGGAAGAACTGTGCTTTGGTTACAGCAGGAAAGAAAGCCGACTTTCTCCTGTAAGGATGGGGTCTTAAGGTTTGACTTTAAAGAAGGAATGCGTTGCAGTTTTGGTTTCTCAGTGCTGCTCAGCCTAGGGCAATGAGGGAGATTTGCATGACATATAGGAATTGAGAGAACACATTGCCTGGAGTTGTTGGAGAGCTGAGGAAATCTAGCTCTTCCAAGGAAGAGTGCAGTGTGTTGCCCTACACACAAAATACACAGTGACTGGGAAACGTTTCCGGGCCTGGATGTTTCTTAGTAGCCCAGTGGAGCCTGCTGGTACTCGGTGCTCTTGCACGGAATAGGGTGCCCACGAGAGGTCCTCGGTGTCTTGACAAGCTTACTAACCTTAAAAGAAAACAGACCTAAAACAAATGCCACAAGGAAACTGCTTCAAGCTCAGCTTCGGCAGGGCTAGTCAAGGCTTTACCTGGAGGAAAGAACTCACGTCAAGTTTCCTTTATCTCTAGGGCGTCTGAGGAGAGGCTCCCACCCAGGCTATGAAAGCACCCTGTTGATGCAGAGAACACTCGTTCCCTTCCCAGAGCCCTGCCTACAATGACTAAAGACTCGTCCTAAAACTGTTATTTAGGTAAATTCAAGGCAGCATGCATGGAGCATTCAAAATGGGAAAGCAAGGCTTGTGCCATAAGGTCACCGTTTCCAGCGAACACGCGGCCTACCTACTTGTGATTTCTACCAAGTAAATATACACTCTAGCTAAACACTGGTCCCTTCCTTGAATAAAGTTTATTTGGCACGGAGTTCTGCGTGTAGCCAACAGCCTCCCCCAAGGAGCGCTCTACGTAGGCTATCTGGCTTAGCTTCTTCTAAAACCCTGCAGTGTAAGAGGAAGATCTGTGCTTTGGTTACAGCAGAAACGCAAGCTGACTTTCTCCTGTAAGGATGGGGTCTTAAGGTATGACTTTGTAGAAGGAATGCGAAGCAGTTTTGGTTTCTCAGAGCTGCTCAGCCTAGGGCAATGAGGCAGATTTGCATGATATGTAGGACGTGAGAGAACACATTTCCTGGGGCTGTTGGAGAGCTGAGGAAATCTAGCTCTTCCAAGGAAGAGTGCAGTGTGTTGGCCTACACACAAAATACACAGAGTGACTGGGAAAGGTGTCCGGGCCTGGATGTTTCTTAGTAGCCCAGTGGAGACTGCCGGTACTCGGTGGTCTTCCAGGGAATAAGGTGCCCAGGCGAGGTCCTCGGTGTCCTGAAAAGCTTACTAACCTTAAAAGGAAACAGACCTGAAACTAATGCCTCAAGGACTCCGCTCCAAGCTTCCACTTCGGCAGGGCTATTCTAGGCTTTACCTTGAGGAAAGGACTCACGTCAAGTTTCCTTTTAGCTGTAGAGCGTCTGAGGCGAGGCTCCCACCCAGGCTATGAAAGCACCCTGTTGATGTAGAGAACACTGGTTCGTTTCCCAGAGCCTTGCCTACAGAGACTAGAGACCCGTCCTAAAATTGTTATTTAGGCAGCTTCAAGGCAGCTTGAATGGAGCATTCAAAATGGGTAAGCAAGGCTTGTGCCATAAGTTCCCCGTTTCCAGCGAACATGCAGCCTACCTCCTTGTGATTTCTACCAAGTAAATATACACTCTAGCTACACACCGGTCCCTTCATTGAATAAAGTTTATTTGGCACGTAATTCTGCGTGTAGCCAACCGCCTCCCCCAGGGATCGCTCTGGGTAGGCTATCGGGCTTAGCTTCTTCTAAAACCCTGGAGTGTAAGAGGAAGAACTGTGCTGTGGTTACAGCAGAAACGCAAGCCGACTTTCTACTGTAAGGATGGGGTGTTAAGGTATGACTTTGTAGAAGGAATGTGAAGCAGTTTTGGTTTCTCAGTGCCGGTCAGCCTAGGGCAATGAGGCAGATTTGCATGATATGTAGGACGTGAGAGAACACATTTCCTGGAGCTGTTGGAGAGCTGAGGAAATCTAGCTCTTCCAAGGAAGAGTGTAGTGTGTTGGCCTACACACAAAATACAAAGAGTGAATGGGAAAAGTTTCCGGGCCTGGATGTTTCTTAGTAGCCCAGTGGAGCCTGCCGGTACTGGGTGTTCTTGCAGGGAATAGGGTGCCCAGGCGAGGTCCTCAGGGCCTTGAAAAGCTTACTAACTTTAAAAGAAAACAGACCTGAAACTAATGCCTCAAGAACTCCGCTCCAAGCTTCCACTTCGGCAGGGCTATTCTAGGCTTTACCTTGAGGAGAGGACTCACGTCAAGTTTCCTTTTAGCTCTAGAGTGTCGCAGGCGAGGCTCCTACCCAGTCTATGAAAGCACCCTGTTGAGGTAGAGAACACTCGTTCCCTTCCCAGAGCCCTGCCTACGGACACTAGAGACCCGTCCTAAAATTGTAATTTAGGTAGCTTCAAGGCAGCTTGAATGGAGCATTCAAAATGGGTAAGCAAGGCTTGTGCCATAAGTTCCCCGGTTCCAGCGAACATGCAGCCTACCTCCTTGTGATTTCTACCAAGTAAATATACACTCTAGCTACACACTGGTCCCTTCCTTGACTAAAGTTTATTTGGCACGGAATTCTGCGTGTAGCCAACCGCCTCCCCTTGGGAGCGCTCTGGGTAGGCTATCGGGCTCTGCTTCTTCTAAAACCCTGGAGTGTAAGAGGAAGAACTGTGCTTTGGTTACAGCAGGAAAGCAAGCCGACTTTCTCCTGTAAGGATGGGGTCTTAAGGTTTGACTTTAAAGAAGGAATGCGTTGCAGTTTTGGTTTCTCAGTGCTGCTCAGCCTAGGGCAATGAGGGAGATTTGCATGACATATAGGAATTGAGAGAACACATTGCCTGGAGTTGTTGGAGAGCTGAGGAAATCTAGCTCTTCCAAGGAAGAGTGCAGTGTGTTGCCCTACACACAAAATACACAGTGACTGGGAAACGTTTCCGGGCCTGGATGTTTCTTAGTAGCCCAGTGGAGCCTGCTGGTACTCGGTGCTCTTGCAGGGAATAGGGTGCCCACGAGAGGTCCTCGGTGTCTTGACAAGCTTACTAACCTTAAAAGAAAACAGACCTAAAACAAATGCCACAAGGAAACTGCTTCAAGCTCAGCTTCGGCAGGGCTAGTCAAGGCTTTACCTGGAGGAAAGAACTCACGTCAAGTTTCCTTTATCTCTAGGGCGTCTGAGGAGAGGCTCCCACCCAGGCTATGAAAGCACCCTGTTGATGCAGAGAACACTCGTTCCCTTCCCAGAGCCCTGCCTACAATGACTAAAGACTGGTCCTAAAACTGTTATTTCGGTAACTTCAAGGCAGCATGCATGGAGCATTCAAAATGGGAAAGCAAGGCTTGTGCCATAAGGTCACCGTTTCCAGCGAACACGCGGCCTACCTACTTGTGATTTCTACCAAGTAAATATACACTCTAGCTAAAAACTGGTCCCTTCCTTGAATAAAGTTTATTTGGCACGGAGTTCTGCGTGTAGCCAACAGCCTCCCCCAAGGAGCGCTCTAGGTAGGCTATCTGGCTTAGCTTCTTCTAAAACCCTGCAGTGTAAGAGGAAGATCTGTGCTTTGGTTACAGCAGAAACGCAAGCTGACTTTCTCCTGTAAGGATGGGGTCTTAAGGTATGACTTTGTAGAAGGAATGCGAAGCAGTTTTGGTTTCTCAGAGCTGCTCAGCCTAGGGCAATGAGGCAGATTTGCATGATATGTAGGACGTGAGAGAACACATTTCCTGGGGCTGTTGGAGAGCTGAGGAAATCTAGCTCTTCCAAGGAAGAGTGCAGTGTGTTGGCCTACACACAAAATACACAGAGTGACTGGGAAAGGTGTCCGGGCCTGGATGTTTCTTAGTAGCCCAGTGGAGACTGCCGGTACTCGGTGGTCTTCCAGGGAATAAGGTGCCCAGGCGAGGTCCTCGGTGTCCTGAAAAGCTTACTAACCTTAAAAGGAAACAGACCTGAAACTAATGCCTCAAGGACTCCGCTCCAAGCTTCCACTTCGGCAGGGCTATTCTAGGCTTTACCTTGAGGAAAGGACTCACGTCAAGTTTCCTTTTAGCTGTAGAGCGTCTGAGGAGAGGCTCCCACCCAGGCTATGAAAGCACCCTGTTGATGTAGAGAACACTGGTTCCCTTCCCAGAGCCTTGCCTACAGAGACTAGAGACCCGTCCTAAAATTGTTATTTAGGCAGCTTCAAGGCAGCTTGAATGGAGCATTCAAAATGGGTAAGCAAGGCTTGTGCCATAAGTTCCCCGTTTCCAGCGAACATGCAGCCTACCTCCTTGTGATTTCTACCAAGTAAATATACACTCTAGCTACACACCGGTCCCTTCCTTGAATAAAGTTTATTTGGCACGTAATTCTGCGTGTAGCCAACCGCCTCCCCCAGGGATCGCTCTGGGTAGGCTATCGGGCTTAGCTTCTTCTAAAACCCTGGAGTGTAAGAGGAAGAACTGTGCTGTGGTTACAGCAGAAACGCAAGCCGACTTTCTACTGTAAGGATGGGGTGTTAAGGTATGACTTTGTAGAAGGAATGTGAAGCAGTTTTGGTTTCTCAGTGCCGGTCAGCCTAGGGCAATGAGGCAGATTTGCATGATATGTAGGACGTGAGAGAACACATTTCCTGGAGCTGTTGGAGAGCTGAGGAAATCTAGCTCTTCCAAGGAAGAGTGTAGTGTGTTGGCCTACACACAAAATACAAAGAGTGAATGGGAAAAGTTTCCGGGCCTGGATGTTTCTTAGTAGCCCAGTGGAGCCTGCCGGTACTGGGTGTTCTTGCAGGGAATAGGGTGCCCAGGCGAGGTCCTCAGGGCCTTGAAAAGCTTACTAACCTTAAAAGAAAACAGACCTGAAACTAATGCCTCAAGAACTCCTCTCCAAGCTTCCACTTCGGCAGGGCTATTCTAGGCTTTACCTTGAGGAGAGGACTCACGTCAAGTTTCCTTTTAGCTCTAGAGTGTCGCAGGCGAGGCTCCTACCCAGTCTATGAAAGCACCCTGTTGAGGTAGAGAACACTCGTTCCCTTCCCAGAGCCCTGCCTACGGACACTAGAGACCCGTCCTAAAATTGTAATTTAGGTAGCTTCAAGGCAGCTTGAATGGAGCATTCAAAATGGGTAAGCAAGGCTTGTGCCATAAGTTCCCCGGTTCCAGCGAACATGCAGCCTACCTCCTTGTGATTTCTACCAAGTAAATATACACTCTAGCTACACACTGGTCCCTTCCTTGACTAAAGTTTATTTGGCACGGAATTCTGCGTGTAGCCAACCGCCTCCCCTTGGGAGCGCTCTGGGTAGGCTATCGGGCTCTGCTTCTTCTAAAACCCTGGAGTGTAAGAGGAAGAACTGTGCTTTGGTTACAGCAGGAAAGCAAGCCGACTTTCTCCTGTAAGGATGGGGTCTTAAGGTTTGACTTTAAAGAAGGAATGCGTTGCAGTTTTGGTTTCTCAGTGCTGCTCAGCCTAGGGCAATGAGGGAGATTTGCATGACATATAGGAATTGAGAGAACACATTGCCTGGAGTTGTTGGAGAGCTGAGGAAATCTAGCTCTTCCAAGGAAGAGTGCAGTGTGTTGCCCTACACACAAAATACACAGTGACTGGGAAACGTTTCCGGGCCTGGATGTTTCTTAGTAGCCCAGTGGAGCCTGCTGGTACTCGGTGCTCTTGCAGGGAATAGGGTGCCCACGAGAGGTCCTCGGTGTCTTGACAAGCTTACTAACCTTAAAAGAAAACAGACCTAAAACAAATGCCACAAGGAAACTGCTTCAAGCTCAGCTTCGGCAGGGCTAGTCAAGGCTTTACCTGGAGGAAAGAACTCACGTCAAGTTTCCTTTATCTCTAGGGCGTCTGAGGAGAGGCTCCCACCCAGGCTATGAAAGCACCCTGTTGATGCAGAGAACACTCGTTCCCTTCCCAGAGCCCTGCCTACAATGACTAAAGACCGGTCCTAAAACTGTTATTTCGGTAACTTCAAGGCAGCATGCATGGAGCATTCAAAATGGGAAAGCAAGGCTTGTGCCATAAGGTCACCGTTTCCAGCGAACACGCGGCCTACCTACTTGTGATTTCTACCAAGTAAATATACACTCTAGCTAAAAACTGGTCCCTTCCTTGAATAAAGTTTATTTGGCACGGAGTTCTGCGTGTAGCCAACAGCCTCCCCCAAGGAGCGCTCTAGGTAGGCTATCTGGCTTAGCTTCTTCTAAAACCCTGCAGTGTAAGAGGAAGATCTGTGCTTTGGTTACAGCAGAAACGCAAGCTGACTTTCTCCTGTAAGGATGGGGTCTTAAGGTATGACTTTGTAGAAGGAATGCGAAGCAGTTTTGGTTTCTCAGAGCTGCTCAGCCTAGGGCAATGAGGCAGATTTGCATGATATGTAGGACGTGAGAGAACACATTTCCTGGGGCTGTTGGAGAGCTGAGGAAATCTAGCTCTTCCAAGGAAGAGTGCAGTGTGTTGGCCTACACACAAAATACACAGAGTGACTGGGAAAGGTGTCCGGGCCTGGATGTTTCTTAGTAGCCCAGTGGAGCCTGCTGGTACTCGGTGCTCTTGCAGGGAATAGGGTGCCCACGAGCGGTCCTCGGTGTCTTGACAAGCTTACTAACCTTAAAAGAAAACAGACCTAAAACAAATGCCACAAGGAAACTGCTTCAAGCTGAGCTTCGGCAGGGCTAGTCAAGGCTTTACCTGGAGGAAAGAACTCACGTCAAGTTTCCTTTATCTCTAGGGCGTCTGAGGAGAGGCTCCCACCCAGGCTATGAAAGCACCCTGTTGATGCAGAGAACACTCGTTCCCTTCCCAGAGGCCTGCCTACAATGACTAAAGACTGGTCCTAAAACTGTTATTTAGGTAACTTCAAGGCAGCATGCATGGAGCATTCAAAATGGGAAAGCAAGGCTTGTGCCATAAGGTCACCGTTTCCAGCGAACACGCGGCCTACCTACTTGTGATTTCTACCAAGTAAATATACACTCTAGCTAAACACTGGTCCCTTCCTTGTATAAAGTTTATTTGGCACGGAGTTCTGCATGTAGCCAACAGCCTCCCCCAAGGAGCGCTCTAGGTAGGCTATCTGGCTTAGCTTCTTCTAAAACCCTGCAGTGTAAGAGGAAGATCTGTGCTTTGGTTACAGCAGAAACGCAAGCTGACTTTCTCCTGTAAGGATGGGGTCTTAAGGTATGACTTTGTAGAAGGAATGCGAAGCAGTTTTGGTTTCTCAGAGCTGCTCAGCCTAGGGCAATGAGGCAGATTTGCATGATATGTAGGACGTGAGAGAACACATTTCCTGGGGCTGTTGGAGAGCTGAGGAAATCTAGCTCTTCCAAGGAAGAGTGCAGTGTGTTGGCCTACACACAAAATACACAGAGTGACTGGGAAAGGTGTCCGGTCCTGGATGTTTCTTAGTAGCCCAGTGGAGACTGCCGGTACTCGGTGGTCTTCCAGGGAATAAGGTGCCCAGGCGAGGTCCTCGGTGTCCTGAAAAGCTTACTAACCTTAAAAGGAAACAGACCTGAAACTAATGCCTCAAGGACTCCGCTCCAAGCTTCCACTTCGGCAGGGCTATTCTAGGCTTTACCTTGAGGAAAGGACTCACGTCAAGTTTCCTTTTAGCTGTAGAGCGTCTGAGGAGAGGCTCCCACCCAGGCTATGAAAGCACCCTGTTGATGTAGAGAACACTCGTTCTCTTCCCAGAGCCTTGCCTACAGAGACTAGAGTCCCGTCCTAAAATTGTTATTTAGGCAGCTTCAAGGCAGCTTGAATGGAGCATTCAAAATGGGTAAGCAAGGCTTGTGTCATAAGTTCCCCGTTTCCAGCGAACATGCAGCCTACCTCCTTGTGATTTCTACCAAGTAAATATACACTCTAGCTACACACCGGTCCCTTCCTTGAATAAAGTTTATTTGGCACGTAATTCTGCGTGTAGCCAACCGCCTCCCCCAGGGATCGCTCTGGGTAGGCTATCGGGCTTAGCTTCTTCTAAAACCCTGGAGTGTAAGAGGAAGAACTGTGCTGTGGTTACAGCAGAAACGCAAGCCGACTTTCTACTGTAAGGATGGGGTGTTAAGGTATGACTTTGTAGAAGGAATGTGAAGCAGTTTTGGTTTCTCAGTGCCGGTCAGCCTAGGGCAATGAGGCAGATTTGCATGATATGTAGGACGTGAGAGAACACATTTCCTGGAGCTGTTGGAGAGCTGAGGAAATCTAGCTCTTCCAAGGAAGAGTGTAGTGTGTTGGCCTACACACAAAATACAAAGAGTGAATGGGAAAAGTTTCCGGGCCTGGATGTTTCTTAGTAGCCCAGTGGAGCCTGCCGGTACTGGGTGTTCTTGCAGGGAATAGGGTGCCCAGGCGAGGTCCTCAGGGCCTTGAAAAGCTTACTAACCTTAAAAGAAAACAGACCTGAAACTAATGCCTCAAGAACTCCTCTCCAAGCTTCCACTTCGGCAGGGCTATTCTAGGCTTTACCTTGAGGAGAGGACTCACGTCAAGTTTCCTTTTAGCTCTAGAGTGTCGCAGGCGAGGCTCCTACCCAGTCTATGAAAGCACCCTGTTGATGTAGAGAACACTCGTTCCCTTCCCAGAGCCCTGCCTACGGACACTAGAGACCCGTCCTAAAATTGTAATTTAGGTAGCTTCAAGGCAGCTTGAATGGAGCATTCAAAAGTGGTAAGCAAGGCTTGTGCCATAAGTTCCCCGGTTCCAGCGAACATGCAGCCTACCTCCTTGTGATTTCTACCAAGTAAATATACACTCTAGCTACACACTGGTCCCTTCCTTGAATAAAGTTTATTTGGCACGGAATTCTGCGTGTAGCCAACCGCCTCCCCTTGGGAGCGCTCTGGGTAGGCTATCGGGCTCTGCTTCTTCTAAAACCCTGGAGTGTAAGAGGAAGAACTGTGCTTTGGTTACAGCAGGAAAGAAAGCCGACTTTCTCCTGTAAGGATGGGGTCTTAAGGTTTGACTTTAAAGAAGGAATGCGTTGCAGTTTTGGTTTCTCAGTGCTGCTCAGCCTAGGGCAATGAGGGAGATTTGCATGACATATAGGAATTGAGAGAACACATTGCCTGGAGTTGTTGGAGAGCTGAGGAAATCTAGCTCTTCCAAGGAAGAGTGCAGTGTGTTGCCCTACACACAAAATACACAGTGACTGGGAAACGTTTCCGGGCCTGGATGTTTCTTAGTAGCCCAGTGGAGCCTGCTGGTACTCGGTGCTCTTGCAGGGAATAGGGTGCCCACGAGCGGTCCTCGGTGTCTTGACAAGCTTACTAACCTTAAAAGAAAACAGACCTAAAACAAATGCCACAAGGAAACTGCTTCAAGCTCAGCTTCGGCAGGGCTAGTCAAGGCTTTACCTGGAGGAAAGAACTCACGTCAAGTTTCCTTTATCTCTAGGGCGTCTGAGGAGAGGCTCCCACCCAGGCTATGAAAGCACCCTGTTGATGCAGAGAACACTCGTTCCCTTCCCAGAGGCCTGCCTACAATGACTAAAGACTGGTCCTAAAACTGTTATTTAGGTAACTTCAAGGCAGCATGCATGGAGCATTCAAAATGGGAAAGCAAGGCTTGTGCCATAAGGTCACCGTTTCCAGCGAACACGCGGCCTACCTACTTGTGATTTCTACCAAGTAAATATACACTCTAGCTAAACACTGGTCCCTTCCTTGTATAAAGTTTATTTGGCACGGAGTTCTGCGTGTAGCCAACAGCCTCCCCCAAGGAGCGCTCTAGGTAGGCTATCTGGCTTAGCTTCTTCTAAAACCCTGCAGTGTAAGAGGAAGATCTGTGCTTTGGTTACAGCAGAAACGCAAGCTGACTTTCTCCTGTAAGGATGGGGTCTTAAGGTATGACTTTGTAGAAGGAATGCGAAGCAGTTTTGGTTTCTCAGAGCTGCTCAGCCTAGGGCAATGAGGCAGATTTGCATGATATGTAGGACGTGAGAGAACACATTTCCTGGGGCTGTTGGAGAGCTGAGGAAATCTAGCTCTTCCAAGGAAGAGTGCAGTGTGTTGGCCTACACACAAAATACACAGAGTGACTGGGAAAGGTGTCCGGTCCTGGATGTTTCTTAGTAGCCCAGTGGAGACTGCCGGTACTCGGTGGTCTTCCAGGGAATAAGGTGCCCAGGCGAGGTCCTCGGTGTCCTGAAAAGCTTACTAACCTTAAAAGGAAACAGACCTGAAACTAATGCCTCAAGGACTCCGCTCCAAGCTTCCACTTCGGCAGGGCTATTCTAGGCTTTACCTTGAGGAAAGGACTCACGTCAAGTTTCCTTTTAGCTGTAGAGCGTCTGAGGAGAGGCTCCCACCCAGGCTATGAAAGCACCCTGTTGATGTAGAGAACACTCGTTCTCTTCCCAGAGCCTTGCCTACAGAGACTAGAGTCCCGTCCTAAAATTGTTATTTAGGCAGCTTCAAGGCAGCTTGAATGGAGCATTCAAAATGGGTAAGCAAGGCTTGTGTCATAAGTTCCCCGTTTCCAGCGAACATGCAGCCTACCTCCTTGTGATTTCTACCAAGTAAATATACACTCTAGCTACACACCGGTCCCTTCCTTGAATAAAGTTTATTTGGCACGTAATTCTGCGTGTAGCCAACCGCCTCCCCCAGGGATCGCTCTGGGTAGGCTATCGGGCTTAGCTTCTTCTAAAACCCTGGAGTGTAAGAGGAAGAACTGTGCTGTGGTTACAGCAGAAACGCAAGCCGACTTTCTACTGTAAGGATGGGGTGTTAAGGTATGACTTTGTAGAAGGAATGTGAAGCAGTTTTGGTTTCTCAGTGCCGGTCAGCCTAGGGCAATGAGGCAGATTTGCATGATATGTAGGACGTGAGAGAACACATTTCCTGGAGCTGTTGGAGAGCTGAGGAAATCTAGCTCTTCCAAGGAAGAGTGTAGTGTGTTGGCCTACACACAAAATACAAAGAGTGAATGGGAAAAGTTTCCGGGCCTGGATGTTTCTTAGTAGCCCAGTGGAGCCTGCCGGTACTGGGTGTTCTTGCAGGGGATAGGGTGCCCAGGCGAGGTCCTCAGGGCCTTGAAAAGCTTACTAACCTTAAAAGAAAACAGACCTGAAACTAATGCCTCAAGAACTCCGCTCCAAGCTTCCACTTCGGCAGGGCTATTCTAGGCTTTACCTTGAGGAGAGGACTCACGTCAAGTTTCCTTTTAGCTCTAGAGTGTCGCAGGCGAGGCTCCTACCCAGTCTATGAAAGCACCCTGTTGATGTAGAGAACACTCGTTCCCTTCCCAGAGCCCTGCCTACAGACACTAGAGACCCGTCCTAAAATTGTAATTTAGGTAGCTTCAAGGCAGCTTGAATGGAGCATTCAAAAGTGGTAAGCAAGGCTTGTGCCATAAGTTCCCCGGTTCCAGCGAACATGCAGCCTACCTCCTTGTGATTTCTACCAAGTAAATATACACTCTAGCTACACACTGGTCCCTTCCTTGAATAAAGTTTATTTGGCACGGAATTCTGCGTGTAGCCAACCGCCTCCCCTTGGGAGCGCTCTGGGTAGGCTATCGGGCTCTGCTTCTTCTAAAACCCTGGAGTGTAAGAGGAAGAACTGTGCTTTGGTTACAGCAGGAAAGCAAGCCGACTTTCTCCTGTAAGGATGGGGTCTTAAGGTTTGACTTTAAAGAAGGAATGCGTTGCAGTTTTGGTTTCTCAGTGCTGCTCAGCCTAGGGCAATGAGGGAGATTTGCATGACATATAGGAATTGAGAGAACACATTGCCTGGAGTTGTTGGAGAGCTGAGGAAATCTAGCTCTTCCAAGGAAGAGTGCAGTGTGTTGCCCTACACACAAAATACACAGTGACTGGGAAACGTTTCCGGGCCTGGATGTTTCTTAGTAGCCCAGTGGAGCCTGCTGGTACTCGGTGCTCTTGCAGGGAATAGGGTGCCCACGAGCGGTCCTCGGTGTCTTGACAAGCTTACTAACCTTAAAAGAAAACAGACCTAAAACAAATGCCACAAGGAAACTGCTTCAAGCTCAGCTTCGGCAGGGCTAGTCAAGGCTTTACCTGGAGGAAAGAACTCACGTCAAGTTTCCTTTATCTCTAGGGCGTCTGAGGAGAGGCTCCCACCCAGGCTATGAAAGCACCCTGTTGATGCAGAGAACACTCGTTCCCTTCCCAGAGCCCTGCCTACAATGACTAAAGACTGGTCCTAAAACTGTTATTTCGGTAACTTCAAGGCAGCATGCATGGAGCATTCAAAATGGGAAAGCAAGGCTTGTGCCATAAGGTCACCGTTTCCAGCGAACACGCGGCCTACCTACTTGTGATTTCTACCAAGTAAATATACACTCTAGCTAAACACTGGTCCCTCCCTTGAATAAAGTTTATTTGGCACGGAGTTCTGCGTGTAGCCAACAGCCTCCCCCAAGGAGCGCTCTAGGTAGGCTATCTGGCTTAGCTTCTTCTAAAACCCTGCAGTGTAAGAGGAAGATCTGTGCTTTGGTTACAGCAGAAACGCAAGCTGACTTTCTCCTGTAAGGATGGGGTCTTAAGGTATGACTTTGTAGAAGGAATGCGAAGCAGTTTTGGTTTCTCAGAGCTGCTCAGCCTAGGGCAATGAGGCAGATTTGCATGATATGTAGGACGTGAGAGAACACATTTCCTGGGGCTGTTGGAGAGCTGAGGAAATCTAGCTCTTCCAAGGAAGAGTGCAGTGTGTTGGCCTACACACAAAATACACAGAGTGACTGGGAAAGGTGTCCGGGCCTGGATGTTTCTTAGTAGCCCAGTGGAGACTGCCGGTACTCGGTGGTCTTCCAGGGAATAAGGTGCCCAGGCGAGGTCCTCGGTGTCCTGAAAAGCTTACTAACCTTAAAAGGAAACAGACCTGAAACTAATGCCTCAAGGACTCCGCTCCAAGCTTCCACTTCGGCAGGGCTATTCTAGGCTTTACCTTGAGGAAAGGACTCACGTCAAGTTTCCTTTTAGCTGTAGAGCGTCTGAGGCGAGGCTCCCACCCAGGCTATGAAAGCACCCTGTTGATGTAGAGAACACTGGTTCCCTTCCCAGAGCCTTGCCTACAGAGACTAGAGACCCGTCCTAAAATTGTTATTTAGGCAGCTTCAAGGCAGCTTGAATGGAGCATTCAAAATGGGTAAGCAAGGCTTGTGCCATAAGTTCCCCGTTTCCAGCGAACATGCAGCCTACCTCCTTGTGATTTCTACCAAGTAAATATACACTCTAGCTACACACCGGTCCCTTCCTTGAATAAAGTTTATTTGGCACGTAATTCTGCGTGTAGCCAACCGCCTCCCCCAGGGATCGCTCTGGGTAGGCTATCGGGCTTAGCTTCTTCTAAAACCCTGGAGTGTAAGAGGAAGAACTGTGCTGTGGTTACAGCAGAAACGCAAGCCGACTTTCTACTGTAAGGATGGGGTGTTAAGGTATGACTTTGTAGAAGGAATGTGAAGCAGTTTTGGTTTCTCAGTGCCGGTCAGCCTAGGGCAATGAGGCAGATTTGCATGATATGTAGGACGTGAGAGAACACATTTCCTGGAGCTGTTGGAGAGCTGAGGAAATCTAGCTCTTCCAAGGAAGAGTGTAGTGTGTTGGCCTACACACAAAATACAAAGAGTGAATGGGAAAAGTTTCCGGGCCTGGATGTTTCTTAGTAGCCCAGTGGAGCCTGCCGGTACTGGGTGTTCTTGCAGGGAATAGGGTGCCCAGGCGAGGTCCTCAGGGCCTTGAAAAGCTTACTAACTTTAAAAGAAAACAGACCTGAAACTAATGCCTCAAGAACTCCGCTCCAAGCTTCCACTTCGGCAGGGCTATTCTAGGCTTTACCTTGAGGAGAGGACTCACGTCAAGTTTCCTTTTAGCTCTAGAGTGTCGCAGGCGAGGCTCCTACCCAGTCTATGAAAGCACCCTGTTGATGTAGAGAACACTCGTTCCCTTCCCAGAGCCCTGCCTACGGACACTAGAGAACCGTCCTAAAATTGTAATTTAGGTAGCTTCAAGGCAGCTTGAATGGAGCATTCAAAAGTGGTAAGCAAGGCTTGTGCCATAAGTTCCCCGGTTCCAGCGAACATGCAGCCTACCTCCTTGTGATTTCTACCAAGTAAATATACACTCTAGCTACACACTGGTCCCTTCCTTGAATAAAGTTTATTTGGCACGGAATTCTGCGTGTAGCCAACCGCCTCCCCTTGGGAGCGCTCTGGGTAGGCTATCGGGCTCTGCTTCTTCTAAAACCCTGGAGTGTAAGAGGAAGAACTGTGCTTTGGTTACAGCAGGAAAGCAAGCCGACTTTCTCCTGTAAGGATGGGGTCTTAATTTTTGACTTTAAAGAAGGAATGCGTTGCAGTTTTGGTTTCTCAGTGCTGCTCAGCCTAGGGCAATGAGGGAGATTTGCATGACATATAGGAATTGAGAGAACACATTGCCTGGAGTTGTTGGAGAGCTGAGGAAATCTAGCTCTTCCAAGGAAGAGTGCAGTGTGTTGCCCTACACACAAAATACACAGTGACTGGGAAACGTTTCCGGGCCTGGATGTTTCTTAGTAGCCCAGTGGAGCCTGCTGGTACTCGGTGCTCTTGCAGGGAATAGGGTGCCCACGAGCGGTCCTCGGTGTCTTGACAAGCTTACTAACCTTAAAAGAAAACAGACCTAAAACAAATGCCACAAGGAAACTGCTTCAAGCTCAGCTTCGGCAGGGCTAGTCAAGGCTTTACCTGGAGGAAAGAACTCACGTCAAGTTTCCTTTATCTCTAGGGCGTCTGAGGAGAGGCTCCCACCCAGGCTATGAAAGCACCCTGTTGATGCAGAGAACACTCGTTCCCTTCCCAGAGCCCTGCCTACAATGACTAAAGACTGGTCCTAAAACTGTTATTTCGGTAACTTCAAGGCAGCATGCATGGAGCATTCAAAATGGGAAAGCAAGGCTTGTGCCATAAGGTCACCGTTTCCAGCGAACACGCGGCCTACCTACTTGTGATTTCTACCAAGTAAATATACACTCTAGCTAAACACTGGTCCCTTCCTTGTATAAAGTTTATTTGGCACGGAGTTCTGCGTGTAGCCAACAGCCTCCCCCAAGGAGCGCTCTAGGTAGGCTATCTGGCTTAGCTTCTTCTAAAACCCTGCAGTGTAAGAGGAAGATCTGTGCTTTGGTTACAGCAGAAACGCAAGCTGACTTTCTCCTGTAAGGATGGGGTCTTAAGGTATGACTTTGTAGAAGGAATGCGAAGCAGTTTTGGTTTCTCAGAGCTGCTCAGCCTAGGGCAATGAGGCAGATTTGCATGATATGTAGGACGTGAGAGAACACATTTCCTGGGGCTGTTGGAGAGCTGAGGAAATCTAGCTCTTCCAAGGAAGAGTGCAGTGTGTTGGCCTACACACAAAATACACAGAGTGACTGGGAAAGGTGTCCGGTCCTGGATGTTTCTTAGTAGCCCAGTGGAGACTGCCGGTACTCGGTGGTCTTCCAGGGAATAAGGTGCCCAGGCGAGGTCCTCGGTGTCCTGAAAAGCTTACTAACCTTAAAAGGAAACAGACCTGAAACTAATGCCTCAAGGACTCCGCTCCAAGCTTCCACTTCGGCAGGGCTATTCTAGGCTTTACCTTGAGGAAAGGACTCACGTCAAGTTTCCTTTTAGCTGTAGAGCGTCTGAGGCGAGGCTCCCACCCAGGCTATGAAAGCACCCTGTTGATGTAGAGAACACTCGTTCTCTTCCCAGAGCCTTGCCTACAGAGACTAGAGTCCCGTCCTAAAATTGTTATTTAGGCAGCTTCAAGGCAGCTTGAATGGAGCATTCAAAATGGGTAAGCAAGGCTTGTGTCATAAGTTCCCCGTTTCCAGCGAACATGCAGCCTACCTCCTTGTGATTTCTACCAAGTAAATATACACTCTAGCTACACACCGGTCCCTTCCTTGAATAAAGTTTATTTGGCACGTAATTCTGCGTGTAGCCAACCGCCTCCCCCAGGGATCGCTCTGGGTAGGCTATCGGGCTTAGCTTCTTCTAAAACCCTGGAGTGTAAGAGGAAGAACTGTGCTGTGGTTACAGCAGAAACGCAAGCCGACTTTCTACTGTAAGGATGGGGTGTTAAGGTATGACTTTGTAGAAGGAATGTGAAGCAGTTTTGGTTTCTCAGTGCCGGTCAGCCTAGGGCAATGAGGCAGATTTGCATGATATGTAGGACGTGAGAGAACACATTTCCTGGAGCTGTTGGAGAGCTGAGGAAATCTAGCTCTTCCAAGGAAGAGTGTAGTGTGTTGGCCTACACACAAAATACAAAGAGTGAATGGGAAAAGTTTCCGGGCCTGGATGTTTCTTAGTAGCCCAGTGGAGCCTGCCGGTACTGGGTGTTCTTGCAGGGAATAGGGTGCCCAGGCGAGGTCCTCAGGGCCTTGAAAAGCTTACTAACCTTAAAAGAAAACAGACCTGAAACTAATGCCTCAAGAACTCCTCTCCAAGCTTCCACTTCGGCAGGGCTATTCTAGGCTTTACCTTGAGGAGAGGACTCACGTCAAGTTTCCTTTTAGCTCTAGAGTGTCGCAGGCGAGGCTCCTACCCAGTCTATGAAAGCACCCTGTTGATGTAGAGAACACTCGTTCCCTTCCCAGAGCCCTGCCTACGGACACTAGAGACCCGTCCTAAAATTGTAATTTAGGTAGCTTCAAGGCAGCTTGAATGGAGCATTCAAAAGTGGTAAGCAAGGCTTGTGCCATAAGTTCCCCGGTTCCAGCGAACATGCAGCCTACCTCCTTGTGATTTCTACCAAGTAAATATACACTCTAGCTACACACTGGTCCCTTCCTTGAATAAAGTTTATTTGGCACGGAATTCTGCGTGTAGCCAACCGCCTCCCCTTGGGAGCGCTCTGGGTAGGCTATCGGGCTCTGCTTCTTCTAAAACCCTGGAGTGTAAGAGGAAGAACTGTGCTTTGGTTACAGCAGGAAAGCAAGCCGACTTTCTCCTGTAAGGATGGGGTCTTAATTTTTGACTTTAAAGAAGGAATGCGTTGCAGTTTTGGTTTCTCAGTGCTGCTCAGCCTAGGGCAATGAGGGAGATTTGCATGACATATAGGAATTGAGAGAACACATTGCCTGGAGTTGTTGGAGAGCTGAGGAAATCTAGCTCTTCCAAGGAAGAGTGCAGTGTGTTGCCCTACACACAAAATACACAGTGACTGGGAAACGTTTCCGGGCCTGGATGTTTCTTAGTAGCCCAGTGGAGCCTGCTGGTACTCGGTGCTCTTGCAGGGAATAGGGTGCCCACGAGCGGTCCTCGGTGTCTTGACAAGCTTACTAACCTTAAAAGAAAACAGACCTAAAACAAATGCCACAAGGAAACTGCTTCAAGCTCAGCTTCGGCAGGGCTAGTCAAGGCTTTACCTGGAGGAAAGAACTCACGTCAAGTTTCCTTTATCTCTAGGGCGTCTGAGGAGAGGCTCCCACCCAGGCTATGAAAGCACCCTGTTGATGCAGAGAACACTCGTTCCCTTCCCAGAGGCCTGCCTACAATGACTAAAGACTGGTCCTAAAACTGTTATTTAGGTAACTTCAAGGCAGCATGCATGGAGCATTCAAAATGGGAAAGCAAGGCTTGTGCCATAAGGTCACCGTTTCCAGCGAACACGCGGCCTACCTACTTGTGATTTCTACCAAGTAAATATACACTCTAGCTAAACACTGGTCCCTTCCTTGTATAAAGTTTATTTGGCACGGAGTTCTGCATGTAGCCAACAGCCTCCCCCAAGGAGCGCTCTAGGTAGGCTATCTGGCTTAGCTTCTTCTAAAACCCTGCAGTGTAAGAGGAAGATCTGTGCTTTGGTTACAGCAGAAACGCAAGCTGACTTTCTCCTGTAAGGATGGGGTCTTAAGGTATGACTTTGTAGAAGGAATGCGAAGCAGTTTTGGTTTCTCAGAGCTGCTCAGCCTAGGGCAATGAGGCAGATTTGCATGATATGTAGGACGTGAGAGAACACATTTCCTGGGGCTGTTGGAGAGCTGAGGAAATCTAGCTCTTCCAAGGAAGAGTGCAGTGTGTTGGCCTACACACAAAATACACAGAGTGACTGGGAAAGGTGTCCGGTCCTGGATGTTTCTTAGTAGCCCAGTGGAGACTGCCGGTACTCGGTGGTCTTCCAGGGAATAAGGTGCCCAGGCGAGGTCCTCGGTGTCCTGAAAAGCTTACTAACCTTAAAAGGAAACAGACCTGAAACTAATGCCTCAAGGACTCCGCTCCAAGCTTCCACTTCGGCAGGGCTATTCTAGGCTTTACCTTGAGGAAAGGACTCACGTCAAGTTTCCTTTTAGCTGTAGAGCGTCTGAGGAGAGGCTCCCACCCAGGCTATGAAAGCACCCTGTTGATGTAGAGAACACTCGTTCTCTTCCCAGAGCCTTGCCTACAGAGACTAGAGTCCCGTCCTAAAATTGTTATTTAGGCAGCTTCAAGGCAGCTTGAATGGAGCATTCAAAATGGGTAAGCAAGGCTTGTGTCATAAGTTCCCCGTTTCCAGCGAACATGCAGCCTACCTCCTTGTGATTTCTACCAAGTAAATATACACTCTAGCTACACACCGGTCCCTTCCTTGAATAAAGTTTATTTGGCACGTAATTCTGCGTGTAGCCAACCGCCTCCCCCAGGGATCGCTCTGGGTAGGCTATCGGGCTTAGCTTCTTCTAAAACCCTGGAGTGTAAGAGGAAGAACTGTGCTGTGGTTACAGCAGAAACGCAAGCCGACTTTCTACTGTAAGGATGGGGTGTTAAGGTATGACTTTGTAGAAGGAATGTGAAGCAGTTTTGGTTTCTCAGTGCCGGTCAGCCTAGGGCAATGAGGCAGATTTGCATGATATGTAGGACGTGAGAGAACACATTTCCTGGAGCTGTTGGAGAGCTGAGGAAATCTAGCTCTTCCAAGGAAGAGTGTAGTGTGTTGGCCTACACACAAAATACAAAGAGTGAATGGGAAAAGTTTCCGGGCCTGGATGTTTCTTAGTAGCCCAGTGGAGCCTGCCGGTACTGGGTGTTCTTGCAGGGAATAGGGTGCCCAGGCGAGGTCCTCAGGGCCTTGAAAAGCTTACTAACCTTAAAAGAAAACAGACCTGAAACTAATGCCTCAAGAACTCCTCTCCAAGCTTCCACTTCGGCAGGGCTATTCTAGGCTTTACCTTGAGGAGAGGACTCACGTCAAGTTTCCTTTTAGCTCTAGAGTGTCGCAGGCGAGGCTCCTACCCAGTCTATGAAAGCACCCTGTTGATGTAGAGAACACTCGTTCCCTTCCCAGAGCCCTGCCTACGGACACTAGAGACCCGTCCTAAAATTGTAATTTAGGTAGCTTCAAGGCAGCTTGAATGGAGCATTCAAAAGTGGTAAGCAAGGCTTGTGCCATAAGTTCCCCGGTTCCAGCGAACATGCAGCCTACCTCCTTGTGATTTCTACCAAGTAAATATACACTCTAGCTACACACTGGTCCCTTCCTTGAATAAAGTTTATTTGGCACGGAATTCTGCGTGTAGCCAACCGCCTCCCCTTGGGAGCGCTCTGGGTAGGCTATCGGGCTCTGCTTCTTCTAAAACCCTGGAGTGTAAGAGGAAGAACTGTGCTTTGGTTACAGCAGGAAAGAAAGCCGACTTTCTCCTGTAAGGATGGGGTCTTAAGGTTTGACTTTAAAGAAGGAATGCGTTGCAGTTTTGGTTTCTCAGTGCTGCTCAGCCTAGGGCAATGAGGGAGATTTGCATGACATATAGGAATTGAGAGAACACATTGCCTGGAGTTGTTGGAGAGCTGAGGAAATCTAGCTCTTCCAAGGAAGAGTGCAGTGTGTTGCCCTACACACAAAATACACAGTGACTGGGAAACGTTTCCGGGCCTGGATGTTTCTTAGTAGCCCAGTGGAGCCTGCTGGTACTCGGTGCTCTTGCAGGGAATAGGGTGCCCACGAGAGGTCCTCGGTGTCTTGACAAGCTTACTAACCTTAAAAGAAAACAGACCTAAAACAAATGCCACAAGGAAACTGCTTCAAGCTCAGCTTCGGCAGGGCTAGTCAAGGCTTTACCTGGAGGAAAGAACTCACGTCAAGTTTCCTTTATCTCTAGGGCGTCTGAGGAGAGGCTCCCACCCAGGCTATGAAAGCACCCTGTTGATGCAGAGAACACTCGTTCCCTTCCCAGAGCCCTGCCTACAATGACTAAAGACTGGTCCTAAAACTGTTATTTCGGTAACTTCAAGGCAGCATGCATGGAGCATTCAAAATGGGAAAGCAAGGCTTGTGCCATAAGGTCACCGTTTCCAGCGAACACGCGGCCTACCTACTTGTGATTTCTACCAAGTAAATATACACTCTAGCTAAACACTGGTCCCTCCCTTGAATAAAGTTTATTTGGCACGGAGTTCTGCGTGTAGCCAACAGCCTCCCCCAAGGAGCGCTCTAGGTAGGCTATCTGGCTTAGCTTCTTCTAAAACCCTGCAGTGTAAGAGGAAGATCTGTGCTTTGGTTACATCAGAAACGCAAGCTGACTTTCTCCTGTAAGGATGGGGTCTTAAGGTATGACTTTGTAGAAGGAATGCGAAGCAGTTTTGGTTTCTCAGAGCTGCTCAGCCTAGGGCAATGAGGCAGATTTGCATGATATGTAGGACGTGAGAGAACACATTTCCTGGGGCTGTTGGAGAGCTGAGGAAATCTAGCTCTTCCAAGGAAGAGTGCAGTGTGTTGGCCTACACACAAAATACACAGAGTGACTGGGAAAGGTGTCCGGGCCTGGATGTTTCTTAGTAGCCCAGTGGAGACTGCCGGTACTCGGTGGTCTTCCAGGGAATAAGGTGCCCAGGCGAGGTCCTTGGTGTCCTGAAAAGCTTACTAACCTTAAAAGGAAACAGACCTGAAACTAATGCCTCAAGGACTCCGCTCCAAGCTTCCACTTCGGCAGGGCTATTCTAGGCTTTACCTTGAGGAAAGGACTCACGTCAAGTTTCCTTTTAGCTGTAGAGCGTCTGAGGAGAGGCTCCCACCCAGGCTATGAAAACACCCTGTTGATGTAGAGAACACTCGTTCCCTTCCCAGAGCCTTGCCTACAGAGACTAGAGACCCGTCCTAAAATTGTTATTTAGGCAGCTTCAAGGCAGCTTGAATGGAGCATTCAAAATGGGTAAGCAAGGCTTGTGCCATAAGTTCCCCGTTTCCAGCGAACATGCAGCCTACCTCCTTGTGATTTCTACCAAGTAAATATACACTCTAGCTACACACCGGTCCCTTCCTTGAATAAAGTTTATTTGGCACGTAATTCTGCGTGTAGCCAACCGCCTCCCCCAGGGATCGCTCTGGGTAGGCTATCGGGCTTAGCTTCTTCTAAAACCCTGGAGTGTAAGAGGAAGAACTGTGCTGTGGTTACAGCAGAAACGCAAGCCGACTTTCTACTGTAAGGATGGGGTGTTAAGGTATGACTTTGTAGAAGGAATGTGAAGCAGTTTTGGTTTCTCAGTGCCGGTCAGCCTAGGGCAATGAGGCAGATTTGCATGATATGTAGGACGTGAGAGAACACATTTCCTGGAGCTGTTGGAGAGCTGAGGAAATCTAGCTCTTCCAAGGAAGAGTGTAGTGTGTTGGCCTACACACAAAATACAAAGAGTGAATGGGAAAAGTTTCCGGGCCTGGATGTTTCTTAGTAGCCCAGTGGAGCCTGCCGGTACTGGGTGTTCTTGCAGGGAATAGGGTGCCCAGGCGAGGTCCTCAGGGCCTTGAAAAGCTTACTAACCTTAAAAGAAAACAGACCTGAAACTAATGCCTCAAGAACTCCTCTCCAAGCTTCCACTTCGGCAGGGCTATTCTAGGCTTTACCTTGAGGAGAGGACTCACGTCAAGTTTCCTTTTAGCTCTAGAGTGTCGCAGGCGAGGCTCCTACCCAGTCTATGAAAGCACCCTGTTGATGTAGAGAACACTCGTTCCCTTCCCAGAGCCCTGCCTACGGACACTAGAGACCCGTCCTAAAATTGTAATTTAGGTAGCTTCAAGGCAGCTTGAATGGAGCATTCAAAAGTGGTAAGCAAGGCTTGTGCCATAAGTTCCCCGGTTCCAGCGAACATGCAGCCTACCTCCTTGTGATTTCTACCAAGTAAATATACACTCTAGCTACACACTGGTCCCTTCCTTGAATAAAGTTTATTTGGCACGGAATTCTGCGTGTAGCCAACCGCCTCCCCTTGGGAGCGCTCTGGGTAGGCTATCGGGCTCTGCTTCTTCTAAAACCCTGGAGTGTAAGAGGAAGAACTGTGCTTTGGTTACAGCAGGAAAGCAAGCCGACTTTCTCCTGTAAGGATGGGGTCTTAAGGTTTGACTTTAAAGAAGGAATGCGTTGCAGTTTTGGTTTCTCAGTGCTGCTCAGCCTAGGGCAATGAGGGAGATTTGCATGACATATAGGAATTGAGAGAACACATTGCCTGGAGTTGTTGGAGAGCTGAGGAAATCTAGCTCTTCCAAGGAAGAGTGCAGTGTGTTGCCCTACACACAAAATACACAGTGACTGGGAAACGTTTCCGGGCCTGGATGTTTCTTAGTAGCCCAGTGGAGCCTGCTGGTACTCGGTGCTCTTGCAGGGAATAGGGTGCCCACGAGAGGTCCTTGGTGTCTTGACAAGCTTACTAACCTTAAAAGAAAACAGACCTAAAACAAATGCCACAAGGAAACTGCTTCAAGCTCAGCTTCGGCAGGGCTAGTCAAGGCTTTACCTGGAGGAAAGAACTCACGTCAAGTTTCCTTTATCTCTAGGGCGTCTGAGGAGAGGCTCCCACCCAGGCTATGAAAGCACCCTGTTGATGCAGAGAACACTCGTTCCCTTCCCAGAGCCCTGCCTACAATGACTAAAGACTGGTCCTAAAACTGTTATTTCGGTAACTTCAAGGCAGCATGCATGGAGCATTCAAAATGGGAAAGCAAGGCTTGTGCCATAAGGTCACCGTTTCCAGCGAACACGCGGCCTACCTACTTGTGATTTCTACCAAGTAAATATACACTCTAGCTAAACACTGGTCCCTCCCTTGAATAAAGTTTATTTGGCACGGAGTTCTGCGTGTAGCCAACAGCCTCCCCCAAGGAGCGCTCTAGGTAGGCTATCTGGCTTAGCTTCTTCTAAAACCCTGCAGTGTAAGAGGAAGATCTGTGCTTTGGTTACAGCAGAAACGCAAGCTGACTTTCTGCTGTAAGGATGGGGTCTTAAGGTATGACTTTGTAGAAGGAATGCGAAGCAGTTTTGGTTTCTCAGAGCTGCTCAGCCTAGGGCAATGAGGCAGATTTGCATGATATGTAGGACGTGAGAGAACACATTTCCTGGGGCTGTTGGAGAGCTGAGGAAATCTAGCTCTTCCAAGGAAGAGTGCAGTGTGTTGGCCTACACACAAAATACACAGAGTGACTGGGAAAGGTGTCCGGGCCTGGATGTTTCTTAGTAGCCCAGTGGAGACTGCCGGTACTCGGTGGTCTTCCAGGGAATAAGGTGCCCAGGCGAGGTCCTCGGTGTCCTGAAAAGCTTACTAACCTTAAAAGGAAACAGACCTGAAACTAATGCCTCAAGGACTCCGCTCCAAGCTTCCACTTCGGCAGGGCTATTCTAGGCTTTACCTTGAGGAAAGGACTCACGTCAAGTTTCCTTTTAGCTGTAGAGCGTCTGAGGAGAGGCTCCCACCCAGGCTATGAAAGCACCCTGTTGATGTAGAGAACACTCGTTCCCTTCCCAGAGCCTTGCCTACAGAGACTAGAGACCCGTCCTAAAATTGTTATTTAGGCAGCTTCAAGGCAGCTTGAATGGAGCATTCAAAATGGGTAAGCAAGGCTTGTGCCATAAGTTCCCCGTTTCCAGCGAACATGCAGCCTACCTCCTTGTGATTTCTACCAAGTAAATATACACTCTAGCTACACACCGGTCCCTTCCTTGAATAAAGTTTATTTGGCACGTAATTCTGCGTGTAGCCAACCGCCTCCCCCAGGGATCGCTCTGGGTAGGCTATCGGGCTTAGCTTCTTCTAAAACCCTGGAGTGTAAGAGGAAGAACTGTGCTGTGGTTACAGCAGAAACGCAAGCCGACTTTCTACTGTAAGGATGGGGTGTTAAGGTATGACTTTGTAGAAGGAATGTGAAGCAGTTTTGGTTTCTCAGTGCCGGTCAGCCTAGGGCAATGAGGCAGATTTGCATGATATGTAGGACGTGAGAGAACACATTTCCTGGAGCTGTTGGAGAGCTGAGGAAATCTAGCTCTTCCAAGGAAGAGTGTAGTGTGTTGGCCTACACACAAAATACAAAGAGTGAATGGGAAAAGTTTCCGGGCCTGGATGTTTCTTAGTAGCCCAGTGGAGCCTGCCGGTACTGGGTGTTCTTGCAGGGAATAGGGTGCCCAGGCGAGGTCCTCAGGGCCTTGAAAAGCTTACTAACCTTAAAAGAAAACAGACCTGAAACTAATGCCTCAAGAACTCCTCTCCAAGCTTCCACTTCGGCAGGGCTATTCTAGGCTTTACCTTGAGGAGAGGACTCACGTCAAGTTTCCTTTTAGCTCTAGAGTGTCGCAGGCGAGGCTCCTACCCAGTCTATGAAAGCACCCTGTTGATGTAGAGAACACTCGTTCCCTTCCCAGAGCCCTGCCTACAGACACTAGAGACCCGTCCTAAAATTGTAATTTAGGTAGCTTCAAGGCAGCTTGAATGGAGCATTCAAAAGTGGTAAGCAAGGCTTGTGCCATAAGTTCCCCGGTTCCAGCGAACATGCAGCCTACCTCCTTGTGATTTCTACCAAGTAAATATACACTCTAGCTACACACTGGTCCCTTCCTTGAATAAAGTTTATTTGGCACGGAATTCTGCGTGTAGCCAACCGCCTCCCCTTGGGAGCGCTCTGGGTAGGCTATCGGGCTCTGCTTCTTCTAAAACCCTGGAGTGTAAGAGGAAGAACTGTGCTTTGGTTACAGCAGGAAAGCAAGCCGACTTTCTCCTGTAAGGATGGGGTCTTAAGGTTTGACTTTAAAGAAGGAATGCGTTGCAGTTTTGGTTTCTCAGTGCTGCTCAGCCTAGGGCAATGAGGGAGATTTGCATGACATATAGGAATTGAGAGAACACATTGCCTGGAGTTGTTGGAGAGCTGAGGAAATCTAGCTCTTCCAAGGAAGAGTGCAGTGTGTTGCCCTACACACAAAATACACAGTGACTGGGAAACGTTTCCGGGCCTGGATGTTTCTTAGTAGCCCAGTGGAGCCTGCTGGTACTCGGTGCTCTTGCAGGGAATAGGGTGCCCACGAGAGGTCCTTGGTGTCTTGACAAGCTTACTAACCTTAAAAGAAAACAGACCTAAAACAAATGCCACAAGGAAACTGCTTCAAGCTCAGCTTCGGCAGGGCTAGTCAAGGCTTTACCTGGAGGAAAGAACTCACGTCAAGTTTCCTTTATCTCTAGGGCGTCTGAGGAGAGGCTCCCACCCAGGCTATGAAAGCACCCTGTTGATGCAGAGAACACTCGTTCCCTTCCCAGAGCCCTGCCTACAATGACTAAAGACTGGTCCTAAAACTGTTATTTCGGTAACTTCAAGGCAGCATGCATGGAGCATTCAAAATGGGAAAGCAAGGCTTGTGCCATAAGGTCACCGTTTCCAGCGAACACGCGGCCTACCTACTTGTGATTTCTACCAAGTAAATATACACTCTAGCTAAACACTGGTCCCTCCCTTGAATAAAGTTTATTTGGCACGGAGTTCTGCGTGTAGCCAACAGCCTCCCCCAAGGAGCGCTCTAGGTAGGCTATCTGGCTTAGCTTCTTCTAAAACCCTGCAGTGTAAGAGGAAGATCTGTGCTTTGGTTACAGCAGAAACGCAAGCTGACTTTCTGCTGTAAGGATGGGGTCTTAAGGTATGACTTTGTAGAAGGAATGCGAAGCAGTTTTGGTTTCTCAGAGCTGCTCAGCCTAGGGCAATGAGGCAGATTTGCATGATATGTAGGACGTGAGAGAACACATTTCCTGGGGCTGTTGGAGAGCTGAGGAAATCTAGCTCTTCCAAGGAAGAGTGCAGTGTGTTGGCCTACACACAAAATACACAGAGTGACTGGGAAAGGTGTCCGGGCCTGGATGTTTCTTAGTAGCCCAGTGGAGACTGCCGGTACTCGGTGGTCTTCCAGGGAATAAGGTGCCCAGGCGAGGTCCTCGGTGTCCTGAAAAGCTTACTAACCTTAAAAGGAAACAGACCTGAAACTAATGCCTCAAGGACTCCGCTCCAAGCTTCCACTTCGGCAGGGCTATTCTAGGCTTTACCTTGAGGAAAGGACTCACGTCAAGTTTCCTTTTAGCTGTAGAGCGTCTGAGGAGAGGCTCCCACCCAGGCTATGAAAGCACCCTGTTGATGTAGAGAACACTCGTTCCCTTCCCAGAGCCTTGCCTACAGAGACTAGAGACCCGTCCTAAAATTGTTATTTAGGCAGCTTCAAGGCAGCTTGAATGGAGCATTCAAAATGGGTAAGCAAGGCTTGTGCCATAAGTTCCCCGTTTCCAGCGAACATGCAGCCTACCTCCTTGTGATTTCTACCAAGTAAATATACACTCTAGCTACACACCGGTCCCTTCCTTGAATAAAGTTTATTTGGCACGTAATTCTGCGTGTAGCCAACCGCCTCCCCCAGGGATCGCTCTGGGTAGGCTATCGGGCTTAGCTTCTTCTAAAACCCTGGAGTGTAAGAGGAAGAACTGTGCTGTGGTTACAGCAGAAACGCAAGCCGACTTTCTACTGTAAGGATGGGGTGTTAAGGTATGACTTTGTAGAAGGAATGTGAAGCAGTTTTGGTTTCTCAGTGCCGGTCAGCCTAGGGCAATGAGGCAGATTTGCATGATATGTAGGACGTGAGAGAACACATTTCCTGGAGCTGTTGGAGAGCTGAGGAAATCTAGCTCTTCCAAGGAAGAGTGTAGTGTGTTGGCCTACACACAAAATACAAAGAGTGAATGGGAAAAGTTTCCGGGCCTGGATGTTTCTTAGTAGCCCAGTGGAGCCTGCCGGTACTGGGTGTTCTTGCAGGGAATAGGGTGCCCAGGCGAGGTCCTCAGGGCCTTGAAAAGCTTACTAACCTTAAAAGAAAACAGACCTGAAACTAATGCCTCAAGAACTCCTCTCCAAGCTTCCACTTCGGCAGGGCTATTCTAGGCTTTACCTTGAGGAGAGGACTCACGTCAAGTTTCCTTTTAGCTCTAGAGTGTCGCAGGCGAGGCTCCTACCCAGTCTATGAAAGCACCCTGTTGATGTAGAGAACACTCGTTCCCTTCCCAGAGCCCTGCCTACAGACACTAGAGACCCGTCCTAAAATTGTAATTTAGGTAGCTTCAAGGCAGCTTGAATGGAGCATTCAAAAGTGGTAAGCAAGGCTTGTGCCATAAGTTCCCCGGTTCCAGCGAACATGCAGCCTACCTCCTTGTGATTTCTACCAAGTAAATATACACTCTAGCTACACACTGGTCCCTTCCTTGAATAAAGTTTATTTGGCACGGAATTCTGCGTGTAGCCAACCGCCTCCCCTTGGGAGCGCTCTGGGTAGGCTATCGGGCTCTGCTTCTTCTAAAACCCTGGAGTGTAAGAGGAAGAACTGTGCTTTGGTTACAGCAGGAAAGAAAGCCGACTTTCTCCTGTAAGGATGGGGTCTTAAGGTTTGACTTTAAAGAAGGAATGCGTTGCAGTTTTGGTTTCTCAGTGCTGCTCAGCCTAGGGCAATGAGGGAGATTTGCATGACATATAGGAATTGAGAGAACACATTGCCTGGAGTTGTTGGAGAGCTGAGGAAATCTAGCTCTTCCAAGGAAGAGTGCAGTGTGTTGCCCTACACACAAAATACACAGTGACTGGGAAACGTTTCCGGGCCTGGATGTTTCTTAGTAGCCCAGTGGAGCCTGCTGGTACTCGGTGCTCTTGCAGGGAATAGGGTGCCCACGAGAGGTCCTCGGTGTCTTGACAATCTTACTAACCTTAAAAGAAAACAGACCTAAAACAAATGCCACAAGGAAACTGCTTCAAGCTCAGCTTCGGCAGGGCTAGTCAAGGCTTTACCTGGAGGAAAGAACTCACGTCAAGTTTCCTTTATCTCTAGGGCGTCTGAGGAGAGGCTCCCACCCAGGCTATGAAAGCACCCTGTTGATGCAGAGAACACTCGTTCCCTTCCCAGAGCCCTGCCTACAATGACTAAAGACTGGTCCTAAAACTGTTATTTCGGTAACTTCAAGGCAGCATGCATGGAGCATTCAAAATGGGAAAGCAAGGCTTGTGCCATAAGGTCACCGTTTCCAGCGAACACGCGGCCTACCTACTTGTGATTTCTACCAAGTAAATATACACTCTAGCTAAACACTGGTCCCTCCCTTGAATAAAGTTTATTTGGCACGGAGTTCTGCGTGTAGCCAACAGCCTCCCCCAAGGAGCGCTCTAGGTAGGCTATCTGGCTTAGCTTCTTCTAAAACCCTGCAGTGTAAGAGGAAGATCTGTGCTTTGGTTACATCAGAAACGCAAGTTGACTTTCTCCTGTAAGGATGGGGTCTTAAGGTATGACTTTGTAGAAGGAATGCGAAGCAGTTTTGGTTTCTCAGAGCTGCTCAGCCTAGGGCAATGAGGCAGATTTGCATGATATGTAGGACGTGAGAGAACACATTTCCTGGGGCTGTTGGAGAGCTGAGGAAATCTAGCTCTTCCAAGGAAGAGTGCAGTGTGTTGGCCTACACACAAAATACACAGAGTGACTGGGAAAGGTGTCCGGGCCTGGATGTTTCTTAGTAGCCCAGTGGAGACTGCCGGTACTCGGTGGTCTTCCAGGGAATAAGGTGCCCAGGCGAGGTCCTCGGTGTCCTGAAAAGCTTACTAACCTTAAAAGGAAACAGACCTGAAACTAATGCCTCAAGGACTCCGCTCCAAGCTTCCACTTCGGCAGGGCTATTCTAGGCTTTACCTTGAGGAAAGGACTCACGTCAAGTTTCCTTTTAGCTGTAGAGCGTCTGAGGAGAGGCTCCCACCCAGGCTATGAAAGCACCCTGTTGATGTAGAGAACACTGGTTCCCTTCCCAGAGCCTTGCCTACAGAGACTAGAGACCCGTCCTAAAATTGTTATTTAGGCAGCTTCAAGGCAGCTTGAATGGAGCATTCAAAATGGGTAAGCAAGGCTTGTGCCATAAGTTCCCCGTTTCCAGCGAACATGCAGCCTACCTCCTTGTGATTTCTACCAAGTAAATATACACTCTAGCTACACACCGGTCCCTTCCTTGAATAAAGTTTATTTGGCACGTAATTCTGCGTGTAGCCAACCGCCTCCCCCAGGGATCGCTCTGGGTAGGCTATCGGGCTTAGCTTCTTCTAAAACCCTGGAGTGTAAGAGGAAGAACTGTGCTGTGGTTACAGCAGAAACGCAAGCCGACTTTCTACTGTAAGGATGGGGTGTTAAGGTATGACTTTGTAGAAGGAATGTGAAGCAGTTTTGGTTTCTCAGTGCCGGTCAGCCTAGGGCAATGAGGCAGATTTGCATGATATGTAGGACGTGAGAGAACACATTTCCTGGAGCTGTTGGAGAGCTGAGGAAATCTAGCTCTTCCAAGGAAGAGTGTAGTGTGTTGGCCTACACACAAAATACAAAGAGTGAATGGGAAAAGTTTCCGGGCCTGGATGTTTCTTAGTAGCCCAGTGGAGCCTGCCGGTACTGGGTGTTCTTGCAGGGAATAGGGTGCCCAGGCGAGGTCCTCAGGGCCTTGAAAAGCTTACTAACCTTAAAAGAAAACAGACCTGAAACTAATGCCTCAAGAACTCCTCTCCAAGCTTCCACTTCGGCAGGGCTATTCTAGGCTTTACCTTGAGGAGAGGACTCACGTCAAGTTTCCTTTTAGCTCTAGAGTGTCGCAGGCGAGGCTCCTACCCAGTCTATGAAAGCACCCTGTTGATGTAGAGAACACTCGTTCCCTTCCCAGAGCCCTGCCTACAGACACTAGAGACCCGTCCTAAAATTGTAATTTAGGTAGCTTCAAGGCAGCTTGAATGGAGCATTCAAAAGTGGTAAGCAAGGCTTGTGCCATAAGTTCCCCGGTTCCAGCGAACATGCAGCCTACCTCCTTGTGATTTCTACCAAGTAAATATACACTCTAGCTACACACTGGTCCCTTCCTTGAATAAAGTTTATTTGGCACGGAATTCTGCGTGTAGCCAACCGCCTCCCCTTGGGAGCGCTCTGGGTAGGCTATCGGGCTCTGCTTCTTCTAAAACCCTGGAGTGTAAGAGGAAGAACTGTGCTTTGGTTACAGCAGGAAAGCAAGCCGACTTTCTCCTGTAAGGATGGGGTCTTAAGGTTTGACTTTAAAGAAGGAATGCGTTGCAGTTTTGGTTTCTCAGTGCTGCTCAGCCTAGGGCAATGAGGGAGATTTGCATGACATATAGGAATTGAGAGAACACATTGCCTGGAGTTGTTGGAGAGCTGAGGAAATCTAGCTCTTCCAAGGAAGAGTGCAGTGTGTTGCCCTACACACAAAATACACAGTGACTGGGAAACGTTTCCGGGCCTGGATGTTTCTTAGTAGCCCAGTGGAGCCTGCTGGTACTCGGTGCTCTTGCAGGGAATAGGGTGCCCACGAGAGGTCCTCGGTGTCTTGACAAGCTTACTAACCTTAAAAGAAAACAGACCTAAAACAAATGCCACAAGGAAACTGCTTCAAGCTCAGCTTCGGCAGGGCTAGTCAAGGCTTTACCTGGAGGAAAGAACTCACGTCAAGTTTCCTTTATCTCTAGGGCGTCTGAGGAGAGGCTCCCACCCAGGCTATGAAAGCACCCTGTTGATGCAGAGAACACTCGTTCCCTTCCCAGAGCCCTGCCTACAATGACTAAAGACTGGTCCTAAAACTGTTATTTCGGTAACTTCAAGGCAGCATGCATGGAGCATTCAAAATGGGAAAGCGAGGCTTGTGCCATAAGGTCACCGTTTCCAGCGAACACGCGGCCTACCTACTTGTGATTTCTACCAAGTAAATATACACTCTAGCTAAACACTGGTCCCTCCCTTGAATAAAATTTATTTGGCACGGAGTTCTGCGTGTAGCCAACAGCCTCCCCCAAGGAGCGCTCTAGGTAGGCTATCTGGCTTAGCTTCTTCTAAAACCCTGCAGTGTAAGAGGAAGATCTGTGCTTTGGTTACATCAGAAACGCAAGCTGACTTTCTCCTGTAAGGATGGGGTCTTAAGGTATGACTTTGTAGAAGGAATGCGAAGCAGTTTTGGTTTCTCAGAGCTGCTCAGCCTAGGGCAATGAGGCAGATTTGCATGATATGTAGGACGTGAGAGAACACATTTCCTGGGGCTGTTGGAGAGCTGAGGAAATCTAGATCTTCCAAGGAAGAGTGCAGTGTGTTGGCCTACACACAAAATACACAGAGTGACTGGGAAAGGTGTCCGGGCCTGGATGTTTCTTAGTAGCCCAGTGGAGACTGCCGGTACTCGGTGGTCTTCCAGGGAATAAGGTGCCCAGGCGAGGTCCTCGGTGTCCTGAAAAGCTTACTAACCTTAAAAGGAAACAGACCTGAAACTAATGCCTCAAGGACTCCGCTCCAAGCTTCCACTTCGGCAGGGCTATTCTAGGCTTTACCTTGAGGAAAGGACTCACGTCAAGTTTCCTTTTAGCTGTAGAGCGTCTGAGGAGAGGCTCCCACCCAGGCTATGAAAGCACCCTGTTGATGTAGAGAACACTCGTTCCCTTCCCAGAGCCTTGCCTACAGAGACTAGAGACCCGTCCTAAAATTGTTATTTAGGCAGCTTCAAGGCAGCTTGAATGGAGCATTCAAAATGGGTAAGCAAGGCTTGTGCCATAAGTTCCCCGTTTCCAGCGAACATGCAGCCTACCTCCTTGTGATTTCTACCAAGTAAATATACACTCTAGCTACACACCGGTCCCTTCCTTGAATAAAGTTTATTTGGCACGTAATTCTGCGTGTAGCCAACCGCCTCCCCCAGGGATCGCTCTGGGTAGGCTATCGGGCTTAGCTTCTTCTAAAACCCTGGAGTGTAAGAGGAAGAACTGTGCTGTGGTTACAGCAGAAACGCAAGCCGACTTTCTACTGTAAGGATGGGGTGTTAAGGTATGACTTTGTAGAAGGAATGTGAAGCAGTTTTGGTTTCTCAGTGCCGGTCAGCCTAGGGCAATGAGGCAGATTTGCATGATATGTAGGACGTGAGAGAACACATTTCCTGGAGCTGTTGGAGAGCTGAGGAAATCTAGCTCTTCCAAGGAAGAGTGTAGTGTGTTGGCCTACACACAAAATACAAAGAGTGAATGGGAAAAGTTTCCGGGCCTGGATGTTTCTTAGTAGCCCAGTGGAGCCTGCCGGTACTGGGTGTTCTTGCAGGGAATAGGGTGCCCAGGCGAGGTCCTCAGGGCCTTGAAAAGCTTACTAACCTTAAAAGAAAACAGATCTGAAACTAATGCCTCAAGAACTCCTCTCCAAGCTTCCACTTCGGCAGGGCTATTCTAGGCTTTACCTTGAGGAGAGGACTCACGTCAAGTTTCCTTTTAGCTCTAGAGTGTCTCAGGCGAGGCTCCTACCCAGTCTATGAAAGCACCCTGTTGATGTAGAGAACACTCGTTCCCTTCCCAGAGCCCTGCCTACAGACACTAGAGACCCGTCCTAAAATTGTAATTTAGGTAGCTTCAAGGCAGCTTGAATGGAGCATTCAAAAGTGGTAAGCAAGGCTTGTGCCATAAGTTCCCCGGTTCCAGCGAACATGCAGCCTACCTCCTTGTGATTTCTACCAAGTAAATATACACTCTAGCTACACACTGGTCCCTTCCTTGAATAAAGTTTATTTGGCACGGAATTCTGCGTGTAGCCAACCGCCTCCCCTTGGGAGCGCTCTGGGTAGGCTATCGGGCTCTGCTTCTTCTAAAACCCTGGAGTGTAAGAGGAAGAACTGTGCTTTGGTTACAGCAGGAAAGAAAGCCGACTTTCTCCTGTAAGGATGGGGTCTTAAGGTTTGACTTTAAAGAAGGAATGCGTTGCAGTTTTGGTTTCTCAGTGCTGCTCAGCCTAGGGCAATGAGGGAGATTTGCATGACATATAGGAATTGAGAGAACACATTGCCTGGAGTTGTTGGAGAGCTGAGGAAATCTAGCTCTTCCAAGGAAGAGTGCAGTGTGTTGCCCTACACACAAAATACACAGTGACTGGGAAACGTTTCCGGGCCTGGATGTTTCTTAGTAGCCCAGTGGAGCCTGCTGGTACTCGGTGCTCTTGCAGGGAATAGGGTGCCCACGAGAGGTCCTCGGTGTCTTGACAAGCTTACTAACCTTAAAAGAAAACAGACCTAAAACAAATGCCACAAGGAAACTGCTTCAAGCTCAGCTTCGGCAGGGCTAGTCAAGGCTTTACCTGGAGGAAAGAACTCACGTCAAGTTTCCTTTATCTCTAGGGCGTCTGAGGAGAGGCTCCCACCCAGGCTATGAAAGCACCCTGTTGATGCAGAGAACACTCGTTCCCTTCCCAGAGCCCTGCCTACAATGACTAAAGACTCGTCCTAAAACTGTTATTTAGGTAACTTCAAGGCAGCATGCATGGAGCATTCAAAATGGGAAAGCAAGGCTTGTGCCATAAGGTCACCGTTTCCAGCGAACACGCGGCCTACCTACTTGTGATTTCTACCAAGTAAATATACACTCTAGCTAAACACTGGTCCCTTCCTTGAATAAAGTTTATTTGGCACGGAGTTCTGCGTGTAGCCAACAGCCTCCCCCAAGGAGCGCTCTAGGTAGGCTATCTGGCTTAGCTTCTTCTAAAACCCTGCAGTGTAAGAGGAAGATCTGTGCTTTGGTTACATCAGAAACGCAAGCTGACTTTCTCCTGTAAGGATGGGGTCTTAAGGTATGACTTTGTAGAAGGAATGCGAAGCAGTTTTGGTTTCTCAGAGCTGCTCAGCCTAGGGCAATGAGGCAGATTTGCATGATATGTAGGACGTGAGAGAACACATTTCCTGGGGCTGTTGGAGAGCTGAGGAAATCTAGCTCTTCCAAGGAAGAGTGCAGTGTGTTGGCCTACACACAAAATACACAGAGTGACTGGGAAAGGTGTCCGGGCCTGGATGTTTCTTAGTAGCCCAGTGGAGACTGCCGGTACTCGGTGGTCTTCCAGGGAATAAGGTGCCCAGGCGAGGTCCTCGGTGTCCTGAAAAGCTTACTAACCTTAAAAGGAAACAGACCTGAAACTAATGCCTCAAGGACTCCGCTCCAAGCTTCCACTTCGGCAGGGCTATTCTAGGCTTTACCTTGAGGAAAGGACTCACGTCAAGTTTCCTTTTAGCTGTAGAGCGTCTGAGGAGAGGCTCCCACCCAGGCTATGAAAGCACCCTGTTGATGTAGAGAACACTCGTTCCCTTCCCAGAGCCTTGCCTACAGAGACTAGAGACCCGTCCTAAAATTGTTATTTAGGCAGCTTCAAGGCAGCTTGAATGGAGCATTCAAAATGGGTAAGCAAGGCTTGTGCCATAAGTTCCCCGTTTCCAGCGAACATGCAGCCTACCTCCTTGTGATTTCTACCAAGTAAATATACACTCTAGCTACACACCGGTCCCTTCCTTGAATAAAGTTTATTTGGCACGTAATTCTGCGTGTAGCCAACCGCCTCCCCCAGGGATCGCTCTGGGTAGGCTATCGGGCTTAGCTTCTTCTAAAACCCTGGAGTGTAAGAGGAAGAACTGTGCTGTGGTTACAGCAGAAACGCAAGCCGACTTTCTACTGTAAGGATGGGGTGTTAAGGTATGACTTTGTAGAAGGAATGTGAAGCAGTTTTGGTTTCTCAGTGCCGGTCAGCCTAGGGCAATGAGGCAGATTTGCATGATATGTAGGACGTGAGAGAACACATTTCCTGGAGCTGTTGGAGAGCTGAGGAAATCTAGCTCTTCCAAGGAAGAGTGTAGTGTGTTGGCCTACACACAAAATACAAAGAGTGAATGGGAAAAGTTTCCGGGCCTGGATGTTTCTTAGTAGCCCAGTGGAGCCTGCCGGTACTGGGTGTTCTTGCAGGGAATAGGGTGCCCAGGCGAGGTCCTCAGGGCCTTGAAAAGCTTACTAACCTTAAAAGAAAACAGACCTGAAACTAATGCCTCAAGAACTCCTCTCCAAGCTTCCACTTCGGCAGGGCTATTCTAGGCTTTACCTTGAGGAGAGGACTCACGTCAAGTTTCCTTTTAGCTCTAGAGTGTCGCAGGCGAGGCTCCTACCCAGTCTATGAAAGCACCCTGTTGATGTAGAGAACACTCGTTCCCTTCCCAGAGCCCTGCCTACAGACACTAGAGACCCGTCCTAAAATTGTAATTTAGGTAGCTTCAAGGCAGCTTGAATGGAGCATTCAAAAGTGGTAAGCAAGGCTTGTGCCATAAGTTCCCCGGTTCCAGCGAACATGCAGCCTACCTCCTTGTGATTTCTACCAAGTAAATATACACTCTAGCTACACACTGGTCCCTTCCTTGAATAAAGTTTATTTGGCACGGAATTCTGCGTGTAGCCAACCGCCTCCCCTTGGGAGCGCTCTGGGTAGGCTATCGGGCTCTGCTTCTTCTAAAACCCTGGAGTGTAAGAGGAAGAACTGTGCTTTGGTTACAGCAGGAAAGAAAGCCGACTTTCTCCTGTAAGGATGGGGTCTTAAGGTTTGACTTTAAAGAAGGAATGCGTTGCAGTTTTGGTTTCTCAGTGCTGCTCAGCCTAGGGCAATGAGGGAGATTTGCATGACATATAGGAATTGAGAGAACACATTGCCTGGAGTTGTTGGAGAGCTGAGGAAATCTAGCTCTTCCAAGGAAGAGTGCAGTGTGTTGCCCTACACACAAAATACACAGTGACTGGGAAACGTTTCCGGGCCTGGATGTTTCTTAGTAGCCCAGTGGAGCCTGCTGGTACTCGGTGCTCTTGCAGGGAATAGGGTGCCCACGAGAGGTCCTCGGTGTCTTGACAAGCTTACTAACCTTAAAAGAAAACAGACCTAAAACAAATGCCACAAGGAAACTGCTTCAAGCTCAGCTTCGGCAGGGCTAGTCAAGGCTTTACCTGGAGGAAAGAACTCACGTCAAGTTTCCTTTATCTCTAGGGCGTCTGAGGAGAGGCTCCCACCCAGGCTATGAAAGCACCCTGTTGATGCAGAGAACACTCGTTCCCTTCCCAGAGCCCTGCCTACAATGACTAAAGACTCGTCCTAAAACTGTTATTTAGGTAACTTCAAGGCAGCATGCATGGAGCATTCAAAATGGGAAAGCAAGGCTTGTGCCATAAGGTCACCGTTTCCAGCGAACACGCGGCCTACCTACTTGTGATTTCTACCAAGTAAATATACACTCTAGCTAAACACTGGTCCCTTCCTTGAATAAAGTTTATTTGGCACGGAGTTCTGCGTGTAGCCAACAGCCTCCCCCAAGGAGCGCTCTAGGTAGGCTATCTGGCTTAGCTTCTTCTAAAACCCTGCAGTGTAAGAGGAAGATCTGTGCTTTGGTTACAGCAGAAACGCAAGCTGACTTTCTCCTGTAAGGATGGGGTCTTAAGGTGTGACTTTGTAGAAGGAATGCGAAGCAGTTTTGGTTTCTCAGAGCTGCTCAGCCTAGGGCAATGAGGCAGATTTGCATGATATGTAGGACGTGAGAGAACACATTTCCTGGGGCTGTTGGAGAGCTGAGGAAATCTAGCTCTTCCAAGGAAGAGTGCAGTGTGTTGGCCTACACACAAAATACACAGAGTGACTGGGAAAGGTGTCCGGGCCTGGATGTTTCTTAGTAGCCCAGTGGAGACTGCCGGTACTCGGTGGTCTTCCAGGGAATAAGGTGCCCAGGCGAGGTCCTCGGTGTCCTGAAAAGCTTACTAACCTTAAAAGGAAACAGACCTGAAACTAATGCCTCAAGGACTCCGCTCCAAGCTTCCACTTCGGCAGGGCTATTCTAGGCTTTACCTTGAGGAAAGGACTCACGTCAAGTTTCCTTTTAGCTGTAGAGCGTCTGAGGAGAGGCTCCCACCCAGGCTATGAAAGCACCCTGTTGATGTAGAGAACACTGGTTCCCTTCCCAGAGCCTTGCCTACAGAGACTAGAGACCCGTCCTAAAATTGTTATTTAGGCAGCTTCAAGGCAGCTTGAATGGAGCATTCAAAATGGGTAAGCAAGGCTTGTGCCATAAGTTCCCCGTTTCCAGCGAACATGCAGCCTACCTCCTTGTGATTTCTACCAAGTAAATATACACTCTAGCTACACACCGGTCCCTTCCTTGAATAAAGTTTATTTGGCACGTAATTCTGCGTGTAGCCAACCGCCTCCCCCAGTGATCGCTCTGGGTAGGCTATCGGGCTTAGCTTCTTCTAAAACCCTGGAGTGTAAGAGGAAGAACTGTGCTGTGGTTACAGCAGAAACGCAAGCTGACTTTCTACTGTAAGGATGGGGTGTTAAGGTATGACTTTGTAGAAGGAATGTGAAGCAGTTTTGGTTTCTCAGTGCCGGTCAGCCTAGGGCAATGAGGCAGATTTGCATGATATGTAGGACGTGAGAGAACACATTTCCTGGAGCTGTTGGAGAGCTGAGGAAATCTAGCTCTTCCAAGGAAGAGTGTAGTGTGTTGGCCTACACACAAAATACAAAGAGTGAATGGGAAAAGTTTCCGGGCCTGGATGTTTCTTAGTAGCCCAGTGGAGCCTGCCGGTACTGGGTGTTCTTGCAGGGAATAGGGTGCCCAGGCGAGGTCCTCAGGGCCTTGAAAAGCTTACTAACCTTAAAAGAAAACAGACCTGAAACTAATGCCTCAAGAACTCCTCTCCAAGCTTCCACTTCGGCAGGGCTATTCTAGGCTTTACCTTGAGGAGAGGACTCACGTCAAGTTTCCTTTTAGCTCTAGAGTGTCGCAGGCGAGGCTCCTACCCAGTCTATGAAAGCACCCTGTTGATGTAGAGAACACTCGTTCCCTTCCCAGAGCCCTGCCTACAGACACTAGAGACCCGTCCTAAAATTGTAATTTAGGTAGCTTCAAGGCAGCTTGAATGGAGCATTCAAAAGTGGTAAGCAAGGCTTGTGCCATAAGTTCCCCGGTTCCAGCGAACATGCAGCCTACCTCCTTGTGATTTCTACCAAGTAAATATACACTCTAGCTACACACTGGTCCCTTCCTTGAATAAAGTTTATTTGGCACGGAATTCTGCGTGTAGCCAACCGCCTCCCCTTGGGAGCGCTCTGGGTAGGCTATCGGGCTCTGCTTCTTCTAAAACCCTGGAGTGTAAGAGGAAGAACTGTGCTTTGGTTACAGCAGGAAAGAAAGCCGACTTTCTCCTGTAAGGATGGGGTCTTAAGGTTTGACTTTAAAGAAGGAATGCGTTGCAGTTTTGGTTTCTCAGTGCTGCTCAGCCTAGGGCAATGAGGGAGATTTGCATGACATATAGGAATTGAGAGAACACATTGCCTGGAGTTGTTGGAGAGCTGAGGAAATCTAGCTCTTCCAAGGAAGAGTGCAGTGTGTTGCCCTACACACAAAATACACAGTGACTGGGAAACGTTTCCGGGCCTGGATGTTTCTTAGTAGCCCAGTGGAGCCTGCTGGTACTCGGTGCTCTTGCAGGGAATAGGGTGCCCACGAGAGGTCCTCGGTGTCTTGACAAGCTTACTAACCTTAAAAGAAAACAGACCTAAAACAAATGCCACAAGGAAACTGCTTCAAGCTCAGCTTCGGCAGGGCTAGTCAAGGCTTTACCTGGAGGAAAGAACTCACGTCAAGTTTCCTTTATCTCTAGGGCGTCTGAGGAGAGGCTCCCACCCAGGCTATGAAAGCACCCTGTTGATGCAGAGAACACTCGTTCCCTTCCCAGAGCCCTGCCTACAATGACTAAAGACTGGTCCTAAAACTGTTATTTCGGTAACTTCAAGGCAGCATGCATGGAGCATTCAAAATGGGAAAGCAAGGCTTGTGCCATAAGGTCACCGTTTCCAGCGAACACGCGGCCTACCTACTTGTGATTTCTACCAAGTAAATATACACTCTAGCTAAACACTGGTCCCTCCCTTGAATAAAGTTTATTTGGCACGGAGTTCTGCGTGTAGCCAACAGCCTCCCCCAAGGAGCGCTCTAGGTAGGCTATCTGGCTTAGCTTCTTCTAAAACCCTGCAGTGTAAGAGGAAGATCTGTGCTTTGGTTACATCAGAAACGCAAGCTGACTTTCTCCTGTAAGGATGGGGTCTTAAGGTATGACTTTGTAGAAGGAATGCGAAGCAGTTTTGGTTTCTCAGAGCTGCTCAGCCTAGGGCAATGAGGCAGATTTGCATGATATGTAGGACGTGAGAGAACACATTTCCTGGGGCTGTTGGAGAGCTGAGGAAATCTAGCTCTTCCAAGGAAGAGTGCAGTGTGTTGGCCTACACACAAAATACACAGAGTGACTGGGAAAGGTGTCCGGGCCTGGATGTTTCTTAGTAGCCCAGTGGAGACTGCCGGTACTCGGTGGTCTTCCAGGGAATAAGGTGCCCAGGCGAGGTCCTTGGTGTCCTGAAAAGCTTACTAACCTTAAAAGGAAACAGACCTGAAACTAATGCCTCAAGGACTCCGCTCCAAGCTTCCACTTCGGCAGGGCTATTCTAGGCTTTACCTTGAGGAAAGGACTCACGTCAAGTTTCCTTTTAGCTGTAGAGCGTCTGAGGAGAGGCTCCCACCCAGGCTATGAAAACACCCTGTTGATGTAGAGAACACTCGTTCCCTTCCCAGAGCCTTGCCTACAGAGACTAGAGACCCGTCCTAAAATTGTTATTTAGGCAGCTTCAAGGCAGCTTGAATGGAGCATTCAAAATGGGTAAGCAAGGCTTGTGCCATAAGTTCCCCGTTTCCAGCGAACATGCAGCCTACCTCCTTGTGATTTCTACCAAGTAAATATACACTCTAGCTACACACCGGTCCCTTCCTTGAATAAAGTTTATTTGGCACGTAATTCTGCGTGTAGCCAACCGCCTCCCCCAGGGATCGCTCTGGGTAGGCTATCGGGCTTAGCTTCTTCTAAAACCCTGGAGTGTAAGAGGAAGAACTGTGCTGTGGTTACAGCAGAAACGCAAGCCGACTTTCTACTGTAAGGATGGGGTGTTAAGGTATGACTTTGTAGAAGGAATGTGAAGCAGTTTTGGTTTCTCAGTGCCGGTCAGCCTAGGGCAATGAGGCAGATTTGCATGATATGTAGGACGTGAGAGAACACATTTCCTGGAGCTGTTGGAGAGCTGAGGAAATCTAGCTCTTCCAAGGAAGAGTGTAGTGTGTTGGCCTACACACAAAATACAAAGAGTGAATGGGAAAAGTTTCCGGGCCTGGATGTTTCTTAGTAGCCCAGTGGAGCCTGCCGGTACTGGGTGTTCTTGCAGGGAATAGGGTGCCCAGGCGAGGTCCTCAGGGCCTTGAAAAGCTTACTAACCTTAAAAGAAAACAGACCTGAAACTAATGCCTCAAGAACTCCTCTCCAAGCTTCCACTTCGGCAGGGCTATTCTAGGCTTTACCTTGAGGAGAGGACTCACGTCAAGTTTCCTTTTAGCTCTAGAGTGTCGCAGGCGAGGCTCCTACCCAGTCTATGAAAGCACCCTGTTGATGTAGAGAACACTCGTTCCCTTCCCAGAGCCCTGCCTACGGACACTAGAGACCCGTCCTAAAATTGTAATTTAGGTAGCTTCAAGGCAGCTTGAATGGAGCATTCAAAAGTGGTAAGCAAGGCTTGTGCCATAAGTTCCCCGGTTCCAGCGAACATGCAGCCTACCTCCTTGTGATTTCTACCAAGTAAATATACACTCTAGCTACACACTGGTCCCTTCCTTGAATAAAGTTTATTTGGCACGGAATTCTGCGTGTAGCCAACCGCCTCCCCTTGGGAGCGCTCTGGGTAGGCTATCGGGCTCTGCTTCTTCTAAAACCCTGGAGTGTAAGAGGAAGAACTGTGCTTTGGTTACAGCAGGAAAGCAAGCCGACTTTCTCCTGTAAGGATGGGGTCTTAAGGTTTGACTTTAAAGAAGGAATGCGTTGCAGTTTTGGTTTCTCAGTGCTGCTCAGCCTAGGGCAATGAGGGAGATTTGCATGACATATAGGAATTGAGAGAACACATTGCCTGGAGTTGTTGGAGAGCTGAGGAAATCTAGCTCTTCCAAGGAAGAGTGCAGTGTGTTGCCCTACACACAAAATACACAGTGACTGGGAAACGTTTCCGGGCCTGGATGTTTCTTAGTAGCCCAGTGGAGCCTGCTGGTACTCGGTGCTCTTGCAGGGAATAGGGTGCCCACGAGAGGTCCTTGGTGTCTTGACAAGCTTACTAACCTTAAAAGAAAACAGACCTAAAACAAATGCCACAAGGAAACTGCTTCAAGCTCAGCTTCGGCAGGGCTAGTCAAGGCTTTACCTGGAGGAAAGAACTCACGTCAAGTTTCCTTTATCTCTAGGGCGTCTGAGGAGAGGCTCCCACCCAGGCTATGAAAGCACCCTGTTGATGCAGAGAACACTCGTTCCCTTCCCAGAGCCCTGCCTACAATGACTAAAGACTGGTCCTAAAACTGTTATTTCGGTAACTTCAAGGCAGCATGCATGGAGCATTCAAAATGGGAAAGCAAGGCTTGTGCCATAAGGTCACCGTTTCCAGCGAACACGCGGCCTACCTACTTGTGATTTCTACCAAGTAAATATACACTCTAGCTAAACACTGGTCCCTTCCTTGAATAAAGTTTATTTGGCACGGAGTTCTGCGTGTAGCCAACAGCCTCCCCCAAGGAGCGCTCTAGGTAGGCTATCTGGCTTAGCTTCTTCTAAAACCCTGCAGTGTAAGAGGAAGATCTGTGCTTTGGTTACAGCAGAAACGCAAGCTGACTTTCTGCTGTAAGGATGGGGTCTTAAGGTATGACTTTGTAGAAGGAATGCGAAGCAGTTTTGGTTTCTCAGAGCTGCTCAGCCTAGGGCAATGAGGCAGATTTGCATGATATGTAGGACGTGAGAGAACACATTTCCTGGGGCTGTTGGAGAGCTGAGGAAATCTAGCTCTTCCAAGGAAGAGTGCAGTGTGTTGGCCTACACACAAAATACACAGAGTGACTGGGAAAGGTGTCCGGGCCTGGATGTTTCTTAGTAGCCCAGTGGAGACTGCCGGTACTCGGTGGTCTTCCAGGGAATAAGGTGCCCAGGCGAGGTCCTCGGTGTCCTGAAAAGCTTACTAACCTTAAAAGGAAACAGACCTGAAACTAATGCCTCAAGGACTCCGCTCCAAGCTTCCACTTCGGCAGGGCTATTCTAGGCTTTACCTTGAGGAAAGGACTCACGTCAAGTTTCCTTTTAGCTGTAGAGCGTCTGAGGAGAGGCTCCCACCCAGGCTATGAAAGCACCCTGTTGATGTAGAGAACACTCGTTCCCTTCCCAGAGCCTTGCCTACAGAGACTAGAGACCCGTCCTAAAATTGTTATTTAGGCAGCTTCAAGGCAGCTTGAATGGAGCATTCAAAATGGGTAAGCAAGGCTTGTGCCATAAGTTCCCCGTTTCCAGCGAACATGCAGCCTACCTCCTTGTGATTTCTACCAAGTAAATATACACTCTAGCTACACACCGGTCCCTTCCTTGAATAAAGTTTATTTGTCACGTAATTCTGCGTGTAGCCAACCGCCTCCCCCAGGGATCGCTCTGGGTAGGCTATCGGGCTTAGCTTCTTCTAAAACCCTGGAGTGTAAGAGGAAGAACTGTGCTGTGGTTACAGCAGAAACGCAAGCCGACTTTCTACTGTAAGGATGGGGTGTTAAGGTATGACTTTGTAGAAGGAATGTGAAGCAGTTTTGGTTTCTCAGTGCCGGTCAGCCTAGGGCAATGAGGCAGATTTGCATGATATGTAGGACGTGAGAGAACACATTTCCTGGAGCTGTTGGAGAGCTGAGGAAATCTAGCTCTTCCAAGGAAGAGTGTAGTGTGTTGGCCTACACACAAAATACAAAGAGTGAATGGGAAAAGTTTCCGGGCCTGGATGTTTCTTAGTAGCCCAGTGGAGCCTGCCGGTACTGGGTGTTCTTGCAGGGAATAGGGTGCCCAGGCGAGGTCCTCAGGGCCTTGAAAAGCTTACTAACCTTAAAAGAAAACAGACCTGAAACTAATGCCTCAAGAACTCCTCTCCAAGCTTCCACTTCGGCAGGGCTATTCTAGGCTTTACCTTGAGGAGAGGACTCACGTCAAGTTTCCTTTTAGCTCTAGAGTGTCGCAGGCGAGGCTCCTACCCAGTCTATGAAAGCACCCTGTTGATGTAGAGAACACTCGTTCCCTTCCCAGAGCCCTGCCTACAGACACTAGAGACCCGTCCTAAAATTGTAATTTAGGTAGCTTCAAGGCAGCTTGAATGGAGCATTCAAAAGTGGTAAGCAAGGCTTGTGCCATAAGTTCCCCGGTTCCAGCGAACATGCAGCCTACCTCCTTGTGATTTCTACCAAGTAAATATACACTCTAGCTACACACTGGTCCCTTCCTTGAATAAAGTTTATTTGGCACGGAATTCTGCGTGTAGCCAACCGCCTCCCCTTGGGAGCGCTCTGGGTAGGCTATCGGGCTCTGCTTCTTCTAAAACCCTGGAGTGTAAGAGGAAGAACTGTGCTTTGGTTACAGCAGGAAAGAAAGCCGACTTTCTCCTGTAAGGATGGGGTCTTAAGGTTTGACTTTAAAGAAGGAATGCGTTGCAGTTTTGGTTTCTCAGTGCTGCTCAGCCTAGGGCAATGAGGGAGATTTGCATGACATATAGGAATTGAGAGAACACATTGCCTGGAGTTGTTGGAGAGCTGAGGAAATCTAGCTCTTCCAAGGAAGAGTGCAGTGTGTTGCCCTACACACAAAATACACAGTGACTGGGAAACGTTTCCGGGCCTGGATGTTTCTTAGTAGCCCAGTGGAGCCTGCTGGTACTCGGTGCTCTTGCAGGGAATAGGGTGCCCACGAGAGGTCCTCGGTGTCTTGACAAGCTTACTAACCTTAAAAGAAAACAGACCTAAAACAAATGCCACAAGGAAACTGCTTCAAGCTCAGCTTCGGCAGGGCTAGTCAAGGCTTTACCTGGAGGAAAGAACTCACGTCAAGTTTCCTTTATCTCTAGGGCGTCTGAGGAGAGGCTCCCACCCAGGCTATGAAAGCACCCTGTTGATGCAGAGAACACTCGTTCCCTTCCCAGAGCCCTGCCTACAATGACTAAAGACTGGTCCTAAAACTGTTATTTCGGTAACTTCAAGGCAGCATGCATGGAGCATTCAAAATGGGAAAGCAAGGCTTGTGCCATAAGGTCACCGTTTCCAGCGAACACGCGGCCTACCTACTTGTGATTTCTACCAAGTAAATATACACTCTAGCTAAACACTGGTCCCTCCCTTGAATAAAGTTTATTTGGCACGGAGTTCTGCGTGTAGCCAACAGCCTCCCCCAAGGAGCGCTCTAGGTAGGCTATCTGGCTTAGCTTCTTCTAAAACCCTGCAGTGTAAGAGGAAGATCTGTGCTTTGGTTACATCAGAAACGCAAGCTGACTTTCTCCTGTAAGGATGGGGTCTTAAGGTATGACTTTGTAGAAGGAATGCGAAGCAGTTTTGGTTTCTCAGAGCTGCTCAGCCTAGGGCAATGAGGCAGATTTGCATGATATGTAGGACGTGAGAGAACACATTTCCTGGGGCTGTTGGAGAGCTGAGGAAATCTAGCTCTTCCAAGGAAGAGTGCAGTGTGTTGGCCTACACACAAAATACACAGAGTGACTGGGAAAGGTGTCCGGGCCTGGATGTTTCTTAGTAGCCCAGTGGAGACTGCCGGTACTCGGTGGTCTTCCAGGGAATAAGGTGCCCAGGCGAGGTCCTCGGTGTCCTGAAAAGCTTACTAACCTTAAAAGGAAACAGACCTGAAACTAATGCCTCAAGGACTCCGCTCCAAGCTTCCACTTCGGCAGGGCTATTCTAGGCTTTACCTTGAGGAAAGGACTCACGTCAAGTTTCCTTTTAGCTGTAGAGCGTCTGAGGAGAGGCTCCCACCCAGGCTATGAAAGCACCCTGTTGATGTAGAGAACACTGGTTCCCTTCCCAGAGCCTTGCCTACAGAGACTAGAGACCCGTCCTAAAATTGTTATTTAGGCAGCTTCAAGGCAGCTTGAATGGAGCATTCAAAATGGGTAAGCAAGGCTTGTGCCATAAGTTCCCCGTTTCCAGCGAACATGCAGCCTACCTCCTTGTGATTTCTACCAAGTAAATATACACTCTAGCTACACACCGGTCCCTTCCTTGAATAAAGTTTATTTGGCACGTAATTCTGCGTGTAGCCAACCGCCTCCCCCAGGGATCGCTCTGGGTAGGCTATCGGGCTTAGCTTCTTCTAAAACCCTGGAGTGTAAGAGGAAGAACTGTGCTGTGGTTACAGCAGAAACGCAAGCCGACTTTCTACTGTAAGGATGGGGTGTTAAGGTATGACTTTGTAGAAGGAATGTGAAGCAGTTTTGGTTTCTCAGTGCCGGTCAGCCTAGGGCAATGAGGCAGATTTGCATGATATGTAGGACGTGAGAGAACACATTTCCTGGAGCTGTTGGAGAGCTGAGGAAATCTAGCTCTTCCAAGGAAGAGTGTAGTGTGTTGGCCTACACACAAAATACAAAGAGTGAATGGGAAAAGTTTCCGGGCCTGGATGTTTCTTAGTAGCCCAGTGGAGCCTGCCGGTACTGGGTGTTCTTGCAGGGAATAGGGTGCCCAGGCGAGGTCCTCAGGGCCTTGAAAAGCTTACTAACCTTAAAAGAAAACAGACCTGAAACTAATGCCTCAAGAACTCCTCTCCAAGCTTCCACTTCGGCAGGGCTATTCTAGGCTTTACCTTGAGGAGAGGACTCACGTCAAGTTTCCTTTTAGCTCTAGAGTGTCGCAGGCGAGGCTCCTACCCAGTCTATGAAAGCACCCTGTTGATGTAGAGAACACTCGTTCCCTTCCCAGAGCCCTGCCTACAGACACTAGAGACCCGTCCTAAAATTGTAATTTAGGTAGCTTCAAGGCAGCTTGAATGGAGCATTCAAAAGTGGTAAGCAAGGCTTGTGCCATAAGTTCCCCGGTTCCAGCGAACATGCAGCCTACCTCCTTGTGATTTCTACCAAGTAAATATACACTCTAGCTACACACTGGTCCCTTCCTTGAATAAAGTTTATTTGGCACGGAATTCTGCGTGTAGCCAACCGCCTCCCCTTGGGAGCGCTCTGGGTAGGCTATCGGGCTCTGCTTCTTCTAAAACCCTGGAGTGTAAGAGGAAGAACTGTGCTTTGGTTACAGCAGGAAAGCAAGCCGACTTTCTCCTGTAAGGATGGGGTCTTAAGGTTTGACTTTAAAGAAGGAATGCGTTGCAGTTTTGGTTTCTCAGTGCTGCTCAGCCTAGGGCAATGAGGGAGATTTGCATGACATATAGGAATTGAGAGAACACATTGCCTGGAGTTGTTGGAGAGCTGAGGAAATCTAGCTCTTCCAAGGAAGAGTGCAGTGTGTTGCCCTACACACAAAATACACAGTGACTGGGAAACGTTTCCGGGCCTGGATGTTTCTTAGTAGCCCAGTGGAGCCTGCTGGTACTCGGTGCTCTTGCAGGGAATAGGGTGCCCACGAGAGGTCCTCGGTGTCTTGACAAGCTTACTAACCTTAAAAGAAAACAGACCTAAAACAAATGCCACAAGGAAACTGCTTCAAGCTCAGCTTCGGCAGGGCTAGTCAAGGCTTTACCTGGAGGAAAGAACTCACGTCAAGTTTCCTTTATCTCTAGGGCGTCTGAGGAGAGGCTCCCACCCAGGCTATGAAAGCACCCTGTTGATGCAGAGAACACTCGTTCCCTTCCCAGAGCCCTGCCTACAATGACTAAAGACTGGTCCTAAAACTGTTATTTCGGTAACTTCAAGGCAGCATGCATGGAGCATTCAAAATGGGAAAGCGAGGCTTGTGCCATAAGGTCACCGTTTCCAGCGAACACGCGGCCTACCTACTTGTGATTTCTACCAAGTAAATATACACTCTAGCTAAACACTGGTCCCTCCCTTGAATAAAATTTATTTGGCACGGAGTTCTGCGTGTAGCCAACAGCCTCCCCCAAGGAGCGCTCTAGGTAGGCTATCTGGCTTAGCTTCTTCTAAAACCCTGCAGTGTAAGAGGAAGATCTGTGCTTTGGTTACATCAGAAACGCAAGCTGACTTTCTCCTGTAAGGATGGGGTCTTAAGGTATGACTTTGTAGAAGGAATGCGAAGCAGTTTTGGTTTCTCAGAGCTGCTCAGCCTAGGGCAATGAGGCAGATTTGCATGATATGTAGGACGTGAGAGAACACATTTCCTGGGGCTGTTGGAGAGCTGAGGAAATCTAGATCTTCCAAGGAAGAGTGCAGTGTGTTGCCCTACACACAAAATACACAGTGACTGGGAAACGTTTCCGGGCCTGGATGTTTCTTAGTAGCCCAGTGGAGCCTGCTGGTACTCGGTGCTCTTGCAGGGACTAGGGTGCCCACGAGAGGTCCTCGGTGTCTTGACAAGCTTACTAACCTTAAAAGAAAACAGACCTAAAACAAATGCCACAAGGAAACTGCTTCAAGCTTAGCTTCGGCAGGGCTATTCAAGGCTTTACCTGGAGGAAAGAACTCACGTCAAGTTTCCTTTATCTCTAGGGCGTCTGAGGAGAGGCTCCCACCCAGGCTATGAAAGCACCCTGTTGATGCAGAGAACACTCGTTCCCTTCACAGAGCCCTGCCTACAATGACTAAAGACTCGTCCTAAAACTGTTATTTAGGTAACTTCAAGGCAGCATGCATGGAGCATTCAAAATGGGAAAGCAAGGCTTGTGCCATAAGGTCACCGTTTCCAGCGAACACGCGGCCTACCTACTTGTGATTTCTACCAAGTAAATATACACTCTAGCTACACACTGGTCCCTTCCTTGAATAAAGTTTATTTGGCACGGAGTTCTGCGTGTAGCCAACAGCCTCCCCCAAGGAGCGCTCTAGGTAGGCTATCTGGCTTAGCTTCTTCTAAAACCCTGCAGTGTAAGAGGAAGATCTGTGCTTTGGTTACAGCAGAAACGCAAGCTGACTTTCTCCTGTAAGGATGGGGTCTTAAGGTATGACTTTGTAGAAGGAATGCGAAGCAGTTTTGGTTTCTCAGAGCTGCTCAGCCTAGGGCAATGAGGCAGATTTGCATGATATGTAGGACGTGAGAGAACACATTTCCTGGGGCTGTTGGAGAGCTGAGGAAATCTAGCTCTTCCAAGGAAGAGTGCAGTGTGTTGGCCTACACACAAAATACACAGAGTGACTGGGAAAGGTGTCCGGGCCTGGATGTTTCTTAGTAGCCCAGTGGAGACTGCCGGTACTCGGTGGTCTTCCAGGGAATAAGGTGCCCAGGCGAGGTCCTCGGTGTCCTGAAAAGCTTACTAACCTTAAAAGGAAACAGACCTGAAACTAATGCCTCAAGGACTCCGCTCCAAGCTTCCACTTCGGCAGGGCTATTCTAGGCTTTACCTTGAGGAAAGGACTCACGTCAAGTTTCCTTTTAGCTGTAGAGCGTCTGAGGAGAGGCTCCCACCCAGGCTATGAAAGCACCCTGTTGATGTAGAGAACACTGGTTCCCTTCCCAGAGCCTTGCCTACAGAGACTAGAGACCCGTCCTAAAATTGTTATTTAGGCAGCTTCAAGGCAGCTTGAATGGAGCATTCAAAATGGGTAAGCAAGGCTTGTGCCATAAGTTCCCCGTTTCCAGCGAACATGCAGCCTACCTCCTTGTGATTTCTACCAAGTAAATATACACTCTAGCTACACACCGGTCCCTTCCTTGAATAAAGTTTATTTGGCACGTAATTCTGCGTGTAGCCAACCGCCTCCCCCAGGGATCGCTCTGGGTAGGCTATCGGGCTTAGCTTCTTCTAAAACCCTGGAGTGTAAGAGGAAGAACTGTGCTGTGGTTACAGCAGAAACGCAAGCCGACTTTCTACTGTAAGGATGGGGTGTTAAGGTATGACTTTGTAGAAGGAATGTGAAGCAGTTTTGGTTTCTCAGTGCCGGTCAGCCTAGGGCAATGAGGCAGATTTGCATGATATGTAGGACGTGAGAGAACACATTTCCTGGAGCTGTTGGAGAGCTGAGGAAATCTAGCTCTTCCAAGGAAGAGTGTAGTGTGTTGGCCTACACACAAAATACAAAGAGTGAATGGGAAAAGTTTCCGGGCCTGGATGTTTCTTAGTAGCCCAGTGGAGCCTGCCGGTACTGGGTGTTCTTGCAGGGAATAGGGTGCCCAGGCGAGGTCCTCAGGGCCTTGAAAAGCTTACTAACCTTAAAAGAAAACAGACCTGAAACTAATGCCTCAAGAACTCCTCTCCAAGCTTCCACTTCGGCAGGGCTATTCTAGGCTTTACCTTGAGGAGAGGACTCACGTCAAGTTTCCTTTTAGCTCTAGAGTGTCGCAGGCGAGGCTCCTACCCAGTCTATGAAAGCACCCTGTTGATGTAGAGAACACTCGTTCCCTTCCCAGAGCCCTGCCTACAGACACTAGAGACCCGTCCTAAAATTGTAATTTAGGTAGCTTCAAGGCAGCTTGAATGGAGCATTCAAAAGTGGTAAGCAAGGCTTGTGCCATAAGTTCCCCGGTTCCAGCGAACATGCAGCCTACCTCCTTGTGATTTCTACCAAGTAAATATACACTCTAGCTACACACTGGTCCCTTCCTTGAATAAAGTTTATTTGGCACGGAATTCTGCGTGTAGCCAACCGCCTCCCCTTGGGAGCGCTCTGGGTAGGCTATCGGGCTCTGCTTCTTCTAAAACCCTGGAGTGTAAGAGGAAGAACTGTGCTTTGGTTACAGCAGGAAAGAAAGCCGACTTTCTCCTGTAAGGATGGGGTCTTAAGGTTTGACTTTAAAGAAGGAATGCGTTGCAGTTTTGGTTTCTCAGTGCTGCTCAGCCTAGGGCAATGAGGGAGATTTGCATGACATATAGGAATTGAGAGAACACATTGCCTGGAGTTGTTGGAGAGCTGAGGAAATCTAGCTCTTCCAAGGAAGAGTGCAGTGTGTTGCCCTACACACAAAATACACAGTGACTGGGAAACGTTTCCGGGCCTGGATGTTTCTTAGTAGCCCAGTGGAGCCTGCTGGTACTCGGTGCTCTTGCAGGGAATAGGGTGCCCACGAGAGGTCCTCGGTGTCTTGACAAGCTTACTAACCTTAAAAGAAAACAGACCTAAAACAAATGCCACAAGGAAACTGCTTCAAGCTCAGCTTCGGCAGGGCTAGTCAAGGCTTTACCTGGAGGAAAGAACTCACGTCAAGTTTCCTTTATCTCTAGGGCGTCTGAGGAGAGGCTCCCACCCAGGCTATGAAAGCACCCTGTTGATGCAGAGAACACTCGTTCCCTTCCCAGAGCCCTGCCTACAATGACTAAAGACTGGTCCTAAAACTGTTATTTAGGTAACTTCAAGGCAGCATGCATGGAGCATTCAAAATGGGAAAGCAAGGCTTGTGCCATAAGGTCACCGTTTCCAGCGAACACGCGGCCTACCTACTTGTGATTTCTACCAAGTAAATATACACTCTAGCTAAACACTGGTCCCTCCCTTGAATAAAGTTTATTTGGCACGGAGTTCTGCGTGTAGCCAACAGCCTCCCCCAAGGAGCGCTCTAGGTAGGCTATCTGGCTTAGCTTCTTCTAAAACCCTGCAGTGTAAGAGGAAGATCTGTGCTTTGGTTACAGCAGAAACGCAAGCTGACTTTCTCCTGTAAGGATGGGGTCTTACGGTATGACTTTGTAGAAGGAATGCGAAGCCGTTTTGGTTTCTCAGAGCTGCTCAGCCTAGGGCAATGAGGCAGATTTGCATGATATGTAGGACGTGAGAGAACACATTTCCTGGGGCTGTTGGAGAGCTGAGGAAATCTAGCTCTTCCAAGGAAGAGTGCAGTGTGTTGGCCTACACACAAAATACACAGAGTGACTGGGAAAGGTGTCCGGGCCTGGATGTTTCTTAGTAGCCCAGTGGAGACTGCCGGTACTCGGTGGTCTTCCAGGGAATAAGGTGCCCAGGCGAGGTCCTCGGTGTCCTGAAAAGCTTACTAACCTTAAAAGGAAACAGACCTGAAACTAATGCCTCAAGGACTCCGCTCCAAGCTTCCACTTCGGCAGGGCTATTCTAGGCTTTACCTTGAGGAAAGGACTCACGTCAAGTTTCCTTTTAGCTGTAGAGCGTCTGAGGAGAGGCTCCCACCCAGGCTATGAAAGCACCCTGTTGATGTAGAGAACACTGGTTCCCTTCCCAGAGCCTTGCCTACAGAGACTAGAGACCCGTCCTAAAATTGTTATTTAGGCAGCTTCAAGGCAGCTTGAATGGAGCATTCAAAATGGGTAAGCAAGGCTTGTGCCATAAGTTCCCCGTTTCCAGCGAACATGCAGCCTACCTCCTTGTGATTTCTACCAAGTAAATATACACTCTAGCTACACACCGGTCCCTTCCTTGAATAAAGTTTATTTGGCACGTAATTCTGCCTGTAGCCAACCGCCTCCCCCAGGGATCGCTCTGGGTAGGCTATCGGGCTTAGCTTCTTCTAAAACCCTGGAGTGTAAGAGGAAGAACTGTGCTGTGGTTACAGCAGAAACGCAAGCCGACTTTCTACTGTAAGGATGGGGTGTTAAGGTATGACTTTGTAGAAGGAATGTGAAGCAGTTTTGGTTTCTCAGTGCCGGTCAGCCTAGGGCAATGAGGCAGATTTGCATGATATGTAGGACGTGAGAGAACACATTTCCTGGAGCTGTTGGAGAGCTGAGGAAATCTAGCTCTTCCAAGGAAGAGTGTAGTGTGTTGGCCTACACACAAAATACAAAGAGTGAATGGGAAAAGTTTCCGGGCCTGGATGTTTCTTAGTAGCCCAGTGGAGCCTGCCGGTACTGGGTGTTCTTGCAGGGAATAGGGTGCCCAGGCGAGGTCCTCAGGGCCTTGAAAAGCTTACTAAACTTAAAAGAAAACAGACCTGAAACTAATGCCTCAAGAACTCCGCTCCAAGCTTCCACTTCGACAGGGCTATTCTAGGCTTTACCTTGAGGAGAGGACTCACGTCAAGTTTCCTTTTAGCTCTAGAGTGTCTCAGGCGAGGCTCCTACCCAGTCTCTGAAAGCACCCTGTTGATGTAGAGAACACTCGTTCCCTTCCCAGAGCCCTGCCTACAGACACTAGAGACCCGTCCTAAAATTGTAATTTAGGTAGCTTCAAGGCAGCTTGAATGGAGCATTCAAAAGTGGTAAGCAAGGCTTGTGCCATAAGTTCCCCGTTTCCAGCGAACATGCAGCCTACCTCCTTGTGATTTCTACCAAGTAAATATACACTCTAGCTACACACTGGTCCCTTCCTTGAATAAAGTTTATTTGGCACGGAATTCTGCGTGTAGCCAACCTCCTCCCCTTGGGAGCGCTCTGGGTAGGCTATCGGGCTCTGCTTCTTCTAAAACCCTGGAGTGTAAGAGGAAGAACTGTGCTTTGGTTACAGCAGGAAAGCAAGCCGACTTTCTCCTGTAAGGATGGGGTCTTAAGGTTTGACTTTAAAGAAAGAATGCGTTGCACTTTTGGTTTCTCAGTGCTGCTCTGCCTAGGGCAATGAGGCAGATTTGCATGACATATAGGAATTGAGAGAACACATTTCCTGGAGTTGTTGGAGAGCTGAGGAAATCTAGCTCTTCCAAGGAAGAGTGCAGTGTGTTGCCCTACACACAAAATACACAGTGACTGGGAAACGTTTCCGGGCCTGGATGTTTCTTAGTAGCCCAGTGGAGCCTGCTGGTACTCGGTGCTCTTGCAGGGAATAGGGTGCCCACGAGAGGTCCTCGGTGTCTTGACAAGCTTACTAACCTTAAAAGAAAACAGACCTAAAACAAATGCCACAAGGAAACTGCTTCAAGCTTAGCTTCGGCAGGGCTATTCAAGGCTTTACCTGGAGGAAAGAACTCACGTCAAGTTTCCTTTATCTCTAGGGCGTCTGAGGAGAGGCTCCCACCCAGGCTATGAAAGCACCCTGTTGATGTAGAGAACACTCGTTCCCTTCCCAGAGCCTTGCCTACAGAGACTAGAGACCCGTCCTAAAATTGTTATTTAGGCAGCTTCAAGGCAGCTTGAATGGAGCATTCAAAATGGGTAAGCAAGGCTTGTGCCATAAGTTCCCCGTTTCCAGCGAACATGCAGCCTACCTCCTTGTGATTTCTACCAAGTAAATATACACTCTAGCTAAACACTGGTCCCTTCCTTGAATAAAGTTTATTTGGCACGGAGTTCTGCGTGTAGCCAACAGCCTCCCCCAAGGAGCGCTCTAGGTAGGCTATCTGGCTTAGCTTCTTCTAAAACCCTGCAGTGTAAGAGGAAGATCTGTGCTTTGGTTACAGCAGAAACGCAAGCTGACTTTCTCCTGTAAGGATGGGGTCTTAAGGTGTGACTTTGTAGAAGGAATGCGAAGCAGTTTTGGTTTCTCAGAGCTGCTCAGCCTAGGGCAATGAGGCAGATTTGCATGATATGTAGGACGTGAGAGAACACATTTCCTGGGGCTGTTGGAGAGCTGAGGAAATCTAGCTCTTCCAAGGAAGAGTGCAGTGTGTTGGCCTACACACAAAATACACAGAGTGACTGGGAAAGGTGTCCGGGCCTGGATGTTTCTTAGTAGCCCAGTGGAGACTGCCGGTACTCGGTGGTCTTCCAGGGAATAAGGTGCCCAGGCGAGGTCCTCGGTGTCCTGAAAAGCTTACTAACCTTAAAAGGAAACAGACCTGAAACTAATGCCTCAAGGACTCCGCTCCAAGCTTCCACTTCGGCAGGGCTATTCTAGGCTTTACCTTGAGGAAAGGACTCACGTCAAGTTTCCTTTTAGCTGTAGAGCGTCTGAGGAGAGGCTCCCACCCAGGCTATGAAAGCACCCTGTTGATGTAGAGAACACTGGTTCCCTTCCCAGAGCCTTGCCTACAGAGACTAGAGACCCGTCCTAAAATTGTTATTTAGGCAGCTTCAAGGCAGCTTGAATGGAGCATTCAAAATGGGTAAGCAAGGCTTGTGCCATAAGTTCCCCGTTTCCAGCGAACATGCAGCCTACCTCCTTGTGATTTCTACCAAGTAAATATACACTCTAGCTACACACCGGTCCCTTCCTTGAATAAAGTTTATTTGGCACGTAATTCTGCGTGTAGCCAACCGCCTCCCCCAGGGATCGCTCTGGGTAGGCTATCGGGCTTAGCTTCTTCTAAAACCCTGGAGTGTAAGAGGAAGAACTGTGCTGTGGTTACAGCAGAAACGCAAGCCGACTTTCTACTGTAAGGATGGGGTGTTAAGGTATGACTTTGTAGAAGGAATGTGAAGCAGTTTTGGTTTCTCAGTGCCGGTCAGCCTAGGGCAATGAGGCAGATTTGCATGATATGTAGGACGTGAGAGAACACATTTCCTGGAGCTGTTGGAGAGCTGAGGAAATCTAGCTCTTCCAAGGAAGAGTGTAGTGTGTTGGCCTACACACAAAATACAAAGAGTGAATGGGAAAAGTTTCCGGGCCTGGATGTTTCTTAGTAGCCCAGTGGAGCCTGCCGGTACTGGGTGTTCTTGCAGGGAATAGGGTGCCCAGGCGAGGTCCTCAGGGCCTTGAAAAGCTTACTAACCTTAAAAGAAAACAGACCTGAAACTAATGCCTCAAGAACTCCTCTCCAAGCTTCCACTTCGGCAGGGCTATTCTAGGCTTTACCTTGAGGAGAGGACTCACGTCAAGTTTCCTTTTAGCTCTAGAGTGTCGCAGGCGAGGCTCCTACCCAGTCTATGAAAGCACCCTGTTGATGTAGAGAACACTCGTTCCCTTCCCAGAGCCCTGCCTACAGACACTAGAGACCCGTCCTAAAATTGTAATTTAGGTAGCTTCAAGGCAGCTTGAATGGAGCATTCAAAAGTGGTAAGCAAGGCTTGTGCCATAAGTTCCCCGGTTCCAGCGAACATGCAGCCTACCTCCTTGTGATTTCTACCAAGTAAATATACACTCTAGCTACACACTGGTCCCTTCCTTGAATAAAGTTTATTTGGCACGGAATTCTGCGTGTAGCCAACCGCCTCCCCTTGGGAGCGCTCTGGGTAGGCTATCGGGCTCTGCTTCTTCTAAAACCCTGGAGTGTAAGAGGAAGAACTGTGCTTTGGTTACAGCAGGAAAGCAAGCCGACTTTCTCCTGTAAGGATGGGGTCTTAAGGTTTGACTTTAAAGAAGGAATGCGTTGCAGTTTTGGTTTCTCAGTGCTGCTCAGCCTAGGGCAATGAGGGAGATTTGCATGACATATAGGAATTGAGAGAACACATTGCCTGGAGTTGTTGGAGAGCTGAGGAAATCTAGCTCTTCCAAGGAAGAGTGCAGTGTGTTGCCCTACACACAAAATACACAGTGACTGGGAAACGTTTCCGGGCCTGGATGTTTCTTAGTAGCCCAGTGGAGCCTGCTGGTACTCGGTGCTCTTGCAGGGAATAGGGTGCCCACGAGAGGTCCTCGGTGTCTTGACAAGCTTACTAACCTTAAAAGAAAACAGACCTAAAACAAATGCCACAAGGAAACTGCTTCAAGCTCAGCTTCGGCAGGGCTAGTCAAGGCTTTACCTGGAGGAAAGAACTCACGTCAAGTTTCCTTTATCTCTAGGGCGTCTGAGGAGAGGCTCCCACCCAGGCTATGAAAGCACCCTGTTGATGCAGAGAACACTCGTTCCCTTCCCAGAGCCCTGCCTACAATGACTAAAGACTGGTCCTAAAACTGTTATTTCGGTAACTTCAAGGCAGCATGCATGGAGCATTCAAAATGGGAAAGCGAGGCTTGTGCCATAAGGTCACCGTTTCCAGCGAACACGCGGCCTACCTACTTGTGATTTCTACCAAGTAAATATACACTCTAGCTAAACACTGGTCCCTCCCTTGAATAAAATTTATTTGGCACGGAGTTCTGCGTGTAGCCAACAGCCTCCCCCAAGGAGCGCTCTAGGTAGGCTATCTGGCTTAGCTTCTTCTAAAACCCTGCAGTGTAAGAGGAAGATCTGTGCTTTGGTTACATCAGAAACGCAAGCTGACTTTCTCCTGTAAGGATGGGGTCTTAAGGTATGACTTTGTAGAAGGAATGCGAAGCAGTTTTGGTTTCTCAGAGCTGCTCAGCCTAGGGCAATGAGGCAGATTTGCATGATATGTAGGACGTGAGAGAACACATTTCCTGGGGCTGTTGGAGAGCTGAGGAAATCTAGATCTTCCAAGGAAGAGTGCAGTGTGTTGGCCTACACACAAAATACACAGAGTGACTGGGAAAGGTGTCCGGGCCTGGATGTTTCTTAGTAGCCCAGTGGAGACTGCCGGTACTCGGTGGTCTTCCAGGGAATAAGGTGCCCAGGCGAGGTCCTCGGTGTCCTGAAAAGCTTACTAACCTTAAAAGGAAACAGACCTGAAACTAATGCCTCAAGGACTCCGCTCCAAGCTTCCACTTCGGCAGGGCTATTCTAGGCTTTACCTTGAGGAAAGGACTCACGTCAAGTTTCCTTTTAGCTGTAGAGCGTCTGAGGAGAGGCTCCCACCCAGGCTATGAAAGCACCCTGTTGATGTAGAGAACACTCGTTCCCTTCCCAGAGCCTTGCCTACAGAGACTAGAGACCCGTCCTAAAATTGTTATTTAGGCAGCTTCAAGGCAGCTTGAATGGAGCATTCAAAATGGGTAAGCAAGGCTTGTGCCATAAGTTCCCCGTTTCCAGCGAACATGCAGCCTACCTCCTTGTGATTTCTACCAAGTAAATATACACTCTAGCTACACACCGGTCCCTTCCTTGAATAAAGTTTATTTGGCACGTAATTCTGCGTGTAGCCAACCGCCTCCCCCAGGGATCGCTCTGGGTAGGCTATCGGGCTTAGCTTCTTCTAAAACCCTGGAGTGTAAGAGGAAGAACTGTGCTGTGGTTACAGCAGAAACGCAAGCCGACTTTCTACTGTAAGGATGGGGTGTTAAGGTATGACTTTGTAGAAGGAATGTGAAGCAGTTTTGGTTTCTCAGTGCCGGTCAGCCTAGGGCAATGAGGCAGATTTGCATGATATGTAGGACGTGAGAGAACACATTTCCTGGAGCTGTTGGAGAGCTGAGGAAATCTAGCTCTTCCAAGGAAGAGTGTAGTGTGTTGGCCTACACACAAAATACAAAGAGTGAATGGGAAAAGTTTCCGGGCCTGGATGTTTCTTAGTAGCCCAGTGGAGCCTGCCGGTACTGGGTGTTCTTGCAGGGAATAGGGTGCCCAGGCGAGGTCCTCAGGGCCTTGAAAAGCTTACTAACCTTAAAAGAAAACAGATCTGAAACTAATGCCTCAAGAACTCCTCTCCAAGCTTCCACTTCGGCAGGGCTATTCTAGGCTTTACCTTGAGGAGAGGACTCACGTCAAGTTTCCTTTTAGCTCTAGAGTGTCTCAGGCGAGGCTCCTACCCAGTCTATGAAAGCACCCTGTTGATGTAGAGAACACTCGTTCCCTTCCCAGAGCCCTGCCTACAGACACTAGAGACCCGTCCTAAAATTGTAATTTAGGTAGCTTCAAGGCAGCTTGAATGGAGCATTCAAAAGTGGTAAGCAAGGCTTGTGCCATAAGTTCCCCGGTTCCAGCGAACATGCAGCCTACCTCCTTGTGATTTCTACCAAGTAAATATACACTCTAGCTACACACTGGTCCCTTCCTTGAATAAAGTTTATTTGGCACGGAATTCTGCGTGTAGCCAACCGCCTCCCCTTGGGAGCGCTCTGGGTAGGCTATCGGGCTCTGCTTCTTCTAAAACCCTGGAGTGTAAGAGGAAGAACTGTGCTTTGGTTACAGCAGGAAAGAAAGCCGACTTTCTCCTGTAAGGATGGGGTCTTAAGGTTTGACTTTAAAGAAGGAATGCGTTGCAGTTTTGGTTTCTCAGTGCTGCTCAGCCTAGGGCAATGAGGGAGATTTGCATGACATATAGGAATTGAGAGAACACATTGCCTGGAGTTGTTGGAGAGCTGAGGAAATCTAGCTCTTCCAAGGAAGAGTGCAGTGTGTTGCCCTACACACAAAATACACAGTGACTGGGAAACGTTTCCGGGCCTGGATGTTTCTTAGTAGCCCAGTGGAGCCTGCTGGTACTCGGTGCTCTTGCAGGGAATAGGGTGCCCACGAGAGGTCCTCGGTGTCTTGACAAGCTTACTAACCTTAAAAGAAAACAGACCTAAAACAAATGCCACAAGGAAACTGCTTCAAGCTCAGCTTCGGCAGGGCTAGTCAAGGCTTTACCTGGAGGAAAGAACTCACGTCAAGTTTCCTTTATCTCTAGGGCGTCTGAGGAGAGGCTCCCACCCAGGCTATGAAAGCACCCTGTTGATGCAGAGAACACTCGTTCCCTTCCCAGAGCCCTGCCTACAATGACTAAAGACTCGTCCTAAAACTGTTATTTAGGTAACTTCAAGGCAGCATGCATGGAGCATTCAAAATGGGAAAGCAAGGCTTGTGCCATAAGGTCACCGTTTCCAGCGAACACGCGGCCTACCTACTTGTGATTTCTACCAAGTAAATATACACTCTAGCTAAACACTGGTCCCTTCCTTGAATAAAGTTTATTTGGCACGGAGTTCTGCGTGTAGCCAACAGCCTCCCCCAAGGAGCGCTCTAGGTAGGCTATCTGGCTTAGCTTCTTCTAAAACCCTGCAGTGTAAGAGGAAGATCTGTGCTTTGGTTACATCAGAAACGCAAGCTGACTTTCTCCTGTAAGGATGGGGTCTTAAGGTATGACTTTGTAGAAGGAATGCGAAGCAGTTTTGGTTTCTCAGAGCTGCTCAGCCTAGGGCAATGAGGCAGATTTGCATGATATGTAGGACGTGAGAGAACACATTTCCTGGGGCTGTTGGAGAGCTGAGGAAATCTAGCTCTTCCAAGGAAGAGTGCAGTGTGTTGGCCTACACACAAAATACACAGAGTGACTGGGAAAGGTGTCCGGGCCTGGATGTTTCTTAGTAGCCCAGTGGAGACTGCCGGTACTCGGTGGTCTTCCAGGGAATAAGGTGCCCAGGCGAGGTCCTCGGTGTCCTGAAAAGCTTACTAACCTTAAAAGGAAACAGACCTGAAACTAATGCCTCAAGGACTCCGCTCCAAGCTTCCACTTCGGCAGGGCTATTCTAGGCTTTACCTTGAGGAAAGGACTCACGTCAAGTTTCCTTTTAGCTGTAGAGCGTCTGAGGAGAGGCTCCCACCCAGGCTATGAAAGCACCCTGTTGATGTAGAGAACACTCGTTCCCTTCCCAGAGCCTTGCCTACAGAGACTAGAGACCCGTCCTAAAATTGTTATTTAGGCAGCTTCAAGGCAGCTTGAATGGAGCATTCAAAATGGGTAAGCAAGGCTTGTGCCATAAGTTCCCCGTTTCCAGCGAACATGCAGCCTACCTCCTTGTGATTTCTACCAAGTAAATATACACTCTAGCTACACACCGGTCCCTTCCTTGAATAAAGTTTATTTGGCACGTAATTCTGCGTGTAGCCAACCGCCTCCCCCAGGGATCGCTCTGGGTAGGCTATCGGGCTTAGCTTCTTCTAAAACCCTGGAGTGTAAGAGGAAGAACTGTGCTGTGGTTACAGCAGAAACGCAAGCCGACTTTCTACTGTAAGGATGGGGTGTTAAGGTATGACTTTGTAGAAGGAATGTGAAGCAGTTTTGGTTTCTCAGTGCCGGTCAGCCTAGGGCAATGAGGCAGATTTGCATGATATGTAGGACGTGAGAGAACACATTTCCTGGAGCTGTTGGAGAGCTGAGGAAATCTAGCTCTTCCAAGGAAGAGTGTAGTGTGTTGGCCTACACACAAAATACAAAGAGTGAATGGGAAAAGTTTCCGGGCCTGGATGTTTCTTAGTAGCCCAGTGGAGCCTGCCGGTACTGGGTGTTCTTGCAGGGAATAGGGTGCCCAGGCGAGGTCCTCAGGGCCTTGAAAAGCTTACTAACCTTAAAAGAAAACAGACCTGAAACTAATGCCTCAAGAACTCCTCTCCAAGCTTCCACTTCGGCAGGGCTATTCTAGGCTTTACCTTGAGGAGAGGACTCACGTCAAGTTTCCTTTTAGCTCTAGAGTGTCGCAGGCGAGGCTCCTACCCAGTCTATGAAAGCACCCTGTTGATGTAGAGAACACTCGTTCCCTTCCCAGAGCCCTGCCTACAGACACTAGAGACCCGTCCTAAAATTGTAATTTAGGTAGCTTCAAGGCAGCTTGAATGGAGCATTCAAAAGTGGTAAGCAAGGCTTGTGCCATAAGTTCCCCGGTTCCAGCGAACATGCAGCCTACCTCCTTGTGATTTCTACCAAGTAAATATACACTCTAGCTACACACTGGTCCCTTCCTTGAATAAAGTTTATTTGGCACGGAATTCTGCGTGTAGCCAACCGCCTCCCCTTGGGAGCGCTCTGGGTAGGCTATCGGGCTCTGCTTCTTCTAAAACCCTGGAGTGTAAGAGGAAGAACTGTGCTTTGGTTACAGCAGGAAAGAAAGCCGACTTTCTCCTGTAAGGATGGGGTCTTAAGGTTTGACTTTAAAGAAGGAATGCGTTGCAGTTTTGGTTTCTCAGTGCTGCTCAGCCTAGGGCAATGAGGGAGATTTGCATGACATATAGGAATTGAGAGAACACATTGCCTGGAGTTGTTGGAGAGCTGAGGAAATCTAGCTCTTCCAAGGAAGAGTGCAGTGTGTTGCCCTACACACAAAATACACAGTGACTGGGAAACGTTTCCGGGCCTGGATGTTTCTTAGTAGCCCAGTGGAGCCTGCTGGTACTCGGTGCTCTTGCAGGGAATAGGGTGCCCACGAGAGGTCCTCGGTGTCTTGACAAGCTTACTAACCTTAAAAGAAAACAGACCTAAAACAAATGCCACAAGGAAACTGCTTCAAGCTCAGCTTCGGCAGGGCTAGTCAAGGCTTTACCTGGAGGAAAGAACTCACGTCAAGTTTCCTTTATCTCTAGGGCGTCTGAGGAGAGGCTCCCACCCAGGCTATGAAAGCACCCTGTTGATGCAGAGAACACTCGTTCCCTTCCCAGAGCCCTGCCTACAATGACTAAAGACTCGTCCTAAAACTGTTATTTAGGTAACTTCAAGGCAGCATGCATGGAGCATTCAAAATGGGAAAGCAAGGCTTGTGCCATAAGGTCACCGTTTCCAGCGAACACGCGGCCTACCTACTTGTGATTTCTACCAAGTAAATATACACTCTAGCTAAACACTGGTCCCTTCCTTGAATAAAGTTTATTTGGCACGGAGTTCTGCGTGTAGCCAACAGCCTCCCCCAAGGAGCGCTCTAGGTAGGCTATCTGGCTTAGCTTCTTCTAAAACCCTGCAGTGTAAGAGGAAGATCTGTGCTTTGGTTACAGCGGAAACGCAAGCTGACTTTCTCCTGTAAGGATGGGGTCTTAAGGTATGACTTTGTAGAAGGAATGCGAAGCAGTTTTGGTTTCTCAGAGCTGCTCAGCCTAGGGCAATGAGGCAGATTTGCATGATATGTAGGACGTGAGAGAACACATTTCCTGGGGCTGTTGGAGAGCTGAGGAAATCTAGCTCTTCCAAGGAAGAGTGCAGTGTGTTGGCCTACACACAAAATACACAGAGTGACTGGGAAAGGTGTCCGGGCCTGGATGTTTCTTAGTAGCCCAGTGGAGACTGCCGGTACTCGGTGGTCTTCCAGGGAATAAGGTGCCCAGGCGAGGTCCTCGGTGTCCTGAAAAGCTTACTAACCTTAAAAGGAAACAGACCTGAAACTAATGCCTCAAGGACTCCGCTCCAAGCTTCCACTTCGGCAGGGCTATTCTAGGCTTTACCTTGAGGAAAGGACTCACGCCAAGTTTCCTTTTAGCTGTAGAGCGTCTGAGGAGAGGCTCCCACCCAGGCTATGAAAGCACCCTGTTGATGTAGAGAACACTCGTTCCCTTCCCAGAGCCTTGCCTACAGAGACTAGAGTCCCGTCCTAAAATTGTTATTAAGGCAGCTTCAAGGCAGCTTGAATGGAGCATTCAAAATGGGTAAGCAAGGCTTGTGCCATAAGTTCCCCGTTTCCAGCGAACATGCAGCCTACCTCCTTGTGATTTCTACCAAGTAAATATACACTCTAGCTACACACCGGTCCCTTCCTTGAATAAAGTTTATTTGGCACGTAATTCTGCGTGTAGCCAACCGCCTCCCCCAGGGATCGCTCTGGGTAGGCTATCGGGCTTAGCTTCTTCTAAAACCCTGGAGTGTAAGAGGAAGAACTGTGCTGTGGTTACAGCAGAAACGCAAGCCGACTTTCTACTGTAAGGATGGGGTGTTAAGGTATGACTTTGTAGAAGGAATGTGAAGCAGTTTTGGTTTCTCAGTGCCGGTCAGCCTAGGGCAATGAGGCAGATTTGCATGATATGTAGGACGTGAGAGAACACATTTCCTGGAGCTGTTGGAGAGCTGAGGAAATCTAGCTCTTCCAAGGAAGAGTGTAGTGTGTTGGCCTACACACAAAATACAAAGAGTGAATGGGAAAAGTTTCCGGGCCTGGATGTTTCTTAGTAGCCCAGTGGAGCCTGCCGGTACTGGGTGTTCTTGCAGGGAATAGGGTGCCCAGGCGAGGTCCTCAGGGCCTTGAAAAGCTTACTAACCTTAAAAGAAAACAGACCTGAAACTAATGCCTCAAGAACTCCTCTCCAAGCTTCCACTTCGGCAGGGCTATTCTAGGCTTTACCTTGAGGAGAGGACTCACGTCAAGTTTCCTTTTAGCTCTAGAGTGTCGCAGGCGAGGCTCCTACCCAGTCTATGAAAGCACCCTGTTGATGTAGAGAACACTCGTTCCCTTCCCAGAGCCCTGCCTACAGACACTAGAGACCCGTCCTAAAATTGTAATTTAGGTAGCTTCAAGGCAGCTTGAATGGAGCATTCAAAAGTGGTAAGCAAGGCTTGTGCCATAAGTTCCCCGGTTCCAGCGAACATGCAGCCTACCTCCTTGTGATTTCTACCAAGTAAATATACACTCTAGCTACACACTGGTCCCTTCCTTGAATAAAGTTTATTTGGCACGGAATTCTGCGTGTAGCCAACCGCCTCCCCTTGGGAGCGCTCTGGGTAGGCTATCGGGCTCTGCTTCTTCTAAAACCCTGGAGTGTAAGAGGAAGAACTGTGCTTTGGTTACAGCAGGAAAGAAAGCCGACTTTCTCCTGTAAGGATGGGGTCTTAAGGTTTGACTTTAAAGAAGGAATGCGTTGCAGTTTTGGTTTCTCAGTGCTGCTCAGCCTAGGGCAATGAGGGAGATTTGCATGACATATAGGAATTGAGAGAACACATTGCCTGGAGTTGTTGGAGAGCTGAGGAAATCTAGCTCTTCCAAGGAAGAGTGCAGTGTGTTGCCCTACACACAAAATACACAGTGACTGGGAAACGTTTCCGGGCCTGGATGTTTCTTAGTAGCCCAGTGGAGCCTGCTGGTACTCGGTGCTCTTGCAGGGAATAGGGTGCCCACGAGAGGTCCTCGGTGTCTTGACAAGCTTACTAACCTTAAAAGAAAACAGACCTAAAACAAATGCCACAAGGAAACTGCTTCAAGCTCAGCTTCGGCAGGGCTAGTCAAGGCTTTACCTGGAGGAAAGAACTCACGTCAAGTTTCCTTTATCTCTAGGGCGTCTGAGGAGAGGCTCCCACCCAGGCTATGAAAGCACCCTGTTGATGCAGAGAACACTCGTTCCCTTCCCAGAGCCCTGCCTACAATGACTAAAGACTGGTCCTAAAACTGTTATTTAGGTAACTTCAAGGCAGCATGCATGGAGCATTCAAAATGGGAAAGCAAGGCTTGTGCCATAAGGTCACCGTTTCCAGCGAACACGCGGCCTACCTACTTGTGATTTCTACCAAGTAAATATACACTCTAGCTAAACACTGGTCCCTTCCTTGAATAAAGTTTATTTGGCACGGAGTTCTGCGTGTAGCCAACAGCCTCCCCCAAGGAGCGCTCTAGGTAGGCTATCTGGCTTAGCTTCTTCTAAAACCCTGCAGTGTAAGAGGAAGATCTGTGCTTTGGTTACAGCAGAAACGCAAGCTGACTTTCTCCTGTAAGGATGGGGTCTTACGGTATGACTTTGTAGAAGGAATGCGAAGCAGTTTTGGTTTCTCAGAGCTGCTCAGCCTAGGGCAATGAGGCAGATTTGCATGATATGTAGGACGTGAGAGAACACATTTCCTGGGGCTGTTGGAGAGCTGAGGAAATCTAGCTCTTCCAAGGAAGAGTGCAGTGTGTTGGCCTACACACAAAATACACAGAGTGACTGGGAAAGGTGTCCGGGCCTGGATGTTTCTTAGTAGCCCAGTGGAGACTGCCGGTACTCGGTGGTCTTCCAGGGAATAAGGTGCCCAGGCGAGGTCCTCGGTGTCCTGAAAAGCTTACTAACCTTAAAAGGAAACAGACCTGAAACTAATGCCTCAAGGACTCCGCTCCAAGCTTCCACTTCGGCAGGGCTATTCTAGGCTTTACCTTGAGGAAAGGACTCACGTCAAGTTTCCTTTTAGCTGTAGAGCGTCTGAGGAGAGGCTCCCACCCAGGCTATGAAAGCACCCTGTTGATGTAGAGAACACTGGTTCCCTTCCCAGAGCCTTGCCTACAGAGACTAGAGACCCGTCCTAAAATTGTTATTTAGGCAGCTTCAAGGCAGCTTGAATGGAGCATTCAAAATGGGTAAGCAAGGCTTGTGCCATAAGTTCCCCGTTTCCAGGGAACATGCAGCCTACCTCCTTGTGATTTCTACCAAGTAAATATACACTCTAGCTACACACCGGTCCCTTCCTTGAATAAAGTTTATTTGGCACGTAATTCTGCGTGTAGCCAACCGCCTCCCCCAGGGATCGCTCTGGGTAGGCTATCGGGCTTAGCTTCTTCTAAAACCCTGGAGTGTAAGAGGAAGAACTGTGCTGTGGTTACAGCAGAAACGCAAGCCGACTTTCTACTGTAAGGATGGGGTGTTAAGGTATGACTTTGTAGAAGGAATGTGAAGCAGTTTTGGTTTCTCAGTGCCGGTCAGCCTAGGGCAATGAGGCAGATTTGCATGATATGTAGGACGTGAGAGAACACATTTCCTGGAGCTGTTGGAGAGCTGAGGAAATCTAGCTCTTCCAAGGAAGAGTGTAGTGTGTTGGCCTACACACAAAATACAAAGAGTGAATGGGAAAAGTTTCCGGGCCTGGATGTTTCTTAGTAGCCCAGTGGAGCCTGCCGGTACTGGGTGTTCTTGCAGGGAATAGGGTGCCCAGGCGAGGTCCTCAGGGCCTTGAAAAGCTTACTAACCTTAAAAGAAAACAGACCTGAAACTAATGCCTCAAGAACTCCTCTCCAAGCTTCCACTTCGGCAGGGCTATTCTAGGCTTTACCTTGAGGAGAGGACTCACGTCAAGTTTCCTTTTAGCTCTAGAGTGTCGCAGGCGAGGCTCCTACCCAGTCTATGAAAGCACCCTGTTGATGTAGAGAACACTCGTTCCCTTCCCAGAGCCCTGCCTACAGACACTAGAGACCCGTCCTAAAATTGTAATTTAGGTAGCTTCAAGGCAGCTTGAATGGAGCATTCAAAAGTGGTAAGCAAGGCTTGTGCCATAAGTTCCCCGGTTCCAGCGAACATGCAGCCTACCTCCTTGTGATTTCTACCAAGTAAATATACACTCTAGCTACACACTGGTCCCTTCCTTGAATAAAGTTTATTTGGCACGGAATTCTGCGTGTAGCCAACCGCCTCCCCTTGGGAGCGCTCTGGGTAGGCTATCGGGCTCTGCTTCTTCTAAAACCCTGGAGTGTAAGAGGAAGAACTGTGCTTTGGTTACAGCAGGAAAGAAAGCCGACTTTCTCCTGTAAGGATGGGGTCTTAAGGTTTGACTTTAAAGAAGGAATGCGTTGCAGTTTTGGTTTCTCAGTGCTGCTCAGCCTAGGGCAATGAGGGAGATTTGCATGACATATAGGAATTGAGAGAACACATTGCCTGGAGTTGTTGGAGAGCTGAGGAAATCTAGCTCTTCCAAGGAAGAGTGCAGTGTGTTGCCCTACACACAAAATACACAGTGACTGGGAAACGTTTCCGGGCCTGGATGTTTCTTAGTAGCCCAGTGGAGCCTGCTGGTACTCGGTGCTCTTGCAGGGAATAGGGTGCCCACGAGAGGTCCTCGGTGTCTTGACAAGCTTACTAACCTTAAAAGAAAACAGACCTAAAACAAATGCCACAAGGAAACTGCTTCAAGCTCAGCTTCGGCAGGGCTAGTCAAGGCTTTACCTGGAGGAAAGAACTCACGTCAAGTTTCCTTTATCTCTAGGGCGTCTGAGGAGAGGCTCCCACCCAGGCTATGAAAGCACCCTGTTGATGCAGAGAACACTCGTTCCCTTCCCAGAGCCCTGCCTACAATGACTAAAGACTCGTCCTAAAACTGTTATTTAGGTAACTTCAAGGCAGCATGCATGGAGCATTCAAAATGGGAAAGCAAGGCTTGTGCCATAAGGTCACCGTTTCCAGCGAACACGCGGCCTACTTACTTGTGATTTCTACCAAGTAAATATACACTCTAGCTAAACACTGGTCCCTTCCTTGAATAAAGTTTATTTGGCACGGAGTTCTGCGTGTAGCCAACAGCCTCCCCCAAGGAGCGCTCTAGGTAGGCTATCTGGCTTAGCTTCTTCTAAAACCCTGCAGTGTAAGAGGAAGATCTGTGCTTTGGTTACAGCGGAAACGCAAGCTGACTTTCTCCTGTAAGGATGGGGTCTTAAGGTATGACTTTGTAGAAGGAATGCGAAGCAGTTTTGGTTTCTCAGAGCTGCTCAGCCTAGGGCAATGAGGCAGATTTGCATGATATGTAGGACGTGAGAGAACACATTTCCTGGGGCTGTTGGAGAGCTGAGGAAATCTAGCTCTTCCAAGGAAGAGTGCAGTGTGTTGGCCTACACACAAAATACACAGAGTGACTGGGAAAGGTGTCCGGGCCTGGATGTTTCTTAGTAGCCCAGTGGAGACTGCCGGTACTCGGTGGTCTTCCAGGGAATAAGGTGCCCAGGCGAGGTCCTCGGTGTCCTGAAAAGCTTACTAACCTTAAAAGGAAACAGACCTGAAACTAATGCCTCAAGGACTCCGCTCCAAGCTTCCACTTCGGCAGGGCTATTCTAGGCTTTACCTTGAGGAAAGGACTCACGTCAAGTTTCCTTTTAGCTGTAGAGCGTCTGAGGAGAGGCTCCCACCCAGGCTATGAAAGCACCCTGTTGATGTAGAGAACACTGGTTCCCTTCCCAGAGCCTTGCCTACAGAGACTAGAGACCCGTCCTAAAATTGTTATTTAGGCAGCTTCAAGGCAGCTTGAATGGAGCATTCAAAATGGGTAAGCAAGGCTTGTGCCATAAGTTCCCCGTTTCCAGCGAACATGCAGCCTACCTCCTTGTGATTTCTACCAAGTAAATATACACTCTAGCTACACACCGGTCCCTTCCTTGAATAAAGTTTATTTGGCACGTAATTCTGCGTGTAGCCAACCGCCTCCCCCAGGGATCGCTCTGGGTAGGCTATCGGGCTTAGCTTCTTCTAAAACCCTGGAGTGTAAGAGGAAGAACTGTGCTGTGGTTACAGCAGAAACGCAAGCCGACTTTCTACTGTAAGGATGGGGTGTTAAGGTATGACTTTGTAGAAGGAATGTGAAGCAGTTTTGGTTTCTCAGTGCCGGTCAGCCTAGGGCAATGAGGCAGATTTGCATGATATGTAGGACGTGAGAGAACACATTTCCTGGAGCTGTTGGAGAGCTGAGGAAATCTAGCTCTTCCAAGGAAGAGTGTAGTGTGTTGGCCTACACACAAAATACAAAGAGTGAATGGGAAAAGTTTCCGGGCCTGGATGTTTCTTAGTAGCCCAGTGGAGCCTGCCGGTACTGGGTGTTCTTGCAGGGAATAGGGTGCCCAGGCGAGGTCCTCAGGGCCTTGAAAAGCTTACTAACCTTAAAAGAAAACAGACCTGAAACTAATGCCTCAAGAACTCCTCTCCAAGCTTCCACTTCGGCAGGGCTATTCTAGGCTTTACCTTGAGGAGAGGACTCACGTCAAGTTTCCTTTTAGCTCTAGAGTGTCGCAGGCGAGGCTCCTACCCAGTCTATGAAAGCACCCTGTTGATGTAGAGAACACTCGTTCCCTTCCCAGAGCCCTGCCTACAGACACTAGAGACCCGTCCTAAAATTGTAATTTAGGTAGCTTCAAGGCAGCTTGAATGGAGCATTCAAAAGTGGTAAGCAAGGCTTGTGCCATAAGTTCCCCGGTTCCAGCGAACATGCAGCCTACCTCCTTGTGATTTCTACCAAGTAAATATACACTCTAGCTACACACTGGTCCCTTCCTTGAATAAAGTTTATTTGGCACGGAATTCTGCGTGTAGCCAACCGCCTCCCCTTGGGAGCGCTCTGGGTAGGCTATCGGGCTCTGCTTCTTCTAAAACCCTGGAGTGTAAGAGGAAGAACTGTGCTTTGGTTACAGCAGGAAAGCAAGCCGACTTTCTCCTGTAAGGATGGGGTCTTAAGGTTTGACTTTAAAGAAGGAATGCGGTGCAGTTTTGGTTTCTCAGTGCTGCTCAGCCTAGGGCAATGAGGGAGATTTGCATGACATATAGGAATTGAGAGAACACATTGCCTGGAGTTGTTGGAGAGCTGAGGAAATCTAGCTCTTCCAAGGAAGAGTGCAGTGTGTTGCCCTACACACAAAATACACAGTGACTGGGAAACGTTTCCGGGCCTGGATGTTTCTTAGTAGCCCAGTGGAGCCTGCTGGTACTCGGTGCTCTTGCAGGGAATAGGGTGCCCACGAGAGGTCCTTGGTGTCTTGACAAGCTTACTAACCTTAAAAGAAAACAGACCTAAAACAAATGCCACAAGGAAACTGCTTCAAGCTCAGCTTCGGCAGGGCTAGTCAAGGCTTTACCTGGAGGAAAGAACTCACGTCAAGTTTCCTTTATCTCTAGGGCGTCTGAGGAGAGGCTCCCACCCAGGCTATGAAAGCACCCTGTTGATGCAGAGAACACTCGTTCCCTTCCCAGAGCCCTGCCTACAATGACTAAAGACTGGTCCTAAAACTGTTATTTAGGTAACTTCAAGGCAGCATGCATGGAGCATTCAAAATGGGAAAGCAAGGCTTGTGCCATAAGGTCACCGTTTCCAGCGAACACGCGGCCTACCTACTTGTGATTTCTACCAAGTAAATATACACTCTAGCTAAACACTGGTCCCTTCCTTGAATAAAGTTTATTTGGCACGGAGTTCTGCGTGTAGCCAACAGCCTCCCCCAAGGAGCGCTCTAGGTAGGCTATCTGGCTTAGCTTCTTCTAAAACCCTGCAGTGTAAGAGGAAGATCTGTGCTTTGGTTACAGCAGAAACGCAAGCTGACTTTCTCCTGTAAGGATGGGGTCTTACGGTATGACTTTGTAGAAGGAATGCGAAGCAGTTTTGGTTTCTCAGAGCTGCTCAGCCTAGGGCAATGAGGCAGATTTGCATGATATGTAGGACGTGAGAGAACACATTTCCTGGGGCTGTTGGAGAGCTGAGGAAATCTAGCTCTTCCAAGGAAGAGTGCAGTGTGTTGGCCTACACACAAAATACACAGAGTGACTGGGAAAGGTGTCCGGGCCTGGATGTTTCTTAGTAGCCCAGTGGAGACTGCCGGTACTCGGTGGTCTTCCAGGGAATAAGGTGCCCAGGCGAGGTCCTCGGTGTCCTGAAAAGCTTACTAACCTTAAAAGGAAACAGACCTGAAACTAATGCCTCAAGGACTCCGCTCCAAGCTTCCACTTCGGCAGGGCTATTCTAGGCTTTACCTTGAGGAAAGGACTCACGTCAAGTTTCCTTTTAGCTGTAGAGCGTCTGAGGAGAGGCTCCCACCCAGGCTATGAAAGCACCCTGTTGATGTAGAGAACACTGGTTCCCTTCCCAGAGCCTTGCCTACAGAGACTAGAGACCCGTCCTAAAATTGTTATTTAGGCAGCTTCAAGGCAGCTTGAATGGAGCATTCAAAATGGGTAAGCAAGGCTTGTGCCATAAGTTCCCCGTTTCCAGCGAACATGCAGCCTACCTCCTTGTGATTTCTACCAAGTAAATATACACTCTAGCTACACACCGGTCCCTTCCTTGAATAAAGTTTATTTGGCACGTAATTCTGCGTGTAGCCAACCGCCTCCCCCAGGGATCGCTCTGGGTAGGCTATCGGGCTTAGCTTCTTCTAAAACCCTGGAGTGTAAGAGGAAGAACTGTGCTGTGGTTACAGCAGAAACGCAAGCCGACTTTCTACTGTAAGGATGGGGTGTTAAGGTATGACTTTGTAGAAGGAATGTGAAGCAGTTTTGGTTTCTCAGTGCCGGTCAGCCTAGGGCAATGAGGCAGATTTGCATGATATGTAGGACGTGAGAGAACACATTTCCTGGAGCTGTTGGAGAGCTGAGGAAATCTAGCTCTTCCAAGGAAGAGTGTAGTGTGTTGGCCTACACACAAAATACAAAGAGTGAATGGGAAAAGTTTCCGGGCCTGGATGTTTCTTAGTAGCCCAGTGGAGCCTGCCGGTACTGGGTGTTCTTGCAGGGAATAGGGTGCCCAGGCGAGGTCCTCAGGGCCTTGAAAAGCTTACTAACCTTAAAAGAAAACAGACCTGAAACTAATGCCTCAAGAACTCCTCTCCAAGCTTCCACTTCGGCAGGGCTATTCTAGGCTTTACCTTGAGGAGAGGACTCACGTCAAGTTTCCTTTTAGCTCTAGAGTGTCGCAGGCGAGGCTCCTACCCAGTCTATGAAAGCACCCTGTTGATGTAGAGAACACTCGTTCCCTTCCCAGAGCCCTGCCTACAGACACTAGAGACCCGTCCTAAAATTGTAATTTAGGTAGCTTCAAGGCAGCTTGAATGGAGCATTCAAAAGTGGTAAGCAAGGCTTGTGCCATAAGTTCCCCGGTTCCAGCGAACATGCAGCCTACCTCCTTGTGATTTCTACCAAGTAAATATACACTCTAGCTACACACTGGTCCCTTCCTTGAATAAAGTTTATTTGGCACGGAATTCTGCGTGTAGCCAACCGCCTCCCCTTGGGAGCGCTCTGGGTAGGCTATCGGGCTCTGCTTCTTCTAAAACCCTGGAGTGTAAGAGGAAGAACTGTGCTTTGGTTACAGCAGGAAAGCAAGCCGACTTTCTCCTGTAAGGATGGGGTCTTAAGGTTTGACTTTAAAGAAGGAATGCGGTGCAGTTTTGGTTTCTCAGTGCTGCTCAGCCTAGGGCAATGAGGGAGATTTGCATGACATATAGGAATTGAGAGAACACATTGCCTGGAGTTGTTGGAGAGCTGAGGAAATCTAGCTCTTCCAAGGAAGAGTGCAGTGTGTTGCCCTACACACAAAATACACAGTGACTGGGAAACGTTTCCGGGCCTGGATGTTTCTTAGTAGCCCAGTGGAGCCTGCTGGTACTCGGTGCTCTTGCAGGGAATAGGGTGCCCACGAGAGGTCCTTGGTGTCTTGACAAGCTTACTAACCTTAAAAGAAAACAGACCTAAAACAAATGCCACAAGGAAACTGCTTCAAGCTCAGCTTCGGCAGGGCTAGTCAAGGCTTTACCTGGAGGAAAGAACTCACGTCAAGTTTCCTTTATCTCTAGGGCGTCTGAGGAGAGGCTCCCACCCAGGCTATGAAAGCACCCTGTTGATGCAGAGAACACTCGTTCCCTTCCCAGAGCCCTGCCTACAATGACTAAAGACTGGTCCTAAAACTGTTATTTAGGTAACTTCAAGGCAGCATGCATGGAGCATTCAAAATGGGAAAGCAAGGCTTGTGCCATAAGGTCACCGTTTCCAGCGAACACGCGGCCTACCTACTTGTGATTTCTACCAAGTAAATATACACTCTAGCTAAACACTGGTCCCTTCCTTGAATAAAGTTTATTTGGCACGGAGTTCTGCGTGTAGCCAACAGCCTCCCCCAAGGAGCGCTCTAGGTAGGCTATCTGGCTTAGCTTCTTCTAAAACCCTGCAGTGTAAGAGGAAGATCTGTGCTTTGGTTACAGCAGAAACGCAAGCTGACTTTCTCCTGTAAGGATGGGGTCTTACGGTATGACTTTGTAGAAGGAATGCGAAGCAGTTTTGGTTTCTCAGAGCTGCTCAGCCTAGGGCAATGAGGCAGATTTGCATGATATGTAGGACGTGAGAGAACACATTTCCTGGGGCTGTTGGAGAGCTGAGGAAATCTAGCTCTTCCAAGGAAGAGTGCAGTGTGTTGGCCTACACACAAAATACACAGAGTGACTGGGAAAGGTGTCCGGGCCTGGATGTTTCTTAGTAGCCCAGTGGAGACTGCCGGTACTCGGTGGTCTTCCAGGGAATAAGGTGCCCAGGCGAGGTCCTCGGTGTCCTGAAAAGCTTACTAACCTTAAAAGGAAACAGACCTGAAACTAATGCCTCAAGGACTCCGCTCCAAGCTTCCACTTCGGCAGGGCTATTCTAGGCTTTACCTTGAGGAAAGGACTCACGTCAAGTTTTCTTTTAGCTGTAGAGCGTCTGAGGAGAGGCTCCCACCCAGGCTATGAAAGCACCCTGTTGATGTAGAGAACACTGGTTCCCTTCCCAGAGCCTTGCCTACAGAGACTAGAGACCCGTCCTAAAATTGTTATTTAGGCAGCTTCAAGGCAGCTTGAATGGAGCATTCAAAATGGGTAAACAAGGCTTGTGCCATAAGTTCCCCGTTTCCAGCGAACATGCAGCCTACCTCCTTGTGATTTCTACCAAGTAAATATACACTCTAGCTACACACCGGTCCCTTCCTTGAATAAAGTTTATTTGGCACGTAATTCTGCGTGTAGCCAACCGCCTCCCCCAGGGATCGCTCTGGGTAGGCTATCGGGCTTAGCTTCTTCTAAAACCCTGGAGTGTAAGAGGAAGAACTGTGCTGTGGTTACAGCAGAAACGCAAGCCGACTTTCTACTGTAAGGATGGGGTGTTAAGGTATGACTTTGTAGAAGGAATGTGAAGCAGTTTTGGTTTCTCAGTGCCGGTCAGCCTAGGGCAATGAGGCAGATTTGCATGATATGTAGGACGTGAGAGAACACATTTCCTGGAGCTGTTGGAGAGCTGAGGAAATCTAGCTCTTCCAAGGAAGAGTGTAGTGTGTTGGCCTACACACAAAATACAAAGAGTGAATGGGAAAAGTTTCCGGGCCTGGATGTTTCTTAGTAGCCCAGTGGAGCCTGCCGGTACTGGGTGTTCTTGCAGGGAATAGGGTGCCCAGGCGAGGTCCTCAGGGCCTTGAAAAGCTTACTAACCTTAAAAGAAAACAGACCTGAAACTAATGCCTCAAGAACTCCTCTCCAAGCTTCCACTTCGGCAGGGCTATTCTAGGCTTTACCTTGAGGAGAGGACTCACGTCAAGTTTCCTTTTAGCTCTAGAGTGTCGCAGGCGAGGCTCCTACCCAGTCTATGAAAGCACCCTGTTGATGTAGAGAACACTCGTTCCCTTCCCAGAGCCCTGCCTACAGACACTAGAGACCCGTCCTAAAATTGTAATTTAGGTAGCTTCAAGGCAGCTTGAATGGAGCATTCAAAAGTGGTAAGCAAGGCTTGTGCCATAAGTTCCCCGGTTCCAGCGAACATGCAGCCTACCTCCTTGTGATTTCTACCAAGTAAATATACACTCTAGCTACACACTGGTCCCTTCCTTGAATAAAGTTTATTTGGCACGGAATTCTGCGTGTAGCCAACCGCCTCCCCTTGGGAGCGCTCTGGGTAGGCTATCGGGCTCTGCTTCTTCTAAAACCCTGGAGTGTAAGAGGAAGAACTGTGCTTTGGTTACAGCAGGAAAGAAAGCCGACTTTCTCCTGTAAGGATGGGGTCTTAAGGTTTGACTTTAAAGAAGGAATGCGTTGCAGTTTTGGTTTCTCAGTGCTGCTCAGCCTAGGGCAATGAGGGAGATTTGCATGACATATAGGAATTGAGAGAACACATTGCCTGGAGTTGTTGGAGAGCTGAGGAAATCTAGCTCTTCCAAGGAAGAGTGCAGTGTGTTGCCCTACACACAAAATACACAGTGACTGGGAAACGTTTCCGGGCCTGGATGTTTCTTAGTAGCCCAGTGGAGCCTGCTGGTACTCGGTGCTCTTGCAGGGAATAGGGTGCCCACGAGAGGTCCTCGGTGTCTTGACAAGCTTACTAACCTTAAAAGAAAACAGACCTAAAACAAATGCCACAAGGAAACTGCTTCAAGCTCAGCTTCGGCAGGGCTAGTCAAGGCTTTACCTGGAGGAAAGAACTCACGTCAAGTTTCCTTTATCTCTAGGGCGTCTGAGGAGAGGCTCCCACCCAGGCTATGAAAGCACCCTGTTGATGCAGAGAACACTCGTTCCCTTCCCAGAGCCCTGCCTACAATGACTAAAGACTCGTCCTAAAACTGTTATTTAGGTAACTTCAAGGCAGCATGCATGGAGCATTCAAAATGGGAAAGCAAGGCTTGTGCCATAAGGTCACCGTTTCCAGCGAACACGCGGCCTACTTACTTGTGATTTCTACCAAGTAAATATACACTCTAGCTAAACACTGGTCCCTTCCTTGAATAAAGTTTATTTGGCACGGAGTTCTGCGTGTAGCCAACAGCCTCCCCCAAGGAGCGCTCTAGGTAGGCTATCTGGCTTAGCTTCTTCTAAAACCCTGCAGTGTAAGAGGAAGATCTGTGCTTTGGTTACAGCGGAAACGCAAGCTGACTTTCTCCTGTAAGGATGGGGTCTTAAGGTATGACTTTGTAGAAGGAATGCGAAGCAGTTTTGGTTTCTCAGAGCTGCTCAGCCTAGGGCAATGAGGCAGATTTGCATGATATGTAGGACGTGAGAGAACACATTTCCTGGGGCTGTTGGAGAGCTGAGGAAATCTAGCTCTTCCAAGGAAGAGTGCAGTGTGTTGGCCTACACACAAAATACACAGAGTGACTGGGAAAGGTGTCCGGGCCTGGATGTTTCTTAGTAGCCCAGTGGAGACTGCCGGTACTCGGTGGTCTTCCAGGGAATAAGGTGCCCAGGCGAGGTCCTCGGTGTCCTGAAAAGCTTACTAACCTTAAAAGGAAACAGACCTGAAACTAATGCCTCAAGGACTCCGCTCCAAGCTTCCACTTCGGCAGGGCTATTCTAGGCTTTACCTTGAGGAAAGGACTCACGCCAAGTTTCCTTTTAGCTGTAGAGCGTCTGAGGAGAGGCTCCCACCCAGGCTATGAAAGCACCCTGTTGATGTAGAGAACACTCGTTCCCTTCCCAGAGCCTTGCCTACAGAGACTAGAGTCCCGTCCTAAAATTGTTATTAAGGCAGCTTCAAGGCAGCTTGAATGGAGCATTCAAAATGGGTAAGCAAGGCTTGTGCCATAAGTTCCCCGTTTCCAGCGAACATGCAGCCTACCTCCTTGTGATTTCTACCAAGTAAATATACACTCTAGCTACACACCGGTCCCTTCCTTGAATAAAGTTTATTTGGCACGTAATTCTGCGTGTAGCCAACCGCCTCCCCCAGGGATCGCTCTGGGTAGGCTATCGGGCTTAGCTTCTTCTAAAACCCTGGAGTGTAAGAGGAAGAACTGTGCTGTGGTTACAGCAGAAACGCAAGCCGACTTTCTACTGTAAGGATGGGGTGTTAAGGTATGACTTTGTAGAAGGAATGTGAAGCAGTTTTGGTTTCTCAGTGCCGGTCAGCCTAGGGCAATGAGGCAGATTTGCATGATATGTAGGACGTGAGAGAACACATTTCCTGGAGATGTTGGAGAGCTGAGGAAATCTAGCTCTTCCAAGGAAGAGTGTAGTGTGTTGGCCTACACACAAAATACAAAGAGTGAATGGGAAAAGTTTCCGGGCCTGGATGTTTCTTAGTAGCCCAGTGGAGCCTGCCGGTACTGGGTGTTCTTGCAGGGAATAGGGTGCCCAGGCGAGGTCCTCAGGGCCTTGAAAAGCTTACTAACCTTAAAAGAAAACAGACCTGAAACTAATGCCTCAAGAACTCCTCTCCAAGCTTCCACTTCGGCAGGGCTATTCTAGGCTTTACCTTGAGGAGAGGACTCACGTCAAGTTTCCTTTTAGCTCTAGAGTGTCGCAGGCGAGGCTCCTACCCAGTCTATGAAAGCACCCTGTTGATGTAGAGAACACTCGTTCCCTTCCCAGAGCCCTGCCTACAGACACTAGAGACCCGTCCTAAAATTGTAATTTAGGTAGCTTCAAGGCAGCTTGAATGGAGCATTCAAAAGTGGTAAGCAAGGCTTGTGCCATAAGTTCCCCGGTTCCAGCGAACATGCAGCCTACCTCCTTGTGATTTCTACCAAGTAAATATACACTCTAGCTACACACTGGTCCCTTCCTTGAATAAAGTTTATTTGGCACGGAATTCTGCGTGTAGCCAACCGCCTCCCCTTGGGAGCGCTCTGGGTAGGCTATCGGGCTCTGCTTCTTCTAAAACCCTGGAGTGTAAGAGGAAGAACTGTGCTTTGGTTACAGCAGGAAAGAAAGCCGACTTTCTCCTGTAAGGATGGGGTCTTAAGGTTTGACTTTAAAGAAGGAATGCGTTGCAGTTTTGGTTTCTCAGTGCTGCTCAGCCTAGGGCAATGAGGGAGATTTGCATGACATATAGGAATTGAGAGAACACATTGCCTGGAGTTGTTGGAGAGCTGAGGAAATCTAGCTCTTCCAAGGAAGAGTGCAGTGTGTTGCCCTACACACAAAATACACAGTGACTGGGAAACGTTTCCGGGCCTGGATGTTTCTTAGTAGCCCAGTGGAGCCTGCTGGTACTCGGTGCTCTTGCAGGGAATAGGGTGCCCACGAGAGGTCCTCGGTGTCTTGACAAGCTTACTAACCTTAAAAGAAAACAGACCTAAAACAAATGCCACAAGGAAACTGCTTCAAGCTCAGCTTCGGCAGGGCTAGTCAAGGCTTTACCTGGAGGAAAGAACTCACGTCAAGTTTCCTTTATCTCTAGGGCGTCTGAGGAGAGGCTCCCACCCAGGCTATGAAAGCACCCTGTTGATGCAGAGAACACTCGTTCCCTTCCCAGAGCCCTGCCTACAATGACTAAAGACTCGTCCTAAAACTGTTATTTAGGTAACTTCAAGGCAGCATGCATGGAGCATTCAAAATGGGAAAGCAAGGCTTGTGCCATAAGGTCACCGTTTCCAGCGAACACGCGGCCTACCTACTTGTGATTTCTACCAAGTAAATATACACTCTAGCTAAACACTGGTCCCTTCCTTGAATAAAGTTTATTTGGCACGGAGTTCTGCGTGTAGCCAACAGCCTCCCCGAAGGAGCGCTCTAGGTAGGCTATCTGGCTTAGCTTCTTCTAAAACCCTGCAGTGTAAGAGGAAGATCTGTGCTTTGGTTACAGCAGAAACGCAAGCTGACTTTCTCCTGTAAGGATGGGGTCTTAAGGTATGACTTTGTAGAAGGAATGCGAAGCAGTTTTGGTTTCTCAGAGCTGCTCAGCCTAGGGCAATGAGGCAGATTTGCATGATATGTAGGACGTGAGAGAACACATTTCCTGGGGCTGTTGGAGAGCTGAGGAAATCTAGCTCTTCCAAGGAAGAGTGCAGTGTGTTGGCCTACACACAAAATAAACAGAGTGACTGGGAAAGGGGTCCGGGCCTGGATGTTTCTTAGTAGCCCAGTGGAGACTGCCGGTACTCGGTGGTCTTCCAGGGAATAAGGTGCCCAGGCGAGGTCCTCGGTGTCCTGAAAAGCTTACTAACCTTAAAAGGAAACAGACCTGAAACTAATGCCTCAAGGACTCCGCTCCAAGCTTCCACTTCGGCAGGGCTATTCTAGGCTTTACCTTGAGGAAAGGACTCACGTCAAGTTTCCTTTTAGCTGTAGAGCGTCTGAGGAGAGGCTCCCACCCAGTCTATGAAAGCACCCTGTTGATGTAGAGAACACTCGTTCCCTTCCCAGAGCCTTGCCTACAGAGACTAGAGACCCGTCCTAAAATTGTTATTTAGGCAGCTTCAAGGCAGCTTGAATGGAGCATTCAAAATGGGTAAGCAAGGCTTGTGCCATAAGTTCCCCGTTTCCAGCGAACATGCAGCCTACCTCCTTGTGATTTCTACCAAGTAAATATACACTCTAGCTACACACCGGTCCCTTCCTTGAATAAAGTTTATTTGGCACGTAATTCTGCGTGTAGCCAACCGCCTCCCCCAGGGATCGCTCTGGGTAGGCTATCGGGCTTAGCTTCTTCTAAAACCCTGGAGTGTAAGAGGAAGAACTGTGCTGTGGTTACAGCAGAAACGCAAGCCGACTTTCTACTGTAAGGATGGGGTGTTAAGGTATGACTTTGTAGAAGGAATGTGAAGCAGTTTTGGTTTCTCAGTGCCGGTCAGCCTAGGGCAATGAGGCAGATTTGCATGATATGTAGGACGTGAGAGAACACATTTCCTGGAGCTGTTGGAGAGCTGAGGAAATCTAGCTCTTCCAAGGAAGAGTGTAGTGTGTTGGCCTACACACAAAATACAAAGAGTGAATGGGAAAAGTTTCCGGGCCTGGATGTTTCTTAGTAGCCCAGTGGAGCCTGCCGGTACTGGGTGTTCTTGCAGGGAATAGGGTGCCCAGGCGAGGTCCTCAGGGCCTTGAAAAGCTTACTAACCTTAAAAGAAAACAGACCTGAAACTAATGCCTCAAGAACTCCTCTCCAAGCTTCCACTTCGGCAGGGCTATTCTAGGCTTTACCTTGAGGAGAGGACTCACGTCAAGTTTCCTTTTACCTCTAGAGTGTCGCAGGCGAGGCTCCTACCCAGTCTATGAAAGCACCCTGTTGATGTAGAGAACACTCGTTCCCTTCCCAGAACCCTGCCTACAGACACTAGAGACCCGTCCTAAAATTGTAATTTAGGTAGCTTCAAGGCAGCTTGAATGGAGCATTCAAAAGTGGTAAGCAAGGCTTGTGCCATAAGTTCCCCGGTTCCAGCGAACATGCAGCCTACCTCCTTGTGATTTCTACCAAGTAAATATACACTCTAGCTACACACTGGTCCCTTCCTTGAATAAAGTTTATTTGGCACGGAATTCTGCGTGTAGCCAACCGCCTCCCCTTGGGAGCGCTCTGGGTAGGCTATCGGGCTCTGCTTCTTCTAAAACCCTGGAGTGTAAGAGGAAGAACTGTGCTTTGGTTACAGCAGGAAAGCAAGCCGACTTTCTCCTGTAAGGATGGGGTCTTAAGGTTTGACTTTAAAGAAGGAATGCGTTGCAGTTTTGGTTTCTCAGTGCTGCTCAGCCTAGGGCAATGAGGGAGATTTGCATGACATATAGGAATTGAGAGAACACATTGCCTGGAGTTGTTGGAGAGCTGAGGAAATCTAGCTCTTCCAAGGAAGAGTGCAGTGTGTTGCCCTACACACAAAATACACAGTGACTGGGAAACGTTTCCGGGCCTGGATGTTTCTTAGTAGCCCAGTGGAGCCTGCTGGTACTCGGTGCTCTTGCAGGGAATAGGGTGCCCACGAGAGGTCCTCGGTGTCTTGACAAGCTTACTAACCTTAAAAGAAAACAGACCTAAAACAAATGCCACAAGGAAACTGCTTCAAGCTCAGCTTCGGCAGGGCTAGTCAAGGCTTTACCTGGAGGAAAGAACTCACGTCAAGTTTCCTTTATCTCTAGGGCGTCTGAGGAGAGGCTCCCACCCAGGCTATGAAAGCACCCTGTTGATGCAGAGAACACTCGTTCCCTTCCCAGAGCCCTGCCTACAATGACTAAAGACTCGTCCTAAAACTGTTATTTAGGTAACTTCAAGGCAGCATGCATGGAGCATTCAAAATGGGAAAGCAAGGCTTGTGCCATAAGGTCACCGTTTCCAGCGAACACGCGGCCTACTTACTTGTGATTTCTACCAAGTAAATATACACTCTAGCTAAACACTGGTCCCTTCCTTGAATAAAGTTTATTTGGCACGGAGTTCTGCGTGTAGCCAACAGCCTCCCCCAAGGAGCGCTCTAGGTAGGCTATCTGGCTTAGCTTCTTCTAAAACCCTGCAGTGTAAGAGGAAGATCTGTGCTTTGGTTACAGCAGAAACGCAAGCTGACTTTCTCCTGTAAGGATGGGGTCTTAAGGTATGACTTTGTAGAAAGAATGCGAAGCAGTTTTGGTTTCTCAGAGCTGCTCAGCCTAGGGCAATGAGGCAGATTTGCATGATATGTAGGACGTGAGAGAACACATTTCCTGGGGCTGTTGGAGAGCTGAAGAAATCTAGCTCTTCCAAGGAAGAGTGCAGTGTGTTGGCCTACACACAAAATACACAGAGTGACTGGGAAAGGTGTCCGGGCCTGGATGTTTCTTAGTAGCCCAGTGGAGACTGCCGTTACTCGGTGGTCTTCCAGGGAATAAGGTGCCCAGGCGAGGTCCTCGGTGTCCTGAAAAGCTTACTAACCTTAAAAGGAAACAGACCTGAAACTAATGCCTCAAGGACTCCGCTCCAAGCTTCCACTTCGGCAGGGCTATTCTAGGCTTTACCTTGAGGAAAGGACTCACGTCAAGTTTCCTTTTAGCTGTAGAGCGTCTGAGGAGAGGCTCCCACCCAGGCTATGAAAGCACCCTGTTGATGTAGAGAACACTGGTTCCCTTCCCAGAGCCTTGCCTACAGAGACTAGAGACCCGTCCTAAAATTGTTATTTAGGCAGCTTCAAGGCAGCTTGAATGGAGCATTCAAAATGGGTAAGCAAGGCTTGTGCCATAAGTTCCCCGTTTCCAGCGAACATGCAGCCTACCTCCTTGTGATTTCTACCAAGTAAATATACACTCTAGCTACACACCGGTCCCTTCCTTGAATAAAGTTTATTTGGCACGTAATTCTGCGTGTAGCCAACCGCCTCCCCCAGGGATCGCTCTGGGTAGGCTATCGGGCTTAGCTTCTTCTAAAACCCTGGAGTGTAAGAGGAAGAACTGTGCTGTGGTTACAGCAGAAACGCAAGCCGACTTTCTACTGTAAGGATGGGGTGTTAAGGTATGACTTTGTAGAAGGAATGTGAAGCAGTTTTGGTTTCTCAGTGCCGGTCAGCCTAGGGCAATGAGGAAGATTTGCATGATATGTAGGACGTGAGAGAACACATTTCCTGGAGCTGTTGGAGAGCTGAGGAAATCTAGCTCTTCCAAGGAAGAGTGTAGTGTGTTGGCCTACACACAAAATACAAAGAGTGAATGGGAAAAGTTTCCGGGCCTGGATGTTTCTTAGTAGCCCAGTGGAGCCTGCCGGTACTGGGTGTTCTTGCAGGGAATAGGGTGCCCAGGCGAGGTCCTCAGGGCCTTGAAAAGCTTACTAACCTTAAAAGAAAACAGACCTGAAACTAATGCCTCAAGAACTCCTCTCCAAGCTTCCACTTCGGCAGGGCTATTCTAGGCTTTACCTTGAGGAGAGGACTCACGTCAAGTTTCCTTTTAGCTCTAGAGTGTCGCAGGCGAGGCTCCTACCCAGTCTATGAAAGCACCCTGTTGATGTAGAGAACACTCGTTCCCTTCCCAGAGCCCTGCCTACAGACACTAGAGACCCGTCCTAAAATTGTAATTTAGGTAGCTTCAAGGCAGCTTGAATGGAGCATTCAAAAGTGGTAAGCAAGGCTTGTGCCATAAGTTCCCCGGTTCCAGCGAACATGCAGCCTACCTCCTTGTGATTTCTACCAAGTAAATATACACTCTAGCTACACACTGGTCCCTTCCTTGAATAAAGTTTATTTGGCACGGAATTCTGCGTGTAGCCAACCGCCTCCCCTTGGGAGCGCTCTGGGTAGGCTATCGGGCTCTGCTTCTTCTAAAACCCTGGAGTGTAAGAGGAAGAACTGTGCTTTGGTTACAGCAGGAAAGCAAGCCGACTTTCTCCTGTAAGGATGGGGTCTTAAGGTTTGACTTTAAAGAAGGAATGCGGTGCAGTTTTGGTTTCTCAGTGCTGCTCAGCCTAGGGCAATGAGGGAGATTTGCATGACATATAGGAATTGAGAGAACACATTGCCTGGAGTTGTTGGAGAGCTGAGGAAATCTAGCTCTTCCAAGGAAGAGTGCAGTGTGTTGCCCTACACACAAAATACACAGTGACTGGGAAACGTTTCCGGGCCTGGATGTTTCTTAGTAGCCCAGTGGAGCCTGCTGGTACTCGGTGCTCTTGCAGGGAATAGGGTGCCCACGAGAGGTCCTTGGTGTCTTGACAAGCTTACTAACCTTAAAAGAAAACAGACCTAAAACAAATGCCACAAGGAAACTGCTTCAAGCTCAGCTTCGGCAGGGCTAGTCAAGGCTTTACCTGGAGGAAAGAACTCACGTCAAGTTTCCTTTATCTCTAGGGCGTCTGAGGAGAGGCTCCCACCCAGGCTATGAAAGCACCCTGTTGATGCAGAGAACACTCGTTCCCTTCCCAGAGCCCTGCCTACAATGACTAAAGACTGGTCCTAAAACTGTTATTTAGGTAACTTCAAGGCAGCATGCATGGAGCATTCAAAATGGGAAAGCAAGGCTTGTGCCATAAGGTCACCGTTTCCAGCGAACACGCGGCCTACCTACTTGTGATTTCTACCAAGTAAATATACACTCTAGCTAAACACTGGTCCCTTCCTTGAATAAAGTTTATTTGGCACGGAGTTCTGCGTGTAGCCAACAGCCTCCCCCAAGGAGCGCTCTAGGTAGGCTATCTGGCTTAGCTTCTTCTAAAACCCTGCAGTGTAAGAGGAAGATCTGTGCTTTGGTTACAGCAGAAACGCAAGCTGACTTTCTCCTGTAAGGATGGGGTCTTACGGTATGACTTTGTAGAAGGAATGCGAAGCAGTTTTGGTTTCTCAGAGCTGCTCAGCCTAGGGCAATGAGGCAGATTTGCATGATATGTAGGACGTGAGAGAACACATTTCCTGGGGCTGTTGGAGAGCTGAGGAAATCTAGCTCTTCCAAGGAAGAGTGCAGTGTGTTGGCCTACACACAAAATACACAGAGTGACTGGGAAAGGTGTCCGGGCCTGGATGTTTCTTAGTAGCCCAGTGGAGACTGCCGGTACTCGGTGGTCTTCCAGGGAATAAGGTGCCCAGGCGAGGTCCTCGGTGTCCTGAAAAGCTTACTAACCTTAAAAGGAAACAGACCTGAAACTAATGCCTCAAGGACTCCGCTCCAAGCTTCCACTTCGGCAGGGCTATTCTAGGCTTTACCTTGAGGAAAGGACTCACGTCAAGTTTCCTTTTAGCTGTAGAGCGTCTGAGGAGAGGCTCCCACCCAGGCTATGAAAGCACCCTGTTGATGTAGAGAACACTGGTTCCCTTCCCAGAGCCTTGCCTACAGAGACTAGAGACCCGTCCTAAAATTGTTATTTAGGCAGCTTCAAGGCAGCTTGAATGGAGCATTCAAAATGGGTAAACAAGGCTTGTGCCATAAGTTCCCCGTTTCCAGCGAACATGCAGCCTACCTCCTTGTGATTTCTACCAAGTAAATATACACTCTAGCTACACACCGGTCCCTTCCTTGAATAAAGTTTATTTGGCACGTAATTCTGCGTGTAGCCAACCGCCTCCCCCAGGGATCGCTCTGGGTAGGCTATCGGGCTTAGCTTCTTCTAAAACCCTGGAGTGTAAGAGGAAGAACTGTGCTGTGGTTACAGCAGAAACGCAAGCCGACTTTCTACTGTAAGGATGGGGTGTTAAGGTATGACTTTGTAGAAGGAATGTGAAGCAGTTTTGGTTTCTCAGTGCCGGTCAGCCTAGGGCAATGAGGCAGATTTGCATGATATGTAGGACGTGAGAGAACACATTTCCTGGAGCTGTTGGAGAGCTGAGGAAATCTAGCTCTTCCAAGGAAGAGTGTAGTGTGTTGGCCTACACACAAAATACAAAGAGTGAATGGGAAAAGTTTCCGGGCCTGGATGTTTCTTAGTAGCCCAGTGGAGCCTGCCGGTACTGGGTGTTCTTGCAGGGAATAGGGTGCCCAGGCGAGGTCCTCAGGGCCTTGAAAAGCTTACTAACCTTAAAAGAAAACAGACCTGAAACTAATGCCTCAAGAACTCCTCTCCAAGCTTCCACTTCGGCAGGGCTATTCTAGGCTTTACCTTGAGGAGAGGACTCACGTCAAGTTTCCTTTTAGCTCTAGAGTGTCGCAGGCGAGGCTCCTACCCAGTCTATGAAAGCACCCTGTTGATGTAGAGAACACTCGTTCCCTTCCCAGAGCCCTGCCTACAGACACTAGAGACCCGTCCTAAAATTGTAATTTAGGTAGCTTCAAGGCAGCTTGAATGGAGCATTCAAAAGTGGTAAGCAAGGCTTGTGCCATAAGTTCCCCGGTTCCAGCGAACATGCAGCCTACCTCCTTGTGATTTCTACCAAGTAAATATACACTCTAGCTACACACTGGTCCCTTCCTTGAATAAAGTTTATTTGGCACGGAATTCTGCGTGTAGCCAACCGCCTCCCCTTGGGAGCGCTCTGGGTAGGCTATCGGGCTCTGCTTCTTCTAAAACCCTGGAGTGTAAGAGGAAGAACTGTGCTTTGGTTACAGCAGGAAAGAAAGCCGACTTTCTCCTGTAAGGATGGGGTCTTAAGGTTTGACTTTAAAGAAGGAATGCGTTGCAGTTTTGGTTTCTCAGTGCTGCTCAGCCTAGGGCAATGAGGGAGATTTGCATGACATATAGGAATTGAGAGAACACATTGCCTGGAGTTGTTGGAGAGCTGAGGAAATCTAGCTCTTCCAAGGAAGAGTGCAGTGTGTTGCCCTACACACAAAATACACAGTGACTGGGAAACGTTTCCGGGCCTGGATGTTTCTTAGTAGCCCAGTGGAGCCTGCTGGTACTCGGTGCTCTTGCAGGGAATAGGGTGCCCACGAGAGGTCCTCGGTGTCTTGACAAGCTTACTAACCTTAAAAGAAAACAGACCTAAAACAAATGCCACAAGGAAACTGCTTCAAGCTCAGCTTCGGCAGGGCTAGTCAAGGCTTTACCTGGAGGAAAGAACTCACGTCAAGTTTCCTTTATCTCTAGGGCGTCTGAGGAGAGGCTCCCACCCAGGCTATGAAAGCACCCTGTTGATGCAGAGAACACTCGTTCCCTTCCCAGAGCCCTGCCTACAATGACTAAAGACTCGTCCTAAAACTGTTATTTAGGTAACTTCAAGGCAGCATGCATGGAGCATTCAAAATGGGAAAGCAAGGCTTGTGCCATAAGGTCACCGTTTCCAGCGAACACGCGGCCTACTTACTTGTGATTTCTACCAAGTAAATATACACTCTAGCTAAACACTGGTCCCTTCCTTGAATAAAGTTTATTTGGCACGGAGTTCTGCGTGTAGCCAACAGCCTCCCCCAAGGAGCGCTCTAGGTAGGCTATCTGGCTTAGCTTCTTCTAAAACCCTGCAGTGTAAGAGGAAGATCTGTGCTTTGGTTACAGCGGAAACGCAAGCTGACTTTCTCCTGTAAGGATGGGGTCTTAAGGTATGACTTTGTAGAAGGAATGCGAAGCAGTTTTGGTTTCTCAGAGCTGCTCAGCCTAGGGCAATGAGGCAGATTTGCATGATATGTAGGACGTGAGAGAACACATTTCCTGGGGCTGTTGGAGAGCTGAGGAAATCTAGCTCTTCCAAGGAAGAGTGCAGTGTGTTGGCCTACACACAAAATACACAGAGTGACTGGGAAAGGTGTCCGGGCCTGGATGTTTCTTAGTAGCCCAGTGGAGACTGCCGGTACTCGGTGGTCTTCCAGGGAATAAGGTGCCCAGGCGAGTTCCTCGGTGTCCTGAAAAGCTTACTAACCTTAAAAGGAAACAGAACTGAAACTAATGCCTCAAGGACTCCGCTCCAAGCTTCCACTTCGGCAGGGCTATTCTAGGCTTTACCTTGAGGAAAGGACTCACGTCAAGTTTCCTTTTAGCTGTAGAGCGTCTGAGGAGAGGCTCCCACCCAGGCTATGAAAGCACCCTGTTGATGTAGAGAACACTGGTTCCCTTCCCAGAGCCTTGCCTACAGAGACTAGAGTCCCGTCCTAAAATTGTTATTAAGGCAGCTTCAAGGCAGCTTGAATGGAGCATTCAAAATGGGTAAGCAAGGCTTGTGCCATAAGTTCCCCGTTTCCAGCGAACATGCAGCCTACCTCCTTGTGATTTCTACCAAGTAAATATACACTCTAGCTACACACCGGTCCCTTCCTTGAATAAAGTTTATTTGGCACGTAATTCTGCGTGTAGCCAACCGCCTCCCCCAGGGATCGCTCTGGGTAGGCTATCGGGCTTAGCTTCTTCTAAAACCCTGGAGTGTAAGAGGAAGAACTGTGCTGTGGTTACAGCAGAAATGCAAGCCGACTTTCTACTGTAAGGATGGGGTGTTAAGGTATGACTTTGTAGAAGGGATGTGAAGCAGTTTTGGTTTCTCAGTGCCGGTCAGCCTAGGGCAATGAGGCAGATTTGCATGATATGTAGGACGTGAGAGAACACATTTCCTGGAGATGTTGGAGAGCTGAGGAAATCTAGCTCTTCCAAGGAAGAGTGTAGTGTGTTGGCCTACACACAAAATACAAAGAGTGAATGGGAAAAGTTTCCGGGCCTGGATGTTTCTTAGTAGCCCAGTGGAGCCTGCCGGTACTGGGTGTTCTTGCAGGGAATAGGGTGCCCAGGCGAGGTCCTCAGGGCCTTGAAAAGCTTACTAACCTTAAAAGAAAACAGACCTGAAACTAATGCCTCAAGAACTCCTCTCCAAGCTTCCACTTCGGCAGGGCTATTCTAGGCTTTACCTTGAGGAGAGGACTCACGTCAAGTTTCCTTTTAGCTCTAGAGTGTCGCAGGCGAGGCTCCTACCCAGTCTATGAAAGCACCCTGTTGATGTAGAGAACACTCGTTCCCTTCCCAGAGCCCTGCCTACAGACACTAGAGACCCGTCCTAAAATTGTAATTTAGGTAGCTTCAAGGCAGCTTGAATGGAGCATTCAAAAGTGGTAAGCAAGGCTTGTGCCATAAGTTCCCCGGTTCCAGCGAACATGCAGCCTACCTCCTTGTGATTTCTACCAAGTAAATATACACTCTAGCTACACACTGGTCCCTTCCTTGAATAAAGTTTATTTGGCACGGAATTCTGCGTGTAGCCAACCGCCTCCCCTTGGGAGCGCTCTGGGTAGGCTATCGGGCTCTGCTTCTTCTAAAACCCTGGAGTGTAAGAGGAAGAACTGTGCTTTGGTTACAGCAGGAAAGAAAGCCGACTTTCTCCTGTAAGGATGGGGTCTTAAGGTTTGACTTTAAAGAAGGAATGCGTTGCAGTTTTGGTTTCTCAGTGCTGCTCAGCCTAGGGCAATGAGGGAGATTTGCATGACATATAGGAATTGAGAGAACACATTGCCTGGAGTTGTTGGAGAGCTGAGGAAATCTAGCTCTTCCAAGGAAGAGTGCAGTGTGTTGCCCTACACACAAAATACACAGTGACTGGGAAACGTTTCCGGGCCTGGATGTTTCTTAGTAGCCCAGTGGAGCCTGCTGGTACTCGGTGCTCTTGCAGGGAATAGGGTGCCCACGAGAGGTCCTCGGTGTCTTGACAAGCTTACTAACCTTAAAAGAAAACAGACCTAAAACAAATGCCACAAGGAAACTGCTTCAAGCTCAGCTTCGGCAGGGCTAGTCAAGGCTTTACCTGGAGGAAAGAACTCACGTCAAGTTTCCTTTATCTCTAGGGCGTCTGAGGAGAGGCTCCCACCCAGGCTATGAAAGCACCCTGTTGATGCAGAGAACACTCGTTCCCTTCCCAGAGCCCTGCCTACAATGACTAAAGACTCGTCCTAAAACTGTTATTTAGGTAACTTCAAGGCAGCATGCATGGAGCATTCAAAATGGGAAAGCAAGGCTTGTGCCATAAGGTCACCGTTTCCAGCGAACACGCGGCCTACTTACTTGTGATTTCTACCAAGTAAATATACACTCTAGCTAAACACTGGTCCCTTCCTTGAATAAAGTTTATTTGGCACGGAGTTCTGCGTGTAGCCAACAGCCTCCCCCAAGGAGCGCTCTAGGTAGGCTATCTGGCTTAGCTTCTTCTAAAACCCTGCAGTGTAAGAGGAAGATCTGTGCTTTGGTTACAGCGGAAACGCAAGCTGACTTTCTCCTGTAAGGATGGGGTCTTAAGGTATGACTTTGTAGAAGGAATGCGAAGCAGTTTTGGTTTCTCAGAGCTGCTCAGCCTAGGGCAATGAGGCAGATTTGCATGATATGTAGGACGTGAGAGAACACATTTCCTGGGGCTGTTGGAGAGCTGAGGAAATCTAGCTCTTCCAAGGAAGAGTGCAGTGTGTTGGCCTACACACAAAATACACAGAGTGACTGGGAAAGGTGTCCGGGCCTGGATGTTTCTTAGTAGCCCAGTGGAGACTGCCGGTACTCGGTGGTCTTCCAGGGAATAAGGTGCCCAGGCGAGGTCCTCGGTGTCCTGAAAAGCTTACTAACCTTAAAAGGAAACAGACCTGAAACTAATGCCTCAAGGACTCCGCTCCAAGCTTCCACTTCGGCAGGGCTATTCTAGGCTTTACCTTGAGGAAAGGACTCACGTCAAGTTTCCTTTTAGCTGTAGAGCGTCTGAGGAGAGGCTCCCACCCAGGCTATGAAAGCACCCTGTTGATGTAGAGAACACTGGTTCCCTTCCCAGAGCCTTGCCTACAGAGACTAGAGTCCCGTCCTAAAATTGTTATTAAGGCAGCTTCAAGGCAGCTTGAATGGAGCATTCAAAATGGGTAAGCAAGGCTTGTGCCATAAGTTCCCCGTTTCCAGCGAACATGCAGCCTACCTCCTTGTGATTTCTACCAAGTAAATATACACTCTAGCTACACACCGGTCCCTTCCTTGAATAAAGTTTATTTGGCACGTAATTCTGCGTGTAGCCAACCGCCTCCCCCAGGGATCGCTCTGGGTAGGCTATCGGGCTTAGCTTCTTCTAAAACCCTGGAGTGTAAGAGGAAGAACTGTGCTGTGGTTACAGCAGAAACGCAAGCCGACTTTCTACTGTAAGGATGGGGTGTTAAGGTATGACTTTGTAGAAGGAATGTGAAGCAGTTTTGGTTTCTCAGTGCCGGTCAGCCTAGGGCAATGAGGCAGATTTGCATGATATGTAGGACGTGAGAGAACACATTTCCTGGAGCTGTTGGAGAGCTGAGGAAATCTAGCTCTTCCAAGGAAGAGTGTAGTGTGTTGGCCTACACACAAAATACAAAGAGTGAATGGGAAAAGTTTCCGGGCCTGGATGTTTCTTAGTAGCCCAGTGGAGCCTGCCGGTACTGGGTGTTCTTGCAGGGAATAGGGTGCCCAGGCGAGGTCCTCAGGGCCTTGAAAAGCTTACTAACCTTAAAAGAAAACAGACCTGAAACTAATGCCTCAAGAACTCCTCTCCAAGCTTCCACTTCGGCAGGGCTATTCTAGGCTTTACCTTGAGGAGAGGACTCACGTCAAGTTTCCTTTTAGCTCTAGAGTGTCGCAGGCGAGGCTCCTACCCAGTCTATGAAAGCACCCTGTTGATGTAGAGAACACTCGTTCCCTTCCCAGAGCCCTGCCTACAGACACTAGAGACCCGTCCTAAAATTGTAATTTAGGTAGCTTCAAGGCAGCTTGAATGGAGCATTCAAAAGTGGTAAGCAAGGCTTGTGCCATAAGTTCCCCGGTTCCAGCGAACATGCAGCCTACCTCCTTGTGATTTCTACCAAGTAAATATACACTCTAGCTACACACTGGTCCCTTCCTTGAATAAAGTTTATTTGGCACGGAATTCTGCGTGTAGCCAACCGCCTCCCCTTGGGAGCGCTCTGGGTAGGCTATCGGGCTCTGCTTCTTCTAAAACCCTGGAGTGTAAGAGGAAGAACTGTGCTTTGGTTACAGCAGGAAAGAAAGCCGACTTTCTCCTGTAAGGATGGGGTCTTAAGGTTTGACTTTAAAGAAGGAATGCGTTGCAGTTTTGGTTTCTCAGTGCTGCTCAGCCTAGGGCAATGAGGGAGATTTGCATGACATATAGGAATTGAGAGAACACATTGCCTGGAGTTGTTGGAGAGCTGAGGAAATCTAGCTCTTCCAAGGAAGAGTGCAGTGTGTTGCCCTACACACAAAATACACAGTGACTGGGAAACGTTTCCGGGCCTGGATGTTTCTTAGTAGCCCAGTGGAGCCTGCTGGTACTCGGTGCTCTTGCAGGGAATAGGGTGCCCACGAGAGGTCCTCGGTGTCTTGACAAGCTTACTAACCTTAAAAGAAAACAGACCTAAAACAAATGCCACAAGGAAACTGCTTCAAGCTCAGCTTCGGCAGGGCTAGTCAAGGCTTTACCTGGAGGAAAGAACTCACGTCAAGTTTCCTTTATCTCTAGGGCGTCTGAGGAGAGGCTCCCACCCAGGCTATGAAAGCACCCTGTTGATGCAGAGAACACTCGTTCCCTTCCCAGAGCCCTGCCTACAATGACTAAAGACTCGTCCTAAAACTGTTATTTAGGTAACTTCAAGGCAGCATGCATGGAGCATTCAAAATGGGAAAGCAAGGCTTGTGCCATAAGGTCACCGTTTCCAGCGAACACGCGGCCTACCTACTTGTGATTTCTACCAAGTAAATATACACTCTAGCTAAACACTGGTCCCTTCCTTGAATAAAGTTTATTTGGCACGGAGTTCTGCGTGTAGCCAACAGCCTCCCCCAAGGAGCGCTCTAGGTAGGCTATCTGGCTTAGCTTCTTCTAAAACCCTGCAGTGTAAGAGGAAGATCTGTGCTTTGGTTACAGCAGAAACGCAAGCTGACTTTCTCCTGTAAGGATGGGGTCTTAAGGTATGACTTTGTAGAAGGAATGCGAAGCAGTTTTGGTTTCTCAGAGCTGCTCAGCCTAGGGCAATGAGGCAGATTTGCATGATATGTAGGACGTGAGAGAACACATTTCCTGGGGCTGTTGGAGAGCTGAGGAAATCTAGCTCTTCCAAGGAAGAGTGCAGTGTGTTGGCCTACACACAAAATAAACAGAGTGACTGGGAAAGGGGTCCGGGCCTGGATGTTTCTTAGTAGCCCAGTGGAGACTGCCGGTACTCGGTGGTCTTCCAGGGAATAAGGTGCCCAGGCGAGGTCCTCGGTGTCCTGAAAAGCTTACTAACCTTAAAAGGAAACAGACCTGAAACTAATGCCTCAAGGACTCCGCTCCAAGCTTCCACTTCGGCAGGGCTATTCTAGGCTTTACCTTGAGGAAAGGACTCACGTCAAGTTTCCTTTTAGCTGTAGAGCGTCTGAGGAGAGGCTCCCACCCAGTCTATGAAAGCACCCTGTTGATGTAGAGAACACTCGTTCCCTTCCCAGAGCCTTGCCTACAGAGACTAGAGACCCGTCCTAAAATTGTTATTTAGGCAGCTTCAAGGCAGCTTGAATGGAGCATTCAAAATGGGTAAGCAAGGCTTGTGCCATAAGTTCCCCGTTTCCAGCGAACATGCAGCCTACCTCCTTGTGATTTCTACCAAGTAAATATACACTCTAGCTACACACCGGTCCCTTCCTTGAATAAAGTTTATTTGGCACGTAATTCTGCGTGTAGCCAACCGCCTCCCCCAGGGATCGCTCTGGGTAGGCTATCGGGCTTAGCTTCTTCTAAAACCCTGGAGTGTAAGAGGAAGAACTGTGCTGTGGTTACAGCAGAAACGCAAGCCGACTTTCTACTGTAAGGATGGGGTGTTAAGGTATGACTTTGTAGAAGGAATGTGAAGCAGTTTTGGTTTCTCAGTGCCGGTCAGCCTAGGGCAATGAGGCAGATTTGCATGATATGTAGGACGTGAGAGAACACATTTCCTGGAGCTGTTGGAGAGCTGAGGAAATCTAGCTCTTCCAAGGAAGAGTGTAGTGTGTTGGCCTACACACAAAATACAAAGAGTGAATGGGAAAAGTTTCCGGGCCTGGATGTTTCTTAGTAGCCCAGTGGAGCCTGCCGGTACTGGGTGTTCTTGCAGGGAATAGGGTGCCCAGGCGAGGTCCTCAGGGCCTTGAAAAGCTTACTAACCTTAAAAGAAAACAGACCTGAAACTAATGCCTCAAGAACTCCTCTCCAAGCTTCCACTTCGGCAGGGCTATTCTAGGCTTTACCTTGAGGAGAGGACTCACGTCAAGTTTCCTTTTAGCTCTAGAGTGTCGCAGGCGAGGCTCCTACCCAGTCTATGAAAGCACCCTGTTGATGTAGAGAACACTCGTTCCCTTCCCAGAGCCCTGCCTACAGACACTAGAGACCCGTCCTAAAATTGTAATTTAGGTAGCTTCAAGGCAGCTTGAATGGAGCATTCAAAAGTGGTAAGCAAGGCTTGTGCCATAAGTTCCCCGGTTCCAGCGAACATGCAGCCTACCTCCTTGTGATTTCTACCAAGTAAATATACACTCTAGCTACACACTGGTCCCTTCCTTGAATAAAGTTTATTTGGCACGGAATTCTGCGTGTAGCCAACCGCCTCCCCTTGGGAGCGCTCTGGGTAGGCTATCGGGCTCTGCTTCTTCTAAAACCCTGGAGTGTAAGAGGAAGAACTGTGCTTTGGTTACAGCAGGAAAGCAAGCCGACTTTCTCCTGTAAGGATGGGGTCTTAAGGTTTGACTTTAAAGAAGGAATGCGTTGCAGTTTTGGTTTCTCAGTGCTGCTCAGCCTAGGGCAATGAGGGAGATTTGCATGACATATAGGAATTGAGAGAACACATTGCCTGGAGTTGTTGGAGAGCTGAGGAAATCTAGCTCTTCCAAGGAAGAGTGCAGTGTGTTGCCCTACACACAAAATACACAGTGACTGGGAAACGTTTCCGGGCCTGGATGTTTCTTAGTAGCCCAGTGGAGCCTGCTGATACTCGGTGCTCTTGCAGGGAATAGGGTGCCCACGAGAGGTCCTCGGTGTCTTGACAAGCTTACTAACCTTAAAAGAAAACAGACCTAAAACAAATGCCACAAGGAAACTGCTTCAAGCTCAGCTTCGGCAGGGCTAGTCAAGGCTTTACCTGGAGGAAAGAACTCACGTCAAGTTTCCTTTATCTCTAGGGCGTCTGAGGAGAGGCTCCCACCCAGGCTATGAAAGCACCCTGTTGATGCAGAGAACACTCGTTCCCTTCCCAGAGCCCTGCCTACAATGACTAAAGACTCGTCCTAAAACTGTTATTTAGGTAACTTCAAGGCACCATGCATGGAGCATTCAAAATGGGAAAGCAAGGCTTGTGCCATAAGGTCACCGTTTCCAGCGAACACGCGGCCTACTTACTTGTGATTTCTACCAAGTAAATATACACTCTAGCTAAACACTGGTCCCTTCCTTGAATAAAGTTTATTTGGCACGGAGTTCTGCGTGTAGCCAACAGCCTCCCCCAAGGAGCGCTCTAGGTAGGCTATCTGGCTTAGCTTCTTCTAAAACCCTGCAGTGTAAGAGGAAGATCTGTGCTTTGGTTACAGCAGAAACGCAAGCTGACTTTCTCCTGTAAGGATGGGGTCTTAAGGTATGACTTTGTAGAAGGAATGCGAAGCAGTTTTGGTTTCTCAGAGCTGCTCAGCCTAGGGCAATGAGGCAGATTTGCATGATATGTAGGACGTGAGAGAACACATTTCCTGGGGCTGTTGGAGAGCTGAAGAAATCTAGCTCTTCCAAGGAAGAGTGCAGTGTGTTGGCCTACACACAAAATACACAGAGTGACTGGGAAAGGTGTCCGGGCCTGGATGTTTCTTAGTAGCCCAGTGGAGACTGCCGTTACTCGGTGGTCTTCCAGGGAATAAGGTGCCCAGGCGAGGTCCTCGGTGTCCTGAAAAGCTTACTAACCTTAAAAGGAAACAGACCTGAAACTAATGCCTCAAGGACTCCGCTCCAAGCTTCCACTTCGGCAGGGCTATTCTAGGCTTTACCTTGAGGAAAGGACTCACGTCAAGTTTCCTTTTAGCTGTAGAGCGTCTGAGGAGAGGCTCCCACCCAGGCTATGAAAGCACCCTGTTGATGTAGAGAACACTCGTTCCCTTCCCAGAGCCTTGCCTACAGAGACTAGAGACCCATCCTAAAATTGTTATTTAGGCAGCTTCAAGGCAGCTTGAATGGAGCATTCAAAATGGGTAAGCAAGGCTTGTGCCATAAGTTCCCCGTTTCCAGCGAACATGCAGCCTACCTCCTTGTGATTTCTACCAAGTAAATATACACTCTAGCTACACACCGGTCCCTTCCTTGAATAAAGTTTATTTGGCACGTAATTCTGCGTGTAGCCAACCGCCTCCCCCAGGGATCGCTCTGGGTAGGCTATCGGGCTTAGCTTCTTCTAAAACCCTGGAGTGTAAGAGGAAGAACTGTGCTGTGGTTACAGCAGAAACGCAAGCCGACTTTCTACTGTAAGGATGGGGTGTTAAGGTATGACTTTGTAGAAGGAATGTGAAGCAGTTTTGGTTTCTCAGTGCCGGTCAGCCTAGGGCAATGAGGCAGATTTGCATGATATGTAGGACGTGAGAGAACACATTTCCTGGAGCTGTTGGAGAGCTGAGGAAATCTAGCTCTTCCAAGGAAGAGTGTAGTGTGTTGGCCTACACACAAAATACAAAGAGTGAATGGGAAAAGTTTCCGGGCCTGGATGTTTCTTAGTAGCCCAGTGGAGCCTGCCGGTACTGGGTGTTCTTGCAGGGAATAGGGTGCCCAGGCGAGGTCCTCAGGGCCTTGAAAAGCTTACTAACCTTAAAAGAAAACAGACCTGAAACTAATGCCTCAAGAACTCCTCTCCAAGCTTCCACTTCGGCAGGGCTATTCTAGGCTTTACCTTGAGGAGAGGACTCACGTCAAGTTTCCTTTTAGCTCTAGAGTGTCGCAGGCGAGGCTCCTACCCAGTCTATGAAAGCACCCTGTTGATGTAGAGAACACTCGTTCCCTTCCCAGAGCCCTGCCTACAGACACTAGAGACCCGTCCTAAAATTGTAATTTAGGTAGCTTCAAGGCAGCTTGAATGGAGCATTCAAAAGTGGTAAGCAAGGCTTGTGCCATAAGTTCCCCGGTTCCAGCGAACATGCAGCCTACCTCCTTGTGATTTCTACCAAGTAAATATACACTCTAGCTACACACTGGTCCCTTCCTTGAATAAAGTTTATTTGGCACGGAATTCTGCGTGTAGCCAACCGCCTCCCCTTGGGAGCGCTCTGGGTAGGCTATCGGGCTCTGCTTCTTCTAAAACCCTGGAGTGTAAGAGGAAGAACTGTGCTTTGGTTACAGCAGGAAAGCAAGCCGACTTTCTCCTGTAAGGATGGGGTCTTAAGGTTTGACTTTAAAGAAGGAATGCGTTGCAGTTTTGGTTTCTCAGTGCTGCTCAGCCTAGGGCAATGAGGGAGATTTGCATGACATATAGGAATTGAGAGAACACATTGCCTGGAGTTGTTGGAGAGCTGAGGAAATCTAGCTCTTCCAAGGAAGAGTGCAGTGTGTTGCCCTACACACAAAATACACAGTGACTGGGAAACGTTTCCGGGCCTGGATGTTTCTTAGTAGCCCAGTGGAGCCTGCTGATACTCGGTGCTCTTGCAGGGAATAGGGTGCCCACGAGAGGTCCTCGGTGTCTTGACAAGCTTACTAACCTTAAAAGAAAACAGACCTAAAACAAATGCCACAAGGAAACTGCTTCAAGCTCAGCTTCGGCAGGGCTAGTCAAGGCTTTACCTGGAGGAAAGAACTCACGTCAAGTTTCCTTTATCTCTAGGGCGTCTGAGGAGAGGCTCCCACCCAGGCTATGAAAGCACCCTGTTGATGCAGAGAACACTCGTTCCCTTCCCAGAGCCCTGCCTACAATGACTAAAGACTCGTCCTAAAACTGTTATTTAGGTAACTTCAAGGCACCATGCATGGAGCATTCAAAATGGGAAAGCAAGGCTTGTGCCATAAGGTCACCGTTTCCAGCGAACACGCGGCCTACTTACTTGTGATTTCTACCAAGTAAATATACACTCTAGCTAAACACTGGTCCCTTCCTTGAATAAAGTTTATTTGGCACGGAGTTCTGCGTGTAGCCAACAGCCTCCCCCAAGGAGCGCTCTAGGTAGGCTATCTGGCTTAGCTTCTTCTAAAACCCTGCAGTGTAAGAGGAAGATCTGTGCTTTGGTTACAGCAGAAACGCAAGCTGACTTTCTCCTGTAAGGATGGGGTCTTAAGGTATGACTTTGTAGAAGGAATGCGAAGCAGTTTTGGTTTCTCAGAGCTGCTCAGCCTAGGGCAATGAGGCAGATTTGCATGATATGTAGGACGTGAGAGAACACATTTCCTGGGGCTGTTGGAGAGCTGAAGAAATCTAGCTCTTCCAAGGAAGAGTGCAGTGTGTTGGCCTACACACAAAATACACAGAGTGACTGGGAAAGGTGTCCGGGCCTGGATGTTTCTTAGTAGCCCAGTGGAGACTGCCGTTACTCGGTGGTCTTCCAGGGAATAAGGTGCCCAGGCGAGGTCCTCGGTGTCCTGAAAAGCTTACTAACCTTAAAAGGAAACAGACCTGAAACTAATGCCTCAAGGACTCCGCTCCAAGCTTCCACTTCGGCAGGGCTATTCTAGGCTTTACCTTGAGGAAAGGACTCACGTCAAGTTTCCTTTTAGCTGTAGAGCGTCTGAGGAGAGGCTCCCACCCAGGCTATGAAAGCACCCTGTTGATGTAGAGAACACTCGTTCCCTTCCCAGAGCCTTGCCTACAGAGACTAGAGACCCGTCCTAAAATTGTTATTTAGGCAGCTTCAAGGCAGCTTGAATGGAGCATTCAAAATGGGTAAGCAAGGCTTGTGCCATAAGTTCCCCGTTTCCAGCGAACATGCAGCCTACCTCCTTGTGATTTCTACCAAGTAAATATACACTCTAGCTACACACCGGTCCCTTCCTTGAATAAAGTTTATTTGGCACGTAATTCTGCGTGTAGCCAACCGCCTCCCCCAGGGATCGCTCTGGGTAGGCTATCGGGCTTAGCTTCTTCTAAAACCCTGGAGTGTAAGAGGAAGAACTGTGCTGTGGTTACAGCAGAAACGCAAGCCGACTTTCTACTGTAAGGATGGGGTGTTAAGGTATGACTTTGTAGAAGGAATGTGAAGCAGTTTTGGTTTCTCAGTGCCGGTCAGCCTAGGGCAATGAGGCAGATTTGCATGATATGTAGGACGTGAGAGAACACATTTCCTGGAGCTGTTGGAGAGCTGAGGAAATCTAGCTCTTCCAAGGAAGAGTGTAGTGTGTTGGCCTACACACAAAATACAAAGAGTGAATGGGAAAAGTTTCCGGGCCTGGATGTTTCTTAGTAGCCCAGTGGAGCCTGCCGGTACTGGGTGTTCTTGCAGGGAATAGGGTGCCCAGGCGAGGTCCTCAGGGCCTTGAAAAGCTTACTAACCTTAAAAGAAAACAGACCTGAAACTAATGCCTCAAGAACTCCTCTCCAAGCTTCCACTTCGGCAGGGCTATTCTAGGCTTTACCTTGAGGAGAGGACTCACGTCAAGTTTCCTTTTAGCTCTAGAGTGTCGCAGGCGAGGCTCCTACCCAGTCTATGAAAGCACCCTGTTGATGTAGAGAACACTCGTTCCCTTCCCAGAGCCCTGCCTACAGACACTAGAGACCCGTCCTAAAATTGTAATTTAGGTAGCTTCAAGGCAGCTTGAATGGAGCATTCAAAAGTGGTAAGCAAGGCTTGTGCCATAAGTTCCCCGGTTCCAGCGAACATGCAGCCTACCTCCTTGTGATTTCTACCAAGTAAATATACACTCTAGATACACACTGGTCCCTTCCTTGAATAAAGTTTATTTGGCACGGAATTCTGCGTGTAGCCAACCGCCTCCCCTTGGGAGCGCTCTGGGTAGGCTATCGGGCTCTGCTTCTTCTAAAACCCTGGAGTGTAAGAGGAAGAACTGTGCTTTGGTTACAGCAGGAAAGCAAGCCGACTTTCTCCTGTAAGGATGGGGTCTTAAGGTTTGACTTTAAAGAAGGAATGCGTTGCAGTTTTGGTTTCTCAGTGCTGCTCAGCCTAGGGCAATGAGGGAGATTTGCATGACATATAGGAATTGAGAGAACACATTGCCTGGAGTTGTTGGAGAGCTGAGGAAATCTAGCTCTTCCAAGGAAGAGTGCAGTGTGTTGCCCTACACACAAAATACACAGTGACTGGGAAACGTTTCCGGGCCTGGATGTTTCTTAGTAGCCCAGTGGAGCCTGCTGGTACTCGGTGCTCTTGCAGGGAATAGGGTGCCCACGAGAGGTCCTCGGTGTCTTGACAAGCTTACTAACCTTAAAAGAAAACAGACCTAAAACAAATGCCACAAGGAAACTGCTTCAAGCTCAGCTTCGGCAGGGCTAGTCAAGGCTTTACCTGGAGGAAAGAACTCACGTCAAGTTTCCTTTATCTCTAGGGCGTTTGAGGAGAGGCTCCCACCCAGGCTATGAAAGCACCCTGTTGATGCAGAGAACACTCGTTCCCTTCCCAGAGCCCTGCCTACAATGACTAAAGACTCGTCCTAAAACTGTTATTTAGGTAACTTCAAGGCAGCATGCATGGAGCATTCAAAATGGGAAAGCAAGGCTTGTGCCATAAGGTCACCGTTTCCAGCGAACACGCGGCCTACTTACTTGTGATTTCTACCAAGTAAATATACACTCTAGCTAAACACTGGTCCCTTCCTTGAATAAAGTTTATTTGGCACGGAGTTCTGCGTGTAGCCAACAGCCTCCCCCAAGGAGCGCTCTAGGTAGGCTATCTGGCTTAGCTTCTTCTAAAACCCTGCAGTGTAAGAGGAAGATCTGTGCTTTGGTTACAGCAGAAACGCAAGCTGACTTTCTCCTGTAAGGATGGGGTCTTAAGGTATGACTTTGTAGAAGGAATGCGAAGCAGTTTTGGTTTCTCAGAGCTGCTCAGCCTAGGGCAATGAGGCAGATTTGCATGATATGTAGGACGTGAGAGAACACATTTCCTGGGGCTGTTGGAGAGCTGAAGAAATCTAGCTCTTCCAAGGAAGAGTGCAGTGTGTTGGCCTACACACAAAATACACAGAGTGACTGGGAAAGGTGTCCGGGCCTGGATGTTTCTTAGTAGCCCAGTGGAGACTGCCGTTACTCGGTGGTCTTCCAGGGAATAAGGTGCCCAGGCGAGGTCCTCGGTGTCCTGAAAAGCTTACTAACCTTAAAAGGAAACAGACCTGAAACTAATGCCTCAAGGACTCCGCTCCAAGCTTCCACTTCGGCAGGGCTATTCTAGGCTTTACCTTGAGGAAAGGACTCACGTCAAGTTTCCTTTTAGCTGTAGAGCGTCTGAGGAGAGGCTCCCACCCAGGCTATGAAAGCACCCTGTTGATGTAGAGAACACTCGTTCCCTTCCCAGAGCCTTGCCTACAGAGACTAGAGACCCGTCCTAAAATTGTTATTTAGGCAGCTTCAAGGCAGCTTGAATGGAGCATTCAAAATGGGTAAGCAAGGCTTGTGCCATAAGTTCCCCGTTTCCAGCGAACATGCAGCCTACCTCCTTGTGATTTCTACCAAGTAAATATACATTCTAGCTACACACCGGTCCCTTCCTTGAATAAAGTTTATTTGGCACGTAATTCTGCGTGTAGCCAACCGCCTCCCCCAGGGATCGCTCTGGGTAGGCTATCGGGCTTAGCTTCTTCTAAAACCCTGGAGTGTAAGAGGAAGAACTGTGCTGTGGTTACAGCAGAAACGCAAGCCGACTTTCGACTGTAAGGATGGGGTGTTAAGGTATGACTTTGTAGAAGGAATGTGAAGCAGTTTTGGTTTCTCAGTGCCGGTCAGCCTAGGGCAATGAGGCAGATTTGCATGATATGTAGGACGTGAGAGAACACATTTCCTGGAGCTGTTGGAGAGCTGAGGAAATCTAGCTCTTCCAAGGAAGAGTGTAGTGTGTTGGCCTACACACAAAATACAAAGAGTGAATGGGAAAAGTTTCCGGGCCTGGATGTTTCTTAGTAGCCCAGTGGAGCCTGCCGGTACTGGGTGTTCTTGCAGGGAATAGGGTGCCCAGGCGAGGTCCTCAGGGCCTTGAAAAGCTTACTAACCTTAAAAGAAAACAGACCTGAAACTAATGCCTCAAGAACTCCTCTCCAAGCTTCCACTTCGGCAGGGCTATTCTAGGCTTTACCTTGAGGAGAGGACTCACGTCAAGTTTCCTTTTAGCTCTAGAGTGTCGCAGGCGAGGCTCCTACCCAGTCTATGAAAGCACCCTGTTGATGTAGAGAACACTCGTTCCCTTCCCAGAGCCCTGCCTACAGACACTAGAGACCCGTCCTAAAATTGTAATTTAGGTAGCTTCAAGGCAGCTTGAATGGAGCATTCAAAAGTGGTAAGCAAGGCTTGTGCCATAAGTTCCCCGGTTCCAGCGAACATGCAGCCTACCTCCTTGTGATTTCTACCAAGTAAATATACACTCTAGCTACACACTGGTCCCTTCCTTGAATAAAGTTTATTTGGCACGGAATTCTGCGTGTAGCCAACCGCCTCCCCTTGGGAGCGCTCTGGGTAGGCTATCGGGCTCTGCTTCTTCTAAAACCCTGGAGTGTAAGAGGAAGAACTGTGCTTTGGTTACAGCAGGAAAGCAAGCCGACTTTCTCCTGTAAGGATGGGGTCTTAAGGTTTGACTTAAAGAAGGAATGCGTTGCAGTTTTGGTTTCTCAGTGCTGCTCAGCCTAGGGCAATGAGGGAGATTTGCATGACATATAGGAATTGAGAGAACACATTGCCTGGAGTTGTTGGAGAGCTGAGGAAATCTAGCTCTTCCAAGGAAGAGTGCAGTGTGTTGCCCTACACACAAAATACACAGTGACTGGGAAACGTTTCCGGACCTGGATGTTTCTTAGTAGCCCAGTGGAGCCTGCTGGTACTCGGTGCTCTTGCAGGGAATAGGGTGCCCACGAGAGGTCCTCGGTGTCTTGACAAGCTTACTAACCTTAAAAGAAAACAGACCTAAAACAAATGCCACAAGGAAACTGCTTCAAGCTCAGCTTCGGCAGGGCTAGTCAAGGCTTTACCTGGAGGAAAGAACTCACGTCAAGTTTCCTTTATCTCTAGGGCGTCTGAGGAGAGGCTCCCACCCAGGCTATGAAAGCACCCTGTTGATGCAGAGAACACTCGTTCCCTTCCCAGAGCCCTGCCTACAATGACTAAAGACTCGTCCTAAAACTGTTATTTAGGTAACTTCAAGGCAGCATGCATGGAGCATTCAAAATGGGAAAGCAAGGCTTGTGCCATAAGGTCACCGTTTCCAGCGAACACGCGGCCTACTTACTTGTGATTTCTACCAAGTAAATATACACTCTAGCTAAACACTGGTCCCTTCCTTGAATAAAGTTTATTTGGCACGGAGTTCTGCGTGTAGCCAACAGCCTCCCCCAAGGAGCGCTCTAGGTAGGCTATCTGGCTTAGCTTCTTCTAAAACCCTGCAGTGTAAGAGGAAGATCTGTGCTTTGGTTACAGCAGAAACGCAAGCTGACTTTCTCCTGTAAGGATGGGGTCTTAAGGTATGACTTTGTAGAAGGAATGCGAAGCAGTTTTGGTTTCTCAGAGCTGCTCAGCCTAGGGCAATGAGGCAGATTTGCATGATATGTAGGACGTGAGAGAACACATTTCCTGGGGCTGTTGGAGAGCTGAAGAAATCTAGCTCTTCCAAGGAAGAGTGCAGTGTGTTGGCCTACACACAAAATACACAGAGTGACTGGGAAAGGTGTCCGGGCCTGGATGTTTCTTAGTAGCCCAGTGGAGACTGCCGGTACTCGGTGGTCTTCCAGGGAATAAGGTGCCCAGGCGAGGTCCTCGGTGTCCTGAAAAGCTTACTAACCTTAAAAGGAAACAGACCTGAAACTAATGCCTCAAGGACTCCGCTCCAAGCTTCCACTTCGGCAGGGCTATTCTAGGCTTTACCTTGAGGAAAGGACTCACGTCAAGTTTCCTTTTAGCTGTAGAGCGTCTGAGGAGAGGCTCCCACCTAGGCTATGAAAGCACCCTGTTGATGTAGAGAACACTGGTTCCCTTCCCAGAGCCTTGCCTACAGAGACTAGAGACCCGTCCTAAAATTGTTATTTAGGCAGCTTCAAGGCAGCTTGAATGGAGCATTCAAAATGGGTAAGCAAGGCTTGTGCCATAAGTTCCCCGTTTCCAGCGAACATGCAGCCTACCTCCTTGTGATTTCTACCAAGTAAATATACACTCTAGCTACACACCGGTCCCTTCCTTGAATAAAGTTTATTTGGCACGTAATTCTGCGTGTAGCCAACCGCCTCCCCCAGGGATCGCTCTGTGTAGGCTATCGGGCTTAGCTTCTTCTAAAACCCTGGAGTGTAAGAGGAAGAACTGTGCTGTGGTTACAGCAGAAACGCAAGCCGACTTTCTACTGTAAGGATGGGGTGTTAAGGTATGACTTTGTAGAAGGAATGTGAAGCAGTTTTGGTTTCTCAGTGCCGGTCAGCCTAGGGCAATGAGGCAGATTTGCATGATATGTAGGACGTGAGAGAACACATTTCCTGGAGCTGTTGGAGAGCTGAGGAAATCTAGCTCTTCCAAGGAAGAGTGTAGTGTGTTGGCCTACACACAAAATACAAAGAGTGAATGGGAAAAGTTTCCGGGCCTGGATGTTTCTTAGTAGCCCAGTGGAGCCTGCCGGTACTGGGTGTTCTTGCAGGGAATAGGGTGCCCAGGCGAGGTCCTCAGGGCCTTGAAAAGCTTACTAACCTTAAAAGAAAACAGACCTGAAACTAATGCCTCAAGAACTCCTCTCCAAGCTTCCACTTCGGCAGGGCTATTCTAGGCTTTACCTTGAGGAGAGGACTCACGTCAAGTTTCCTTTTAGCTCTAGAGTGTCGCAGGCGAGGCTCCTACCTAGTCTATGAAAGCACCCTGTTGATGTAGAGAACACTCGTTCCCTTCCCAGAGCCTTGCCTACAGACACTAGAGACCCGTCCTAAAATTGTAATTTAGGTAGCTTCAAGGCAGCTTGAATGGAGCATTCAAAAGTGGTAAGCAAGGCTTGTGCCATAAGTTCCCCGGTTCCAGCGAACATGCAGCCTACCTCCTTGTGATTTCTACCAAGTAAATATACACTCTAGCTACACACTGGTCCCTTCCTTGAATAAAGTTTATTTGGCACGGAATTCTGCGTGTAGCCAACCGCCTCCCCTTGGGAGCGCTCTGGGTAGGCTATCGGGCTCTGCTTCTTCTAAAACCCTGGAGTGTAAGAGGAAGAACTGTGCTTTGGTTACAGCAGGAAAGAAAGCCGACTTTCTCCTGTAAGGATGGGGTCTTAAGGTTTGACTTTAAAGAAGGAATGCGTTGCAGTTTTGGTTTCTCAGTGCTGCTCAGCCTAGGGCAATGAGGGAGATTTGCATGACATATAGGAATTGAGAGAACACATTGCCTGGAGTTGTTGGAGAGCTGAGGAAATCTAGCTCTTCCAAGGAAGAGTGCAGTGTGTTGCCCTACACACAAAATACACAGTGACTGGGAAACGTTTCCGGGCCTGGATGTTTCTTAGTAGCCCAGTGGAGCCTGCTGGTACTCGGTGCTCTTGCAGGGAATAGGGTGCCCACGAGAGGTCCTCGGTGTCTTGACAAGCTTACTAACCTTAAAAGAAAACAGACCTAAAACAAATGCCACAAGGAAACTGCTTCAAGCTCAGCTTCGGCAGGGCTAGTCAAGGCTTTACCTGGAGGAAAGAACTCACGTCAAGTTTCCTTTATCTCTAGGGCGTCTGAGGAGAGGCTCCCACCCAGGCTATGAAAGCACCCTGTTGATGCAGAGAACACTCGTTCCCTTCCCAGAGCCCTGCCTACAATGACTAAAGACTCGTCCTAAAACTGTTATTTAGGTAACTTCAAGGCAGCATGCATGGAGCATTCAAAATGGGAAAGCAAGTCTTGTGCCATAAGGTCACCGTTTCCAGCGAACACGCGGCCTACTTACTTGTGATTTCTACCAAGTAAATATACACTCTAGCTAAACACTGGTCCCTTCCTTGAATAAAGTTTATTTGGCACGGAGTTCTGCGTGTAGCCAACAGCCTCCCCCAAGGAGCGCTCTAGGTAGGCTATCTGGCTTAGCTTCTTCTAAAACCCTGCAGTGTAAGAGGAAGATCTGTGCTTTGGTTACAGCAGAAACGCAAGCTGACTTTCTCCTGTAAGGATGGGGTCTTAAGGTATGACTTTGTAGAAGGAATGCGAAGCAGTTTTGGTTTCTCAGAGCTGCTCAGCCTAGGGCAATGAGGCAGATTTGCATGATATGTAGGACGTGAGAGAACACATTTCCTGGGGCTGTTGGAGAGCTGAGGAAATCTAGCTCTTCCAAGGAAGAGTGCAGTGTGTTGGCCTACACACAAAATACACAGAGTGACTGGGAAAGGTGTCCGGGCCTGGATGTTTCTTAGTAGCCCAGTGGAGACTGCCGGTACTCGGTGGTCTTCCAGGGAATAAGGTGCCCAGGCGAGGTCCTCGGTGTCCTGAAAAGCTTACTAACCTTAAAAGGAAACAGACCTGAAACTAATGCCTCAAGGACTCCGCTCCAAGCTTCCACTTCGGCAGGGCTATTCTAGGCTTTACCTTGAGGAAAGGACTCACGTCAAGTTTCCTTTTAGCTGTAGAGCGTCTGAGGAGAGGCTCCCACCCAGGCTATGAAAGCACCCTGTTGATGTAGAGAACACTGGTTCCCTTCCCAGAGCCTTGCCTACAGAGACTAGAGACCCGTCCTAAAATTGTTATTTAGGCAGCTTCAAGGCAGCTTGAATGGAGCATTCAAAATGGGTAAGCAAGGCTTGTGCCATAAGTTCCCCGTTTCCAGCGAACATGCAGCCTACCTCCTTGTGATTTCTACCAAGTAAATATACACTCTAGCTACACACTGGTCCCTTCCTTGAATAAAGTTTATTTGGCACGGAATTCTGCGTGTAGCCATCCGCCTCCCCTTGGGAGCGCTCTGGGTAGGCTATCGGGCTCTGCTTCTTCTAAAACCCTGGAGTGTAAGAGGAAGAACTGTGCTTTGGTTACAGCAGGAAAGCAAGCCGACTTTCTCCTGTAAGGATGGGGTCTTAAGGTTTGACTTTAAAGAAGGAATGCGTTGCAGTTTTGGTTTCTCAGTGCTGCTCAGCCTAGGGCAATGAGGGAGATTTGCATGACATATAGGAATTGAGAGAACACATTTCCTGGAGTTGTTGGAGAGCTGAGGAAATCTAGCTCTTCCAAGGAAGAGTGCAGTGTGTTGCCCTACACACAAAATACACAGTGACTGGGAAACGTTTCCGGGCCTGGATGTTTCTTAGTAGCCCAGTGGAGCCTGCTGGTACTCGGTGCTCTTGCAGGGAATAGGGTGCCCACGAGAGGTCCTCGGTGTCTTGACAAGCTTACTAACCTTAAAAGAAAACAGACCTAAAACAAATGCCACAAGGAAACTGCTTCAAGCTCAGCTTCGGCAGGGCTAGTCAAGGCTTTACCTGGAGGAAAGAACTCACGTCAAGTTTCCTTTATCTCTAGGGCGTCTGAGGAGAGGCTCCCACCCAGGCTATGAAAGCACCCTGTTGATGCAGAGAACACTCGTTCCCTTCCCAGAGCCCTGCCTACAATGACTAAAGACTGGTCCTAAAACTGTTATTTCGGTAACTTCAAGGCAGCATGCATGGAGCATTCAAAATGGGAAAGCAAGGCTTGTGCCATAAGGTCACCGTTTCCAGCGAACACGCGGCCTACCTACTTGTGATTTCTACCAAGTAAATATACACTCTAGCTAAACACTGGTCCCTTCCTTGAATAAAGTTTATTTGGCACGGAGTTCTGCGTGTAGCCAACAGCCTCCCCCAAGGAGCGCTCTAGGTAGGCTATCTGGCTTAGCTACTTCTAAAACCCTGCAGTGTAAGAGGAAGATCTGTGCTTTGGTTACAGCAGAAACGCAAGCTGACTTTCTCCTGTAAGGATGGGGTCTTAAGGTATGACTTTGTAGAAGGAATGCGAAGCAGTTTTGGTTTCTCAGAGCTGCTCAGCCTAGGGCAATGAGGCAGATTTGCATGATATGTAGGACGTGAGAGAACACATTTCCTGGGGCTGTTGGAGAGCTGAGGAAATCTAGCTCTTCCAAGGAAGAGTGCAGTGTGTTGGCCTACACACAAAATACACAGAGTGACTGGGAAAGGGGTCCGGGCCTGGATGTTTCTTAGTAGCCCAGTGGAGACTGCCGGTACTCGGTGGTCTTCCAGGGAATAAGGTGCCCAGGCGAGGTCCTCGGTGTCCTGAAAAGCTTACTAACCTTAAAAGGAAACAGACCTGAAACTAATGCCTCAAGGACTCCGCTCCAAGCTTCCACTTCGGCAGGGCTATTCTAGGCTTTACCTTGAGGAAAGGACTCACGTCAAGTTTCCTTTTAGCTGTAGAGCGTCTGAGGAGAGGCTCCCACCCAGGCTATGAAAGCACCCTGTTGATGAAGAGAACACTCGTTCCCTTCCCAGAGCCTTGCCTACAGAGACTAGAGACTCGTCCTAAAATTGTTATTTAGGCAGCTTCAAGGCAGCTTGAATGGAGCATTCAAAATGGGTAAGCAAGGCTTGTGCCATAAGTTCCCCGTTTCCAGCGAACATGCAGCCTACCTCCTTGTGATTTCTACCAAGTAAATATACACTCTAGCTACACACTGGTCCCTTCCTTGAATAAAGTTTATTTGGCACGTAATTCTGCGTGTAGCCAACCGCCTCCCCCAGGGATCGCTCTGGGTAGGCTATCGGGCTTAGCTTCTTCTAAAACCCTGGAGTGTAAGAGGAAGAACTGTGCTGTGGTTACAGCAGAAACGCAAGCCGACTTTCTACTGTAAGGATGAGGTGTTAAGGTGTGACTTTGTAGAAGGAATGTGAAGCAGTTTTGGTTTCTCAGTGCCGGTCAGCCTAGGGCAATGAGGCAGATTTGCATGATATGTAGGACGTGAGAGAACACATTTCCTGGAGCTGTTGGAGAGCTGAGGAAATCTAGCTCTTCCAAGGAAGAGTGTAGTGTGTTGGCCTACACACAAAATACAAAGAGTGAATGGGAAAAGTTTCTGGGCCTGGATGTTTCTTAGTAGCCCAGTGGAGCCTGCCGGTACTGGGTGTTCTTGCAGGGAATAGGGTGCCCAGGCGAGGTCCTCAGGGCCTTGAAAAGCTTACTAACCTTAAAAGAAAACAGACCTGAAACTAATGCCTCAAGAACTCCTCTCCAAGCTTCCACTTCGGCAGGGCTATTCTAGGCTTTACCTTGAGGAGAGGACTCACGTCAAGTTTCCTTTTAGCTCTAGAGTGTCGCAGGCGAGGCTCCTACCCAGTCTATGAAAGCACCCTGTTGATGTAGAGAACACTCGTTCCCTTCCCAGAGCCCTGCCTACAGACACTAGAGACCCGTCCTAAAATTGTAATTTAGGTAGCTTCAAGGCAGCTTGAATGGAGCATTCAAAAGTGGTAAGCAAGGCTTGTGCCATAAGTTCCCCGTTTCCAGCGAACATGCAGCCTACCTCCTTGTGATTTCTACCAAGTAAATATACACTCTAGCTACACACTGGTCCCTTCCTTGAATAAAGTTTATTTGGCACGGAATTCTGCGTGTAGCCAACCGCCTCCCCTTGGGAGCGCTCTGGGTAGGCTATCGGGCTCTGCTTCTTCTAAAACCCTGGAGTGTAAGAGGAAGAACTGTGCTTTGGTTACAGCAGGAAAGCAAGCCGACTTTCTCCTGTAAGGATGGGGTCTTAAGGTTTGACTTTAAAGAAGGAATGCGTTGCAGTTTTGGTTTCTCAGTGCTGCTCAGCCTAGGGCAATGAGGGAGATTTGCATGACATATAGGAATTGAGAGAACACATTGCCTGGAGTTGTTGGAGAGCTGAGGAAATCTAGCTCTTCCAAGGAAGAGTGCAGTGTGTTGCCCTACACACAAAATACACAGTGACTGGGAAACGTTTCCGGGCCTGGATGTTTCTTAGTAGCCCAGTGGAGCCTGCTGGTACTCGGTGCTCTTGCAGGGAATAGGGTGCCCACGAGAGGTCCTCGGTGTCTTGACAAGCTTACTAACCTTAAAAGAAAACAGACCTAAAACAAATGCCACAAGGAAACTGCTTCAAGCTCAGCTTCGGCAGGGCTAGTCAAGGCTTTACCTGGAGGAAAGAACTCACGTCAAGTTTCCTTTATCTCTAGGGCGTCTGAGGAGAGGCTCCCACCCAGGCTATGAAAGCACCCTGTTGATGCAGAGAACACTCGTTCCCTTCCCAGAGCCCTGCCTACAATGACTAAAGACTCGTCCTAAAACTGTTATTTAGGTAACTTCAAGGCAGCATGCATGGAGCATTCAAAATGGGAAAGCAAGGCTTGTGCCATAAGGTCACCGTTTCCAGCGAACACGCGGCCTACCTACTTGTGATTTCTACCAAGTAAATATACACTCTAGCTAAACACTGGTCCCTTCCTTGAATAAAGTTTATTTGGCACGGAGTTCTGCGTGTAGCCAACAGCCTCCCCCAAGGAGCGCTCTAGGTAGGCTATCTGGCTTAGCTTCTTCTAAAACCCTGCAGTGTAAGAGGAAGATCTGTGCTTTGGTTACAGCAGAAACGCAAGCTGACTTTCTCCTGTAAGGATGGGGTCTTAAGGTATGACTTTGTAGAAGGAATGCGAAGCAGTTTTGGTTTCTCAGAGCTGCTCAGCCTAGGGCAATGAGGCAGATTTGCATGATATGTAGGACGTGAGAGAACACATTTCTTGGGGCTGTTGGAGAGCTGAAGAAATCTAGCTCTTCCAAGGAAGAGTGCAGTGTGTTGGCCTACACACAAAATACACAGAGTGATGGGAAAGGTGTCCGGGCCTGGATGTTTCTTAGTAGCCCAGTGGAGACTGCCGGTACTCGGTGGTCTTCCAGGGAATAAGGTGCCCAGGCGAGGTCCTCGGTGTCCTGAAAAGCTTACTAACCTTAAAAGGAAACAGACCTGAAACTAATGCCTCAAGGACTCCGCTCCAAGCTTCCACTTCGGCAGGGCTATTCTAGGCTTTACCTTGAGGAAAGGACTCACGTCAAGTTTCCTTTTAGCTGTAGAGCGTCTGAGGAGAGGCTCCCACCCAGGCTATGAAAGCACCCTGTTGATGTAGAGAACACTCGTTCCCTTCCCAGAGCCTTGCGTACAGAGACTAGAGACTCGTCCTAAAATTGTTATTTAGGCAGCTTCAAGGCAGCTTGAATGGAGCATTCAAAATGGGTAAGCAAGGGGCTTCCCTGGTGGCGCAGTGGTTGAGAATCTGCCTGCCAATGCAGGGGACACGGGTTCGAGCACTGGTCTGGGAAGATCCCACATGCCACGGAGCAACTGGGCCCGTGAGCCACAACTACTGAGCCTGCGCGTCTGGAGCCTGTGCTCCGCAACGAGAGAGGCCGCGATGGTGAGAGGCCCGCGCACCGCGATGAGGAGTGGTCCCCACTTGCCACAATTAGAGAAAGCCCTCGCAGAGAAACGAAGACCCAACACAGTCATAAATAAATAAATAAATAAAAGAACGTGAATTTCTTAAAAAAAAAAAAAAAAAAAAAAAAATGGGTAAGCAAGGCTTGTGCCATAAGTTCCCCGTTTCCAGCGAACATGCAGCCTACCTCCTTGTGATTTCTACCAAGTAAATATACACTCTAGCTACACACTGGTCCCTTCCTTGAATAAAGTTTATTTGGCACGTAATTCTGCGTGTAGCCAACCGCCTCCCCCAGGGATCGCTCTGGGTAGGCTATCGGGCTTAGCTTCTTCTAAAACCCTGGAGTGTAAGAGGAAGAACTGTGCTGTGGTTACAGCAGAAACGCAAGCCGACTTTCTACTGTAAGGATGGGGTGTTAAGGTATGACTTTGTAGAAGGAATGTGAAGCAGTTTTGGTTTCTCAGTGCCGGTCAGCCTAGGGCAATGAGGCAGATTTGCATGATATGTAGGACGTTAGAGAACACATTTCCTGGAGCTGTTGGAGAGCTGAGGAAATCTAGCTCTTCCAAGGAAAAGTGTAGTGTGTTGGCCTACACACAAAATACAAAGAGTGAATGGGAAAAGTTTCCGGGCCTGGATGTTTCTTAGTAGCCCAGTGGAGCCTGCCGGTACTGGGTGTTCTTGCAGGGAATAGGGTGCCCAGGCGAGGTCCTCAGGGCCTTGAAAAGCTTACTAACCTTAAAAGAAAACAGACCTGAAACTAATGCCTCAAGCACTCCGCTCCAAACTTCCACTTCGGCTGGGCTATTCTAGGCTTTACCTTGAGGAGAGGACTCACGTCAAGTTTCCTTTTAGCTCTAGAGTGTCTCAGGCGAGGCTCCTACCCAGTCTATGAAAGCACCCTGTTGATGTAGAGAACACTCGTTCCCTTCCCAGAGCCCTGCCTACAGACACTAGAGACCCGTCCTAAAATTGTAATTTAGGTAGCTTCAAGGCAGCTTGAATGGAGCATTCAAAAGTGGTAAGCACGGCTTGTGCCATAAGTTCCCCGTTTCCAGCGAACATGCAGCCTACCTCCTTGTGATTTCTACCAAGTAAATATACACTCTAGCTACACACTGGGCCCTTCCTTGAATAAAGTTTATTTGGCACGGAATTCTGCGTGTAGCCAACCGCCTCCCCTTGGGATCGCTCTGGGTAGGCTATCGGGCTCTGCTTCTTCTAAAACCCTGGAGTGTAAGAGGAAGAACTGTGCTTTGGTTACAGCAGGAAAGCAAGCCGACTTTCTCCTGTAAGGATGGGGTCTTAAGGTTTGACTTTAAAGAAGGAATGCGTTGCAGTTTTGGTTTCTCAGTGCTGCTCAGCCTAGGGCAATGAGGGAGATTTGCATGACATATAGGAATTGAGAGAACACATTGCCTGGAGTTGTTGGAGAGCTGAGGAAATCTAGCTCTTCCAAGGAAGAGTGCAGTGTGTTGCCCTACACACAAAATACACAGTGACTGGGAAACGTTTCCGGGCCTGGATGTTTCTTAGTAGCCCAGTGGAGCCTGCTGGTACTCGGTGCTCTTGCAGGGAATAGGGTGCCCACGAGAGGTCCTCGGTGTCTTGACAAGCTTACTAACCTTAAAAGAAAACAGACCTAAAACAAATGCAACAAGGAAACTGCTTCAAGCTCACCTTCGGCAGGGCTAGTCAAGGCTTTACCTGGAGGAAAGAACTCACGTCAAGTTTCCTTTATCTCTAGGGCGTCTGAGGAGAGGCTCCCACCCAGGCTATGAAAGCACCCTGTTGATGCAGAGAACACTCGTTCCCTTCCCAGAGCCCTGCCTACAATGACTAAAGACTCGTCCTAAAACTGTTATTTAGGTAACTTCAAGGCAGCATGCATGGAGCATTCAAAATGGGAAAGTAAGGCTTGTGCCATAAGGTCACCGTTTCCAGCGAACACGCGGCCTACCTCCTTGTGATTTCTACCAAGTAAATATACACTCTAGCTACACACCGGTCCCTTCCTTGAATAAAGTTTATTTGGCACGTAATTCTGCGTGTAGCCAACCGCCTCCCCCAGGGATCGCTCTGGGTAGGCTATCGGGCTTAGCTTCTTCTAAAACCCTGGAGTGTAAGAGGAAGAACTGTGCTGTGGTTACAGCAGAAACGCAAGCCGACTTTCTACTGTAAGGATGGGGTGTTAAGGTATGACTTTGTAGAAGGAATGTGAAGCAGTTTTGGTTTCTCAGTGCCGGTCAGCCTAGGGCAATGAGGCAGATTTGCATGATATGTAGGACGTTAGAGAACACATTTCCTGGAGCTGTTGGAGAGCTGAGGAAATCTAGCTCTTCCAAGGAAAAGTGTAGTGTGTTGGCCTACACACAAAATACAAAGAGTGAATGGGAAAAGTTTCCGGGCCTGGATGTTTCTTAGTAGCCCAGTGGAGCCTGCCGGTACTGGGTGTTCTTGCAGGGAATAGGGTGCCCAGGCGAGGTCCTCAGGGCCTTGAAAAGCTTACTAACCTTAAAAGAAAACAGACCTGAAACTAATGCCTCAAGCACTCCGCTCCAAACTTCCACTTCGGCTGGGCTATTCTAGGCTTTACCTTGAGGAGAGGACTCACGTCAAGTTTCCTTTTAGCTCTAGAGTGTCTCAGGCGAGGCTCCTACCCAGTCTATGAAAGCACCCTGTTGATGTAGAGAACACTCGTTCCCTTCCCAGAGCCCTGCCTACAGACACTAGAGACCCGTCCTAAAATTGTAATTTAGGTAGCTTCAAGGCAGCTTGAATGGAGCATTCAAAAGTGGTAAGCACGGCTTGTGCCATAAGTTCCCCGTTTCCAGCGAACATGCAGCCTACCTCCTTGTGATTTCTACCAAGTAAATATACACTCTAGCTACACACTGGGCCCTTCCTTGAATAAAGTTTATTTGGCACGGAATTCTGCGTGTAGCCAACCGCCTCCCCTTGGGATCGCTCTGGGTAGGCTATCGGGCTCTGCTTCTTCTAAAACCCTGGAGTGTAAGAGGAAGAACTGTGCTTTGGTTACAGCAGGAAAGCAAGCCGACTTTCTCCTGTAAGGATGGGGTCTTAAGGTTTGACTTTAAAGAAGGAATGCGTTGCAGTTTTGGTTTCTCAGTGCTGCTCAGCCTAGGGCAATGAGGGAGATTTGCATGACATATAGGAATTGAGAGAACACATTGCCTGGAGTTGTTGGAGAGCTGAGGAAATCTAGCTCTTCCAAGGAAGAGTGCAGTGTGTTGCCCTACACACAAAATACACAGTGACTGGGAAACGTTTCCGGGCCTGGATGTTTCTTAGTAGCCCAGTGGAGCCTGCTGGTACTCGGTGCTCTTGCAGGGAAGAGGGTGCCCACGAGAGGTCCTCGGTGTCTTGACAAGCTTACTAACCTTAAAAGAAAACAGACCTAAAACAAATGCCACAAGGAAACTGCTTCAAGCTCAGCTTCGGCAGGGCTAGTCAAGGCTTTACCTGGAGGAAAGAACTCACGTCAAGTTTCCTTTATCTCTAGGGCGTCTGAGGAGAGGCTCCCACCCAGGCTATGAAAGCACCCTGTTGATGCAGAGAACACTCGTTCCCTTCCCAGAGCCCTGCCTACAATGACTAAAGACTCGTCCTAAAACTGTTATTTAGGTAACTTCAAGGCAGCATGCATGGAGCATTCAAAATGGGAAAGTAAGGCTTGTGCCATAAGGTCACCTTTTCCAGCGAACACGCGGCCTACCTCCTTGTGATTTCTACCAAGTAAATATACACTCTAGCTACACACTGGTCCCTTCCTTGAATAAAGTTTATTTGGCACGTAATTCTGCGTGTAGCCAACCGCCTCCCCCAGGGATCGCTCTGGGTAGGCTATCGGGCTTAGCTTCTTCTAAAACCCTGGAGTGTAAGAGGAAGAACTGTGCTGTGGTTACAGCAGAAACGCAAGCCGACTTTCTACTGTAAGGATGGGGTGTTAAGGTATGACTTTGTAAAAGGAATGTGAAGCAGTTTTGGTTTCTCAGTGCCGGTCAGCCTAGGGCAATGAGGCAGATTTGCATGATATGTAGGACGTGAGAGAACACATTTCCTGGAGCTGTTGGAGAGCTGAGGAAATCTAGCTCTTCCAAGGAAGAGTGTAGTGTGTTGGCCTACACACAAAATACAAAGAGTGAATGGGAAAAGTTTCCGGGCCTGGATGTTTCTTAGTAGCCCAGTGGAGCCTGCCGGTACTGGGTGTTCTTGCAGGGAATAGGGTGCCCAGGCGAGGTCCTCAGGGCCTTGAAAAGCTTACTAACCTTAAAAGAAAACAGACCTGAAACTAATGCCTCAAGCACTCCGCTCCAAGCTTCCACTTCGGCAGGGCTATTCTAGGCTTTACCTTGAGGAGAGGACTCACGTCAAGTTTCCTTTTAGCTCTAGAGTGTCGAAGGCGAGGCTCCTACCCAATCTATGAAAGCACCCTGTTGATGTAGAGAACACTCATTCCCTTCCCAGAGCCCTGCCTACAGACACTAGAGACCCGTCCTAAAATTGTAATTTAGGTAGCTTCAAGGCAGCTTGAATGGAGCATTCAAAAGTGGTAAGCAAGGCTTGTGCCATAAGTTCCCCGTTTCCAGCGAACATGCAGCCTACCTCCTTGTGATTTCTACCAAGTAAATATACACTCTAGCTACACACTGGTCCCTTCCTTGAATAAAGTTTATTTGGCACGGAATTCTGCGTGTAGCCAACCGCCTCCCCTTGGGAGCGCTCTGGGTAGGCTATCGGGCTCTGCTTCTTCTAAAACCCTGGAGTGTAAGAGGAAGAACTGTGCTTTGGTTACAGCAGGAAAGCAAGCCGACTTTCTCCTGTAAGGATGGGGTCTTAAGGTTTGACTTTAAAGAAGGAATGCGTTGCAGTTTTGGTTTCTCAGTGCTGCTCAGCCTAGGGCAATGAGGGAGATTTGCATGACATATAGGAATTGAGAGAACACATTGCCTGGAGTTGTTGGAGAGCTGAGGAAATCTAGCTCTTCCAAGGAAGAGTGCAGTGTGTTGCCCTACACACAAAATACACAGTGACTGGGAAACGTTTCCGGGCCTGGATGTTTCTTAGTAGCCCAGTGGAGCCTGCTGGTACTCGGTGCTCTTGCAGGGAATAGGGTGCCCACGAGAGGTCCTCGGTGTCTTGACAAGCTTACTAACCTTAAAAGAAAACAGACCTAAAACAAATGCCACAAGGAAACTGCTTCAAGCTCAGCTTCGGTAGGGCTAGTCAAGGCTTTACCTGGAGGAAAGAACTCACGTCAAGTTTCCTTTATCTCTAGGGCGTCTGAGGAGAGGCTCCCACCCAGGCTATGAAAGCACCCTGTTGATGCAGAGAACACTCGTTCCCTTCCCAGAGCCCTGCCTACAATGACTAAAGACTCGTCCTAAAACTGTTATTTAGGTAACTTCAAGGCAGCATGCATGGAGCATTCAAAATGGGAAAGCAAGGCTTGTGCCATAAGGTCACCGTTTCCAGCGAACACGCGGCCTACCTACTTGTGATTTCTACCAAGTAAATATACACTCTAGCTAAACACTGGTCCCTTCCTTGAATAAAGTTTATTTGGCACGGAGTTCTGCGTGTAGCCAACAGCCTCCCCCAAGGAGCGCTCTACGTAGGCTATCTGGCTTAGCTTCTTCTAAAACCCTGCAGTGTAAGAGGAAGATCTGTGCTTTGGTTACAGCAGAAATGCAAGCTGACTTTCTCCTGTAAGGATGGGGTCTTAAGGTATGACTTTGTAGAAGGAATGCGAAGCAGTTTTGGTTTCTCAGAGCTGCTCAGCCTAGGGCAATGAGGCAGATTTGCATGATATGTAGGACGTGAGAGAACACATTTCCTGGGGCTGTTGGAGAGCTGAGGAAATCTAGCTCTTCCAAGGAAGAGTGCAGTGTGTTGGCCTACACACAAAATACACAGAGTGACTGGGAAAGGTGTCCGGGCCTGGATGTTTCTTAGTAGCCCAGTGGAGACTGCCGGTACTCGGTGGTCTTCCAGGGAATAAGGTGCCCAGGCGAGGTCCTCGGTGTCCTGAAAAGCTTACTAACCTTAAAAGGAAACAGACCTGAAACTAATGCCTCAAGGACTCCGCTCCAAGCTTCCACTTCGGCAGGGCTATTCTAGGCTTTACCTTGAGGAAAGGACTCACGTCAAGTTTCCTTTTAGCTGTAGAGCGTCTGAGGAGAGGCTCCCACCCAGGCTATGAAAGCACCCTGTTGATGTAGAGAACACTCGTTCCCTTCCCAGAGCCTTGCCTACAGAGACTAGAGACTCGTCCTAAAATTGTTATTTAGGCAGCTTCAAGGCAGCTTGAATGGAGCATTCAAAATGGGTAAGCAAGGCTTGTGCCATAAGTTCCCCGTTTCCAGCGAACATGCAGCCTACCTCCTTGTGATTTCTACCAAGTAAATATACACTCTAGCTACACACTGGTCCCTTCCTTGAATAAAGTTTATTTGGCACGTAATTCTGCGTGTAGCCAACCGCCTCCCCCAGGGATCGCTCTGGGTAGGCTATCGGGCTTAGCTTCTTCTAAAACCCTGGAGTGTAAGAGGAAGAACTGTGCTGTGGTTACAGCAGAAACGCAAGCCGACTTTCTACTGTAAGGATGAGGTGTTAAGGTATGACTTTGTAGAAGGAATGTGAAGCAGTTTTGGTTTCTCAGTGCCGGTCAGCCTAGGGCAATGAGGCAGATTTGCATGATATGTAGGACGTGAGAGAACACATTTCCTGGAGCTGTTGGAGAGCTGAGGAAATCTAGCTCTTCCAAGGAAGAGTGTAGTGTGTTGGCCTACACACAAAATACAAAGAGTGAATGGGAAAAGTTTCCGGGCCTGGATGTTTCTTAGTAGCCCAGTGGAGCCTGCCGGTACTGGGTGTTCTTGCAGGGAATAGGGTGCCCAGGCGAGGTCCTCAGGGCCTTGAAAAGCTTACTAACCTTAAAAGAAAACAGACCTGAAACTAATGCCTCAAGAACTCCTCTCCAAGCTTCCACTTCGGCAGGGCTATTCTAGGCTTTACCTTGAGGAGAGGACTCACGTCAAGTTTCCTTTTAGCTCTAGAGTGTCGCAGGCGAGGCTCCTACCCAGTCTATGAAAGCACCCTGTTGATGTAGAGAACACTCGTTCCCTTCCCAGAGCCCTGCCTACAGACACTAGAGACCCGTCCTAAAATTGTAATTTAGGTAGCTTCAAGGCAGCTTGAATGGAGCATTCAAAAGTGGTAAGCACGGCTTGTGCCATAAGTTCCCCGTTTCCAGCGAACATGCAGCCTACCTCCTTGTGATTTCTACCAAGTAAATATACACTCTAGCTACACACTGGTCCCTTCCTTGAATAAAGTTTATTTGGCACGGAATTCTGCGTGTAGCCAACCGCCTCCCCTTGGGATCGCTCTGGGTAGGCTATCGGGCTCTGCTTCTTCTAAAACCCTGGAGTGTAAGAGGAAGAACTGTGCTTTGGTTACAGCAGGAAAGCAAGCCGACTTTCTCCTGTAAGGATGGGGTCTTAAGGTTTGACTTTAAAGAAGGAATGCGTTGCAGTTTTGGTTTCTCAGTGCTGCTCAGCCTAGGGCAATGAGGGAGATTTGCATGACATATAGGAATTGAGAGAACACATTGCCTGGAGTTGTTGGAGAGCTGAGGAAATCTAGCTCTTCCAAGGAAGAGTGCAGTGTGTTGCCCTACACACAAAATACACAGTGACTGGGAAACGTTTCCGGGCCTGGATGTTTCTTAGTAGCCCAGTGGAGCCTGCTGGTACTCGGTGCTCTTGCAGGGAAGAGGGTGCCCACGAGAGGTCCTCGGTGTCTTGACAAGCTTACTAACCTTAAAAGAAAACAGACCTAAAACAAATGCCACAAGGAAACTGCTTCAAGCTCAGCTTCGGCAGGGCTAGTCAAGGCTTTACCTGGAGGAAAGAACTCACGTCAAGTTTCCTTTATCTCTAGGGCGTCTGAGGAGAGGCTCCCACCCAGGCTATGAAAGCACCCTGTTGATGCAGAGAACACTCGTTCCCTTCCCAGAGCCCTGCCTACAATGACTAAAGACTCGTCCTAAAACTGTTATTTAGGTAACTTCAAGGCAGCATGCATGGAGCATTCAAAATGGGAAAGTAAGGCTTGTGCCATAAGGTCACCTTTTCCAGCGAACACGCGGCCTACCTCCTTGTGATTTCTACCAAGTAAATATACACTCTAGCTACACACTGGTCCCTTCCTTGAATAAAGTTTATTTGGCACGTAATTCTGCGTGTAGCCAACCGCCTCCCCCAGGGATCGCTCTGGGTAGGCTATCGGGCTTAGCTTCTTCTAAAACCCTGGAGTGTAAGAGGAAGAACTGTGCTGTGGTTACAGCAGAAACGCAAGCCGACTTTCTACTGTAAGGATGGGGTGTTAAGGTATGACTTTGTAAAAGGAATGTGAAGCAGTTTTGGTTTCTCAGTGCCGGTCAGCCTAGTGCAATGAGGCAGATTTGCATGATATGTAGGACGTGAGAGAACACATTTCCTGGAGCTGTTGGAGAGCTGAGGAAATCTAGCTCTTCCAAGGAAGAGTGTAGTGTGTTGGCCTACACACAAAATACAAAGAGTGAATGGGAAAAGTTTCCGGGCCTGGATGTTTCTTAGTAGCCCAGTGGAGCCTGCCGGTACTGGGTGTTCTTGCAGGGAATAGGGTGCCCAGGCGAGGTCCTCAGGGCCTTGAAAAGCTTACTAACCTTAAAAGAAAACAGACCTGAAACTAATGCCTCAAGCACTCCGCTCCAAGCTTCCACTTCTGCAGGGCTATTCTAGGCTTTACCTTGAGGAGAGGACTCACGTCAAGTTTCCTTTTAGCTCTAGAGTGTCGCAGGCGAGGCTCCTACCCAATCTATGAAAGCACCCTGTTGATGTAGAGAACACTCGTTCCCTTCCCAGAGCCCTGCCTACAGACACTAGAGACCCGTCCAAAAATTGTAATTTAGGTAGCTTCAAGGCAGCTTGAATGGAGCATTCAAAAGTGGTAAGCAAGGCTTGTGCCATAAGTTCCCCGTTTCCAGCGAACATGCAGCCTACCTCCTTGTGATTTCTACCAAGTAAATATACACTCTAGCTACACACTGGTCCCTTCCTTGAATAAAGTTTATTTGGCACGGAATTCTGCGTGTAGCCAACCGCCTCCCCTTGGGAGCGCTCTGGGTAGGCTATCGGGCTCTGCTTCTTCTAAAACCCTGGAGTGTAAGAGGAAGAACTGTGCTTTGGTTACAGCAGGAAAGAAAGCCGACTTTCTCCTGTAAGGATGGGGTCTTAAGGTTTGACTTTAAAGAAGGAATGCGTTGCAGTTTTGGTTTCTCAGTGCTGCTCAGCCTAGGGCAATGAGGGAGATTTGCATGACATATAGGAATTGAGAGAACACATTGCCTGGAGTTGTTGGAGAGCTGAGGAAATCTAGCTCTTCCAAGGAAGAGTGCAGTGTGTTGCCCTACACACAAAATACACAGTGACTGGGAAACGTTTCCGGGCCTGGATGTTTCTTAGTAGCCCAGTGGAGCCTGCTGGTACTCGGTGCTCTTGCAGGGAATAGGGTGCCCACGAGAGGTCCTCGGTGTCTTGACAAGCTTACTAACCTTAAAAGAAAACAGACCTAAAACAAATGCCACAAGGAAACTGCTTCAAGCTCAGCTTCGGCAGGGCTAGTCAAGGCTTTACCTGGAGGAAAGAACTCACGTCAAGTTTCCTTTATCTCTAGGGCGTCTGAGGAGAGGCTCCCACCCAGGCTATGAAAGCACCCTGTTGATGCAGAGAACACTCGTTCCCTTCCCAGAGCCCTGCCTACAATGACTAAAGACTCGTCCTAAAACTGTTATTTAGGTAACTTCAAGGCAGCATGCATGGAGCATTCAAAATGGGAAAGCAAGGCTTGTGCCATAAGGTCACCGTTTCCAGCGAACACGCGGCCTACCTACTTGTGATTTCTACCAAGTAAATATACACTCTAGCTAAACACTGGTCCCTTCCTTGAATAAAGTTTATTTGGCACGGAGTTCTGCGTGTAGCCAACAGCCTCCCCCAAGGAGCGCTCTACGTAGGCTATCTGGCTTAGCTTCTTCTAAAACCCTGCAGTGTAAGAGGAAGATCTGTGCTTTGGTTACAGCAGAAATGCAAGCTGACTTTCTCCTGTAAGGATGGGGTCTTAAGGTATGACTTTGTAGAAGGAATGCGAAGCAGTTTTGGTTTCTCAGAGCTGCTCAGCCTAGGGCAATGAGGCAGATTTGCATGATATGTAGGACGTGAGAGAACACATTTCCTGGGGCTGTTGGAGAGCTGAGGAAATCTAGCTCTTCCAAGGAAGAGTGCAGTGTGTTGGCCTACACACAAAATACACAGAGTGACTGGGAAAGGTGTCCGGGCCTGGATGTTTCTTAGTAGCCCAGTGGAGACTGCCGGTACTCGGTGGTCTTCCAGGGAATAAGGTGCCCAGGCGAGGTCCTCGGTGTCCTGAAAAGCTTACTAACCTTAAAAGGAAACAGACCTGAAACTAATGCCTCAAGGACTCCGCTCCAAGCTTCCACTTCGGCAGGGCTATTCTAGGCTTTACCTTGAGGAAAGGACTCACGTCAAGTTTCCTTTTAGCTGTAGAGCGTCTGAGGAGAGGCTCCCACCCAGGCTATGAAAGCACCCTGTTGATGTAGAGAACACTCGTTCCCTTCCCAGAGCCTTGCCTACAGAGACTAGAGACTCGTCCTAAAATTGTTATTTAGGCAGCTTCAAGGCAGCTTGAATGGAGCATTCAAAATGGGTAAGCAAGGCTTGTGCCATAAGTTCCCCGTTTCCAGCGAACATGCAGCCTACCTCCTTGTGATTTTTACCAAGTAAATATACACTCTAGCTACACACTGGTCCCTTCCTTGAATAAAGTTTATTTGGCACGTAATTCTGCGTGTAGCCAACCGCCTCCCCCAGGGATCGCTCTGGGTAGGCTATCGGGCTTAGCTTCTTCTAAAACCCTGGAGTGTAAGAGGAAGAACTGTGCTGTGGTTACAGCAGAAACGCAAGCCGACTTTCTACAGTAAGGATGAGGTGTTAAGGTATGACTTTGTAGAAGGAATGTGAAGCAGTTTTGGTTTCTCAGTGCCGGTCAGCCTAGGGCAATGAGGCAGATTTGCATGATATGTAGGACGTGAGAGAACACATTTCCTGGAGCTGTTGGAGAGCTGAGGAAATCTAGCTCTTCCAAGGAAGAGTGTAGTGTGTTGGCCTACACACAAAATACAAAGAGTGAATGGGAAAAGTTTCCGGGCCTGGATGTTTCTTAGTAGCCCAGTGGAGCCTGCCGGTACTGGGTGTTCTTGCAGGGAATAGGGTGCCCAGGCGAGGTCCTCAGGGCCTTGAAAAGCTTACTAACCTTAAAAGAAAACAGACCTGAAACTAATGCCTCAAGAACTCCTCTCCAAGCTTCCACTTCGGCAGGGCTATTCTAGGCTTTACCTTGAGGAGAGGACTCACGTCAAGTTTCCTTTTAGCTCTAGAGTGTCGCAGGCGAGGCTCCTACCCAGTCTATGAAAGCACCCTGTTGATGTAGAGAACACTCGTTCCCTTCCCAGAGCCCTGCCTATAGACACTAGAGACCCGTCATAAAATTGTAATTTAGGTAGCTTCAAGGCAGCTTGAATGGAGCATTCAAAAGTGGTAAGCAAGGCTTGTGCCATAAGTTCCCCGGTTCCAGCGAACATGCAGCCTACCTCCTTGTGATTTCTACCAAGTAAATATACACTCTAGCTACACACTGGTCCCTTCCTTGAATAAAGTTTATTTGGCACGGAATTCTGCGTGTAGCCAACCGCCTCCCCTTGGGAGCGCTCTGGGTAGGCTATCGGGCTCTGCTTCTTCTAAAACCCTGGAGTGTAAGAGGAAGAACTGTGCTTTGGTTACAGCAGGAAAGCAAGCCGACTTTCTCCTGTAAGGATGGGGTCTTAAGGTTTGACTTTAAAGAAGGAATGCGTTGCAGTTTTGGTTTCTCAGTGCTGCTCAGCCTAGGGCAATGAGGGAGATTTGCATGACATATAGGAATTGAGAGAACACATTGCCTGGAGTTGTTGGAGAGCTGAGGAAATCTAGCTCTTCCAAGGAAGAGTGCAGTGTGTTGCCCTACACACAAAATACACAGTGACTGGGAAACGTTTCCGGGCCTGGATGTTTCTTAGTAGCCCAGTGGAGCCTGCTGGTACTCGGTGCTCTTGCAGGGAATAGGGTGCCCACGAGAGGTCCTCGGTGTCTTGACAAGCTTACTAACCTTAAAAGAAAACAGACCTAAAACAAATGCCACAAGGAAACTGCTTCAAGCTCAGCTTCGGCAGGGCTAGTCAAGGCTTTACCTGGAGGAAAGAACTCACGTCAAGTTTCCTTTATCTCTAGGGCGTCTGAGGAGAGGCTCCCACCCAGGCTATGAAAGCACCCTGTTGATGCAGAGAACACTCGTTCCCTTCCCAGAGCCCTGCCTACAATGACTAAAGACTCGTCCTAAAACTGTTATTTAGGTAACTTCAAGGCAGCATGCATGGAGCATTCAAAATGGGAAAGCAAGGCTTGTGCCATAAGGTCACCGTTTCCAGCGAACACGCGGCCTACCTACTTGTGATTTCTACCAAGTAAATATACACTCTAGCTAAACACTGGTCCCTTCCTTGAATAAAGTTTATTTGGCACGGAGTTCTGCGTGTAGCCAACAGCCTCCCCCAAGGAGCGCTCTAGGTAGGCTATCTGGCTTAGCTTCTTCTAAAACCCTGCAGTGTAAGAGGAAGATCTGTGCTTTGGTTACAGCAGAAACGCAAGCTGACTTTCTCCTGTAAGGATGGGGTCTTAAGGTATGACTTTGTAGAAGGAATGCGAAGCAGTTTTGGTTTCTCAGAGCTGCTCAGCCTAGGGCAATGAGGCAGATTTGCATGATATGTAGGACGTGAGAGAACACATTTCCTGGGGCTGTTGGAGAGCTGAGGAAATCTAGCTCTTCCAAGGAAGAGTGCAGTGTGTTGGCCTACACACAAAATACACAGAGTGACTGGGAAAGGTGTCCGGGCCTGGATGTTTCTTAGTAGCCCAGTGGAGACTGCCGGTACTCGGTGGTCTTCCAGGGAATAAGGTGCCCAGGCGAGGTCCTCGGTGTCCTGAAAAGCTTACTAACCTTAAAAGGAAACAGACCTGAAACTAATGCCTCAAGGACTCCGCTCCAAGCTTCCACTTCGGCAGGGCTATTCTAGGCTTTACCTTGAGGAAAGGACTCACGTCAAGTTTCCTTTTAGCTGTAGAGCGTCTGAGGAGAGGCTCCCACCCAGGCTATGAAAGCACCCTGTTGATGTAGAGAACACTGGTTCCCTTCCCAGAGCCTTGCCTACAGAGACTAGAGACCCGTCCTAAAATTGTTATTTAGGCAGCTTCAAGGCAGCTTGAATGGAGCATTCAAAATGGGTAAGCAAGGCTTGTGCCATAAGTTCCCCGTTTCCAGCGAACATGCAGCCTACCTCCTTGTGATTTCTACCAAGTAAATATACACTCTAGCTACACACTGGGCCCTTCCTTGAATAAAGTTTATTTGTCACGGAATTCTGCGTGTAGCCAACCGCCTCCCCTTGGGAGCGCTCTGGGTAGGCTATCGGGCTCTGCTTCTTCTAAAACCCTGGAGTGTAAGAGGAAGAACTGTGCTTTGGTTACAGCAGGAAAGCAAGCCGACTTTCTCCTGTAAGGATGGGGTCTTAAGGTTTGACTTTAAAGAAGGAATGCGTTGCAGTTTTGGTTTCTCAGTGCTGCTCAGCCTAGGGCAATGAGGGAGATTTGCATGACATATAGGAATTGAGAGAACACATTTCCTGGAGTTGTTGGAGAGCTGAGGAAATCTAGCTCTTCCAAGGAAGAGTGCAGTGTGTTGCCCTACACACAAAATACACAGTGACTGGGAAACGTTTCCGGGCCTGGATGTTTCTTAGTAGCCCAGTGGAGCCTGCTGGTACTCGGTGCTCTTGCAGGGAATAGGGTGCCCACGAGAGGTCCTCGGTGTCTTGACAAGCTTACTAACCTTAAAAGAAAACAGACCTAAAACAAATGCCACAAGGAAACTGCTTCAAGCTCAGCTTCGGCAGGGCTAGTCAAGGCTTTACCTGGAGGAAAGAACTCACGTCAAGTTTCCTTTATCTCTAGGGCGTCTGAGGAGAGGCTCCCACCCAGGCTATGAAAGCACCCTGTTGATGCAGAGAACACTCGTTCCCTTCCCAGAGCCCTGCCTACAATGACTAAAGACTCGTCCTAAAACTGTTATTTAGGTAACTTCAAGGCAGCATGCATGGAGCATTCAAAATGGGAAAGCAAGGCTTGTGCCATAAGGTCACCGTTTCCAGCGAACACGCGGCCTACCTACTTGTGATTTCTACCAAGTAAATATACACTCTAGCTAAACACTGGTCCCTTCCTTGAATAAAGTTTATTTGGCACGGAGTTCTGCGTGTAGCCAACAGCCTCCCCCAAGGAGCGCTCTAGGTAGGCTATCTGGCTTAGCTTCTTCTAAAACCCTGCAGTGTAAGAGGAAGATCTGTGCTTTGGTTACAGCAGAAACGCAAGCTGACTTTCTCCTGTAAGGATGGGGTCTTAAGGTATGACTTTGTAGAAGGAATGCGAAGCAGTTTTGGTTTCTCAGAGCTGCTCAGCCTAGGGCAATGAGGCAGATTTGCATGATATGTAGGACGTGAGAGAACACATTTCCTGGGGCTGTTGGAGAGCTGAGGAAATCTAGCTCTTCCAAGGAAGAGTGCAGTGTGTTGGCCTACACACAAAATACACAGAGTGACTGGGAAAGGGGTCCGGGCCTGGATGTTTCTTAGTAGCCCAGTGGAGACTGCCGGTACTCGGTGGTCTTCCAGGGAATAAGGTGCCCAGGCGAGGTCCTCGGTGTCCTGAAAAGCTTACTAACCTTAAAAGGAAACAGACCTGAAACTAATGCCTCAAGGACTCCGCTCCAAGCTTCCACTTCGGCAGGGCTATTCTAGGCTTTACCTTGAGGAAAGGACTCACGTCAAGTTTCCTTTTAGCTGTAGAGCGTCTGAGGAGAGGCTCCCACCCAGGCTATGAAAGCACCCTGTTGATGTAGAGAACACTCGTTCCCTTCCCAGAGCCTTGCCTACAGAGACTAGAGACTCGTCCTAAAATTGTTATTTAGGCAGCTTCAAGGCAGCTTGAATGGAGCATTCAAAATGGGTAAGCAAGGTTTGTGCCATAAGTTCCCCGTTTCCAGCGAACATGCAGCCTACCTCCTTGTGATTTCTACCAAGTAAATATACACTCTAGCTACACACTGGTCCCTTCCTTGAATAAAGTTTATTTGGCACGTAATTCTGCGTGTAGCCAACCGCCTCCCCCAGGGATCGCTCTGGGTAGGCTATCGGGCTTAGCTTCTTCTAAAACCCTGGAGTGTAAGAGGAAGAACTGTGCTGTGGTTACAGCAGAAACGCAAGCCGACTTTCTACTGTAAGGATGAGGTGTTAAGGTATGACTTTGTAGAAGGAATGTGAAGCAGTTTTGGTTTCTCAGTGCCGGTCAGCCTAGGGCAATGAGGCAGATTTGCATGATATGTAGGACGTGAGAGAACACATTTCCTGGAGCTGTTGGAGAGCTGAGGAAATCTAGCTCTTCCAAGGAAGAGTGTAGTGTGTTGGCCTACACACAAAATACAAAGAGTGAATGGGAAAAGTTTCTGGGCCTGGATGTTTCTTAGTAGCCCAGTGGAGCCTGCCGGTACTGGGTGTTCTTGCAGGGAATAGGGTGCCCAGGCGAGGTCCTCAGGGCCTTGAAAAGCTTACTAACCTTAAAAGAAAACAGACCTGAAACTAATGCCTCAAGAACTCCTCTCCAAGCTTCCACTTCGGCAGGGCTATTCTAGGCTTTACCTTGAGGAGAGGACTCACGTCAAGTTTCCTTTTAGCTCTAGAGTGTCGCAGGCGAGGCTCCTACCCAGTCTATGAAAGCACCCTGTTGATGTAGAGAACACTCGTTCCCTTCCCAGAGCCCTGCCTACAGACACTAGAGACCCGTCCTAAAATTGTAATTTAGGTAGCTTCAAGGCAGCTTGAATGGAGCATTCAAAAGTGGTAAGCAAGGCTTGTGCCATAAGTTCCCCGTTTCCAGCGAACTTGCAGCCTACCTCCTTGTGATTTCTACCAAGTAAATATACACTCTAGCTACACACTGGTCCCTTCCTTGAATAAAGTTTATTTGGCACGGAATTCTGCGTGTAGCCAACCGCCTCCCCTTGGGAGCGCTCTGGGTAGGCTATCGGGCTCTGCTTCTTCTAAAACCCTGGAGTGTAAGAGGAAGAACTGTGCTTTGGTTACAGCAGGAAAGAAAGCCGACTTTCTCCTGTAAGGATGGGGTCTTAAGGTTTGACTTTAAAGAAGGAATGCGTTGCAGTTTTGGTTTCTCAGTGCTGCTCAGCCTAGGGCAATGAGGGAGATTTGCATGACATATAGGAATTGAGAGAACACATTTCCTGGAGTTGTTGGAGAGCTGAGGAAATCTAGCTCTTCCAAGGAAGAGTGCAGTGTGTTGCCCTACACACAAAATACACAGTGACTGGGAAACGTTTCCGGGCCTGGATGTTTCTTAGTAGCCCAGTGGAGCCTGCTGGTACTCGGTGCTCTTGCAGGGAATAGGGTGCCCACGAGAGGTCCTCGGTGTCTTGACAAGCTTACTAACCTTAAAAGAAAACAGACCTAAAACTAATGCCACAAGGAAACTGCTTCAAGCTCAGCTTCGGCAGGGCTAGTCAAGGCTTTACCTGGAGGAAAGAACTCACGTCAAGTTTCCTTTATCTCTAGGGCGTCTGAGGAGAGGCTCCCACCCAGGCTATGAAAGCACCCTGTTGATGCAGAGAACACTCGTTCCCTTCCCAGAGCCCTGCCTACAATGACTAAAGACTCGTCCTAAAACTGTTATTTAGGTAACTTCAAGGCAGCATGCATGGAGCATTCAAAATGGGAAAGCAAGGCTTGTGCCATAAGGTCACCGTTTCCAGCGAACACGCGGCCTACCTACTTGTGATTTCTACCAAGTAAATATACACTCTAGCTAAACACTGGTCCCTTCCTTGAATAAAGTTTATTTGGCACGGAGTTCTGCGTGTAGCCAACAGCCTCCCCCAAGGAGCGCTCTAGGTAGGCTATCTGGCTTAGCTTCTTCTAAAACCCTGCAGTGTAAGAGGAAGATCTGTGCTTTGGTTACAGCAGAAACGCAAGCTGACTTTCTCCTGTAAGGATGGGGTCTTAAGGTATGACTTTGTAGAAGGAATGCGAAGCAGTTTTGGTTTCTCAGAGCTGCTCAGCCTAGGGCAATGAGGCAGATTTGCATGATATGTAGGACGTGAGAGAACACATTTCCTGGGGCTGTTGGAGAGCTGAGGAAATCTAGCTCTTCCAAGGAAGAGTGCAGTGTGTTGGCCTACACACAAAATACACAGAGTGACTGGGAAAGGGGTCCGGGCCTGGATGTTTCTTAGTAGCCCAGTGGAGCCTGCCGGTACTGGGTGTTCTTGCAGGGAATAGGGTGCCCAGGCGAGGTCCTCAGGGCCTTGAAAAGCTTACTAACCTTAAAAGAAAACAGACCTGAAACTAATGCCTCAAGCACTCCGCTCCAAGCTTCCACTTCGGCAGGGCTATTCTAGGCTTTACCTTGAGGAGAGGACTCACGTCAAGTTTCCTTTTAGCTCTAGAGTGTCGCAGGCGAGGCTCCTACCCAGTCTATGAAAGCACCCTGTTGATGTAGAGAACACTCGTTCCCTTCCCAGAGCCCTGCCTACAGAGACTAGAGACCCGTCCTAAAATTCTTATTTAGGCAGCTTCAAGGCAGCTTGAATGGAGCATTCAAAATGGGTAAGCAAGGCTTGTGCCATAAGTTCCCCGTTTCCAGCGAACATGCAGCCTACCTCCTTGTGATTTCTACCAAGTAAATATACACTCTAGCTACACACTGGTCCCTTCCTTGAATAAAGTTTATTTGGCACGGAATTCTGCGTGTAGCCAACCGCCTCCCCTTGGGAGCGCTCTGGGTAGGCTATCGGGCTCTGCTTCTTCTAAAACCCTGGAGTGTAAGAGGAAGAACTGTGCTTTGGTTACAGCAGGAAAGAAAGCCGACTTTCTCCTGTAAGGATGGGGTCTTAAGGTTTGACTTTAAAGAAGGAATGCGTTGCAGTTTTGGTTTCTCAGTGCTGCTCAGCCTAGGGCAATGAGGGAGATTTGCATGACATATAGGAATTGAGAGAACACATTGCCTGGAGTTGTTGGAGAGCTGAGGAAATCTAGCTCTTCCAAGGAAGAGTGCAGTGTGTTGCCCTACACACAAAATACACAGTGACTGGGAAACGTTTCCGGGCCTGGATGTTTCTTAGTAGCCCAGTGGAGCCTGCTGGTACTCGGTGCTCTTGCAGGGAATAGGGTGCCCACGAGAGGTCCTCGGTGTCTTGACAAGCTTACTAACCTTAAAAGAAAACAGACCTAAAACAAATGCCACAAGGAAACTGTTTCAAGCTCAGCTTCGGCAGGGCTAGTCAAGGCTTTACCTGGAGGAAAGAACTCACGTCAAGTTTCCTTTATCTCTAGGGCGTCTGAGGAGAGGCTCCCACCCAGGCTATGAAAGCACCCTGTTGATGCAGAGAACACTCGTTCCCTTCCCAGAGCCCTGCCTACAATGACTAAAGACTCGTCCTAAAACTGTTATTTAGGTAACTTCAAGGCAGCATGCATGGAGCATTCAAAATGGGAAAGCAAGGCTTGTGCCATAAGGTCACCGTTTCCAGCGAACACGCGGCCTACCTACTTGTGATTTCTACCAAGTAAATATACACTCTAGCTAAACACTGGTCCCTTCCTTGAATAAAGTTTATTTGGCACGGAGTTCTGCGTGTAGCCAACAGCCTCCCCCAAGGAGCGCTCTAGGTAGGCTATCTGGCTTAGCTTCTTCTAAAACCCTGCAGTGTAAGTGGAAGATCTGTGCTTTGGTTACAGCAGAAACGCAAGCTGACTTTCTCCTGTAAGGATGGGGTCTTAAGGTATGACTTTGTAGAAGGAATGCGAAGCAGTTTTGGTTTCTCAGAGCTGCTCAGCCTAGGGCAATGAGGCAGATTTGCATGATATGTAGGACGTGAGAGAACACATTTCCTGGGGCTGTTGGAGAGCTGAGGAAATCTAGCTCTTCCAAGGAAGAGTGCAGTGTGTTGGCCTACACACAAAATACACAGAGTGACTGGGAAAGGTGTCCGGGCCTGGATGTTTCTTAGTAGCCCAGTGGAGACTGCCGGTACTCGGTGGTCTTCCAGGGAATAAGGTGCCCAGGCGAGGTCCTCGGTGTCCTGAAAAGCTTACTAACCTTAAAAGGAAACAAACCTGAAACTAATGCCTCAAGGACTCCGCTCCAAGCTTCCACTTCGGCAGGGCTATTCTAGGCTTTACCTTGAGGAAAGGACTCACGTCAAGTTTCCTTTTAGCTGTAGAGCGTCTGAGGAGAGGCTCCCACCCAGGCTATGAAAGCACCCTGTTGATGTAGAGAACACTCGTTCCCTTCCCAGAGCCTTGCCTACAGAGACTAGAGACTCGTCCTAAAATTGTTATTTAGGCAGCTTCAAGGCAGCTTGAATGGAGCATTCAAAATGGGTAAGCAAGGCTTGTGCCATAAGTTCCCCGTTTCCAGCGAACATGCAGCCTACCTCCTTGTGATTTCTACCAAGTAAATATACACTCTAGCTACACACTGGTCTCTTCCTTGAATAAAGTTTATTTGGCAAGTAATTCTGCGTGTAGCCAACCGCCTCCCCCAGGGATCGCTCTGGGTAGGCTATCGGGCTTAGCTTCTTCTAAAACCCTGGAGTGTAAGAGGAAGAACTGTGCTGTGGTTACAGCAGAAACGCAAGCCGACTTTCTACTGTAAGGATGAGGTGTTAAGGTATGACTTTGTAGAAGGAATGTGAAGCAGTTTTGGTTTCTCAGTGCCGGTCAGCCTAGGGCAATGAGGCAGATTTGCATGATATGTAGGACGTGAGAGAACACATTTCCTGGAGCTGTTGGAGAGCTGAGGAAATCTAGCTCTTCCAAGGAAGAGTGTAGTGTGTTGGCCTACACACAAAATACAAAGAGTGAATGGGAAAAGTTTCCGGGCCTGGATGTTTCTTAGTAGCCCAGTGGAGCCTGCCGGTACTGGGTGTTCTTGCAGGGAATAGGGTGCCCAGGCGAGGTCCTCAGGGCCTTGAAAAGCTTACTAACCTTAAAAGAAAACAGACCTGAAACTAATGCCTCAAGAACTCCTCTCCAAGCTTCCACTTCGGCAGGGCTATTCTAGGCTTTACCTTGAGGAGAGGACTCACGTCAAGTTTCCTTTTAGCTCTAGAGTGTCGCAGGCGAGGCTCCTACCCAGTCTATGAAAGCACCATGTTGATGTAGAGAACACTCGTTCCCTTCCCAGAGCCCTGCCTACAGACACTAGAGACCCGTCCTAAAATTGTAATTTAGGTAGCTTCAAGGCAGCTTGAAGGGAGCATTCAAAAGTGGTAAGCAAGGCTTGTGCCATAAGTTCCCCGTTTCCAGCGAACATGCAGCCTACCTCCTTGTGATTTCTACCAAGTAAATATACACTCTAGCTACACACTGGTCCCTTCCTTGAATAAAGTTTATTTGGCACGGAATTCTGCGTGTAGCCAACCGCCTCCCCTTGGGAGCGCTCTGGGTAGGCTATCGGGCTCTGCTTCTTCTAAAACCCTGGAGTGTAAGAGGAAGAACTGTGCTTTGGTTACAGCAGGAAAGCAAGCCGACTTTCTCCTGTAAGGATGGGGTCTTAAGGTTTGACTTTAAAGAAGGAATGCGTTGCAGTTTTGGTTTCTCAGTGCTGCTCAGCCTAGGGCAATGAGGGAGATTTGCATGACATATAGGAATTGAGAGAACACATTGCCTGGAGTTGTTGGAGAGCTGAGGAAATCTAGCTCTTCCAAGGAAGAGTGCAGTGTGTTGCCCTACACACAAAATACACAGTGACTGGGAAACGTTTCCGGGCCTGGATGTTTCTTAGTAGCCCAGTGGAGCCTGCTGGTACTCGGTGCTCTTGCAGGGAATAGGGTGCCCACGAGAGGTCCTCGGTGTCTTGACAAGCTTACTAACCTTAAAAGAAAACAGACCTAAAACTAATGCCACAAGGAAACTGCTTCAAGCTCAGCTTCGGCAGGGCTAGTCAAGGCTTTACCTGGAGGAAAGAACTCACGTCAAGTTTCCTTTATCTCTAGGGCGTCTGAGGAGAGGCTCCCACCCAGGCTATGAAAGCACCCTGTTGATGCAGAGAACACTCGTTCCCTTCCCAGAGCCCTGCCTACAATGACTAAAGACTCGTCCTAAAACTGTTATTTAGGTAACTTCAAGGCAGCATGCATGGAGCATTCAAAATGGGAAAGCAAGGCTTGTGCCATAAGGTCACCGTTTCCAGCGAACACGCGGCCTACCTACTTGTGATTTCTACCAAGTAAATATACACTCTAGCTAAACACTGGTCCCTTCCTTGAATAAAGTTTATTTGGCACGGAGTTCTGCGTGTAGCCAACAGCCTCCCCCAAGGAGCGCTCTAGGTAGGCTATCTGGCTTAGCTTCTTCTAAAACCCTGCAGTGTAAGAGGAAGATCTGTGCTTTGGTTACAGCAGAAACGCAAGCTGACTTTCTCCTGTAAGGATGGGGTCTTAAGGTATGACTTTGTAGAAGGAATGCGAAGCAGTTTTGGTTTCTCAGAGCTGCTCAGCCTAGGGCAATGAGGCAGATTTGCATGATATGTAGGACGTGAGAGAACACATTTCCTGGGGCTGTTGGAGAGCTGAGGAAATCTAGCTCTTCCAAGGAAGAGTGCAGTGTGTTGGCCTACACACAAAATACACAGAGTGACTGGGAAAGGGGTCCGGGCCTGGATGTTTCTTAGTAGCCCAGTGGAGCCTGCCGGTACTGGGTGTTCTTGCAGGGAATAGGGTGCCCAGGCGAGGTCCTCAGGGCCTTGAAAAGCTTACTAACCTTAAAAGAAAACAGACCTGAAACTAATGCCTCAAGCACTCCGCTCCAAGCTTCCACTTCGGCAGGGCTATTCTAGGCTTTACCTTGAGGAGAGGACTCACGTCAAGTTTCCTTTTAGCTCTAGAGTGTCGCAGGCGAGGCTCCTACCCAGTCTATGAAAGCACCCTGTTGATGTAGAGAACACTCGTTCCCTTCCCAGAGCCCTGCCTACAGAGACTAGAGACCCGTCCTAAAATTCTTATTTAGGCAGCTTCAAGGCAGCTTGAATGGAGCATTCAAAATGGGTAAGCAAGGCTTGTGCCATAAGTTCCCCGTTTCCAGCGAACATGCAGCCTACCTCCTTGTGATTTCTACCAAGTAAATATACACTCTAGCTACACACTGGTCCCTTCCTTGAATAAAGTTTATTTGGCACGGAATTCTGCGTGTAGCCAACCGCCTCCCCTTGGGAGCGCTCTGGGTAGGCTATCGGGCTCTGCTTCTTCTAAAACCCTGGAGTGTAAGAGGAAGAACTGTGCTTTGGTTACAGCAGGAAAGAAAGCCGACTTTCTCCTGTAAGGATGGGGTCTTAAGGTTTGACTTTAAAGAAGGAATGCGTTGCAGTTTTGGTTTCTCAGTGCTGCTCAGCCTAGGGCAATGAGGGAGATTTGCATGACATATAGGAATTGAGAGAACACATTGCCTGGAGTTGTTGGAGAGCTGAGGAAATCTAGCTCTTCCAAGGAAGAGTGCAGTGTGTTGCCCTACACACAAAATACACAGTGACTGGGAAACGTTTCCGGGCCTGGATGTTTCTTAGTAGCCCAGTGGAGCCTGCTGGTACTCGGTGCTCTTGCAGGGAATAGGGTGCCCACGAGAGGTCCTCGGTGTCTTGACAAGCTTACTAACCTTAAAAGAAAACAGACCTAAAACAAATGCCACAAGGAAACTGTTTCAAGCTCAGCTTCGGCAGGGCTAGTCAAGGCTTTACCTGGAGGAAAGAACTCACGTCAAGTTTCCTTTATCTCTAGGGCGTCTGAGGAGAGGCTCCCACCCAGGCTATGAAAGCACCCTGTTGATGCAGAGAACACTCGTTCCCTTCCCAGAGCCCTGCCTACAATGACTAAAGACTCGTCCTAAAACTGTTATTTAGGTAACTTCAAGGCAGCATGCATGGAGCATTCAAAATGGGAAAGCAAGGCTTGTGCCATAAGGTCACCGTTTCCAGCGAACACGCGGCCTACCTACTTGTGATTTCTACCAAGTAAATATACACTCTAGCTAAACACTGGTCCCTTCCTTGAATAAAGTTTATTTGGCACGGAGTTCTGCGTGTAGCCAACAGCCTCCCCCAAGGAGCGCTCTAGGTAGGCTATCTGGCTTAGCTTCTTCTAAAACCCTGCAGTGTAAGTGGAAGATCTGTGCTTTGGTTACAGCAGAAACGCAAGCTGACTTTCTCCTGTAAGGATGGGGTCTTAAGGTATGACTTTGTAGAAGGAATGCGAAGCAGTTTTGGTTTCTCAGAGCTGCTCAGCCTAGGGCAATGAGGCAGATTTGCATGATATGTAGGACGTGAGAGAACACATTTCCTGGGGCTGTTGGAGAGCTGAGGAAATCTAGCTCTTCCAAGGAAGAGTGCAGTGTGTTGGCCTACACACAAAATACACAGAGTGACTGGGAAAGGTGTCCGGGCCTGGATGTTTCTTAGTAGCCCAGTGGAGACTGCCGGTACTCGGTGGTCTTCCAGGGAATAAGGTGCCCAGGCGAGGTCCTCGGTGTCCTGAAAAGCTTACTAACCTTAAAAGGAAACAAACCTGAAACTAATGCCTCAAGGACTCCGCTCCAAGCTTCCACTTCGGCAGGGCTATTCTAGGCTTTACCTTGAGGAAAGGACTCACGTCAAGTTTCCTTTTAGCTGTAGAGCGTCTGAGGAGAGGCTCCCACCCAGGCTATGAAAGCACCCTGTTGATGTAGAGAACACTCGTTCCCTTCCCAGAGCCTTGCCTACAGAGACTAGAGACTCGTCCTAAAATTGTTATTTAGGCAGCTTCAAGGCAGCTTGAATGGAGCATTCAAAATGGGTAAGCAAGGCTTGTGCCATAAGTTCCCCGTTTCCAGCGAACATGCAGCCTACCTCCTTGTGATTTCTACCAAGTAAATATACACTCTAGCTACACACTGGTCTCTTCCTTGAATAAAGTTTATTTGGCAAGTAATTCTGCGTGTAGCCAACCGCCTCCCCCAGGGATCGCTCTGGGTAGGCTATCGGGCTTAGCTTCTTCTAAAACCCTGGAGTGTAAGAGGAAGAACTGTGCTGTGGTTACAGCAGAAACGCAAGCCGACTTTCTACTGTAAGGATGAGGTGTTAAGGTATGACTTTGTAGAAGGAATGTGAAGCAGTTTTGGTTTCTCAGTGCCGGTCAGCCTAGGGCAATGAGGCAGATTTGCATGATATGTAGGACGTGAGAGAACACATTTCCTGGAGCTGTTGGAGAGCTGAGGAAATCTAGCTCTTCCAAGGAAGAGTGTAGTGTGTTGGCCTACACACAAAATACAAAGAGTGAATGGGAAAAGTTTCCGGGCCTGGATGTTTCTTAGTAGCCCAGTGGAGCCTGCCGGTACTGGGTGTTCTTGCAGGGAATAGGGTGCCCAGGCGAGGTCCTCAGGGCCTTGAAAAGCTTACTAACCTTAAAAGAAAACAGACCTGAAACTAATGCCTCAAGAACTCCTCTCCAAGCTTCCACTTCGGCAGGGCTATTCTAGGCTTTACCTTGAGGAGAGGACTCACGTCAAGTTTCCTTTTAGCTCTAGAGTGTCGCAGGCGAGGCTCCTACCCAGTCTATGAAAGCACCATGTTGATGTAGAGAACACTCGTTCCCTTCCCAGAGCCCTGCCTACAGACACTAGAGACCCGTCCTAAAATTGTAATTTAGGTAGCTTCAAGGCAGCTTGAAGGGAGCATTCAAAAGTGGTAAGCAAGGCTTGTGCCATAAGTTCCCCGTTTCCAGCGAACATGCAGCCTACCTCCTTGTGATTTCTACCAAGTAAATATACACTCTAGCTACACACTGGTCCCTTCCTTGAATAAAGTTTATTTGGCACGGAATTCTGCGTGTAGCCAACCGCCTCCCCTTGGGAGCGCTCTGGGTAGGCTATCGGGCTCTGCTTCTTCTAAAACCCTGGAGTGTAAGAGGAAGAACTGTGCTTTGGTTACAGCAGGAAAGCAAGCCGACTTTCTCCTGTAAGGATGGGGTCTTAAGGTTTGACTTTAAAGAAGGAATGCGTTGCAGTTTTGGTTTCTCAGTGCTGCTCAGCCTAGGGCAATGAGGGAGATTTGCATGACATATAGGAATTGAGAGAACACATTGCCTGGAGTTGTTGGAGAGCTGAGGAAATCTAGCTCTTCCAAGGAAGAGTGCAGTGTGTTGCCCTACACACAAAATACACAGTGACTGGGAAACGTTTCCGGGCCTGGATGTTTCTTAGTAGCCCAGTGGAGCCTGCTGGTACTCGGTGCTCTTGCAGGGAATAGGGTGCCCACGAGAGGTCCTCGGTGTCTTGACAAGCTTACTAACCTTAAAAGAAAACAGACCTAAAACTAATGCCACAAGGAAACTGCTTCAAGCTCAGCTTCGGCAGGGCTAGTCAAGGCTTTACCTGGAGGAAAGAACTCACGTCAAGTTTCCTTTATCTCTAGGGCGTCTGAGGAGAGGCTCCCACCCAGGCTATGAAAGCACCCTGTTGATGCAGAGAACACTCGTTCCCTTCCCAGAGCCCTGCCTACAATGACTAAAGACTCGTCCTAAAACTGTTATTTAGGTAACTTCAAGGCAGCATGCATGGAGCATTCAAAATGGGAAAGCAAGGCTTGTGCCATAAGGTCACCGTTTCCAGCGAACACGCGGCCTACCTACTTGTGATTTCTACCAAGTAAATATACACTCTAGCTAAACACTGGTCCCTTCCTTGAATAAAGTTTATTTGGCACGGAGTTCTGCGTGTAGCCAACAGCCTCCCCCAAGGAGCGCTCTAGGTAGGCTATCTGGCTTAGCTTCTTCTAAAACCCTGCAGTGTAAGAGGAAGATCTGTGCTTTGGTTACAGCAGAAACGCAAGCTGACTTTCTCCTGTAAGGATGGGGTCTTAAGGTATGACTTTGTAGAAGGAATGCGAAGCAGTTTTGGTTTCTCAGAGCTGCTCAGCCTAGGGCAATGAGGCAGATTTGCATGATATGTAGGACGTGAGAGAACACATTTCCTGGGGCTGTTGGAGAGCTGAGGAAATCTAGCTCTTCCAAGGAAGAGTGCAGTGTGTTGGCCTACACACAAAATACACAGAGTGACTGGGAAAGGTTTCCGGGCCTGGATGTTTCTTAGTAGCCCAGTGGAGACTGCCGGTACTCGGTGGTCTTCCAGGGAATAAGGTGCCCAGGCGAGGTCCTCGGTGTCCTGAAAAGCTTACTAACCTTAAAAGGAAACAGACCTGAAACTAATGCCTCAAGGACTCCGCTCCAAGCTTCCACTTCGGCAGGGCTATTCTAGGCTTTACCTTGAGGAAAGGACTCACGTCAAGTTTCCTTTTAGCTGTAGGGCGTCTGAGGAGAGGCTCCCACCCAGGCTATGAAAGCACCCTGTTGATGTAGAGAACACTCGTTCCCTTCCCAGAGCCTTGCCTACAGAGACTAGAGACCCGTCCTAAAATTGTTATTTAGGCAGCTTCAAGGCAGCTTGAATGGAGCATTCACAATGGGTAAGCAAAGCTTGTGCCATACGTTCCCCATTTCCAGCGAACATGCAGCCTACCTCCTTGTGATTTCTACCAAGTAAATATACACTCTAGCTACACACTGGTCCCTTCTTTGAATAAAGTTTATTTGGCACGGAATTCTGCGTGTAGCCAACCGCCTCCCCCAGGGATCGCTCTGGGTAGGCTATCGGGCTTAGCTTCTTCTAAAACCCTGGAGTGTAAGAGGAAGAAATGTTCTGTGGTTACAGCAGAAACGCAAGCCGACTTTCTACTGTAAGGATGGGGTGTTAAGGTATGACTTTGTAGAAGGAATGTGAAGCAGTTTTGGTTTCTCAGTGCCGGTCAGCCTAGGGCAATGAGGCAGATTTGCATGATATGTAGGACGTGAGAGAACACATTTCCTGCAGCTGTTGGAGAGCTGAGGAAATCTAGCTCTTCCAAGGAAGAGTGTAGTGTGTTGGCCTACACACAAAATACAAAGAGTGAATGGGAAAAGTTTCCGGGCCTGGATGTTTCTTAGTAGCCCAGTGGAGCCTGCCGGTACTGGGTGTTCTTGCAGGGAATAGGGTGCCCAGGCGAGGTCCTCAGGGCCTTGAAAAGCTTACTAACCTTAAAAGAAAACAGACCTGAAACTAATGCCTCAAGCACTCCGCTCCAAGCTTCCACTTCGGCTGGGCTATTCTAGGCTTTACCTTGAGGAGAGGACTCACGTCAAGTTTCCTTTTAGCTCTAGAGTGTCTCAGGCGAGGCTCCTACCCAGTCTATGAAAGCACCCTGTTGATGTAGAGAACACTCGTTCCCTTCCCAGAGCCCTGCCTACAGACACTAGAGACCCGTCCTAAAATTGTAATTTAGGTAGCTTCAAGGCAGCTTGAATGGAGCATTCAAAAGTGGTAAGCACGGCTTGTGCCATAAGTTCCCCGTTTCCAGCGAACATGCAGCCTACCTCCTTGTGATTTCTACCAAGTAAATATACACTCTAGCTACACACTGGGCCCTTCCTCGAATAAAGTTTATTTGGCACGGAATTCTGCGTGTAGCCAACCGCCTCCCCTTGGGATCGCTCTGGGTAGGCTATCGGGCTCTGCTTCTTCTAAAACCCTGGAGTGTAAGAGGAAGAACTGTGCTTTGGTTACAGCAGGAAAGCAAGCCGACTTTCTCCTGTAAGGATGGGGTCTTAAGGTTTGACTTTAAAGAAGGAATGCGTTGCAGTTTTGGTTTCTCAGTGCTGCTCAGCCTAGGGCAATGAGGGAGATTTGCATGACATATAGGAATTGAGAGAACACATTGCCTGGAGTTGTTGGAGAGCTGAGGAAATCTAGCTCTTCCAAGGAAGAGTGCAGTGTGTTGCCCTACACACAAAATACACAGTGACTGGGAAACGTTTCCGGGCCTGGATGTTTCTTAGTAGCCCAGTGGAGCCTGCTGGTACTCGGTGCTCTTGCAGGGAATAGGGTGCCCACGAGAGGTCCTCGGTGTCTTGACAAGCTTACTAACCTTAAAAGAAAACAGACCTAAAACAAATGCCACAAGGAAACTGCTTCAAGCTCAGCTTCGGCAGGGCTAGTCAAGGCTTTACCTGGAGGAAAGAACTCACGTCAAGTTTCCTTTATCTCTAGGGCGTCTGAGGAGAGGCTCCCACCCAGGCTATGAAAGCACCCTGTTGATGCAGAGAACACTCGTTCCCTTCCCAGAGCCCTGCCTACAATGACTAAAGACTCGTCCTAAAACTGTTATTTAGGTAACTTCAAGGCAGCATGCATGGAGCATTCAAAATGGGAAAGTAAGGCTTGTGCCATAAGGTCACCTTTTCCAGCGAACACGCGGCCTACCTCCTTGTGATTTCTACCAAGTAAATATACACTCTAGCTACACACTGGTCCCTTCCTTGAATAAAGTTTATTTGGCACGTAATTCTGCGTGTAGCCAACCGCCTCCCCCAGGGATCGCTCTGGGTAGGCTATCGGGCTTAGCTTCTTCTAAAACCCTGGAGTGTAAGAGGAAGAACTGTGCTGTGGTTACAGCAGAAACGCAAGCCGACTTTCTACTGTAAGGATGGGGTGTTAAGGTATGACTTTGTAGAAGGAATGTGAAGCAGTTTTGGTTTCTCAGTGCCGGTCATCCTAGGGCAATGAGGCAGATTTGCATGATATGTAGGACGTGAGAGAACACATTTCCTGGAGCTGTTGGAGAGCTGAGGAAATCTAGCTCTTCCAAGGAAGAGTGTAGTGTGTTGGCCTACACACAAAATACAAAGAGTGAATGGGAAAAGTTTCCGGGCCTGGATGTTTCTTAGTAGCCCAGTGGAGCCTGCCGGTACTGGGTGTTCTTGCAGGGAATAGGGTGCCCAGGCGAGGTCCTCAGGGCCTTGAAAAGCTTACTAACCTTAAAAGAAAACAGACCTGAAACTAATGCCTCAAGCACTCCGCTCCAAGCTTCCACTTCGGCAGGGCTATTCTAGGCTTTACCTTGAGGAGAGGACTCACGTCAAGTTTCCTTTTAGCTCTAGAGTGTCGCAGGCGAGGCTCCTACCCAGTCTATGAAAGCACCCTGTTGATGTACAGAACACTCGTTCCCTTCCCAGAGCCCTGCCTACAGACACTAGAGACCCGTCCTAAAATTGTAATTTAGGTAGCTTCAAGGCAGCTTGAATGGAGCATTCAAAAGTGGTAAGCAAGGCTTGTGCCATAAGTTCCCCGGTTCCAGCGAACATGCAGCCTACCTCCTTGTGATTTCTATCAAGTAAATATACACTCTAGCTACACACTGGTCCCTTCCTTGAATAAAGTTTATTTGGCACGGAATTCTGCGTGTAGCCAACCGCCTCCCCTTGGGAGCGCTCTGGGTAGGCTATCGGGCTCTGCTTCTTCTAAAACCCTGGAGTGTAAGAGGAAGAACTGTGCTTTGGTTACAGCAGGAAAGCAAGCCGACTTTCTCCTGTAAGGATGGGGTCTTAAGGTTTGACTTTAAAGAAGGAATGCGTTGCAGTTTTGGTTTCTCAGTGCTGCTCAGCCTAGGGCAATGAGGGAGATTTGCATGACATATAGGAATTGAGAGAACACATTGCCTGGAGTTGTTGGAGAGCTGAGGAAATCTAGCTCTTCCAAGGAAGAGTGCAGTGTGTTGCCCTACACACAAAATACACAGTGACTGGGAAACGTTTCCGGGCCTGGATGTTTCTTAGTAGCCCAGTGGAGCCTGCTGGTACTCGGTGCTCTTGCAGGGAATAGGGTGCCCACGAGAGGTCCTCGGTGTCTTGACAAGCTTACTAACCTTAAAAGAAAACAGACCTAAAACAAATGCCACAAGGAAACTGCTTCAAGCTCAGCTTCGGCAGGGCTAGTCAAGGCTTTACCTGGAGGAAAGAACTCACGTCAAGTTTCCTTTATCTCTAGGGCGTCTGAGGAGAGGCTCCCACCCAGGCTATGAAAGCACCCTGTTGATGCAGAGAACACTCGTTCCCTTCCCAGAGCCCTGCCTACAATGACTAAAGACTCGTCCTAAAACTGTTATTTAGGTAACTTCAAGGCAGCATGCATGGAGCATTCAAAATGGGAAAGCAAGGCTTGTGCCATAAGGTCACCGTTTCCAGCGAACACGCGGCCTACCTACTTGTGATTTCTACCAAGTAAATATACACTCTAGCTAAACACTGGTCCCTTCCTTGAATAAAGTTTATTTGGCACGGAGTTCTGCGTGTAGCCAACAGCCTCCCCCAAGGAGCGCTCTAGGTAGGCTATCTGGCTTAGCTTCTTCTAAAACCCTGCAGTGTAAGAGGAAGATCTGTGCTTTGGTTACAGCAGAAACGCAAGCTGACTTTCTCCTGTAAGGATGGGGTCTTAAGGTATGACTTTGTAGAAGGAATGCGAAGCAGTTTTGGTTTCTCAGAGCTGCTCAGCCTAGGGCAATGAGGCAGATTTGCATGATATGTAGGACGTGAGAGAACACATTTCCTGGGGCTGTTGGAGAGCTGAGGAAATCTAGCTCTTCCAAGGAAGAGTGCAGTGTGTTGGCCTACACACAAAATACACAGAGTGACTGGGAAAGGTGTCCGGGCCTGGATGTTTCTTAGTAGCCCATTGGAGACTGCCGGTACTCGGTGGTCTTCCAGGGAATAAGGTGCCCAGGCGAGGTCCTCGGTGTCCTGAAAAGCTTACTAACCTTAAAAGGAAACAGACCTGAAACTAATGCCTCAAGGACTCCGCTCCAAGCTTCCACTTCGGCAGGGCTATTCTAGGCTTTACCTTGAGGAAAGGACTCACGTCAAGTTTCCTTTTAGCTGTAGAGCGTCTGAGGAGAGGCTCCCACCCAGGCTATGAAAGCACCCTGTTGATGTAGAGAACACTCGTTCCCTTCCCAGAGCCTTGCCTACAGAGACTAGAGACTCGTCCTAAAATTGTTATTTAGGCAGCTTCAAGGCAGCTTGAATGGAGCATTCAAAATGGGTAAGCAAGGCTTGTGCCATAAGTTCCCCGTTTCCAGCGAACATGCAGCCTACCTCCTTGTGATTTCTACCAAGTAAATATACACTCTAGCTACACACTGGTCCCTTCCTTGAATAAAGTTTATTTGGCACGTAATTCTGCGTGTAGCCAACCGCCTCCCCCAGGGATCGCTCTGGGTAGGCTATCGGGCTTAGCTTCTTCTAAAACCCTGGAGTGTAAGAGGAAGAACTGTGCTGTGGTTACAGCAGAAACGCAAGCCGACTTTCTACTGTAAGGATGAGGTGTTAAGGTATGACTTTGTAGAAGGAATGTGAAGCAGTTTTGGTTTCTCAGTGCCGGTCAGCCTAGGGCAATGAGGCAGATTTGCATGATATGTAGGACGTGAGAGAACACATTTCCTGGAGCTGTTGGAGAGCTGAGGAAATCTAGCTCTTCCAAGGAAGAGTGTAGTGTGTTGGCCTACACACAAAATACAAAGAGTGAATGGGAAAAGTTTCCGGGCCTGGATGTTTCTTAGTAGCCCAGTGGAGCCTGCCGGTACTGGGTGTTCTTGCAGGGAATAGGGTGCCCAGGCGAGGTCCTCAGGGCCTTGAAAAGCTTACTAACCTTAAAAGAAAACAGACCTGAAACTAATGCCTCAAGAACTCCTCTCCAAGCTTCCACTTCGGCAGGGCTATTCTAGCTAGGCTTTACCTTGAGGAGAGGACTCACGTCAAGTTTCCTTTTAGCTCTAGAGTGTCGCAGGCGAGGCTCCTACCCAGTCTATGAAAGCACCCTGTTGATGTAGAGAACACTCGTTCCCTTCCCAGAGCCCTGCCTACAGACACTAGAGACCCGTCCTAAAATTGTAATTTAGGTAGCTTCAAGGCAGCTTGAAGGGAGCATTCAAAAGTGGTAAGCAAGGCTTGTGCCATAAGTTCCCCGTTTCCAGCGAACATGCAGCCTACCTCCTTGTGATTTCTACCAAGTAAATATACACTCTAGGTACACACTGGTCCCATCCTTGAATAAAGTTTATTTGGCACGGAATTCTGCGTGTAGCCAACCGCCTCCCCTCGGGAGCGCTCTGGGTAGGCTATCGGGCTCTGCTTCTTCTAAAACCCTGGAGTGTAAGAGGAAGAACTGTGCTTTGGTTACAGCAGGAAAGCAAGCCGACTTTCTCCTGTAAGGATGGGGTCTTAAGGTTTGACTTTAAAGAAGGAATGCGTTGCAGTTTTGGTTTCTCAGTGCTGCTCAGCCTAGGGCAATGAGGGAGATTTGCATGACATATAGGAATTGAGAGAACACATTGCCTGGAGTTGTTGGAGAGCTGAGGAAATCTAGCTCTTCCAAGGAAGAGTGCAGTGTGTTGCCCTACACACAAAATACACAGTGACTGGGAAACGTTTCCGGGCCTGGATGTTTCTTAGTAGCCCAGTGGAGCCTGCTGGTACTCGGTGCTCTTGCAGGGAATAGGGTGCCCACGAGAGGTCCTCGGTGTCTTGACAAGCTTACTAACCTTAAAAGAAAACAGACCTAAAACTAATGCCACAAGGAAACTGCTTCAAGCTCAGCTTCGGCAGGGCTAGTCAAGGCTTTACCTGGAGGAAAGAACTCACGTCAAGTTTCCTTTATCTCTAGGGCGTCTGAGGAGAGGCTCCCACCCAGGCTATGAAAGCACCCTGTTGATGCAGAGAACACTCGTTCCCTTCCCAGAGCCCTGCCTACAATGACTAAAGACTCGTCCTAAAACTGTTATTTAGGTAACTTCAAGGCAGCATGCATGGAGCATTCAAAATGGAAAAGCAAGGCTTGTGCCATAAGGTCACCGTTTCCAGCGAACACGCGGCCTACCTACTTGTGATTTCTACCAAGTAAATATACACTCTAGCTAAACACTGGTCCCTTCCTTGAATGAAGTTTATTTGGCACGGAGTTCTGCGTGTAGCCAACAGCCTCCCCCAAGGAGCGCTCTAGGTAGGCTATCTGGCTTAGCTTCTTCTAAAACCCTGCAGTGTAAGAGGAAGATCTGTGCTTTGGTTACAGCAGAAACGCAAGCTGACTTTCTCCTGTAAGGATGGGGTCTTAAGGTATGACTTTGTAGAAGGAATGCGAAGCAGTTTTGGTTTCTCAGAGCTGCTCAGCCTAGGGCAATGAGGCAGATTTGCATGATATGTAGGACGTGAGAGAACACATTTCCTGGGGCTGTTGGAGAGCTGAGGAAATCTAGCTCTTCCAAGGAAGAGTGCAGTGTGTTGGCCTACACACAAAATACACAGAGTGACTGGGAAAGGTTTCCGGGCCTGGATGTTTCTTAGTAGCCCAGTGGAGACTGCCGGTACTCGGTGGTCTTCCAGGGAATAAGGTGCCCAGGCGAGGTCCTCGGTGTCCTGAAAAGCTTACTAACCTTAAAAGGAAACAGACCTGAAACTAATGCCTCAAGGACTCCGCTCCAAGCTTCCACTTCGGCAGGGCTATTCTAGGCTTTACCTTGAGGAAAGGACTCACGTCAAGTTTCCTTTTAGCTGTAGGGCGTCTGAGGAGAGGCTCCCACCCAGGCTATGAAAGCACCCTGTTGATGTAGAGAACACTCGTTCCCTTCCCAGAGCCTTGCCTACAGAGACTAGAGACCCGTCCTAAAATTGTTATTTAGGCAGCTTCAAGGCAGCTTGAATGGAGCATTCACAATGGGTAAGCAAGGCTTGTGCCATACGTTCCCCATTTCCAGCGAACATGCAGCCTACCTCCTTGTGATTTCTACCAAGTAAATATACACTCTAGCTACACACTGGTCCCTTCCTTGAATAAAGTTTATTTGGCACGGAATTCTGCGTGTAGCCAACCGCCTCCCCCAGGGATCGCTCTGGGTAGGCTATCGGGCTTAGCTTCTTCTAAAACCCTGGAGTGTAAGAGGAAGAAATGTTCTGTGGTTACAGCAGAAACGCAAGCCGACTTTCTACTGTAAGGATGGGGTGTTAAGGTATGACTTTGTAGAAGGAATGTGAAGCAGTTTTGGTTTCTCATGCCGGTCAGCCTAGGGCAATGAGGCAGATTTGCATGATATGTAGGACGTGAGAGAACACATTTCCTGGAGCTGTTGGAGAGCTGAGGAAATCTAGCTCTTCCAAGGAAGAGTGTAGTGTGTTGGCCTACACACAAAATACAAAGAGTGAATGGGAAAAGTTTCCGGGCCTGGATGTTTCTTAGTAGCCCAGTGGAGCCTGCCGGTACTGGGTGTTCTTGCAGGGAATAGGGTGACCAGGCGAGGTCCTCAGGGCCTTGAAAAGCTTACTAACCTTAAAAGAAAACAGACCTGAAACTAATGCCTCAAGCACTCCGCTCCAAGCTTCCACTTCGGCTGGGCTATTCTAGGCTTTACCTTGAGGAGAGGACTCACGTCAAGTTTCCTTTTAGCTCTAGAGTGTCTCAGGCGAGGCTCCTACCCAGTCTATGAAAGCACCCTGTTGATGTAGAGAACACTCGTTCCCTTCCCAGAGCCCTGCCTACAGACAATAGAGACCCGTCCTAAAATTGTAATTTAGGTAGCTTCAAGGCAGCTTGAATGGAGCATTCAAAAGTGGTAAGCACGGCTTGTGCCATAAGTTCCCCGTTTCCAGCGAACATGCAGCCTACCTCCTTGTGATTTCTACCAAGTAAATATACACTCTAGCTACACACTGGGCCCTTCCTCGAATAAAGTTTATTTGGCACGGAATTCTGCGTGTAGCCAACCGCCTCCCCTTGGGATCGCTCTGGGTAGGCTATCGGGCTCTGCTTCTTCTAAAACCCTGGAGTGTAAGAGGAAGAACTGTGCTTTGGTTACAGCAGGAAAGCAAGCCGACTTTCTCCTGTAAGGATGGGGTCTTAAGGTTTGACTTTAAAGAAGGAATGCGTTGCAGTTTTGGTTTCTCAGTGCTGCTCAGCCTAGGGCAATGAGGGAGATTTGCATGACATATAGGAATTGAGAGAACACATTGCCTGGAGTTGTTGGAGAGCTGAGGAAATCTAGCTCTTCCAAGGAAGAGTGCAGTGTGTTGCCCTACACACAAAATACACAGTGACTGGGAAACGTTTCCGGGCCTGGATGTTTCTTAGTAGCCCAGTGGAGCCTGCTGGTACTCGGTGCTCTTGCAGGGAATAGGGTGCCCACGAGAGGTCCTCGGTGTCTTGACAAGCTTACTAACCTTAAAAGAAAACAGACCTAAAACAAATGCCACAAGGAAACTGCTTCAAGCTCAGCTTCGGCAGGGCTAGTCAAGGCTTTACCTGGAGGAAAGAACTCATGTCAAGTTTCCTTTATCTCTAGGGCGTCTGAGGAGAGGCTCCCACCCAGGCTATGAAAGCACCCTGTTGATGCAGAGAACACTCGTTCCCTTCCCAGAGCCCTGCCTACAATGACTAAAGACTCGTCCTAAAACTGTTATTTAGGTAACTTCAAGGCAGCATGCATGGAGCATTCAAAATGGGAAAGTAAGGCTTGTGCCATAAGGTCACCTTTTCCAGCGAACACGCGGCCTTCCTCCTTGTGATTTCTACCAAGTAAATATACACTCTAGCTACACACTGGTCCCTTCCTTGAATAAAGTTTATTTGGCACGTAATTCTGCGTGTAGCCAACCGCCTCCCCCAGGGATCGCTCTGGGTAGGCTATCGGGCTTAGCTTCTTCTAAAACCCTGGAGTGTAAGGGAAGAACTGTGCTGTGGTTACAGCAGAAACGCAAGCCGACTTTCTACTGTAAGGATGGGGTGTTAAGGTATGACTTTGTAGAAGGAATGTGAAGCAGTTTTGGTTTCTCAGTGCCGGTCATCCTAGGGCAATGAGGCAGATTTGCATGATATGTAGGACGTGAGAGAACACATTTCCTGGAGCTGTTGGAGAGCTGAGGAAATCTAGCTCTTCCAAGGAAGAGTGTAGTGTGTTGGCCTACACACAAAATACAAAGAGTGAATGGGAAAAGTTTCCGGGCCTGGATGTTTCTTAGTAGCCCAGTGGAGCCTGCCGGTACTGGGTGTTCTTGCAGGGAATAGGGTGCCCAGGCGAGGTCCTCAGGGCCTTGAAAAGCTTACTAACCTTAAAAGAAAACAGACCTGAAACTAATGCCTCAAGCACTCCGCTCCAAGCTTCCACTTCGGCAGGGCTATTCTAGGCTTTACCTTGAGGAGAGGACTCACGTCAAGTTTCCTTTTAGCTCTAGAGTGTCGCAGGCGAGGCTCCTACCCAGTCTATGAAAGCACCCTGTTGATGTACAGAACACTCGTTCCCTTCCCAGAGCCCTGCCTACAGACACTAGAGACCCGTCCTAAAATTGTAATTTAGGTAGCTTCAAGGCAGCTTGAATGGAGCATTCAAAAGTGGTAAGCAAGGCTTGTGCCATAAGTTCCCCGGTTCCAGCGAACATGCAGCCTACCTCCTTGTGATTTCTACCAAGTAAATATACACTCTAGCTACACACTGGTCCCTTCCTTGAATAAAGTTTATTTGGCACGGAATTCTGCGTGTAGCCAACCGCCTCCCCTTGGGAGCGCTCTGGGTAGGCTATCGGGCTCTGCTTCTTCTAAAACCCTGGAGTGTAAGAGGAAGAACTGTGCTTTGGTTACAGCAGGAAAGAAAGCCGACTTTCTCCTGTAAGGATGGGGTCTTAAGGTTTGACTTTAAAGAAGGAATGCGTTGCAGTTTTGGTTTCTCAGTGCTGCTCAGCCTAGGGCAATGAGGGAGATTTGCATGACATATAGGAATTGAGAGAACACATTGCCTGGAGTTGTTGGAGAGCTGAGGAAATCTAGCTCTTCCAAGGAAGAGTGCAGTGTGTTGCCCTACACACAAAATACACAGTGACTGGGAAACGTTTCCGGGCCTGGATGTTTCTTAGTAGCCCAGTGGAGCCTGCTGGTACTCGGTGCTCTTGCAGGGAATAGGGTGCCCACGAGAGGTCCTCGGTGTCTTGACAAGCTTACTAACCTTAAAAGAAAACAGACCTAAAACAAATGCCACAAGGAAACTGCTTCAAGCTCAGCTTCGGCAGGGCTAGTCAAGGCTTTACCTGGAGGAAAGAACTCACGTCAAGTTTCCTTTATCTCTAGGGCGTCTGAGGAGAGGCTCCCACCCAGGCTATGAAAGCACCCTGTTGATGCAGAGAACACTCGTTCCCTTCCCAGAGCCCTGCCTACAATGACTAAAGACTCGTCCTAAAACTGTTATTTAGGTAACTTCAAGGCAGCATGCATGGAGCATTCAAAATGGGAAAGCAAGGCTTGTGCCATAAGGTCACCGTTTCCAGCGAACACGCGGCCTACCTACTTGTGATTTCTACCAAGTAAATATACACTCTAGCTAAACACTGGTCCCTTCCTTGAATAAAGTTTATTTGGCACGGAGTTCTGCGTGTAGCCAACAGCCTCCCCCAAGGAGCGCTCTAGGTAGGCTATCTGGCTTAGCTTCTTCTAAAACCCTGCAGTGTAAGAGGAAGATCTGTGCTTTGGTTACAGCAGAAACGCAAGCTGACTTTCTCCTGTAAGGATGGGGTCTTAAGGTATGACTTTGTAGAAGGAATGCGAAGCAGTTTTGGTTTCTCAGAGCTGCTCAGCCTAGGGCAATGAGGCAGATTTGCATGATATGTAGGACGTGAGAGAACACATTTCCTGGGGCTGTTGGAGAGCTGAGGAAATCTAGCTCTTCCAAGGAAGAGTGCAGTGTGTTGGCCTACACACAAAATACACAGAGTGACTGGGAAAGGTGTCCGGGCCTGGATGTTTCTTAGTAGCCCAGTGGAGACTGCCGGTACTCGGTGGTCTTCCAGGGAATAAGGTGCCCAGGCGAGGTCCTCGGTGTCCTGAAAAGCTTACTAACCTTAAAAGGAAACAGACCTGAAACTAATGCCTCAAGGACTCCGCTCCAAGCTTCCACTTCGGCAGGGCTATTCTAGGCTTTACCTTGAGGAAAGGACTCACGTCAAGTTTCCTTTTAGCTGTAGAGCGTCTGAGGAGAGGCTCCCACCCAGGCTATGAAAGCACCCTGTTGATGTAGAGAACACTCGTTCCCTTCCCAGAGCCTTGCCTACAGAGACTAGAGACTCGTCCTAAAATTGTTATTTAGGCAGCTTCAAGGCAGCTTGAATGGAGCATTCAAAATGGGTAAGCAAGGCTTGTGCCATAAGTTCCCCGTTTCCAGCGAACATGCAGCCTACCTCCTTGTGATTTCTACCAAGTAAATATACACTCTAGCTACACACTGGTCCCTTCCTTGAATAAAGTTTATTTGGCACGTAATTCTGCGTGTAGCCAACCGCCTCCCCCAGGGATCGCTCTGGGTAGGCTATCGGGCTTAGCTTCTTCTAAAACCCTGGAGTGTAAGAGGAAGAACTGTGCTGTGGTTACAGCAGAAACGCAAGCCGACTTTCTACTGTAAGGATGAGGTGTTAAGGTATGACTTTGTAGAAGGAATGTGAAGCAGTTTTGGTTTCTCAGTGCCGGTCAGCCTAGGGCAATGAGGCAGATTTGCATGATATGTAGGACGTGAGAGAACACATTTCCTGGAGCTGTTGGAGAGCTGAGGAAATCTAGCTCTTCCAAGGAAGAGTGTAGTGTGTTGGCCTACACACAAAATACAAAGAGTGAATGGGAAAAGTTTCCGGGTCTGGATGTTTCTTAGTAGCCCAGTGGAGCCTGCCGGTACTGGGTGTTCTTGCAGGGAATAGGGTGCCCAGGCGAGGTCCTCAGGGCCTTGAAAAGCTTACTAACCTTAAAAGAAAACAGACCTGAAACTAATGCCTCAAGAACTCCTCTCCAAGCTTCCACTTCGGCAGGGCTATTCTAGCTAGGCTTTACCTTGAGGAGAGGACTCACGTCAAGTTTCCTTTTAGCTCTAGAGTGTCGCAGGCGAGGCTCCTACCCAGTCTATGAAAGCACCCTGTTGATGTAGAGAACACTCGTTCCCTTCCCAGAGCCCTGCCTACAGACACTAGAGACCCGTCCTAAAATTGTAATTTAGGTAGCTTCAATTCAGCTTGAAGGGAGCATTCAAAAGTGGTAAGCAAGGCTTGTGCCATAAGTTCCCCGTTTCCAGCGAACATGCAGCCTACCTCCTTGTGATTTCTACCAAGTAAATATACACTCTAGCTACACACTGGTCCCATCCTTGAATAAAGTTTATTTGGCACGGAATTCTGCGTGTAGCCAACCGCCTCCCCTCGGGAGCGCTCTGGGTAGGCTATCGGGCTCTGCTTCTTCTAAAACCCTGGAGTGTAAGAGGAAGAACTGTGCTTTGGTTACAGCAGGAAAGCAAGCCGACTTTCTCCTGTAAGGATGGGGTCTTAAGGTTTGACTTTAAAGAAGGAATGCGTTGCAGTTTTGGTTTCTCAGTGCTGCTCAGCCTAGGGCAATGAGGGAGATTTGCATGACATATAGGAATTGAGAGAACACATTGCCTGGAGTTGTTGGAGAGCTGAGGAAATCTAGCTCTTCCAAGGAAGAGTGCAGTGTGTTGCCCTACACACAAAATACACAGTGACTGGGAAACGTTTCCGGGCCTGGATGTTTCTTAGTAGCCCAGTGGAGCCTGCTGGTACTCGGTGCTCTTGCAGGGAATAGGGTGCCCACGAGAGGTCCTCGGTGTCTTGACAAGCTTACTAACCTTAAAAGAAAACAGACCTAAAACAAATGCCACAAGGAAACTGCTTCAAGCTCAGCTTCGGCAGGGCTAGTCAAGGCTTTACCTGGAGGAAAGAACTCACGTCAAGTTTCCTTTATCTCTAGGGCGTCTGAGGAGAGGCTCCCACCCAGGCTATGAAAGCACCCTGTTGATGCAGAGAACACTCGTTCCCTTCCCAGAGCCCTGCCTACAATGACTAAAGACTCGTCCTAAAACTGTTATTTAGGTAACTTCAAGGCAGCATGCATGGAGCATTCAAAATGGGAAAGTAAGGCTTGTGCCATAAGGTCACCTTTTCCAGCGAACACGCGGCCTACCTCCTTGTGATTTCTACCAAGTAAATATACACTCTAGCTACACACTGGTCCCTTCCTTGAATAAAGTTTATTTGGCACGTAATTCTGCGTGTAGCCAACCGCCTCCCCCAGGGATCGCTCTGGGTAGGCTATCGGGCTTAGCTTCTTCTAAAACCCTGGAGTGTAAGAGGAAGAACTGTGCTGTGGTTACAGCAGAAACGCAAGCCGACTTTCTACTGTAAGGATGGGGTGTTAAGGTATGACTTTGTAGAAGGAATGTGAAGCAGTTTTGGTTTCTCAGTGCCGGTCATCCTAGGGCAATGAGGCAGATTTGCATGATATGTAGGACGTGAGAGAACACATTTCCTGGAGCTGTTGGAGAGCTGAGGAAATCTAGCTCTTCCAAGGAAGAGTGTAGTGTGTTGGCCTACACACAAAATACAAAGAGTGAATGGGAAAAGTTTCCGGGCCTGGATGTTTCTTAGTAGCCCAGTGGAGCCTGCCGGTACTGGGTGTTCTTGCAGGGAATAGGGTGCCCAGGCGAGGTCCTCAGGGCCTTGAAAAGCTTACTAACCTTAAAAGAAAACAGACCTGAAACTAATGCCTCAAGCACTCCGCTCCAAGCTTCCACTTCGGCAGGGCTATTCTAGGCTTTACCTTGAGGAGAGGACTCACGTCAAGTTTCCTTTTAGCTCTAGAGTGTCGCAGGCGAGGCTCCTACCCAGTCTATGAAAGCACCCTGTTGATGTACAGAACACTCGTTCCCTTCCCAGAGCCCTGCCTACAGACACTAGAGACCCGTCCTAAAATTGTAATTTAGGTAGCTTCAAGGCAGCTTGAATGGAGCATTCAAAAGTGGTAAGCAAGGCTTGTGCCATAAGTTCCCCGGTTCCAGCGAACATGCAGCCTACCTCCTTGTGATTTCTACCAAGTAAATATACACTCTAGCTACACACTGGTCCCTTCCTTGAATAAAGTTTATTTGGCACGGAATTCTGCGTGTAGCCAACCGCCTCCCCTTGGGAGCGCTCTGGGTAGGCTATCGGGCTCTGCTTCTTTTAAAACCCTGGAGTGTAAGAGGAAGAACTGTGCTTTGGTTACAGCAGGAAAGAAAGCCGACTTTCTCCTGTAAGGATGGGGTCTTAAGGTTTGACTTTAAAGAAGGAATGCGTTGCAGTTTTGGTTTCTCAGTGCTGCTCAGCCTAGGGCAATGAGGGAGATTTGCATGACATATAGGAATTGAGAGAACACATTGCCTGGAGTTGTTGGAGAGCTGAGGAAATCTAGCTCTTCCAAGGAAGAGTGCAGTGTGTTGCCCTACACACAAAATACACAGTGACTGGGAAACGTTTCCGGGCCTGGATGTTTCTTAGTAGGCCAGTGGAGCCTGCTGGTACTCGGTGCTCTTGCAGGGAATAGGGTGCCCACGAGAGGTCCTCGGTGTCTTGACAAGCTTACTAACCTTAAAAGAAAACAGACCTAAAACAAATGCCACAAGGAAACTGCTTCAAGCTCAGCTTCGGCAGGGCTAGTCAAGGCTTTACCTGGAGGAAAGAACTCACGTCAAGTTTCCTTTATCTCTAGGGCGTCTGAGGAGAGGCTCCCACCCAGGCTATGAAAGCACCCTGTTGATGCAGAGAACACTCGTTCCCTTCCCAGAGCCCTGCCTACAATGACTAAAGACTCGTCCTAAAACTGTTATTTAGGTAACTTCAAGGCAGCATGCATGGAGCATTCAAAATGGGAAAGCAAGGCTTGTGCCATAAGGTCACCGTTTCCAGCGAACACGCGGCCTACCTACTTGTGATTTCTACCAAGTAAATATACACTCTAGCTAAACACTGGTCCCTTCCTTGAATAAAGTTTATTTGGCACGGAGTTCTGCGTGTAGCCAACAGCCTCCCCCAAGGAGCGCTCTAGGTAGGCTATCTGGCTTAGCTTCTTCTAAAACCCTGCAGTGTAAGAGGAAGATCTGTGCTTTGGTTACAGCAGAAACGCAAGCTGACTTTCTCCTGTAAGGATGGGGTCTTAAGGTATGACTTTGTAGAAGGAATGCGAAGCAGTTTTGGTTTCTCAGAGCTGCTCAGCCTAGGGCAATGAGGCAGATTTGCATGATATGTAGGACGTGAGAGAACACATTTCCTGGGGCTGTTGGAGAGCTGAGGAAATCTAGCTCTTCCAAGGAAGAGTGCAGTGTGTTGGCCTACACACAAAATACACAGAGTGACTGGGAAAGGTGTCCGGGCCTGGATGTTTCTTAGTAGCCCAGTGGAGACTGCCGGTACTCGGTGGTCTTCCAGGGAATAAGGTGCCCAGGCGAGGTCCTCGGTGTCCTGAAAAGCTTACTAACCTTAAAAGGAAACAGACCTGAAACTAATGCCTCAAGGACTCCGCTCCAAGCTTCCACTTCGGCAGGGCTATTCTAGGCTTTACCTTGAGGAAAGGACTCACGTCAAGTTTCCTTTTAGCTGTAGAGCGTCTGAGGAGAGGCTCCCACCCAGGCTATGAAAGCACCCTGTTGATGTAGAGAACACTCGTTCCCTTCCCAGAGCCTTGCCTACAGAGACTAGAGACTCGTCCTAAAATTGTTATTTAGGCAGCTTCAAGGCAGCTTGAATGGAGCATTCAAAATGGGTAAGCAAGGCTTGTGCCATAAGTTCCCCGTTTCCAGCGAACATGCAGCCTACCTCCTTGTGATTTCTACCAAGTAAATATACACTCTAGCTACACACTGGTCCCTTCCTTGAATAAAGTTTATTTGGCACGTAATTCTGCGTGTAGCCAACCGCCTCCCCCAGGGATCGCTCTGGGTAGGCTATCGGGCTTAGCTTCTTCTAAAACCCTGGAGTGTAAGAGGAAGAACTGTGCTGTGGTTACAGCAGAAACGCAAGCCGACTTTCTACTGTAAGGATGAGGTGTTAAGGTATGACTTTGTAGAAGGAATGTGAAGCAGTTTTGGTTTCTCAGTGCCGGTCAGCCTAGGGCAATGAGGCAGATTTGCATGATATGTAGGACGTGAGAGAACACATTTCCTGGAGCTGTTGGAGAGCTGAGGAAATCTAGCTCTTCCAAGGAAGAGTGTAGTGTGTTGGCCTACACACAAAATACAAAGAGTGAATGGGAAAAGTTTCCGGGCCTGGATGTTTCTTAGTAGCCCAGTGGAGCCTGCCGGTACTGGGTGTTCTTGCAGGGAATAGGGTGCCCAGGCGAGGTCCTCAGGGCCTTGAAAAGCTTACTAACCTTAAAAGAAAACAGACCTGAAACTAATGCCTCAAGAACTCCTCTCCAAGCTTCCACTTCGGCAGGGCTATTCTAGCTAGGCTTTACCTTGAGGAGAGGACTCACGTCAAGTTTCCTTTTAGCTCTAGAGTGTCGCAGGCGAGGCTCCTACCCAGTCTATGAAAGCACCCTGTTGATGTAGAGAACACTCGTTCCCTTCCCAGAGCCCTGCCTACAGACACTAGAGACCCGTCCTAAAATTGTAATTTAGGTAGCTTCAAGGCAGCTTGAAGGGAGCATTCAAAAGTGGTAAGCAAGGCTTGTGCCATAAGTTCCCCGTTTCCAGCGAACATGCAGCCTACCTCCTTTTGATTTCTACCAAGTAAATATACACTCTAGCTACACACTGGTCCCTTCCTTGAATAAAGTTTATTTGGCACGGAATTCTGCGTGTAGCCAACCGCCTCCCCTCGGGAGCGCTCTGGGTAGGCTATCGGGCTCTGCTTCTTCTAAAACCCTGGAGTGTAAGAGGAAGAACTGTGCTTTGGTTACAGCAGGAAAGCAAGCCGACTTTCTCCTGTAAGGATGGGGTCTTAAGGTTTGACTTTAAAGAAGGAATGCGTTGCAGTTTTGGTTTCTCAGTGCTGCTCAGCCTAGGGCAATGAGGGAGATTTGCATGACATATAGGAATTGAGAGAACACATTGCCTGGAGTTGTTGGAGAGCTGAGGAAATCTAGCTCTTCCAAGGAAGAGTGCAGTGTGTTGCCCTACACACAAAATACACAGTGACTGGGAAACGTTTCCGGGCCTGGATGTTTCTTAGTAGCCCAGTGGAGCCTGCTGGTACTCGGTGCTCTTGCAGGGAATAGGGTGCCCACGAGAGGTCCTCGGTGTCTTGACAAGCTTACTAACCTTAAAAGAAAACAGACCTAAAACAAATGCCACAAGGAAACTGCTTCAAGCTCAGCTTCGGCAGGGCTAGTCAAGGCTTTACCTGGAGGAAAGAACTCACGTCAAGTTTCCTTTATCTCTAGGGCGTCTGAGGAGAGGCTCCCACCCAGGCTATGAAAGCACCCTGTTGATGCAGAGAACACTCGTTCCCTTCCCAGAGCCCTGCCTACAATGACTAAAGACTCGTCCTAAAACTGTTATTTAGGTAACTTCAAGGCAGCACGCATGGAGCATTCAAAATGGGAAAGCAAGGCTTGTGCCATAAGGTCACCGTTTCCAGCGAACACGCGGCCTACCTACTTGTGATTTCTACCAAGTAAATATACACTCTAGCTAAACCCTGGTCCATTCCTTGAATAAAGTTTATTTGGCACGGAGTTCTGCGTGTAGCCAACAGCCTCCCCCAAGGAGCGCTCTAGGTAGGCTATCTGGCTTAGCTTCTTCTAAAACCCTGCAGTGTAAGAGGAAGATCTGTGCTTTGGTTACAGCAGAAACGCAAGCTGACTTTCTCCTGTAAGGATGGGGTCTTAAGGTATGACTTTGTAGAAGGAATGCGAAGCAGTTTTGGTTTCTCAGAGCTGCTCAGCCTAGGGCAATGAGGCAGATTTGCATGATATGTAGGACGTGAGAGAACACATTTCCTGGGGCTGTTGGAGAGCTGAGGAAATCTAGCTCTTCCAAGGAAGAGTGCAGTGTGTTGGCCTACACACAAAATACACAGAGTGACTGGGAAAGGTTTCCGGGCCTGGATGTTTCTTAGTAGCCCAGTGGAGAATGCCGGTACTCGGTGGTCTTCCAGGGAATAAGGTGCCCAGGCGAGGTCCTCGGTGTCCTGAAAAGCTTACTAACCTTAAAAGGAAACAGACCTGAAACTAATGCCTCAAGGACTCCGCTCCAAGCTTCCACTTCGGCAGGGCTATTCTAGGCTTTACCTTGAGGAAAGGACTCACGTCAAGTTTCCTTTTAGCTGTAGGGCGTCTGAGGAGAGGCTCCCACCCAGGCTATGAAAGCACCCTGTTGATGTAGAGAACACTCGTTCCCTTCCCAGAGCCTTGCCTACAGAGACTAGAGACCCGTCCTAAAATTGTTATTTAGGCAGCTTCAAGGCAGCTTGAATGGAGCATTCACAATGGGTAAGCAAGGCTTGTGCCATACGTTCCCCATTTCCAGCGAACATGCAGCCTACCTCCTTGTGATTTCTACCAAGTAAATATACACTCTAGCTACACACTGGTCCCTTCCTTGAATAAAGTTTATTTGGCACGGAATTCTGCGTGTAGCCAACCGCCTCCCCCAGGGATCGCTCTGGGTAGGCTATCGGGCTTAGCTTCTTCTAAAACCCTGGAGTGTAAGAGGAAGAACTGTGCTGTGGTTACAGCAGAAACGCAAGCCGACTTTCTACTGTAAGGATGGGGTGTTAAGGTATGACTTTGTAGAAGGAATGTGAAGCAGTTTTGGTTTCTCAGTGCCGGTCAGCCTAGGGCAATGAGGCAGATTTGCATGATATGTAGGACGTGAGAGAACACATTTCCTGGAGCTGTTGGAGAGCTGAGGAAATCTAGCTCTTCCAAGGAAGAGTGTAGTGTGTTGGCCTACACACAAAATACAAAGAGTGAATGGGAAAAGTTTCCGGGCCTGGATGTTTCTTAGTAGCCCAGTGGAGCCTGCCGGTACTGGGTGTTCTTGCAGGGAATAGGGTGCACAGGCGAGGTCCTCAGGGCCTTGAAAAGCTTACTAACCTTAAAAGAAAACAGACCTGAAACTAATGCCTCAAGAACTCCTCTCCAAGCTTCCACTTCGGCAGGGCTATTCTAGCTAGGCTTTACCTTGAGGAGAGGACTCACGTCAAGTTTCCTTTTAGCTCTAGAGTGTCGCAGGCGAGGCTCCTACCCAGTCTATGAAAGCACCCTGTTGATGTAGAGAACACTCGTTCCCTTCCCAGAGCCCTGCCTACAGACACTAGAGACCCGTCCTAAAATTGTAATTTAGGTAGCTTCAAGGCAGCTTGAAGGGAGCATTCAAAAGTGGTAAGCAAGGCTTGTGCCATAAGTTCCCCGTTTCCAGCGAACATGCAGCCTACCTCCTTGTGATTTCTACCAAGTAAATATACACTCTAGCTACACACTGGTCCCATCCTTGAATAAAGTTTATTTGGCACGGAATTCTGCGTGTAGCCAACCGCCTCCCCTCGGGAGCGCTCTGGGTAGGCTATCGGGCTCTGCTTCTTCTAAAACCCTGGAGTGTAAGAGGAAGAACTGTGCTTTGGTTACAGCAGGAAAGCAAGCCGACTTTCTCCTGTAAGGATGGGGTCTTAAGGTTTGACTTTAAAGAAGGAATGCGTTGCAGTTTTGGTTTCTCAGTGCTGCTCAGCCTAGGGCAATCAGGGAGATTTGCATGACATATAGGAATTGAGAGAACACATTGCCTGGAGTTGTTGGAGAGCTGAGGAAATCTAGCTCTTCCAAGGAAGAGTGCAGTGTGTTGCCCTACACACAAAATACACAGTGACTGGGAAACGTTTCCGGGGCTGGATGTTTCTTAGTAGCCCAGTGGAGCCTGCTGGTACTCGGTGCTCTTGCAGGGAATAGGGTGCCCACGAGAGGTCCTCGGTGTCTTGACAAGCTTACTAACCTTAAAAGAAAACAGACCTAAAACTAATGCCACAAGGAAACTGCTTCAAGCTCAGCTTCGGCAGGGCTAGTCAAGGCTTTACCTGGAGGAAAGAACTCACGTCAAGTTTCCTTTATCTCTAGGGCGTCTGAGGAGAGGCTCCCACCCAGGCTATGAAAGCACCCTGTTGATGCAGAGAACACTCGTTCCCTTCCCAGAGCCCTGCCTACAATGACTAAAGACTCGTCCTAAAACTGTTATTTAGGCAACTTCAAGGCAGCATGCATGGAGCATTCAAAATGGGAAAGCAAGGCTTGTGCCATAACGTCACCGTTTCCAGCGAACACGCGGCCTACCTACTTGTGATTTCTACCAAGTAAATATACACTCTAGCTAAACACTGGTCCCTTCCTTGAATAAAGTTTATTTGGCACGGAGTTCTGCGTGTAGCCAACAGCCTCCCCCAAGGAGCGCTCTAGGTAGGCTATCTGGCTTAGCTTCTTCTAAAACCCTGCAGTGTAAGAGGAAGATCTGTGCTTTGGTTACAGCAGAAACGCAAGCTGACTTTCTCCTGTAAGGATGGGGTCTTAAGGTATGACTTTGTAGAAGGAATGCGAAGCAGTTTTGGTTTCTCAGAGCTGCTCAGCCTAGGGCAATGAGGCAGATTTGCATGATATGTAGGACGTGAGAGAACACATTTCCTGGGGTTGTTGGAGAGCTGAGGAAATCTAGCTCTTCCAAGGAAGAGTGCAGTGTGTTGGCCTACACACAAAATACACAGAGTGACTGGGAAAGGGGTCCGGGCCTGGATGTTTCTTAGTAGCCCAGTGGAGACTGCCGGTACTCGGTGGTCTTCCAGGGAATAAGGTGCCCAGCGAGGTCCTCGGTGTCCTGAAAAGCTTACTAACCTTAAAAGGAAACAGACCTGAAACTAATGCCTCAAGGACTCCGCTCCAAGCTTCCACTTCGGCAGGGCTATTCTAGGCTTTACCTTGAGGAAAGGACTCACGTCAAGTTTCCTTTTAGCTGTAGAGCGTCTGAGGAGAGGCTCCCACCCAGGCTATGAAAGCACCCTGTTGATGTAGAGAACACTCGTTCCCTTCCCAGAGCCTTGCCTACAGAGACTAGAGACCCGTCCTAAAATTCTTATTTAGGCAGCTTCAAGGCAGCTTGAATGGAGCATTCAAAATGGGTAAGCAAGGCTTGTGCCATAAGTTCCCCGTTTCCAGCGAACATGCAGCCTACCTCCTTGTGATTTCTACCAAGTAAATATACACTCTAGCTACACACCGGTCCCTTCCTTAAATAAAGTTTATTTGGCACGTAATTCTGCGTGCAGCCAACCGCCTCCGCCAGGGATCGCTCTGGGTAGGCTATCGGGCTTAGCTTCTTCTAAAACCCTGGAGTGTAAGAGGAAGAACTGTGCTGTGGTTACAGCAGAAAGGCAAGCCGACTTTCTACTGTAAGGATGGGGTGTTAAGGTATGACTTTGTAGAAGGAATGTGAAGCAGTTTTGGTTTCTCAGTGCCGGTCAGCCTAGGGCAATGAGGCAGATTTGCATGATATGTAGGACGTGAGAGAACACATTTCCTGGAGCTGTTGGAGAGCTGAGGAAATCTAGCTCTTCCAAGGAAGAGTGTAGTGTGTTGGCCTACACACAAAATACAAAGAGTGAATGGGAAAAGTTTCCGGGCCTGGATGTTTCTTAGTAGCCCAGTGGAGCCTGCCGGTACTGGGTGTTCTTGCAGGGAATAGGGTGCCCAGGCGAGGTCCTCAGGGCCTTGAAAAGCTTACTAACCTTAAAAGAAAACAGACCTGAAACTAATGCCTCAAGAACTCCTCTCCAAGCTTCCACTTCGGCAGGGCTATTCTAGGCTTTACCTTGAGGAGAGGACTCACGTCAAGTTTCCTTTTAGCTCTAGAGTGTCGCAGGCGAGGCTCCTACCCAGTCTATGAAAGCACCCTGTTGATGTAGAGAACACTCGTTCCCTTCCCAGAGCCCTGCCTACAGACACTAGAGACCCGTCCTACAATTGTAATTTAGGTAGCTTCAAGGCAGCTTGAATGGAGCATTCAAAAGTGGTAAGCAAGGCTTGTGCCATAAGTTCCCCGTTTCCAGCGAACATGCAGCCTACCTCCTTTTGATTTCTACCAAGTAAATATACACTCTAGCTACACACTGGTCCCTTCCTTGAATAAAGTTTATTTGGCACGGAATTCTGCGTGTAGCCAACCGCCTCCCCTCGGGAGCGCTCTGGGTAGGCTATCGGGCTCTGCTTCTTCTAAAACCCTGGAGTGTAAGAGGAAGAACTGTGCTTTGGTTACAGCAGGAAAGCAAGCCGACTTTCTCCTGTAAGGATGGGGTCTTAAGGTTTGACTTTAAAGAAGGAATGCGTTGCAGTTTTGGTTTCTCAGTGCTGCTCAGCCTAGGGCAATGAGGGAGATTTGCATGACATATAGGAATTGAGAGAACACATTGCCTGGAGTTGTTGGAGAGCTGAGGAAATCTAGCTCTTCCAAGGAAGAGTGCAGTGTGTTGCCCTACACACAAAATACACAGTGACTGGGAAACGTTTCCGGGCCTGGATGTTTCTTAGTAGCCCAGTGGAGCCTGCTGGTACTCGGTGCTCTTGCAGGGAATAGGGTGCCCACGAGAGGTCCTCGGTGTCTTGACAAGCTTACTAACCTTAAAAGAAAACAGACCTAAAACAAATGCCACAAGGAAACTGCTTCAAGCTCAGCTTCGGCAGGGCTAGTCAAGGCTTTACCTGGAGGAAAGAACTCACGTCAAGTTTCCTTTATCTCTAGGGCGTCTGAGGAGAGGCTCCCACCCAGGCTATGAAAGCACCCTGTTGATGCAGAGAACACTCGTTCCCTTCCCAGAGCCCTGCCTACAATGACTAAAGACTCGTCCTAAAACTGTTATTTAGGTAACTTCAAGGCAGCACGCATGGAGCATTCAAAATGGGAAAGCAAGGCTTGTGCCATAAGGTCACCGTTTCCAGCGAACACGCGGCCTACCTACTTGTGATTTCTACCAAGTAAATATACACTCTAGCTAAACCCTGGTCCATTCCTTGAATAAAGTTTATTTGGCACGGAGTTCTGCGTGTAGCCAACAGCCTCCCCCAAGGAGCGCTCTAGGTAGGCTATCTGGCTTAGCTTCTTCTAAAACCCTGCAGTGTAAGAGGAAGATCTGTGCTTTGGTTACAGCAGAAACGCAAGCTGACTTTCTCCTGTAAGGATGGGGTCTTAAGGTATGACTTTGTAGAAGGAATGCGAAGCAGTTTTGGTTTCTCAGAGCTGCTCAGCCTAGGGCAATGAGGCAGATTTGCATGATATGTAGGACGTGAGAGAACACATTTCCTGGGGCTGTTGGAGAGCTGAGGAAATCTAGCTCTTCCAAGGAAGAGTGCAGTGTGTTGGCCTACACACAAAATACACAGAGTGACTGGGAAAGGTTTCCGGGCCTGGATGTTTCTTAGTAGCCCAGTGGAGACTGCCGGTACTCGGTGGTCTTCCAGGGAATAAGGTGCCCAGGCGAGGTCCTCGGTGTCCTGAAAAGCTTACTAACCTTAAAAGGAAACAGACCTGAAACTAATGCCTCAAGGACTCCGCTCCAAGCTTCCACTTCGGCAGGGCTATTCTAGGCTTTACCTTGAGGAAAGGACTCACGTCAAGTTTCCTTTTAGCTGTAGGGCGTCTGAGGAGAGGCTCCCACCCAGGCTATGAAAGCACCCTGTTGATGTAGAGAACACTCGTTCCCTTCCCAGAGCCTTGCCTACAGAGACTAGAGACCCGTCCTAAAATTGTTATTTAGGCAGCTTCAAGGCAGCTTGAATGGAGCATTCACAATGGGTAAGCAAGGCTTGTGCCATACGTTCCCCATTTCCAGCGAACATGCAGCCTACCTCCTTGTGATTTCTACCAAGTAAATATACACTCTAGCTACACACTGGTCCCTTCCTTGAATAAAGTTTATTTGGCACGGAATTCTGCGTGTAGCCAACCGCCTCCTCCAGGGATCGCTCTGGGTAGGCTATCGGGCTTAGCTTCTTCTAAAACCCTGGAGTGTAAGAGGAAGAAATGTTCTGTGGTTACAGCAGAAACGCAAGCCGACTTTCTACTGTAAGGATGGGGTGTTAAGGTATGACTTTGTAGAAGGAATGTGAAGCAGTTTTGGTTTCTCAGTGCCGGTCAGCCTAGGGCAATGAGGCAGATTTGCATGATATGTAGGACGTGAGAGAACACATTTCCTGGAGCTGTTGGAGAGCTGAGGAAATCTAGCTCTTCCAAGGAAGAGTGTAGTGTGTTGGCCTACACACAAAATACAAAGAGTGAATGGGAAAAGTTTCCGGGCCTGGATGTTTCTTAGTAGCCCAGTGGAGCCTGCCAGTACTGGGTGTTCTTGCAGGGAATAGGGTGCACAGGCGAGGTCCTCAGGGCCTTGAAAAGCTTACTAACCTTAAAAGAAAACAGACCTGAAACTAATGCCTCAAGCACTCCGCTCCAAGCTTCCACTTCGGCTGGGCTATTCTAGGCTTTACCTTGAGGAGAGGACTCACGTCAAGTTTCCTTTTAGCTCTAGAGTGTCTCAGGCGAGGCTCCTACCCAGTCTATGAAAGCACCCTGTTGATGTAGAGAACACTCGTTCCCTTCCCAGAGCCCTGCCTACAGACACTAGAGACCCGTCCTAAAATTGTAATTTAGGTAGCTTCAAGGCAGCTTGAATGGAGCATTCAAAAGTGGTAAGCACGGCTTGTGCCATAAGTTCCCCGTTTCCAGCGAACATGCAGCCTACCTCCTTGTGATTTCTACCAAGTAAATATACACTCTAGCTACACACTGGGCCCTTCCTCGAATAAAGTTTATTTGGCACGGAATTCTGCGTGTAGCCAACCGCCTCCCCTTGGGATCGCTCTGGGTAGGCTATCGGGCTCTGCTTCTTCTAAAACCCTGGAGTGTAAGAGGAAGAACTGTGCTTTGGTTACAGCAGGAAAGCAAGCCGACTTTCTCCTGTAAGGATGGGGTCTTAAGGTTTGACTTTAAAGAAGGAATGCGTTGCAGTTTTGGTTTCTCAGTGCTGCTCAGCCTAGGGCAATGAGGGAGATTTGCATGACATATAGGAATTGAGAGAACACATTGCCTGGAGTTGTTGGAGAGCTGAGGAAATCTAGCTCTTCCAAGGAAGAGTGCAGTGTGTTGCCCTACACACAAAATACACAGTGACTGGGAAACGTTTCCGGGCCTGGATGTTTCTTAGTAGCCCAGTGGAGCCTGCTGGTACTCGGTGCTCTTGCAGGGAATAGGGTGCCCACGAGAGGTCCTCGGTGTCTTGACAAGCTTACTAACCGTAAAAGAAAACAGACCTAAAACAAATGCCACAAGGAAACTGCTTCAAGCTCAGCTTCGGCAGGGCTAGTCAAGGCTTTACCTGGAGGAAAGAACTCACGTCAAGTTTCCTTTATCTCTAGGGCGTCTGAGGAGAGGCTCCCACCCAGGCTATGAAAGCACCCTGTTGATGCAGAGAACACTCGTTCCCTTCCCAGAGCCCTGCCTACAATGACTAAAGACTCGTCCTAAAACTGTTATTTAGGTAACTTCAAGGCAGCATGCATGGAGCATTCAAAATGGGAAAGTAAGGCTTGTGCCATAAGGTCACCTTTTCCAGCGAACACGCGGCCTACCTCCTTGTGATTTCTACCAAGTAAATATACACTCTAGCTACACACTGGTCCCTTCCTTGAATAAAGTTTATTTGGCACGTAATTCTGCGTGTAGCCAACCGCCTCCCCCAGGGATCGCTCTGGGTAGGCTATCGGGCTTAGCTTCTTCTAAAACCCTGGAGTGTAAGAGGAAGAACTGTGCTGTGGTTACAGCAGAAACGCAAGCCGACTTTCTACTGTAAGGATGGGGTGTTAAGGTATGACTTTGTAGAAGGAATGTGAAGCAGTTTTGGTTTCTCAGTGCCGGTCAGCCTAGGGCAATGAGGCAGATTTGCATGATATGTAGGACGTGAGAGAACACATTTCCTGGAGCTGTTGGAGAGCTGAGGAAATCTAGCTCTTCCAAGGAAGAGTGTAGTGTGTTGGCCTACACACAAAATACAAAGAGTGAATGGGAAAAGTTTCCGGGCCTGGATGTTTCTTAGTAGCCCAGTGGAGCCTGCCGGTACTGGGTGTTCTTGCAGGGAATAGGGTGCCCAGGCGAGGTCCTCAGGGCCTTGAAAAGCTTACTAACCTTAAAAGAAAACAGACCTGAAACTAATGCCTCAAGAACTCCTCTCCAAGCTTCCACTTCGGCAGGGCTATTCTAGCTAGGCTTTACCTTGAGGAGAGGACTCACGTCAAGTTTCCTTTTAGCTCTAGAGTGTCGCAGGCGAGGCTCCTACCCAGTCTATGAAAGCACCCTGTTGATGTAGAGAACACTCGTTCCCTTCCCAGAGCCCTGCCTACAGACACTAGAGACCCGTCCTAAAATTGTAATTTAGGTAGCTTCAAGGCAGCTTGAAGGGAGCATTCAAAAGTGGTAAGCAAGGCTTGTGCCATAAGTTCCCCGTTTCCAGCGAACATGCAGCCTACCTCCTTGTGATTTCTACCAAGTAAATATACACTCTAGCTACACACTGGTCCCATCCTTGAATAAAGTTTATTTGGCACGGAATTCTGCGTGTAGCCAACCGCCTCCCCTCGGGAGCGCTCTGGGTAGGCTATCGGGCTCTGCTTCTTCTAAAACCCTGGAGTGTAAGAGGAAGAACTGTGCTTTGGTTACAGCAGGAAAGCAAGCCGACTTTCTCCTGTAAGGATGGGGTCTTAAGGTTTGACTTTAAAGAAGGAATGCGTTGCAGTTTTGGTTTCTCAGTGCTGCTCAGCCTAGGGCAATCAGGGAGATTTGCATGACATATAGGAATTGAGAGAACACATTTCCTGGAGTTGTTGGAGAGCTGAGGAAATCTAGCTCTTCCAAGGAAGAGTGCAGTGTGTTGCCCTACACACAAAATACACAGTGACTGGGAAACGTTTCCGGGGCTGGATGTTTCTTAGTAGCCCAGTGGAGCCTGCTGGTACTCGGTGCTCTTGCAGGGAATAGGGTGCCCACGAGAGGTCCTCGGTGTCTTGACAAGCTTACTAACCTTAAAAGAAAACAGACCTAAAACTAATGCCACAAGGAAACTGCTTCAAGCTCAGCTTCGGCAGGGCTAGTCAAGGCTTTACCTGGAGGAAAGAACTCACGTCAAGTTTCCTTTATCTCTAGGGCGTCTGAGGAGAGGCTCCCACCCAGGCTATGAAAGCACCCTGTTGATGCAGAGAACACTCGTTCCCTTCCCAGAGCCCTGCCTACAATGACTAAAGACTCGTCCTAAAACTGTTATTTAGGTAACTTCAAGGCAGCATGCATGGAGCATTCAAAATGGGAAAGCAAGGCTTGTGCCATAAGGTCACCGTTTCCAGCGAACACGCGGCCTACCTACTTGTGATTTCTACCAAGTAAATATACACTCTAGCTAAACACTGGTCCATTCCTTGAATAAAGTTTATTTGGCACGGAGTTCTGCGTGTAGCCAACAGCCTCCCCCAAGGAGCGCTCTAGGTAGGCTATCTGGCTTAGCTTCTTCTAAAACCCTGCAGTGTAAGAGGAAGATCTGTGCTTTGGTTACAGCAGAAACGCAAGCTGACTTTCTCCTGTAAGGATGGGGTCTTAAGGTATGACTTTGTAGAAGGAATGCGAAGCAGTTTTGGTTTCTCAGAGCTGCTCAGCCTAGGGCAATGAGGCAGATTTGCATGATATGTAGGACGTGAGAGAACACATTTCCTGGGGCTGTTGGAGAGCTGAGGAAATCTAGCTCTTCCAAGGAAGAGTGCAGTGTGTTGGCCTACACACAAAATACACAGAGTGACTGGGAAAGGGGTCCGGGCCTGGATGTTTCTTAGTAGCCCAGTGGAGACTGCCGGTACTCGGTGGTCTTCCAGGGAATAAGGTGCCCAGCGAGGTCCTCGGTGTCCTGAAAAGCTTACTAACCTTAAAAGGAAACAGACCTGAAACTAATGCCTCAAGGACTCCGCTCCAAGCTTCCACTTCGGCAGGGCTATTCTAGGCTTTACCTTGAGGAAAGGACTCACGTCAAGTTTCCTTTTAGCTGTAGAGCGTCTGAGGAGAGGCTCCCACCCAGGCTATGAAAGCACCCTGTTGATGTAGAGAACACTCGTTCCCTTCCCAGAGCCTTGCCTACAGAGACTAGAGACCCGTCCTAAAATTCTTATTTAGGCAGCTTCAAGGCAGCTTGAATGGAGCATTCAAAATGGGTAAGCAAGGCTTGTGCCATAAGTTCCCCGTTTCCAGCGAACATGCAGCCTACCTCCTTGTGATTTCTACCAAGTAAATATACACTCTAGCTACACACCGGTCCCTTCCTTAAATAAAGTTTATTTGGCACGTAATTCTGCGTGCAGCCAACCGCCTCCGCCAGGGATCGCTCTGGGTAGGCTATCGGGCTTAGCTTCTTCTAAAACCCTGGAGTGTAACAGGAAGAACTGTGCTGTGGTTACAGCAGAAACGCAAGCCGACTTTCTACTGTAAGGATGGGGTGTTAAGGTATGACTTTGTAGAAGGAATGTGAAGCAGTTTTGGTTTCTCAGTGCCGGTCAGCCTAGGGCAATGAGGCAGATTTGCATGATATGTAGGACGTGAGAGAACACATTTCCTGGAGCTGTTGGAGAGCTGAGGAAATCTAGCTCTTCCAAGGAAGAGTGTAGTGTGTTGGCCTACACACAAAATACAAAGAGTGAATGGGAAAAGTTTCCGGGCCTGGATGTTTCTTAGTAGCCCAGTGGAGCCTGCCGGTACTGGGTGTTCTTGCAGGGAATAGGGTGCCCAGGCGAGGTCCTCAGGGCCTTGAAAAGCTTACTAACCTTAAAAGAAAACAGACCTGAAACTAATGCCTCAAGAACTCCTCTCCAAGCTTCCACTTCGGCAGGGCTATTCTAGGCTTTACCTTGAGGAGAGGACTCACGTCAAGTTTCCTTTTAGCTCTAGAGTGTCTCAGGCGAGGCTCCTACCCAGTCTATGAAAGCACCCTGTTGATGTAGAGAACACTCGTTCCCTTCCCAGAGCCCTGCCTACAGACACTAGAGACCCGTCCTACAATTGTAATTTAGGTAGCTTCAAGGCAGCTTGAATGGAGCATTCAAAAGTGGTAAGCAAGGCTTGTGCCATAAGTTCCCCGTTTCCAGCGAACATGCAGCCTACCTCCTTTTGATTTCTACCAAGTAAATATACACTCTAGCTACACACTGGTCCCTTCCTTGAATAAAGTTTATTTGGCACGGAATTCTGCGTGTAGCCAACCGCCTCCCCTCGGGAGCGCTCTGGGTAGGCTATCGGGCTCTGCTTCTTCTAAAACCCTGGAGTGTAAGAGGAAGAACTGTGCTTTGGTTACAGCAGGAAAGCAAGCCGACTTTCTCCTGTAAGGATGGGGTCTTAAGGTTTGACTTTAAAGAAGGAATGCGTTGCAGTTTTGGTTTCTCAGTGCTGCTCAGCCTAGGGCAATGAGGGAGATTTGCATGACATATAGGAATTGAGAGAACACATTGCCTGGAGTTGTTGGAGAGCTGAGGAAATCTAGCTCTTCCAAGGAAGAGTGCAGTGTGTTGCCCTACACACAAAATACACAGTGACTGGGAAACGTTTCCGGGCCTGGATGTTTCTTAGTAGCCCAGTGGAGCCTGCTGGTACTCGGTGCTCTTGCAGGGAATAGGGTGCCCACGAGAGGTCCTCGGTGTCTTGACAAGCTTACTAACCTTAAAAGAAAACAGACCTAAAACAAATGCCACAAGGAAACTGCTTCAAGCTCAGCTTCGGCAGGGCTAGTCAAGGCTTTACCTGGAGGAAAGAACTCACGTCAAGTTTCCTTTATCTCTAGGGCGTCTGAGGAGAGGCTCCCACCCAGGCTATGAAAGCACCCTGTTGATGCAGAGAACACTCATTCCCTTCCCAGAGCCCTGCCTACAATGACTAAAGACTCGTCCTAAAACTGTTATTTAGGTAACTTCAAGGCAGCACGCATGGAGCATTCAAAATGGGAAAGCAAGGCTTGTGCCATAAGGTCACCGTTTCCAGCGAACACGCGGCCTACCTACTTGTGATTTCTACCAAGTAAATATACACTCTAGCTAAACACTGGTCCATTCCTTGAATAAAGTTTATTTGGCACGGAGTTCTGCGTGTAGCCAACAGCCTCCCCCAAGGAGCGCTCTAGGTAGGCTATCTGGCTTAGCTTCTTCTAAAACCCTGCAGTGTAAGAGGAAGATCTGTGCTTTGGTTACAGCAGAAACGCAAGCTGACTTTCTCCTGTAAGGATGGGGTCTTAAGGTATGACTTTGTAGAAGGAATGCGAAGCAGTTTTGGTTTCTCAGAGCTGCTCAGCCTAGGGCAATGAGGCAGATTTGCATGATATGTAGGACGTGAGAGAACACATTTCCTGGGGCTGTTGGAGAGCTGAGGAAATCTAGCTCTTCCAAGGAAGAGTGCAGTGTGTTGGCCTACACACAAAATACACAGAGTGACTGGGAAAGGTTTCCGGGCCTGGATGTTTCTTAGTAGCCCAGTGGAGACTGCCGGTACTCGGTGGTCTTCCAGGGAATAAGGTGCCCAGGCGAGGTCCTCGGTGTCCTGAAAATCTTACTAACCTTAAAAGGAAACAGACCTGAAACTAATGCCTCAAGGACTCCGCTCCAAGCTTCCACTTCGGCAGGGCTATTCTAGGCTTTACCTTGAGGAAAGGACTCACGTCAAGTTTCCTTTTAGCTGTAGGGCGTCTGAGGAGAGGCTCCCACCCAGGCTATGAAAGCACCCTGTTGATGTAGAGAACACTCGTTCCCTTCCCAGAGCCTTGCCTACAGAGACTAGAGACCCGTCCTAAAATTGTTATTTAGGCAGCTTCAAGGCAGCTTGAATGGAGCATTCACAATGGGTAAGCAAGGCTTGTGCCATACGTTCCCCATTTCCAGCGAACATGCAGCCTACCTCCTTGTGATTTCTACCAAGTAAATATACACTCTAGCTACACACTGGTCCCTTCCTTGAATAAAGTTTATTTGGCACGGAATTCTGCGTGTAGCCAACCGCCTCCCCCAGGGATCGCTCTGGGTAGGCTATCGGGCTTAGCTTCTTCTAAAACCCTGGAGTGTAAGAGGAAGAAATGTTCTGTGGTTACAGCAGAAACGCAAGCCGACTTTCTACTGTAAGGATGGGGTGTTAAGGTATGACTTTGTAGAAGGAATGTGAAGCAGTTTTGGTTTCTCAGTGCCGGTCAGCCTAGGGCAATGAGGCAGATTTGCATGATATGTAGGACGTGAGAGAACACATTTCCTGGAGCTGTTGGAGAGCTGAGGAAATCTAGCTCTTCCAAGGAAGAGTGTAGTGTGTTGGCCTACACACAAAATACAAAGAGTGAATGGGAAAAGTTTCCGGGCCTGGATGTTTCTTAGTAGCCCAGTGGAGCCTGCCGGTACTGGGTGTTCTTGCAGGGAATAGGGTGCCCAGGCGAGGTCCTCAGGGCCTTGAAAAGCTTACTAACCTTAAAAGAAAACAGACCTGAAACTAATGCCTCAAGCACTCCGCTCCAAGCTTCCACTTCGGCTGGGCTATTCTAGGCTTTACCTTGAGGAGAGGACTCACGTCAAGTTTCCTTTTAGCTCTAGAGTGTCTCAGGCGAGGCTCCTACCCAGTCTATGAAAGCACCCTGTTGATGTAGAGAACACTCGTTCCCTTCCCAGAGCCCTGCCTACAGACACTAGAGACCCGTCCTAAAATTGTAATTTAGGTAGCTTCAAGGCAGCTTGAATGGAGCATTCAAAAGTGGTAAGCACGGCTTGTGCCATAAGTTCCCCGTTTCCAGCGAACATGCAGCCTACCTCCTTGTGATTTCTACCAAGTAAATATACACTCTAGCTACACACTGGGCCCTTCCTCGAATAAAGTTTATTTGGCACGGAATTCTGCGTGTAGCCAACCGCCTCCCCTTGGGATCGCTCTGGGTAGGCTATCGGGCTCTGCTTCTTCTAAAACCCTGGAGTGTAAGAGGAAGAACTGTGCTTTGGTTACAGCAGGAAAGCAAGCCGACTTTCTCCTGTAAGGATGGGGTCTTAAGGTTTGACTTTAAAGAAGGAATGCGTTGCAGTTTTGGTTTCTCAGTGCTGCTCAGCCTAGGGCAATGAGGGAGATTTGCATGACATATAGGAATTGAGAGAACACATTGCCTGGAGTTGTTGGAGAGCTGAGGAAATCTAGCTCTTCCAAGGAAGAGTGCAGTGTGTTGCCCTACACACAAAATACACAGTGACTGGGAAACGTTTCCGGGCCTGGATGTTTCTTAGTAGCCCAGTGGAGCCTGCTGGTACTCGGTGCTCTTGCAGGGAATAGGGTGCCCACGAGAGGTCCTCGGTGTCTTGACAAGCTTACTAACCTTAAAAGAAAACAGACCTAAAACAAATGCCACAAGGAAACTGCTTCAAGCTCAGCTTCGGCAGGGCTAGTCAAGGCTTTACCTGGAGGAAAGAACTCACGTCAAGTTTCCTTTATCTCTAGGGCGTCTGAGGAGAGGCTCCCACCCAGGCTATGAAAGCACCCTGTTGATGCAGAGAACACTCGTTCCCTTCCCAGAGCCCTGCCTACAATGACTAAAGACTCGTCCTAAAACTGTTATTTAGGTAACTTCAAGGCAGCACGCATGGAGCATTCAAAATGGGAAAGCAAGGCTTGTGCCATAAGGTCACCGTTTCCAGCGAACACGCGGCCTACCTACTTGTGATTTCTACCAAGTAAATATACACTCTAGCTAAACACTGGTCCATTCCTTGAATAAAGTTTATTTGGCACGGAGTTCTGCGTGTAGCCAACAGCCTCCCCCAAGGAGCGCTCTAGGTAGGCTATCTGGCTTAGCTTCTTCTAAAACCCTGCAGTGTAAGAGGAAGATCTGTGCTTTGGTTACAGCAGAAACGCAAGCTGACTTTCTCCTGTAAGGATGGGGTCTTAAGGTATGACTTTGTAGAAGGAATGCGAAGCAGTTTTGGTTTCTCAGAGCTGCTCAGCCTAGGGCAATGAGGCAGATTTGCATGATATGTAGGACGTGAGAGAACACATTTCCTGGGGCTGTTGGAGAGCTGAGGAAATCTAGCTCTTCCAAGGAAGAGTGCAGTGTGTTGGCCTACACACAAAATACACAGAGTGACTGGGAAAGGTTTCCGGGCCTGGATGTTTCTTAGTAGCCCAGTGGAGACTGCCGGTACTCGGTGGTCTTCCAGGGAATAAGGTGCCCAGGCGAGGTCCTCGGTGTCCTGAAAAGCTTACTAACCTTAAAAGGAAACAGACCTGAAACTAATGCCTCAAGGACTCCGCTCCAAGCTTCCACTTCGGCAGGGCTATTCTAGGCTTTACCTTGAGGAAAGGACTCACGTCAAGTTTCCTTTTAGCTGTAGGGCGTCTGAGGAGAGGCTCCCACCCAGGCTATGAAAGCACCCTGTTGATGTAGAGAACACTCGTTCCCTTCCCAGAGCCTTGCCTACAGAGACTAGAGACCCGTCCTAAAATTGTTATTTAGGCAGCTTCAAGGCAGCTTGAATGGAGCATTCACAATGGGTAAGCAAGGCTTGTGCCATACGTTCCCCATTTCCAGCGAACATGCAGCCTACCTCCTTGTGATTTCTACCAAGTAAATATACACTCTAGCTACACACTGGTCCCTTCCTTGAATAAAGTTTATTTGGCACGGAATTCTGCGTGTAGCCAACCGCCTCCCCCAGGGATCGCTCTGGGTAGGCTATCGGGCTTAGCTTCTTCTAAAACCCTGGAGTGTAAGAGGAAGAACTGTGCTGTGGTTACAGCAGAAACGCAAGCCGACTTTCTACTGTAAGGATGGGGTGTTAAGGTATGACTTTGTAGAAGGAATGTGAAGCAGTTTTGGTTTCTCAGTGCCGGTCAGCCTAGGGCAATGAGGCAGATTTGCATGATATGTAGGACGTGAGAGAACACATTTCCTGGAGCTGTTGGAGAGCTGAGGAAATCTAGCTCTTCCAAGGAAGAGTGTAGTGTGTTGGCCTACACACAAAATACAAAGAGTGAATGGGAAAACTTTTCGGGCCTGGATGTTTCTTAGTAGCCCAGTGGAGCCTGCCGGTACTGGGTGTTCTTGCAGGGAATAGGGTGCCCAGGCGAGGTCCTCAGGGCCTTGAAAAGCTTACTAACCTTAAAAGAAAACAGACCTGAAACTAATGCCTCAAGCACTCCGCTCCAAGCTTCCACTTCGGCTGGGCTATTCTAGGCTTTACCTTGAGGAGAGGACTCACGTCAAGTTTCCTTTTAGCTCTAGAGTGTCTCAGGCGAGGCTCCTACCCAGTCTATGAAAGCACCCTGTTGATGTAGAGAACACTCGTTCCCTTCCCAGAGCCCTGCCTACAGACACTAGAGACCCGTCCTAAAATTGTAATTTAGGTAGCTTCAAGGCAGCTTGAATGGAGCATTCAAAAGTGGTAAGCACGGCTTGTGCCATAAGTTCCCCGTTTCCAGCGAACATGCAGCCTACCTCCTTGTGATTTCTACCAAGTAAATATACACTCTAGCTACACACTGGGCCCTTCCTCGAATAAAGTTTATTTGGCACGGAATTCTGCGTGTAGCCAACCGCCTCCCCTTGGGATCGCTCTGGGTAGGCTATCGGGCTCTGCTTCTTCTAAAACCCTGGAGTGTAAGAGGAAGAACTGTGCTTTGGTTACAGCAGGAAAGCAAGCCGACTTTCTCCTGTAAGGATGGGGTCTTAAGGTTTGACTTTAAAGAAGGAATGCGTTGCAGTTTTGGTTTCTCAGTGCTGCTCAGCCTAGGGCAATGAGGGAGATTTGCATGACATATAGGAATTGAGAGAACACATTGCCTGGAGTTGTTGGAGAGCTGAGGAAATCTAGCTCTTCCAAGGAAGAGTGTAGTGTGTTGCCCTACACACAAAATACACAGTGACTGGGAAACGTTTCCGGGCCTGGATGTTTCTTAGTAGCCCAGTGGAGCCTGCTGGTACTCGGTGCTCTTGCAGGGAATAGGGTGCCCACGAGAGGTCCTCGGTGTCTTGACAAGCTTACTAACCTTAAAAGAAAACAGACCTAAAACAAATGCCACAAGGAAACTGCTTCAAGCTCAGCTTCGGCAGGGCTAGTCAAGGCTTTACCTGGAGGAAAGAACTCACGTCAAGTTTCCTTTATCTCTAGGGCGTCTGAGGAGAGGCTCCCACCCAGGCTATGAAAGCACCCTGTTGATGCAGAGAACACTCGTTCCCTTCCCAGAGCCCTGCCTACAATGACTAAAGACTCGTCCTAAAACTGTTATTTAGGTAACTTCAAGGCAGCATGCATGGAGCATTCAAAATGGGAAAGTAAGGCTTGTGCCATAAGGTCACCGTTTCCAGCGAACACGCGGCCTACCTACTTGTGATTTCTACCAAGTAAATATACACTCTAGCTAAACACTGGTCCCTTCCTTGAATAAAGTTTATTTGGCACGGAGTTCTGCGTGTAGCCAACAGCCTCCCCCAAGGAGCGCTCTAGGTAGGCTATCTGGCTTAGCTTCTTCTAAAACCCTGCAGTGTAAGAGGAAGATCTGTGCTTTGGTTACAGCAGAAACGCAAGCTGACTTTCTCCTGTAAGGATGGGGTCTTAAGGTATGACTTTGTAGAAGGAATGCGAAGCAGTTTTGGTTTCTCAGAGCTGCTCAGCCTAGGGCAATGAGGCAGATTTGCATGATATGTAGGACGTGAGAGAACACATTTCCTGGGGCTGTTGGAGAGCTGAGGAAATCTAGCTCTTCCAAGGAAGAGTGCAGTGTGTTGGCCTACACACAAAATACACAGAGTGACTGGGAAAGGGGTCCGGGCCTGGATGTTTCTTAGTAGCCCAGTGGAGACTGCCGGTACTCGGTGGTCTTCCAGGGAATAAGGTGCCCAGGCGAGGTCCTCGGTGTCCTGAAAAGCTTACTAACCTTAAAAGGAAACAGACCTGAAACTAATGCCTCAAGGACTCCGCTCCAAGCTTCCACTTCGGCAGGGCTATTCTAGGCTTTACCTTGAGGAAAGGACTCACGTCAAGTTTCCTTTTAGCTGTAGAGCGTCTGAGGAGAGGCTCCCACCCAGGCTATGAAAGCACCCTGTTGATGTAGAGAACACTCGTTCCCTTCCCAGAGCCTTGCCTACAGAGACTAGAGACTCGTCCTAAAATTGTTATTTAGGCAGCTTCAAGGCAGCTTGAATGGAGCATTCAAAATGGGTAAGCAAGGCTTGTGCCATAAGTTCCCCGTTTCCAGCGAACATGCAGCCTACCTCCTTGTGATTTCTACCAAGTAAATATACACTCTAGCTACACACTGGTCCCTTCCTTGAATAAAGTTTATTTGGCACGTAATTCTGCGTGTAGCCAACCGCCTCCCCCAGGGATCGCTCTGGGTAGGCTATCGGGCTTAGCTTCTTCTAAAACCCTGGAGTGTAAGAGGAAGAACTGTGCTGTGGTTACAGCAGAAACGCAAGCCGACTTTCTACTGCAAGGATGAGGTGTTAAGGTATGACTTTGTAGAAGGAATGTGAAGCAGTTTTGGTTTCTCAGTGCCGGTCAGCCTAGGGCAATGAGGCAGATTTGCATGATATGTAGGACGTGAGAGAACACATTTCCTGGAGCTGTTGGAGAGCTGAGGAAATCTAGCTCTTCCAAGGAAGAGTGTAGTGTGTTGGCCTACACACAAAATACAAAGAGTGAATGGGAAAAGTTTCCGGGCCTGGATGTTTCTTAGTAGCCCAGTGGAGCCTGCCGGTACTGGGTGTTCTTGCAGGGAATAGGGTGCCCAGGCGAGGTCCTCAGGGCCTTGAAAAGCTGACTAACCTTAAAAGAAAACAGACCTGAAACTAATGCCTCAAGAACTCCTCTCCAAGCTTCCACTTCGGCAGGGCTATTCTAGCTAGGCTTTACCTTGAGGAGAGGACTCACGTCAAGTTTCCTTTTAGCTCTAGAGTGTCGCAGGCGAGGCTCCTACCCAGTCTATGAAAGCACCCTGTTGATGTAGAGAACACTCGTTCCCTTCCCAGAGCCCTGCCTACAGACACTAGAGACCCGTCCTAAAATTGTAATTTAGGTAGCTTCAAGGCAGCTTGAAGGGAGCATTCAAAAGTGGTAAGCAAGGCTTGTGCCATAAGTTCCCCGTTTCCAGCGAACATGCAGCCTACCTCTGTGATTTCTACCAAGTAAATATACACTCTAGCTACACACTGGTCCCATCCTTGAATAAAGTTTATTTGGCACGGAATTCTGCGTGTAGCCAACCGCCTCCCCTCGGGAGCGCTCTGGGTAGGCTGTCGGGCTCTGCTTCTTCTAAAACCCTGGAGTGTAAGAGGAAGAACTGTGCTTTGGTTACAGCAGGAAAGCAAGCCGACTTTCTCCTGTAAGGATGGGGTCTTAAGGTTTGACTTTAAAGAAGGAATGCGTTGCAGTTTTGGTTTCTCAGTGCTGCTCAGCCTAGGGCAATCAGGGAGATTTGCATGACATATAGGAATTGAGAGAACACATTGCCTGGAGTTGTTGGAGAGCTGAGGAAATCTAGCTCTTCCAAGGAAGAGTGCAGTGTGTTGCCCTACACACAAAATACACAGTGACTGGGAAACGTTTCCGGGCCTGGATGTTTCTTAGTAGCCCAGTGGAGCCTGCTGGTACTCGGTGCTCTTGCAGGGAATAGGGTGCCCACGAGAGGTCCTCGGTGTCTTGACAAGCTTACTAACCTTAAAAGAAAACAGACCTAAAACAAATGCCACAAGGAAACTGCTTCAAGCTCAGCTTCGGCAGGGCTAGTCAAGGCTTTACCTGGAGGAAAGAACTCACGTCAAGTTTCCTTTATCTCTAGGGCGTCTGAGGAGAGGCTCCCACCCAGGCTATGAAAGCACCCTGTTGATGCAGAGAACACTCGTTCCCTTCCCAGAGCCCTGCCTACAATGACTAAAGACTCGTCCTAAAACTGTTATTTAGGTAACTTCAAGGCAGCATGCATGGAGCATTCAAAATGGGAAAGTAAGGCTTGTGCCATAAGGTCACCGTTTCCAGCGAACACGCGGCCTACCTACTTGTGATTTCTACCAAGTAAATATACACTCTAGCTAAACACTGGTCCCTTCCTTGAATAAAGTTTATTTGGCACGGAGTTCTGCGTGTAGCCAACAGCCTCCCCCAAGGAGCGCTCTAGGTAGGCTATCTGGCTTAGCTTCTTCTAAAACCCTGCAGTGTAAGAGGAAGATCTGTGCTTTGGTTACAGCAGAAACGCAAGCTGACTTTCTCCTGTAAGGATGGGGTCTTAAGGTATGACTTTGTAGAAGGAATGCGAAGCAGTTTTGGTTTCTCAGAGCTGCTCAGCCTAGGGCAATGAGGCAGATTTGCATGATATGTAGGACGTGAGAGAACACATTTCCTGGGGCTGTTGGAGAGCTGAGGAAATCTAGCTCTTCCAAGGAAGAGTGCAGTGTGTTGGCCTACACACAAAATACACAGAGTGACTGGGAAAGGTGTCCGGGCCTGGATGTTTCTTAGTAGCCCAGTGGAGACTGCCGGTACTCGGTGGTCTTCCAGGGAATAAGGTGCCCAGGCGAGGTCCTCGGTGTCCTGAAAAGCTTACTAACCTTAAAAGGAAACAGACCTGAAACTAATGCCTCAAGGACTCCGCTCCAAGCTTCCACTTCGGCAGGGCTATTCTAGGCTTTACCTTGAGGAAAGGACTCACGTCAAGTTTCCTTTTAGCTGTAGAGCGTCTGAGGAGAGGCTCCCACCCAGGCTATGAAAGCACCCTGTTGATGTAGAGAACACTCGTTCCCTTCCCAGAGCCTTGCCTACAGAGACTAGAGACTCGTCCTAAAATTGTTATTTAGGCAGCTTCAAGGCAGCTTGAATGGAGCATTCAAAATGGGTAAGCAAGGCTTGTGCCATAAGTTCCCCGTTTCCAGCGAACATGCAGCCTACCTCCTTGTGATTTCTACCAAGTAAATATACACTCTAGCTACACACTGGTCCCTTCCTTGAATAAAGTTTATTTGGCACGTAATTCTGCGTGTAGCCAACCGCCTCCCCCAGGGATCGCTCTGGGTAGGCTATCGGGCTTAGCTTCTTCTAAAACCCTGGAGTGTAAGAGGAAGAACTGTGCTGTGGTTACAGCAGAAACGCAAGCCGACTTTCTACTGCAAGGATGAGGTGTTAAGGTATGACTTTGTAGAAGGAATGTGAAGCAGTTTTGGTTTCTCAGTGCCGGTCAGCCTAGGGCAATGAGGCAGATTTGCATGATATGTAGGACGTGAGAGAACACATTTCCTGGAGCTGTTGGAGAGCTGAGGAAATCTAGCTCTTCCAAGGAAGAGTGTAGTGTGTTGGCCTACACACAAAATACAAAGAGTGAATGGGAAATGTTTCCGGGCCTGGATGTTTCTTAGTAGCCCAGTGGAGCCTGCCGGTACTGGGTGTTCTTGCAGGGAATAGGGTGCCCAGGCGAGGTCCTCAGGGCCTTGAAAAGCTGACTAACCTTAAAAGAAAACAGACCTGAAACTAATGCCTCAAGAACTCCTCTCCAAGCTTCCACTTCGGCAGGGCTATTCTAGCTAGGCTTTACCTTGAGGAGAGGACTCACGTCAAGTTTCCTTTTAGCTCTAGAGTGTCGCAGGCGAGGCTCCTACCCAGTCTATGAAAGCACCCTGTTGATGTAGAGAACACTCGTTCCCTTCCCAGAGCCCTGCCTACAGACACTAGAGACCCGTCCTAAAATTGTAATTTAGGTAGCTTCAAGGCAGCTTGAAGGGAGCATTCAAAAGTGGTAAGCAAGGCTTGTGCCATAAGTTCCCCGTTTCCAGCGAACATGCAGCCTACCTCTGTGATTTCTACCAAGTAAATATACACTCTAGCTACACACTGGTCCCATCCTTGAATAAAGTTTATTTGGCACGGAATTCTGCGTGTAGCCAACCGCCTCCCCTCGGGAGCGCTCTGGGTAGGCTGTCGGGCTCTGCTTCTTCTAAAACCCTGGAGTGTAAGAGGAAGAACTGTGCTTTGGTTACAGCAGGAAAGCAAGCCGACTTTCTCCTGTAAGGATGGGGTCTTAAGGTTTGACTTTAAAGAAGGAATGCGTTGCAGTTTTGGTTTCTCAGTGCTGCTCAGCCTAGGGCAATCAGGGAGATTTGCATGACATATAGGAATTGAGAGAACACATTGCCTGGAGTTGTTGGAGAGCTGAGGAAATCTAGCTCTTCCAAGGAAGAGTGCAGTGTGTTGCCCTACACACAAAATACACAGTGACTGGGAAACGTTTCCGGGCCTGGATGTTTCTTAGTAGCCCAGTGGAGCCTGCTGGTACTCGGTGCTCTTGCAGGGAATAGGGTGCCCACGAGAGGTCCTCGGTGTCTTGACAAGCTTACTAACCTTAAAAGAAAACAGACCTAAAACAAATGCCACAAGGAAACTGCTTCAAGCTCAGCTTCGGCAGGGCTAGTCAAGGCTTTACCTGGAGGAAAGAACTCACGTCAAGTTTCCTTTATCTCTAGGGCGTCTGAGGAGAGGCTCCCACCCAGGCTATGAAAGCACCCTGTTGATGCAGAGAACACTCGTTCCCTTCCCAGAGCCCTGCCTACAATGACTAAAGACTGGTCCTAAAACTGTTATTTAGGTAACTTCAAGGCAGCATGCATGGAGCATTCAAAATGGGAAAGCAAGGCTTGTGCCATAAGGTCACCGTTTCCAGCGAACACGCGGCCTACCTACTTGTGATTTCTACCAAGTAAATATACACTCTAGCTAAACACTGGTCCCTTCCTTGAATAAAGTTTATTTGGCACGGAGTTCTGCGTGTAGCCAACAGCCTCCCCCAAGGAGCGCTCTAGGTAGGCTATCTGGCTTAGCTTCTTCTAAAACCCTGCAGTGTAAGAGGAAGATCTGTGCTTTGGTTACAGCAGAAACGCAAGCTGACTTTCTCCTGTAAGGATGGGGTCTTAAGGTATGACTTTGTAGAAGGAATGCGAAGCAGTTTTGGTTTCTCAGAGCTGCTCAGCCTAGGGCAATGAGGCAGATTTGCATGATATGTAGGACGTGAGAGAACACATTTCCTGGGGCTGTTGGAGAGCTGAGGAAATCTAGCTCTTCCAAGGAAGAGTGCAGTGTGTTGGCCTACACACAAAATACACAGAGTGACTGGGAAAGGGGTCCGGGCCTGGATGTTTCTTAGTAGCCCAGTGGAGACTGCCGGTACTCGGTGGTCTTCCAGGGAATAAGGTGCCCAGGCGAGGTCCTCGGTGTCCTGAAAAGCTTACTAACCTTAAAAGGAAACAGACCTGAAACTAATGCCTCAAGGACTCCGCTCCAAGCTTCCACTTCGGCAGGGCTATTCTAGGCTTTACCTTGAGGAAAGGACTCACGTCAAGTTTCCTTTTAGCTGTAGAGCGTCTGAGGAGAGGCTCCCACCCAGGCTATGAAAGCACCCTGTTGATGTAGAGAACACTCGTTCCCTTCCCAGAGCCTTGCCTACAGAGACTAGAGACTCGTCCTAAAATTGTTATTTAGGCAGCTTCAAGGCAGCTTGAATGGAGCATTCAAAATGGGTAAGCAAGGCTTGTGCCATAAGTTCCCCGTTTCCAGCGAACATGCAGCCTACCTCCTTGTGATTTCTACCAAGTAAATATACACTCTAGCTACACACTGGTCCCTTCCTTGAATAAAGTTTATTTGGCACGTAATTCTGCGTGTAGCCAACCGCCTCCCCCAGGGATCGCTCTGGGTAGGCTATCGGGCTTAGCTTCTTCTAAAACCCTGGAGTGTAAGAGGAAGAACTGTGCTGTGGTTACAGCAGAAACGCAAGCCGACTTTCTACTGTAAGGATGAGGTGTTAAGGTATGACTTTGTAGAAGGAATGTGAAGCAGTTTTGGTTTCTCAGTGCCGGTCAGCCTAGGGCAATGAGGCAGATTTGCATGATATGTAGGACGTGAGAGAACACATTTCCTGGAGCTGTTGGAGAGCTGAGGAAATCTAGCTCTTCCAAGGAAGAGTGTAGTGTGTTGGCCTACACACAAAATACAAAGAGTGAATGGGAAAAGTTTCCGGGCCTGGATGTTTCTTAGTAGCCCAGTGGAGCCTGCCGGTACTGGGTGTTCTTGCAGGGAATAGGGTGCCCAGGCGAGGTCCTCAGGGCCTTGAAAAGCTTACTAACCTTAAAAGAAAACAGACCTGAAACTAATGCCTCAAGAACTCCTCTCCAAGCTTCCACTTCGGCAGGGCTATTCTAGCTAGGCTTTACCTTGAGGAGAGGACTCACGTCAAGTTTCCTTTTAGCTCTAGAGTGTCGCAGGCGAGGCTCCTACCCAGTCTATGAAAGCACCCTGTTGATGTAGAGAACACTCGTTCCCTTCCCAGAGCCCTGCCTACAGACACTAGAGACCCGTCCTAAAATTGTAATTTAGGTAGCTTCAAGGCAGCTTGAAGGGAGCATTCAAAAGTGGTAAGCAAGGCTTGTGCCATAAGTTCCCCGTTTCCAGCGAACATGCAGCCTACCTCCTTGTGATTTCTACCAAGTAAATATACACTCTAGCTACACACTGGTCCCATCCTTGAATAAAGTTTATTTGGCACGGAATTCTGCGTGTAGCCAACCGCCTCCCCTCGGGAGCGCTCTGGGTAGGCTATCGGGCTCTGCTTCTTCTAAAACCCTGGAGTGTAAGAGGAAGAACTGTGCTTTGGTTACAGCAGGAAAGCAAGCCGACTTTCTCCTGTAAGGATGGGGTCTTAAGGTTTGACTTTAAAGAAGGAATGCGTTGCAGTTTTGGTTTCTCAGTGCTGCTCAGCCTAGGGCAATGAGGGAGATTTGCATGACATATAGGAATTGAGAGAACACATTTCCTGGAGTTGTTGGAGAGCTGAGGAAATCTAGCTCTTCCAAGGAAGAGTGCAGTGTGTTGCCCTACACACAAAATACACAGTGACTGGGAAACGTTTCCGGGCCTGGATGTTTCTTAGTAGCCCAGTGGAGCCTGCTGGTACTCGGTGCTCTTGCAGGGAATAGGGTGCCCACGAGAGGTCCTCGGTGTCTTGACAAGCTTACTAACCTTAAAAGAAAACAGACCTAAAACAAATGCCACAAGGAAACTGCTTCAAGCTCAGCTTCGGCAGGGCTAGTCAAGGCTTTACCTGGAGGAAAGAACTCACGTCAAGTTTCCTTTATCTCTAGGGCGTCTGAGGAGAGGCTCCCACCCAGGCTATGAAAGCACCCTGTTGATGCAGAGAACACTCGTTCCCTTCCCAGAGCCCTGCCTACAATGACTAAAGACTCGTCCTAAAACTGTTATTTAGGTAACTTCAAGGCAGCATGCATGGAGCATTCAAAATGGGAAAGCAAGGCTTGTGTCATAAGGTCACCGTTTCCAGCGAACACGCGGCCTACCTACTTGTGATTTCTACCAAGTAAATATACACTCTAGCTAAACACTGGTCCCTTCCTTGAATAAAGTTTATTTGGCACGGAGTTCTGCGTGTAGCCAACAGCCTCCCCCAAGGAGCGCTCTAGGTAGGCTATCTGGCTTAGCTTCTTCTAAAACCCTGCAGTGTAAGAGGAATATCTGTGCTTTGGTTACAGCAGAAACGCAAGCTGACTTTCTCCTGTAAGGATGGGGTCTTAAGGTATGACTTTGTAGAAGGAATGCGAAGCAGTTTTGGTTTCTCAGAGCTGCTCAGCCTAGGGCAATGAGGCAGATTTGCATGATATGTAGGACGTGAGAGAACACATTTCCTGGGGCTGTTGGAGAGCTGAGGAAATCTAGCTCTTCCAAGGAAGAGTGCAGTGTGTTGGCCTACACACAAAATACACAGAGTGACTGGGAAAGGGGTCCGGGCCTGGATGTTTCTTAGTAGCCCAGTGGAGACTGCCGGTACTCGGTGGTCTTCCAGGGAATAAGGTGCCCAGCGAGGTCCTCGGTGTCCTGAAAAGCTTACTAACCTTAAAAGGAAACAGACCTGAAACTAATGCCTCAAGGACTCCGCTCCAAGCTTCCACTTCGGCAGGGCTATTCTAGGCTTTACCTTGAGGAAAGGACTCACGTCAAGTTTCCTTTTAGCTGTAGAGCGTCTGAGGAGAGGCTCCCACCCAGGCTATGAAAGCACCCTGTTGATGTAGAGAACACTCGTTCCCTTCCCAGAGCCTTGCCTACAGAGACTAGAGACCCGTCCTAAAATTCTTATTTAGGCAGCTTCAAGGCAGCTTGAATGGAGCATTCAAAATGGGTAAGCAAGGCTTGTGCCATAAGTTCCCCGTTTCCAGCGAACATGCAGCCTACCTCCTTGTGATTTCTACCAAGTAAATATACACTCTAGCTACACACCGGTCCCTTCCTTAAATAAAGTTTATTTGGCACGTAATTCTGCGTGCAGCCAACCGCCTCCCCCAGGGATCGCTCTGGGTAGGCTATCGGGCTTAGCTTCTTCTAAAACCCTGGAGTGTAAGAGGAAGAACTGTGCTGTGGTTACAGCAGAAACGCAAGCCGACTTTCTACTGTAAGGATGGGTGTTAAGGTATGACTTTGTAGAAGGAATGTGAAGCAGTTTTGGTTTCTCAGTGCCGGTCAGCCTAGGGCAATGAGGCAGATTTGCATGATATGTAGGACGTGAGAGAACACATTTCCTGGAGCTGTTGGAGAGCTGAGGAAATCTAGCTCTTCCAAGGAAGAGTGTAGTGTGTTGACCTACACACAAAATACAAAGAGTGAATGGGAAAAGTTTCCGGGCCTGGATGTTTCTTAGTAGCCCAGTGGAGCCTGCCGGTACTGGGTGTTCTTGCAGGGAATAGGGTGCCCAGGCGAGGTCCTCAGGGCCTTGAAAAGCTGACTAACCTTAAAAGAAAACAGACCTGAAACTAATGCCTCAAGAACTCCTCTCCAAGCTTCCACTTCGGCAGGGCTATTCTAGCTAGGCTTTACCTTGAGGAGAGGACTCACGTCAAGTTTCCTTTTAGCTCTAGAGTGTCGCAGGCGAGGCTCCTACCCAGTCTATGAAAGCACCCTGTTGATGTAGAGAACACTCGTTCCCTTCCCAGAGCCCTGCCTACAGACACTAGAGACCCGTCCTAAAATTGTAATTTAGGTAGCTTCAAGGCAGCTTGAAGGGAGCATTCAAAAGTGGTAAGCAAGGCTTGTGCCATAAGTTCCCCGTTTCCAGCGAACATGCAGCCTACCTCCTTGTGATTTCTACCAAGTAAATATACACTCTAGCTACACACTGGTCCCATCCTTGAATAAAGTTTATTTGGCACGGAATTCTGCGTGTAGCCAACCGCCTCCCCTCGGGAGCGCTCTGGGTAGGCTATCGGGCTCTGCTTCTTCTAAAACCCTGGAGTGTAAGAGGAAGAACTGTGCTTTGGTTACAGCAGGAAAGCAAGCCGACTTTCTCCTGTAAGGATGGGGTCTTAAGGTTTGACTTTAAAGAAGGAATGCGTTGCAGTTTTGGTTTCTCAGTGCTGCTCAGCCTAGGGCAATGAGGGAGATTTGCATGACATATAGGAATTGAGAGAACACATTGCCTGGAGTTGTTGGAGAGCTGAGGAAATCTAGCTCTTCCAAGGAAGAGTGCAGTGTGTTGCCCTACACACAAAATACACAGTGACTGGGAAACGTTTCCGGGCCTGGATGTTTCTTAGTAGCCCAGTGGAGCCTGCTGGTACTCGGTGCTCTTGCAGGGAATAGGGTGCCCACGAGAGGTCCTCGGTGTCTTGACAAGCTTACTAACCTTAAAAGAAAACAGACCTAAAACAAATGCCACAAGGAAACTGCTTCAAGCTCAGCTTCGGCAGGGCTAGTCAAGGCTTTACCTGGAGGAAAGAACTCACGTCAAGTTTCCTTTATCTCTAGGGCGTCTGAGGAGAGGCTCCCACCCAGGCTATGAAAGCACCCTGTTGATGCAGAGAACACTCGTTCCCTTCCCAGAGCCCTGCCTACAATGACTAAAGACTCGTCCTAAAACTGTTATTTAGGTAACTTCAAGGCAGCATGCATGGAGCATTCAAAATGGGAAAGCAAGGCTTGTGTCATAAGGTCACCGTTTCCAGCGAACACGCGGCCTACCTACTTGTGATTTCTACCAAGTAAATATACACTCTAGCTAAACACTGGTCCCTTCCTTGAATAAAGTTTATTTGGCACGGAGTTCTGCGTGTAGCCAACAGCCACCCCCAAGGAGCGCTCTAGGTAGGCTATCTGGCTTAGCTTCTTCTAAAACCCTGCAGTGTAAGAGGAAGATCTGTGCTTTGGTTACAGCAGAAACGCAAGCTGACTTTCTCCTGTAAGGATGGGGTCTTAAGGTATGACTTTGTAGAAGGAATGCGAAGCAGTTTTGGTTTCTCAGAGCTGCTCAGCCTAGGGCAATGAGGCAGATTTGCATGATATGTAGGACGTGAGAGAACACATTTCCTGGGGCTGTTGGAGAGCTGAGGAAATCTAGCTCTTCCAAGGAAGAGTGCAGTGTGTTGGCCTACACACAAAATACACAGAGTGACTGGGAAAGGGGTCCGGGCCTGGATGTTTCTTAGTAGCCCAGTGGAGACTGCCGGTACTCGGTGGTCTTCCAGGGAATAAGGTGCCCAGGCGAGGTCCTCGGTGTCCTGAAAAGCTTACTAACCTTAAAAGGAAACAGACCTGAAACTAATGCCTCAAGGACTCCGCTCCAAGCTTCCACTTCGGCAGGGCTATTCTAGGCTTTACCTTGAGGAAAGGACTCACGTCAAGTTTCCTTTTAGCTGTAGAGCGTCTGAGGAGAGGCTCCCACCCAGGCTATGAAAGCACCCTGTTGATGTAGAGAACACTCGTTCCCTTCCCAGAGCCTTGCCTACAGAGACTAGAGACCCGTCCTAAAATTCTTATTTAGGCAGCTTCAAGGCAGCTTGAATGGAGCATTCAAAATGGGTAAGCAAGGCTTGTGCCATAAGTTCCCCGTTTCCAGCGAACATGCAGCCTACCTCCTTGTGATTTCTACCAAGTAAATATACACTCTAGCTACACACCGGTCCCTTCCTTAAATAAAGTTTATTTGGCACGTAATTCTGCGTGCAGCCAACCGCCTCCCCCAGGGATCGCTCTGGGTAGGCTATCGGGCTTAGCTTCTTCTAAAACCCTGGAGTGTAAGAGGAAGAACTGTGCTGTGGTTACAGCAGAAAGGCAAGCCGACTTTCTACTGTAAGGATGGGGTGTTAAGGTATGACTTTGTAGAAGGAATGTGAAGCAGTTTTGGTTTCTCAGTGCCGGTCAGCCTAGGGCAATGAGGCAGATTTGCATGATATGTAGGACGTGAGAGAACACATTTCCTGGAGCTGTTGGAGAGCTGAGGAAATCTAGCTCTTCCAAGGAAGAGTGTAGTGTGTTGGCCTACACACAAAATACAAAGAGTGAATGGGAAAAGTTTCCGGGCCTGGATGTTTCTTAGTAGCCCAGTGGAGCCTGCCGGTACTGGGTGTTCTTGCAGGGAATAGGGTGCCCAGGCGAGGTCCTCAGGGCCTTGAAAAGCTTACTAACTTTAAAAGAAAACAGACCTGAAACTAATGCCTCAAGAACTCCTCTCCAAGCTTCCACTTCGGCAGGGCTATTCTAGGCTTTACCTTGAGGAGAGGACTCACGTCAAGTTTCCTTTTAGCTCTAGAGTGTCTCAGGCGAGGCTCCTACCCAGTCTATGAAAGCACCCTGTTGATGTAGAGAACACTCGTTCCCTTCCCAGAGCCCTGCCTACAGACACTAGAGACCCGTCCTAAAATTGTAATTTAGGTAGCTTCAAGGCAGCTTGAATGGAGCATTCAAAAGTGGTAAGCAAGGCTTGTGCCATAAGTTCCCCGTTTCCAGCGAACATGCAGCCTACCTCCTTTTGATTTCTACCAAGTAAATATACACTCTAGCTACACACTGGTCCCTTCCTTGAATAAAGTTTATTTGGCACGGAATTCTGCGTGTAGCCAACCGCCTCCCCTCGGGAGCGCTCTGGGTAGGCTATCGGGCTCTGCTTCTTCTAAAACCCTGGAGTGTAAGAGGAAGAACTGTGCTTTGGTTACAGCAGGAAAGCAAGCCGACTTTCTCCTGTAAGGATGGGGTCTTAAGGTTTGACTTTAAAGAAGGAATGCGTTGCAGTTTTGGTTTCTCAGTGCTGCTCAGCCTAGGGCAATGAGGGAGATTTGCATGACATATAGGAATTGAGAGAACACATTGCCTGGAGTTGTTGGAGAGCTGAGGAAATCTAGCTCTTCCAAGGAAGAGTGCAGTGTGTTGCCCTACACACAAAATACACAGTGACTGGGAAACGTTTCCGGGCCTGGATGTTTCTTAGTAGCCCAGTGGAGCCTGCTGGTACTCGGTGCTCTTGCAGGGAATAGGGTGCCCACGAGAGGTCCTCGGTGTCTTGACAAGCTTACTAACCTTAAAAGAAAACAGACCTAAAACAAATGCCACAAGGAAACTGCTTCAAGCTCAGCTTTGGCAGGGCTAGTCAAGGCTTTACCTGGAGGAAAGAACTCACGTCAAGTTTCCTTTATCTCTAGGGCGTCTGAGGAGAGGCTCCCACCCAGGCTATGAAAGCACCCTGTTGATGCAGAGAACACTCGTTCCCTTCCCAGAGCCCTGCCTACAATGACTAAAGACTCGTCCTAAAACTGTTATTTAGGTAACTTCAAGGCAGCACGCATGGAGCATTCAAAATGGGAAAGCAAGGCTTGTGCCATAAGGTCACCGTTTCCAGCGAACACGCGGCCTACCTACTTGTGATTTCTACCAAGTAAATATACACTCTAGCTAAACACTGGTCCATTCCTTGAATAAAGTTTATTTGGCACGGAGTTCTGCGTGTAGCCAACAGCCTCCCCCAAGGAGCGCTCTAGGTAGGCTATCTGGCTTAGCTTCTTCTAAAACCCTGCAGTGTAAGAGGAAGATCTGTGCTTTGGTTACAGCAGAAACGCAAGCTGACTTTCTCCTGTAAGGATGGGGTCTTAAGGTATGACTTTGTAGAAGGAATGCGAAGCAGTTTTGGTTTCTCAGAGCTGCTCAGCCTAGGGCAATGAGGCAGATTTGCATGATATGTAGGACGTGAGAGAACACATTTCCTGGGGCTGTTGGAGAGCTGAGGAAATCTAGCTCTTCCAAGGAAGAGTGCAGTGTGTTGGCCTACACACAAAATACACAGAGTGACTGGGAAAGGGGTCCGGGCCTGGATGTTTCTTAGTAGCCCAGTGGAGACTGCCGGTACTCGGTGGTCTTCCAGGGAATAAGGTGCCCAGCGAGGTCCTCGGTGTCCTGAAAAGCTTACTAACCTTAAAAGGAAACAGACCTGAAACTAATGCCTCAAGGACTCCGCTCCAAGCTTCCACTTCGGCAGGGCTATTCTAGGCTTTACCTTGAGGAAAGGACTCACGTCAAGTTTCCTTTTAGCTGTAGAGCGTCTGAGGAGAGGCTCCCACCCAGGCTATGAAAGCACCCTGTTGATGTAGAGAACACTCGTTCCCTTCCCAGAGCCTTGCCTACAGAGACTAGAGACCCGTCCTAAAATTCTTATTTAGGCAGCTTCAAGGCAGCTTGAATGGAGCATTCAAAATGGGTAAGCAAGGCTTGTGCCATAAGTTCCCCGTTTCCAGCGAACATGCAGCCTACCTCCTTGTGATTTCTACCAAGTAAATATACACTCTAGCTACACACCGGTCCCTTCCTTAAATAAAGTTTATTTGGCACGTAATTCTGCGTGCAGCCAACCGCCTCCCCCAGGGATCGCTCTGGGTAGGCTATCGGGCTTAGCTTCTTCTAAAACCCTGGAGTGTAAGAGGAAGAACTGTGCTGTGGTTACAGCAGAAAGGCAAGCCGACTTTCTACTGTAAGGATGGGGTGTTAAGGTATGACTTTGTAGAAGGAATGTGAAGCAGTTTTGGTTTCTCAGTGCCGGTCAGCCTAGGGCAATGAGGCAGATTTGCATGATATGTAGGACGTGAGAGAACACATTTCCTGGAGCTGTTGGAGAGCTGAGGAAATCTAGCTCTTCCAAGGAAGAGTGTAGTGTGTTGGCCTACACACAAAATACAAAGAGTGAATGGGAAAAGTTTCCGGGCCTGGATGTTTCTTAGTAGCCCAGTGGAGCCTGCCGGTACTGGGTGTTCTTGCAGGGAATAGGGTGCCCAGGCGAGGTCCTCAGGGCCTTGAAAAGCTTACTAACCTTAAAAGAAAACAGACCTGAAACTAATGCCTCAAGAACTCCTCTCCAAGCTTCCACTTCGGCAGGGCTATTCTAGGCTTTACCTTGAGGAGAGGACTCACGTCAAGTTTCCTTTTAGCTCTAGAGTGTCTCAGGCGAGGCTCCTACCCAGTCTATGAAAGCACCCTGTTGATGTAGAGAACACTCGTTCCCTTCCCAGAGCCCTGCCTACAGACACTAGAGACCCGTCCTAAAATTGTAATTTAGGTAGCTTCAAGGCAGCTTGAATGGAGCATTCAAAAGTGGTAAGCAAGGCTTGTGCCATAAGTTCCCCGTTTCCAGCGAACATGCAGCCTACCTCCTTTTGATTTCTACCAAGTAAATATACACTCTAGCTACACACTGGTCCCTTCCTTGAATAAAGTTTATTTGGCACGGAATTCTGCGTGTAGCCAACCGCCTCCCCTCGGGAGCGCTCTGGGTAGGCTATCGGGCTCTGCTTCTTCTAAAACCCTGGAGTGTAAGAGGAAGAACTGTGCTTTGGTTACAGCAGGAAAGCAAGCCGACTTTCTCCTGTAAGGATGGGGTCTTAAGGTTTGACTTTAAAGAAGGAATGCGTTGCAGTTTTGGTTTCTCAGTGCTGCTCAACCTAGGGCAATGAGGGAGATTTGCATGACATATAGGAATTGAGAGAACACATTTCCTGGAGTTGTTGGAGAGCTGAGGAAATCTAGCTCTTCCAAGGAAGAGTGCAGTGTGTTGCCCTACACACAAAATACACAGTAACTGGGAAACGTTTCCGGGCCTGGATGTTTCTTAGTAGCCCAGTGGAGCCTGCTGGTACTCGGTGCTCTTGCAGGGAATAGGGTGCCCACGAGAGGTCCTCGGTGTCTTGACAAGCTTACTAACCTTAAAAGAAAACAGACCTAAAACAAATGCCACAAGGAAACTGCTTCAAGCTCAGCTTCGGCAGGGCTAGTCAAGGCTTTACCTGGAGGAAAGAACTCACGTCAAGTTTCCTTTATCTCTAGGGCGTCTGAGGAGAGGCTCCCACCCAGGCTATGAAAGCACCCTGTTGATGCAGAGAACACTCGTTCCCTTCCCAGAGCCCTGCCTACAATGACTAAAGACTCGTCCTAAAACTGTTATTTAGGTAACTTCAAGGCAGCACGCATGGAGCATTCAAAATGGGAAAGCAAGGCTTGTGCCATAAGGTCACCGTTTCCAGCGAACACGCGGCCTACCTACTTGTGATTTCTACCAAGTAAATATACACTCTAGCTAAACACTGGTCCATTCCTTGAATAAAGTTTATTTGGCACGGAGTTCTGCGTGTAGCCAACAGCCTCCCCCAAGGAGCGCTCTAGGTAGGCTATCTGGCTTAGCTTCTTCTAAAACCCTGCAGTGTAAGAGGAAGATCTGTGCTTTGGTTACAGCAGAAACGCAAGCTGACTTTCTCCTGTAAGGATGGGGTCTTAAGGTATGACTTTGTAGAAGGAATGCGAAGCAGTTTTGGTTTCTCAGAGCTGCTCAGCCTAGGGCAATGAGGCAGATTTGCATGATATGTAGGACGTGAGAGAACACATTTCCTGGGGCTGTTGGAGAGCTGAGGAAATCTAGCTCTTCCAAGGAAGAGTGCAGTGTGTTGGCCTACACACAAAATACACAGAGTGACTGGGAAAGGTTTCCGGGCCTGGATGTTTCTTAGTAGCCCAGTGGAGACTGCCGGTACTCGGTGGTCTTCCAGGGAATAAGGTGCCCAGGCGAGGTCCTCGGTGTCCTGAAAAGCTTACTAACCTTAAAAGGAAACAGACCTGAAACTAATGCCTCAAGGACTCCGCTCCAAGCTTCCACTTCGGCAGGGCTATTCTAGGCTTTACCTTGAGGAAAGGACTCACGTCAAGTTTCCTTTTAGCTGTAGGGCGTCTGAGGAGAGGCTCCCACCCAGGCTATGAAAGCACCCTGTTGATGTAGAGAACACTCGTTCCCTTCCCAGAGCCTTGCCTACAGAGACTAGAGACCCGTCCTAAAATTGTTATTTAGGCAGCTTCAAGGCAGCTTGAATGGAGCATTCAAAATGGGTAAGCAAGGCTTGTGCCATACGTTCCCCATTTCCAGCGAACATGCAGCCTACCTCCTTGTGATTTCTACCAAGTAAATATACACTCTAGCTACACACTGGTCCCTTCCTTGAATAAAGTTTATTTGGCACGGAATTCTGCGTGTAGCCAACCGCCTCCCCCAGGGATCGCTCTGGGTAGGCTATCGGGCTTAGCTTCTTCTAAAACCCTGGAGTGTAAGAGGAAGAACTGTGCTGTGGTTACAGCAGAAACGCAAGCCGACTTTCTACTGTAAGGATGGGGTGTTAAGGTATGACTTTGTAGAAGGAATGTGAAGCAGTTTTGGTTTCTCAGTGCCGGTCTGCCTAGGGCAATGAGGCAGATTTGCATGATATGTAGGACGTGAGAGAACACATTTCCTGGAGCTGTTGGAGAGCTGAGGAAATCTAGCTCTTCCAAGGAAGAGTGTAGTGTGTTGGCCTACACACAAAATACAAAGAGTGAATGGGAAAAGTTTCCGGGCCTGGATGTTTCTTAGTAGCCCAGTGGAGCCTGCCGGTACTGGGTGTTCTTGCAGGGAATAGGGTGCCCAGGCGAGGTCCTCAGGGCCTTGAAAAGCTTACTAACGTTAAAAGAAAACAGACCTGAAACTAATGCCTCAAGCACTCCGCTCCAAGCTTCCACTTCGGCAGGGCTATTCTAGGCTTTACCTTGAGGAGAGGACTCACGTCAAGTTTCCTTTTAGCTCTAGAGTGTCTCAGGCGAGGCTCCTACCCAGTCTATGAAAGCACCCTGTTGATGTACAGAACACTCGTTCCCTTCCCAGAGCCCTGCCTACAGACACTAGAGACCCGTCCTAAAATTGTAATTTAGGTAGCTTCAAGGCAGCTTGAATGGAGCATTCAAAAGTGGTAAGCACGGCTTGTGCCATAAGTTCCCCGTTTCCAGCGAACATGCAGCCTACCTCCTTGTGATTTCTACCAAGTAAATATACACTCTAGCTACACACTGGGCCCTTCCTTGAATAAAGTTTATTTGGCACGGAATTCTGCGTGTAGCCAACCGCCTCCCCTTGGGAGCGCTCTGGGTAGGCTATCGGGCTCTGCTTCTTCTAAAACCCTGGAGTGTAAGAGGAAGAACTGTGCTTTGGTTACAGCAGGAAAGCAAGCCGACTTTCTCCTGTAAGGATGGGGTCTTAAGGTTTGACTTTAAAGAAGGAATGCGTTGCAGTTTTGGTTTCTCAGTGCTGCTCAGCCTAGGGCAATGAGGGAGATTTGCATGACATATAGGAATTGAGAGAACACATTGCCTGGAGTTGTTGGAGAGCTGAGGAAATCTAGCTCTTCCAAGGAAGAGTGCAGTGTGTTGCCCTACACACAAAATACACTGTGACTGGGAAACGTTTCCGGGCCTGGATGTTTCTTAGTAGCCCAGTGGAGCCTGCTGGTACTCGGTGCTCTTGCAGGGAATAGGGTGCCCACGAGAGGTCCTCGGTGTCTTGACAAGCTTACTAACCTTAAAAGAAAACAGACCTAAAACAAATGCCACAAGGAAACTGCTTCAAGCTCAGGTTCGGCAGGGCTAGTCAAGGCTTTACCTGGAGGAAAGAACTCACGTCAAGTTTCCTTTATCTCTAGGGCGTCTGAGGAGAGGCTCCCACCAAGGCTATGAAAGCACCCTGTTGATGCAGAGAACACTCGTTCCCTTCCCAGAGCCCTGCCTACAATGACTAAAGACTCGTCCTAAAACTGTTATTTAGGTAACTTCAAGGCAGCATGCATGGAGCATTCAAAATGGGAAAGTAAGGCTTGTGCCATAAGGTCACCGTTTCCAGCGAACACGCGGCCTACCTCCTTGTGATTTCTACCAAGTAAATATACACTCTAGCTACACACTGGTCCCTTCCTTGAATAAAGTTTATTTGGCACGTAATTCTGCGTGTAGCCAACCGCCTCCCCCAGGGATGGCTCTGGGTAGGCTATCGGGCTTAGCTTCTTCTAAAACCCTGGAGTGTAAGAGGAAGAAGTGTGCTGTGGTTACAGCAGAAACGCAAGCCGACTTTCTACTGTAAGGATGGGGTGTTAAGGTATGACTTTGTAGAAGGAATGTGAAGCAGTTTTGGTTTCTCAGTGCCGGTCAGCCTAGGGCAATGAGGCAGATTTGCATGATATGTAGGACGTGAGAGAACACATATCCTGGAGCTGTTGGAGAGCTGAGGAAATCTAGCTCTTCCAAGGAAGAGTGTAGTGTGTTGGCCTACACACAAAATACAAAGAGTGAATGGGAAAAGTTTCCGGGCCTGGATGTTTCTTAGTAGCCCAGTGGAGCCTGCCGGTACTGGGTGTTCTTGCAGGGAATAGGGTGCCCAGGCGAGGTCCTCAGGGCCTTGAAAAGCTTACTAACCTTAAAAGAAAACAGACCTGAAACTAAAGCCTCAAGGACTCCGCTCCAAGCTTCCACTTCGGCAGGGCTATTCTAGGCTTTACCTTGAGGAAAGGACTCACGTCAAGTTTCCTTTTAGCTGTAGAGCGTCTGAGGAGAGGCTCCCACCCAGGCTATGAAAGCACCCTGTTGATGTAGAGAACACTCGTTCCCTTCCCAGAGCCTTGCCTACAGAGACTAGAGACCCGTCCTAAAATTGTTATTTAGGCAGCTTCAAGGCAGCTTGAATGGAGCATTCAAAATGGGTAAGCAAGGCTTGTGCCATAAGTTCCCCGTTTCCAGCGAACATGCAGCCTACCTCCTTGTGATTTCTACCAAGTAAATATACACTCTAGCTACACACCGGTCCCTTCCTTAAATAAAGTTTATTTGGCACGTAATTCTGCGTGCAGCCAACCGCCTCCCCCAGGGATCGCTCTGGGTAGGCTATCGGGCTTAGCTTCTTCTAAAACCCTGGAGTGTAAGAGGAAGAACTGTGCTGTGGTTACAGCAGAAACGCAAGCCGACTTTCTACTGTAAGGATGGGGTGTTAAGGTATGACTTTGTAGAAGGAATGTGAAGCAGTTTTGGTTTCTCAGTGCCGGTCAGCCTAGGGCAATGAGGCAGATTTGCATGATATGTAGGACGTGAGAGAACACATTTCCTGGAGCTGTTGGAGAGCTGAGGAAATCTAGCTCTTCCAAGGAAGAGTGTAGTGTGTTGGCCTACACACAAAATACAAAGAGTGAATGGGAAAAGTTTCCGGGCCTGGATGTTTCTTAGTAGCCCAGTGGAGCCTGCCGGTACTGGGTGTTCTTGCAGGGAATAGGGTGCCCAGGCGAGGTCCTCAGGGCCTTGAAAAGCTGACTAACCTTAAAAGAAAACAGACCTGAAACTAATGCCTCAAGAACTCCTCTCCAAGCTTCCACTTCTGCAGGGCTATTCTAGGCTTTACCTTGAGGAGAGGACTCACGTCAAGTTTCCTTTTAGCTCTAGAGTGTCTCAGGCGAGGCTCCTACCCAGTCTATGAAAGCACCCTGTTGATGTAGAGAACACTCGTTCCCTTCCCAGAGCCCTGCCTACAGACACTAGAGACCCGTACTAAAATTGTAATTTAGGTAGCTTCAAGGCAGCTTGAATGGAGCATTCAAAAGTGGTAAGCAAGGCTTGTGCCATAAGTTCCCCGTTTCCAGCGAACATGCAGCCTACCTCCTTTTGATTTCTACCAAGTAAATATACACTCTAGCTACACACTGGTCCCTTCCTTGAATAAAGTTTATTTGGCACGGAATTCTGCGTGTAGCCAACCGCCTCCCCTCGGGAGCGCTCTGGGTAGGCTATCGGGCTCTGCTTCTTCTAAAACCCTGGAGTGTAAGAGGAAGAACTGTGCTTTGGTTACAGCAGGAAAGCAAGCCGACTTTCTCCTGTAAGGATGGGGTCTTAAGGTTTGACTTTAAAGAAGGAATGCGTTGCAGTTTTGGTTTCTCAGTGCTGCTCAGCCTAGGGCAATGAGGGAGATTTGCATGACATATAGGAATTGAGAGAACACATTGCCTGGAGTTGTTGGAGAGCTGAGGAAATCTAGCTCTTCCAAGGAAGAGTGCAGTGTGTTGCCCTACACACAAAATACACAGTGACAGGGAAACGTTTCCGGGCCTGGATGTTTCTTAGTAGCCCAGTGGAGCCTGCTGGTACTCGGTGCTCTTGCAGGGAATAGGGTGCCCACGAGAGGTCCTCGGTGTCTTGACAAGCTTACTAACCTTAAAAGAAAACAGACCTAAAACAAATGCCACAAGGAAACTGCTTCAAGCTCAGCTTCGGCAGGGCTAGTCAAGGCTTTACCTGGAGGAAAGAACTCACGTCAAGTTTCCTTTATCTCTAGGGCGTCTGAGGAGAGGCTCCCACCCAGGCTATGAAAGCACCCTGTTGATGCAGAGAACACTCGTTCCCTTCCCAGAGCCCTGCCTACAATGACTAAAGACTCGTCCTAAAACTGTTATTTAGGTAACTTCAAGGCAGCATGCATGGAGCATTCAAAATGGGAAAGCAAGGCTTGTGCCATAAGGTCACCGTTTCCAGCGAACACGCGGCCTACCTACTTGTGATTTCTACCAAGTAAATATACACTCTAGCTAAACACTGGTCCCTTCCTTGAATAAAGTTTATTTGGCACGGAGTTCTGCGTGTAGCCAACAGCCTCCCCCAAGGAGCGCTCTAGGTAGGCTATCTGGCTTAGCTTCTTCTAAAACCCTGCAGTGTAAGAGGAAGATCTGTGCTTTGGTTACAGCAGAAACGCAAGCTGACTTTCTCCTGTAAGGATGGGGTCTTAAGGTATGACTTTGTAGAAGGAATGCGAAGCAGTTTTGGTTTCTCAGAGCTGCTCAGCCTAGGGCAATGAGGCAGATTTGCATGATATGTAGGACGTGAGAGAACACATTTCCTGGGGCTGTTGGAGAGCTGAGGAAATCTAGCTCTTCCAAGGAAGAGTGCAGTGTGTTGGCCTACACACAAAATACACAGAGTGACTGGGAAAGGTGTCCGGGCCTGGATGTTTCTTAGTAGCCCAGTGGAGACTGCCGGTACTCGGTGGTCTTCCAGGGAATAAGGTGCCCAGGCGAGGTCCTCGGTGTCCTGAAAAGCTTACTAACCTTAAAAGGAAACAGACCTGAAACTAATGCCTCAAGGACTCCGCTCCAAGCTTCCACTTCGGCAGGGCTATTCTAGGCTTTACCTTGAGGAAAGGACTCACGTCAAGTTTCCTTTTAGCTGTAGAGCGTCTGAGGAGAGGCTCCCACCCAGGCTATGAAAGCACCCTGTTGATGTAGAGAACACTCGTTCCCTTCCCAGAGCCTTGCCTACAGAGACTAGAGACTCGTCCTAAAATTGTTATTTAGGCAGCTTCAAGGCAGCTTGAATGGAGCATTCAAAATGGGTAAGCAAGGCTTGTGCCATAAGTTCCTCGTTTCCAGCGAACATGCAGCCTACCTCCTTGTGATTTCTACCAAGTAAATATACACTCTAGCTACACACTGGTCCCTTCCTTGAATAAAGTTTATTTGGCACGTAATTCTGCGTGTAGCCAACCGCCTCCCCCAGGGATCGCTCTGGGTAGGCTATCGGGCTTAGCTTCTTCTAAAACCCTGGAGTGTAAGAGGAAGAACTGTGCTGTGGTTACAGCAGAAACGCAAGCCGACTTTCTACTGTAAGGATGAGGTGTTAAGGTATGACTTTGTAGAAGGAATGTGAAGCAGTTTTGGTTTCTCAGTGCCGGTCAGCCTAGGGCAATGAGGCAGATTTGCATGATATGTAGGACGTGAGAGAACACATTTCCTGGAGCTGTTGGAGAGCTGAGGAAATCTAGCTCTTCCAAGGAAGAGTGTAGTGTGTTGGCCTACACACAAAATACAAAGAGTGAATGGGAAAAGTTTCCGGGCCTGGATGTTTCTTAGTAGCCCAGTGGAGCCTGCCGGTACTGGGTGTTCTTGCAGGGAATAGGGTGCCCAGGCGAGGTCCTCAGGGCCTTGAAAAGCTTACTAACCTTAAAAGAAAACAGACCTGAAACTAATGCCTCAAGAACTCCTCTCCAAGCTTCCACTTCGGCAGGGCTATTCTAGCTAGGCTTTACCTTGAGGAGAGGACTCACGTCAAGTTTCCTTTTAGCTCTAGAGTGTCGCAGGCGAGGCTCCTACCCAGTCTATGAAAGCACCCTGTTGATGTAGAGAACACTCGTTCCCTTCCCAGAGCCCTGCCTACAGACACTAGAAACCCGTCCTAAAATTGTAATTTAGGTAGCTTCAAGGCAGCTTGAAGGGAGCATTCAAAAGTGGTAAGCAAGGCTTGTGCCATAAGTTCCCCGTTTCCAGCGAACATGCAGCCTACCTCCTTGTGATTTCTACCAAGTAAATATACACTCTAGCTACACACTGGTCCCATCCTTGAATAAAGTTTATTTGGCACGGAATTCTGCGTGTAGCCAACCGCCTCCCCTCGGGAGCGCTCTGGGTAGGCTATCGGGCTCTGCGTCTTCTAAAACCCTGGAGTGTAAGAGGAAGAACTGTGCTTTGGTTACAGCAGGAAAGCAAGCCGACTTTCTCCTGTAAGGATGGGGTCTTAAGGTTTGACTTTAAAGAAGGAATGCGTTGCAGTTTTGGTTTCTCAGTGCTGCTCAGCCTAGGGCAATGAGGGAGATTTGCATGACATATAGGAATTGAGAGAACACATTGCCTGGAGTTGTTGGAGAGCTGAGGAAATCTAGCTCTTCCAAGGAAGAGTGCAGTGTGTTGCCCTACACACAAAATACACAGTGACTGGGAAACGTTTCCGGGCCTGGATGTTTCTTAGTAGCCCAGTGGAGCCTGCTGGTACTCGGTGCTCTTGCAGGGAATAGGGTGCCCACGAGAGGTCCTCGGTGTCTTGACAAGCTTACTAACCTTAAAAGAAAACAGACCTAAAACAAATGCCACAAGGAAACTGCTTCAAGCTCAGCTTCGGCAGGGCTAGTCAAGGCTTTACCTGGAGGAAAGAACTCACGTCAAGTTTCCTTTATCTCTAGGGCGTCTGAGGAGAGGCTCCCACCCAGGCTATGAAAGCACCCTGTTGATGCAGAGAACACTCGTTCCCTTCCCAGAGCCCTGCCTACAATGACTAAAGACTCGTCCTAAAACTGTTATTTAGGTAACTTCAAGGCAGCATGCATGGAGCATTCAAAATGGGAAAGCAAGGCTTGTGCCATAAGGTCACCGTTTCCAGCGAACACGCGGCCTACCTACTTGTGATTTCTACCAAGTAAATATACACTCTAGCTAAACACTGGTCCCTTCCTTGAATAAAGTTTATTTGGCACGGAGTTCTGCGTGTAGCCAACAGCCTCCCCCAAGGAGCGCTCTAGGTAGGCTATCTGGCTTAGCTTCTTCTAAAACCCTGCAGTGTAAGAGGAAGATCTGTGCTTTGGTTACAGCAGAAACGCAAGCTGACTGTCTCCTGTAAGGATGGGGTCTTAAGGTATGACTTTGTAGAAGGAATGCGAAGCAGTTTTGGTTTCTCAGAGCTGCTCAGCCTAGGGCAATGAGGCAGATTTGCATGATATGTAGGACGTGAGAGAACACATTTCCTGGGGCTGTTGGAGAGCTGAGGAAATCTAGCTCTTCCAAGGAAGAGTGCAGTGTGTTGGCCTACACACAAAATACACAGAGTGACTGGGAAAGGGGTCCGGGCCTGGATGTTTCTTAGTAGCCCAGTGGAGACTGCCGGTACTCGGTGGTCTTCCAGGGAATAAGGTGCCCAGCGAGGTCCTCGGTGTCCTGAAAAGCTTACTAACCTTAAAAGGAAACAGACCTGAAACTAATGCCTCAAGGACTCCGCTCCAAGCTTCCACTTCGGCAGGGCTATTCTAGGCTTTACCTTGAGGAAAGGACTCACGTCAAGTTTCCTTTTAGCTGTAGAGCGTCTGAGGAGAGGCTCCCACCCAGGCTATGAAAGCACCCTGTTGATGTAGAGAACACTCGTTCCCTTCCCAGAGCCTTGCCTACAGAGACTAGAGACCCGTCCTAAAATTCTTATTTAGGCAGCTTCAAGGCAGCTTGAATGGAGCATTCAAAATGGGTAAGCAAGGCTTGTGCCATAAGTTCCCCGTTTCCAGCGAACATGCAGCCTACCTCCTTGTGATTTCTACCAAGTAAATATACACTCTAGCTACACACCGGTCCCTTCCTTAAATAAAGTTTATTTGGCACGTAATTCTGCGTGCAGCCAACCGCCTCCCCCAGGGATCGCTCTGGGTAGGCTATCGGGCTTAGCTTCTTCTAAAACCCTGGAGTGTAAGAGGAAGAACTGTGCTGTGGTTACAGCAGAAAGGCAAGCCGACTTTCTACTGTAAGGATGGGGTGTTAAGGTATGACTTTGTAGAAGGAATGTGAAGCAGTTTTGGTTTCTCAGTGCCGGTCAGCCTAGGGCAATGAGGCAGATTTGCATGATATGTAGGACGTGAGAGAACACATTTCCTGGAGCTGTTGGAGAGTTGAGGAAATCTAGCTCTTCCAAGGAAGAGTGTAGTGTGTTGGCCTACACACAAAATACAAAGAGTGAATGGGAAAAGTTTCCGGGCCTGGATGTTTCTTAGTAGCCCAGTGGAGCCTGCCGGTACTGGGTGTTCTTGCAGGGAATAGGGTGCCCAGGCGAGGTCCTCAGGGCCTTGAAAAGCTTACTAACTTTAAAAGAAAACAGACCTGAAACTAATGCCTCAAGAACTCCTCTCCAAGCTTCCACTTCGGCAGGGCTATTCTAGGCTTTACCTTGAGGAGAGGACTCACGTCAAGTTTCCTTTTAGCTCTAGAGTGTCTCAGGCGAGGCTCCTACCCAGTCTATGAAAGCACCCTGTTGATGTAGAGAACACTCGTTCCCTTCCCAGAGCCCTGCCTACAGACACTAGAGACCCGTCCTAAAATTGTAATTTAGGTAGCTTCAAGGCAGCTTGAATGGAGCATTCAAAAGTGGTAAGCAAGGCTTGTGCCATAAGTTCCCCGTTTCCAGCGAACATGCAGCCTACCTCCTTTTGATTTCTACCAAGTAAATATACACTCTAGCTACACACTGGTCCCTTCCTTGAATAAAGTTTATTTGGCACGGAATTCTGCGTGTAGCCAACCGCCTCCCCTCGGGAGCGCTCTGGGTAGGCTATCGGGCTCTGCTTCTTCTAAAACCCTGGAGTGTAAGAGGAAGAACTGTGCTTTGGTTACAGCAGGAAAGCAAGCCGACTTTCTCCTGTAAGGATGGGGTCTTAAGGTTTGACTTTAAAGAAGGAATGCGTTGCAGTTTTGGTTTCTCAGTGCTGCTCAGCCTAGGGCAATGAGGGAGATTTGCATGACATATAGGAATTGAGAGAACACATTTCCTGGAGTTGTTGGAGAGCTGAGGAAATCTAGCTCTTCCAAGGAAGAGTGCAGTGTGTTGCCCTACACACAAAATACACAGTAACTGGGAAACGTTTCCGGGCCTGGATGTTTCTTAGTAGCCCAGTGGAGCCTGCTGGTACTCGGTGCTCTTGCAGGGAATAGGGTGCCCACGAGAGGTCCTCGGTGTCTTGACAAGCTTACTAACCTTAAAAGAAAACAGACCTAAAACAAATGCCACAAGGAAACTGCTTCAAGCTCAGCTTCGGCAGGGCTAGTCAAGGCTTTACCTGGAGGAAAGAACTCACGTCAAGTTTCCTTTATCTCTAGGGCGTCTGAGGAGAGGCTCCCACCCAGGCTATGAAAGCACCCTGTTGATGCAGAGAACACTCGTTCCCTTCCCAGAGCCCTGCCTACAATGACTAAAGACTGGTCCTAAAACTGTTATTTAGGTAACTTCAAGGCAGCATGCATGGAGCATTCAAAATGGGAAAGCAAGGCTTGTGCCATAAGGTCACCGTTTCCAGCGAACACGCGGCCTACCTACTTGTGATTTCTACCAAGTAAATATACACTCTAGCTAAACACTGGTCCCTTCCTTGAATAAAGTTTATTTGGCACGGAGTTCTGCGTGTAGCCAACAGCCTCCCCCAAGGAGCGCTCTAGGTAGGCTATCTGGCTTAGCTTCTTCTAAAACCCTGCAGTGTAAGAGGAAGATCTGTGCTTTGGTTACAGCAGAAACGCAAGCTGACTTTCTCCTGTAAGGATGGGGTCTTAAGGTATGACTTTGTAGAAGGAATGCGAAGCAGTTTTGGTTTCTCAGAGCTGCTCAGCCTAGGGCAATGAGGCAGATTTGCATGATATGTAGGACGTGAGAGAACACATTTCCTGGGGCTGTTGGAGAGCTGAGGAAATCTAGCTCTTCCAAGGAAGAGTGCAGTGTGTTGGCCTACACACAAAATACACAGAGTGACTGGGAAAGGGGTCCGGGCCTGGATGTTTCTTAGTAGCCCAGTGGAGACTGCCGGTACTCGGTGGTCTTCCAGGGAATAAGGTGCCCAGCGAGGTCCTCGGTGTCCTGAAAAGCTTACTAACCTTAAAAGGAAACAGACCTGAAACTAATGCCTCAAGGACTCCGCTCCAAGCTTCCACTTCGGCAGGGCTATTCTAGGCTTTACCTTGAGGAAAGGACTCACGTCAAGTTTCCTTTTAGCTGTAGAGCGTCTGAGGAGAGGCTCCCACCCAGGCTATGAAAGCACCCTGTTGATGTAGAGAACACTCGTTCCCTTCCCAGAGCCTTGCCTACAGAGACTAGAGACCCGTCCTAAAATTCTTATTTAGGCAGCTTCAAGGCAGCTTGAATGGAGCATTCAAAATGGGTAAGCAAGGCTTGTGCCATAAGTTCCCCGTTTCCAGCGAACATGCAGCCTACCTCCTTGTGATTTCTACCAAGTAAATATACACTCTAGCTACACACCGGTCCCTTCCTTAAATAAAGTTTATTTGGCACGTAATTCTGCGTGTAGCCAACTGCCTCCCCCAGGGATCGCTCTGGGTAGGCTATCGGGCTTAGTTTCTTCTAAAACCCTGGAGTGTAAGAGGAAGAACGGTGCTGTGGTTACAGCAGAAACGCAAGCCGACTTTCTACTGTAAGGATGGGGTGTTAAGGTATGACTTTGTAGAAGGAATGTGAAGCAGTTTTGGTTTCTCAATGCCGGTCAGCCTAGGGCAATGAGGCAGATTTGCATGATATGTAGGACGTGAGAGAACACAGTTCCTGGAGCTGTTGGAGAGCTGAGGAAATCTAGCTCTTCCAAGGAAGAGTGTAGTGTGTTGGCCTACACACAAAATACAAAGAGTGAATGGGAAAAGTTTCCGGGCCTGGATGTTTCTTAGTAGCCCAGTGGAGCCTGCCGGTACTGGGTGTTCTTGCAGGGAATAGGGTGCCCAGGCGAGGTCCTCAGGGCCTTGAAAAGCTTACTAACCTTAAAAGAAAACAGACCTGAAACTAATGCCTCAAGAACTCCTCTCCAAGCTTCCACTTCGGCAGGGCTATTCTAGGCTTTACCTTGAGGAGAGGACTCACGTCAAGTTTCCTTTTAGCTCTAGAGTGTCTCAGGCGAGGCTCCTACCCAGTCTATGAAAGCACCCTGTTGATGTAGAGAACACTCGTTCCCTTCCCAGAGCCCTGCCTACAGACACTAGAGACCCGTCCTAAAATTGTAATTTAGGTAGCTTCAAGGCAGCTTGAATGGAGCATTCAAAAGTGGTAAGCAAGGCTTGTGCCATAAGTTCCCCGTTTCCAGCGAACATGCAGCCTACCTCCTTTTGATTTCTACCAAGTAAATATACACTCTAGCTACACACTGGTCCCTTCCTTGAATAAAGTTTATTTGGCACGGAATTCTGCGTGTAGCCAACCGCCTCCCCTCGGGAGCGCTCTGGGTAGGCTATCGGGCTCTGCTTCTTCTAAAACCCTGGAGTGTAAGAGGAAGAACTGTGCTTTGGTTACAGCAGGAAAGCAAGCCGACTTTCTCCTGTAAGGATGGGGTCTTAAGGTTTGACTTTAAAGAAGGAATGCGTTGCAGTTTTGGTTTCTCAGTGCTGCTCAGCCTAGGGCAATGAGGGAGATTTGCATGACATATAGGAATTGAGAGAACACATTTCCTGGAGTTGTTGGAGAGCTGAGGAAATCTAGCTCTTCCAAGGAAGAGTGCAGTGTGTTGCCCTACACACAAAATACACAGTAACTGGGAAACGTTTCCGGGCCTGGATGTTTCTTAGTAGCCCAGTGGAGCCTGCTGGTACTCGGTGCTCTTGCAGGGAATAGGGTGCCCACGAGAGGTCCTCGGTGTCTTGACAAGCTTACTAACCTTAAAAGAAAACAGACCTAAAACAAATGCCACAAGGAAACTGCTTCAAGCTCAGCTTCGGCAGGGCTAGTCAAGGCTTTACCTGGAGGAAAGAACTCACGTCAAGTTTCCTTTATCTCTAGGGCGTCTGAGGAGAGGCTCCCACCCAGGCTATGAAAGCACCCTGTTGATGCAGAGAACACTCGTTCCCTTCCCAGAGCCCTGCCTACAATGACTAAAGACTCGTCCTAAAACTGTTATTTAGGTAACTTCAAGGCAGCACGCATGGAGCATTCAAAATGGGAAAGCAAGGCTTGTGCCATAAGGTCACCGTTTCCAGCGAACACGCGGCCTACCTACTTGTGATTTCTACCAAGTAAATATACACTCTAGCTAAACACTGGTCCATTCCTTGAATAAAGTTTATTTGGCACGGAGTTCTGCGTGTAGCCAACAGCCTCCCCCAAGGAGCGCTCTAGGTAGGCTATCTGGCTTAGCTTCTTCTAAAACCCTGCAGTGTAAGAGGAAGATCTGTGCTTTGGTTACAGCAGAAACGCAAGCTGACTTTCTCCTGTAAGGATGGGTTCTTAAGGTATGACTTTGTAGAAGGAATGCGAAGCAGTTTTGGTTTCTCAGAGCTGCTCAGCCTAGGGCAATGAGGCAGATTTGCATGATATGTAGGACGTGAGAGAACACATTTCCTGGGGCTGTTGGAGAGCTGAGGAAATCTAGCTCTTCCAAGGAAGAGTGCAGTGTGTTGGCCTACACACAAAATACACAGAGTGACTGGGAAAGGGGTCCGGGCCTGGATGTTTCTTAGTAGCACAGTGGAGACTGCCGGTACTCGGTGGTCTTCCAGGGAATAAGGTGCCCAGCGAGGTCCTCGGTGTCCTGAAAAGCTTACTAACCTTAAAAGGAAACAGACCTGAAACTAATGCCTCAAGGACTCCGCTCCAAGCTTCCACTTCGGCAGGGCTATTCTAGGCTTTACCTTGAGGAAAGGACTCACGTGAAGTTTCCTTTTAGCTGTAGAGCGTCTGAGGAGAGGCTCCCACCCAGGCTATGAAAGCACCCTGTTGATGTAGAGAACACTCGTTCCCTTCCCAGAGCCTTGCCTACAGAGACTAGAGACCCGTCCTAAAATTCTTATTTAGGCAGCTTCAAGGCAGCTTGAATGGAGCATTCAAAATGGGTAAGCAAGGCTTGTGCCATAAGTTCCCCGTTTCCAGCGAACATGCAGCCTACCTCCTTGTGATTTCTACCAAGTAAATATACACTCTAGCTACACACCGGTCCCTTCCTTAAATAAAGTTTATTTGGCACGTAATTCTGCGTGCAGCCAACCGCCTCCCCCAGGGATCGCTCTGGGTAGGCTATCGGGCTTAGCTTCTTCTAAAACCCTGGAGTGTAAGAGGAAGAACTGTGCTGTGGTTACAGCAGAAAGGCAAGCCGACTTTCTACTGTAAGGATGGGGTGTTAAGGTATGACTTTGTAGAAGGAATGTGAAGCAGTTTTGGTTTCTCAGTGCCGGTCAGCCTAGGGCAATGAGGCAGATTTGCATGATATGTAGGACGTGAGAGAACACATTTCCTGGAGCTGTTGGAGAGCTGAGGAAATCTAGCTCTTCCAAGGAAGAGTGTAGTGTGTTGGCCTACACACAAAATACAAAGAGTGAATGGGAAAAGTTTCCGGGCCTGGATGTTTCTTAGTAGCCCAGTGGAGCCTGCCGGTACTGGGTGTTCTTGCAGGGAATAGGGTGCCCAGGCGAGGTCCTCAGGGCCTTGAAAAGCTTACTAACCTTAAAAGAAAACAGACCTGAAACTAATGCCTCAAGAACTCCTCTCCAAGCTTCCACTTCGGCAGGGCTATTCTAGGCTTTACCTTGAGGAGAGGACTCACGTCAAGTTTCCTTTTAGCTCTAGAGTGTCTCAGGCGAGGCTCCTACCCAGTCTATGAAAGCACCCTGTTGATATAGAGAACACTCGTTCCCTTCCCAGAGCCCTGCCTACAGACACTAGAGACCCGTCCTAAAATTGTAATTTAGGTAGCTTCAAGGCAGCTTGAATGGAGCATTCAAAAGTGGTAAGCAAGGCTTGTGCCATAAGTTCCCCGTTTCCAGCGAACATGCAGCCTACCTCCTTTTGATTTCTACCAAGTAAATATACACTCTAGCTACACACTGGTCCCTTCCTTGAATAAAGTTTATTTGGCACGGAATTCTGCGTGTAGCCAACCGCCTCCCCTCGGGAGCGCTCTGGGTAGGCTATCGGGCTCTGCTTCTTCTAAAACCCTGGAGTGTAAGAGGAAGAACTGTGCTTTGGTTACAGCAGGAAAGCAAGCCGACTTTCTCCTGTAAGGATGGGGTCTTAAGGTTTGACTTTAAAGAAGGAATGCGTTGCAGTTTTGGTTTCTCAGTGCTGCTCAGCCTAGGGCAATGAGGGAGATTTGCATGACATATAGGAATTGAGAGAACACATTTCCTGGAGTTGTTGGAGAGCTGAGGAAATCTAGCTCTTCCAAGGAAGAGTGCAGTGTGTTGCCCTACACACAAAATACACAGTAACTGGGAAACGTTTCCGGGCCTGGATGTTTCTTAGTAGCCCAGTGGAGCCTGCTGGTACTCGGTGCTCTTGCAGGGAATAGGGTGCCCACGAGAGGTCCTCGGTGTCTTGACAAGCTTACTAACCTTAAAAGAAAACAGACCTAAAACAAATGCCACAAGGAAACTGCTTCAAGCTCAGCTTCGGCAGGGCTAGTCAAGGCTTTACCTGGAGGAAAGAACTCACGTCAAGTTTCCTTTATCTCTAGGGCGTCTGAGGAGAGGCTCCCACCCAGGCTATGAAAGCACCCTGTTGATGCAGAGAACACTCGTTCCCTTCCCAGAGCCCTGCCTACAATGACTAAAGACTCGTCCTAAAACTGTTATTTAGGTAACTTCAAGGCAGCACGCATGGAGCATTCAAAATGGGAAAGCAAGGCTTGTGCCATAAGGTCACCGTTTCCAGCGAACACGCGGCCTACCTACTTGTGATTTCTACCAAGTAAATATACACTCTAGCTAAACACTGGTCCATTCCTTGAATAAAGTTTATTTGGCACGGAGTTCTGCGTGTAGCCAACAGCCTCCCCCAAGGAGCGCTCTAGGTAGGCTATCTGGCTTAGCTTCTTCTAAAACCCTGCAGTGTAAGAGGAAGATCTGTGCTTTGGTTACAGCAGAAACGCAAGCTGACTTTCTCCTGTAAGGATGGGGTCTTAAGGTATGACTTTGTAGAAGGAATGCGAAGCAGTTTTGGTTTCTCAGAGCTGCTCAGCCTAGGGCAATGAGGCAGATTTGCATGATATGTAGGACGTGAGAGAACACATTTCCTGGGGCTGTTGGAGAGCTGAGGAAATCTAGCTCTTCCAAGGAAGAGTGCAGTGTGTTGGCCTACACACAAAATACACAGAGTGACTGGGAAAGGTGTCCGGGCCTGGATGTTTCTTAGTAGCCCAGTGGAGACTGCCGGTACTCGGTGGTCTTCCAGGGAATAAGGTGCCCAGGCGAGGTCCTCGGTGTCCTGAAAAGCTTACTAACCTTAAAAGGAAACAGACCTGAAACTAATGCCTCAAGGACTCCGCTCCAAGCTTCCACTTCGGCAGGGCTATTCTAGGCTTTACCTTGAGGAAAGGACTCACGTCAAGTTTCCTTTTAGCTGTAGGGCGTCTGAGGAGAGGCTCCCACCCAGGCTATGAAAGCACCCTGTTGATGTAGAGAACACTCGTTCCCTTCCCAGAGCCTTGCCTACAGAGACTAGAGACCCGTCCTAAAATTGTTATTTAGGCAGCTTCAAGGCAGCTTGAATGGAGCATTCAAAATGGGTAAGCAAGGCTTGTGCCATACGTTCCCCATTTCCAGCGAACATGCAGCCTACCTCCTTGTGATTTCTACCAAGTAAATATACACTCTAGCTACACACTGGTCCCTTCCTTGAATAAAGTTTATTTGGCACGGAATTCTGCGTGTAGCCAACCGCCTCCCCCAGGGATCGCTCTGGGTAGGCTATCGGGCTTAGCTTCTTCTAAAACCCTGGAGTGTAAGAGGAAGAACTGTGCTGTGGTTACAGCAGAAACGCAAGCCGACTTTCTACTGTAAGGATGGGGTGTTAAGGTATGACTTTGTAGAAGGAATGTGAAGCAGTTTTGGTTTCTCAGTGCCGGTCAGCCTAGGGCAATGAGGCAGATTTGCATGATATGTAGGACGTGAGAGAACACATTTCCTGGAGCTGTTGGAGAGCTGAGGAAATCTAGCTCTTCCAAGGAAGAGTGTAGTGTGTTGGCCTACACACAAAATACAAAGAGTGAATGGGAAAAGTTTCCGGGCCTGGATGTTTCTTAGTAGCCCAGTGGAGCCTGCCGGTACTGGGTGTTCTTGCAGGGAATAGGGTGCCCAGGCGAGGTCCTCAGGGCCTTGAAAAGCTTACTAACCTTAAAAGAAAACAGACCTGAAACTAATGCCTCAAGCACTCCGCTCCAAGCTTCCACTTCGGCAGGGCTATTCTAGGCTTTACCTTGAGGAGAGGACTCACGTCAAGTTTCCTTTTAGCTCTAGAGTGTCTCAGGCGAGGCTCCTACCCAGTCTATGAAAGCACCCTGTTGATGTACAGAACACTCGTTCCCTTCCCAGAGCCCTGCCTACAGACACTAGAGACCCGTCCTAAAATTGTAATTTAGGTAGCTTCAAGGCAGCTTGAATGGAGCATTCAAAAGTGGTAAGCACGGCTTGTGCCATAAGTTCCCCGTTTCCAGCGAACATGCAGCCTACCTCCTTGTGATTTCTACCAAGTAAATATACACTCTAGCTACACACTGGGCCCTTCCTTGAATAAAGTTTATTTGGCACGGAATTCTGCGTGTAGCCAACCGCCTCCCCTTGGGATCGCTCTGGGTAGGCTATCGGGCTCTGCTTCTTCTAAAACCCTGGAGTGTAAGAGGAAGAACTGTGCTTTGGTTACAGCAGGAAAGCAAGCCGACTTTCTCCTGTAAGGATGGGGTCTTAAGGTTTGACTTTAAAGAAGGAATGCGTTGCAGTTTTGGTTTCTCAGTGCTGCTCAGCCTAGGGCAATGAGGGAGATTTGCATGACATATAGGAATTGAGAGAACACATTGCCTGGAGTTGTTGGAGAGCTGAGGAAATCTAGCTCTTCCAAGGAAGAGTGCAGTGTGTTGCCCTACACACAAAATACACTGTGACTGGGAAACGTTTCCGGGCCTGGATGTTTCTTAGTAGCCCAGTGGAGCCTGCTGGTACTCGGTGCTCTTGCAGGGAATAGGGTGCCCACGAGAGGTCCTCGGTGTCTTGACAAGCTTACTAACCTTAAAAGAAAACAGACCTAAAACAAATGCCACAAGGAAACTGCTTCAAGCTCAGCTTCGGCAGGGCTAGTCAAGGCTTTACCTGGAGGAAAGAACTCACGTCAAGTTTCCTTTATCTCTAGGGCGTCTGAGGAGAGGCTCCCACCCAGGCTATGAAAGCACCCTGTTGATGCAGAGAACACTCGTTCCCTTCCCAGAGCCCTGCCTACAATGACTAAAGACTCGTCCTAAAACTGTTATTTAGGTAACTTCAAGGCAGCATGCATGGAGCATTCAAAATGGGAAAGTAAGGCTTGTGCCATAAGGTCACCGTTTCCAGCGAACACGCGGCCTACCTCCTTGTGATTTCTACCAAGTAAATATACACTCTAGCTACACACTGGTCCCTTCCTTGAATAAAGTTTATTTGTCACGTAATTCTGCGAGTAGCCAACCGCCTCCCCCAGGGATCGCTCTGGGTAGGCTATCGGGCTTAGCTTCTTCTAAAACCCTGGAGTGTAAGAGGAAGAACTGTGCTGTGGTTACAGCAGAAACGCAAGCCGACTTTCTACTGTAAGGATGGGGTGTTAAGGTATGACTTTGTAGAAGGAATGTGAAGCAGTTTTGGTTTCTCAGTGCCGGTCAGCCTAGGGCAATGAGGCAGATTTGCATGATATGTAGGACGTTAGAGAACACATTTCCTGGAGCTGTTGGAGAGCTGAGGAAATCTAGCTCTTCCAAGGAAGAGTGTAGTGTGTTGGCCTACACACAAAATACAAAGAGTGAATGGGAAAAGTTTCCGGGCCTGGATGTTTCTTAGTAGCCCAGTGGAGCCTGCCGGTACTGGGTGTTCTTGCAGGGAATAGGGTGCCCAGGCGAGGTCCTCAGGGCCTTGAAAAGCTGACTAACCTTAAAAGAAAACAGACCTGAAACTAATGCCTCAAGCACTCCGCTCCAAACTTCCACTTCGGCTGGGCTATTCTAGGCTTTACCTTGAGGAGAGGACTCACGTCAAGTTTCCTTTTAGCTCTAGAGTGTCTCAGGCGAGGCTCCTACCCAGTCTATGAAAGCACCCTGTTGATGTAGAGAACACTCGTTCCCTTCCCAGAGCCCTGCCTACAGACACTAGAGACCCGTCCTAAAATTGTAATTTAGGTAGCTTCAAGGCAGCTTGAATGGAGCATTCAAAAGTGGTAAGCACGGCTTGTGCCATAAGTTCCCCGTTTCCAGCGAACATGCAGCCTACCTCCTTGTGATTTCTACCAAGTAAATATACACTCTAGCTACACACTGGGCCCTTCCTTGAATAAAGTTTATTTGGCACGGAATTCTGCGTGTAGCCAACCGCCTCCCCTTGGGAGCGCTCTGGGTAGGCTATCGGGCTCTGCTTCTTCTAAAACCCTGGAGTGTAAGAGGAAGAACTGTGCTTTGGTTACAGCAGGAAAGCAAGCCGACTTTCTCCTGTAAGGATGGGGTCTTAAGGTTTGACTTTAAAGAAGGAATGCGTTGCAGTTTTGGTTTCTCAGTGCTGCTCAGCCTAGGGCAATGAGGGAGATTTGCATGACATATAGGAATTGAGAGAACACATTGCCTGGAGTTGTTGGAGAGCTGAGGAAATCTAGCTCTTCCAAGGAAGAGTGCAGTGTGTTGCCCTACACACAAAATACACAGTGACTGGGAAACGTTTCCGGGCCTGGATGTTTCTTAGTAGCCCAGTGTAGCCTGCTGGTACTCGGTGCTCTTGCAGGGAATAGGGTGCCCACGAGAGGTCCTCGGTGTCTTGACAAGCTTACTAACCTTAAAAGAAAACAGACCTAAAACAAATGCCACAAGGAAACTGCTTCAAGCTCAGCTTCGGCAGGGCTAGTCAAGGCTTTACCTGGAGGAAAGAACTCACGTCAAGTTTCCTTTATCTCTAGGGCGTCTGAGGAGAGGCTCCCACCAAGGCTATGAAAGCACCCTGTTGATGCAGAGAACACTCGTTCCCTTCCCAGAGCCCTGCCTACAATGACTAAAGACTCGTCCTAAAACTGTTATTTAGGTAACTTCAAGGCAGCATGCATGGAGCATTCAAAATGGGAAAGTAAGGCTTGTGCCATAAGGTCACCGTTTCCAGCGAACACGCGGCCTACCTCCTTGTGATTTCTACCAAGTAAATATACACTCTAGCTACACACTGGTCCCTTCCTTGAATAAAGTTTATTTGGCACGTAATTCTGCGTGTAGCCAACCGCCTCCCCCAGGGATGGCTCTGGGTAGGCTATCGGGCTTAGCTTCTTCTAAAACCCTGGAGTGTAAGAGGAAGAACTGTGCTGTGGTTACAGCAGAAACGCAAGCCGACTTTCTACTGTAAGGATGGGGTGTTAAGGTATGACTTTGTAGAAGGAATGTGAAGCAGTTTTGGTTTCTCAGTGCCGGTCAGCCTAGGGCAATGAGGCAGATTTGCATGATATGTAGGACGTGAGAGAACACATATCCTGGAGCTGTTGGAGAGCTGAGGAAATCTAGCTCTTCCAAGGAAGAGTGTAGTGTGTTGGCCTACACACAAAATACAAAGAGTGAATGGGAAAAGTTTCCGGGCCTGGATGTTTCTTAGTAGCCCAGTGGAGCCTGCCGGTACTGGGTGTTCTTGCAGGGAATAGGGTGCCCAGGCGAGGTCCTCAGGGCCTTGAAAATCTTACTAACCTTAAAAGAAAACAGACCTGAAACTAATGCCTCAAGAACTCCGCTCCAAGCTTCCACTTCGGCAAGGCTATTCTAGGCTTTACCTTGAGGAGAGGACTCACGTCAAGTTTCCTTTTAGCTCTAGAGTGTCTCAGGCGAGGCTCCTACGCAGTCTATGAAAGCACCCTGTTGATGTAGAGAACACTCGTTCCCTTCCCAGAGCCCTGCCTACAGACACTAGAGACCCGTCCTAAAATTGTAATTTAGGCAGCTTCAAGGCAGCTTGAATGGAGCATTCAAAAGTGGTAAGCAAAGCTTGTGCCATAAGTTCCCCGTTTCCAGCGAACATGCAGCCTACCTCCTTGTGATTTCTACCAAGTAAATATACACTCTAGCTACACACTGGTCCCTTCCTTGAATAAAGTTTATTTGGCACGGAATTCTGCGTGTAGCCAACCGCCTCCCCTTGGGAGCGCTCTGGGTAGGCTATCGGGCTCTGCTTCTTCTAAAACCCTGGAGTGTAAGAGGAAGAACTGTGCTTTGGTTACAGCAGGAAAGCAAGCCGACTTTCTCCTGTAAGGATGGGGTCTTAAGGTTTGACTTTAAAGAAGGAATGCGTTGCAGTTTTGGTTTCTCAGTGCTGCTCAGCCTAGGGCAATGAGGGAGATTTGCATGACATATAGGAATTGAGAGAACACATTGCCTGGAGTTGTTGGAGAGCTGAGGAAATCTAGCTCTTCCAAGGAAGAGTGCAGTGTGTTGCCCTACACACAAAATACACAGTGACTGGGAAACGTTTCCGGGCCTGGATGTTTCTTAGTAGCCCAGTGGAGCCTGCTGGTACTCGGTGCTCTTGCAGGGAATAGGGTGCCCACGAGAGGTCCTCGGTGTCTTGACAAGCTTACTAACCTTAAAAGAAAACAGACCTAAAACAAATGCCACAAGGAAACTGCTTCAAGCTCAGCTTCGGCAGGGCTAGTCAAGGCTTTACCTGGAGGAAAGAACTCACGTCAAGTTTCCTTTATCTCTAGGGCGTCTGAGGAGAGGCTCCCACCCAGGCTATGAAAGCACCCTGTTGATGCAGAGAACACTCGTTCCCTTCCCAGAGCCCTGCCTACAATGACTAAAGACTCGTCCTAAAACTGTTATTTAGGTAACTTCAAGGCAGCACGCATGGAGCATTCAAAATGGGAAAGCAAGGCTTGTGCCATAAGGTCACCGTTTCCAGCGAACACGCGGCCTACCTACTTGTGATTTCTACCAAGTAAATATACACTCTAGCTAAACACTGGTCCATTCCTTGAATAAAGTTTATTTGGCACGGAGTTCTGCGTGTAGCCAACAGCCTCCCCCAAGGAGCGCTCTAGGTAGGCTATCTGGCTTAGCTTCTTCTAAAACCCTGCAGTGTAAGAGGAAGATCTGTGCTTTGGTTACAGCAGAAACGCAAGCTGACTTTCTCCTGTAAGGATGGGGTCTTAAGGTATGACTTTGTAGAAGGAATGCGAAGCAGTTTTGGTTTCTCAGAGCTGCTCAGCCTAGGGCAATGAGGCAGATTTGCATGATATGTAGGACGTGAGAGAACACATTTCCTGGGGCTGTTGGAGAGCTGAGGAAATCTAGCTCTTCCAAGGAAGAGTGCCGTGTGTTGGCCTACACACAAAATACACAGAGTGACTGGGAAAGGTTTCCGGGCCTGGATGTTTCTTAGTAGCCCAGTGGAGACTGCCGGTACTCGGTGGTCTTCCAGGGAATAAGGTGCCCAGGCGAGGTCCTCGGTGTCCTGAAAAGCTTACTAACCTTAAAAGGAAACAGACCTGAAACTAATGCCTCAAGGACTCCGCTCCAAGCTTCCACTTCGGCAGGGCTATTCTAGGCTTTACCTTGAGGAAAGGACTCACGTCAAGTTTCCTTTTAGCTGTAGGGCGTCTGAGGAGAGGCTCCCACCCAGGCTATGAAAGCACCCTGTTGATGTAGAGAACACTCGTTCCCTTCCCAGAGCCTTGCCTACAGAGACTAGAGACCCGTCCTAAAATTGTTATTTAGGCAGCTTCAAGGCAGCTTGAATGGAGCATTCAAAATGGGTAAGCAAGGCTTGTGCCATACGTTCCCCATTTCCAGCGAACATGCAGCCTACCTCCTTGTGATTTCTACCAAGTAAATATACACTCTAGCTACACACTGGTCCCTTCCTTGAATAAAGTTTATTTGGCACGGAATTCTGCGTGTAGCCAACCGCCTCCCCCAGGGATCGCTCTGGGTAGGCTATCGGGCTTAGCTTCTTCTAAAACCCTGGAGTGTAAGAGGAAGAACTGTGCTGTGGTTACAGCAGAAACGCAAGCCGACTTTCTACTGTAAGGATGGGGTGTTAAGGTATGACTTTGTAGAAGGAATGTGAAGCAGTTTTGGTTTCTCAGTGCCGGTCAGCCTAGGGCAATGAGGCAGATTTGCATGATATGTAGGACGTGAGAGAACACATTTCCTGGAGCTGTTGGAGAGCTGAGGAAATCTAGCTCTTCCAAGGAAGAGTGTAGTGTGTTGGCCTACACACAAAATACAAAGAGTGAATGGGAAAAGTTTCCGGGCCTGGATGTTTCTTAGTAGCCCAGTGGAGCCTGCCGGTACTGGGTGTTCTTGCAGGGAATAGGGTGCTCAGGCGAGGTCCTCAGGGCCTTGAAAAGCTTACTAACCTTAAAAGAAAACAGACCTGAAACTAATGCCTCAAGCACTCCGCTCCAAGCTTCCACTTCGGCAGGGCTATTCTAGGCTTTACCTTGAGGAGAGGACTCACGTCAAGTTTCCTTTTAGCTCTAGAGTGTCTCAGGCGAGGCTCCTACCCAGTCTATGAAAGCACCCTGTTGATGTACAGAACACTCGTTCCCTTCCCAGAGCCCTGCCTACAGACACTAGAGACCCGTCCTAAAATTGTAATTTAGGTAGCTTCAAGGCAGCTTGAATGGAGCATTCAAAAGTGGTAAGCACGGCTTGTGCCATAAGTTCCCCGTTTCCAGCGAACATGCAGCCTACCTCCTTGTGATTTCTACCAAGTAAATATACACTCTAGCTACACACTGGGCCCTTCCTTGAATAAAGTTTATTTGGCACGGAATTCTGCGTGTAGCCAACCGCCTCCCCTTGGGATCGCTCTGGGTAGGCTATCGGGCTCTGCTTCTTCTAAAACCCTGGAGTGTAAGAGGAAGAACTGTGCTTTGGTTACAGCAGGAAAGCAAGCCGACTTTCTCCTGTAAGGATGGGGTCTTAAGGTTTGACTTTAAAGAAGGAATGCGTTGCAGTTTTGGTTTCTCAGTGCTGCTCAGCCTAGGGCAATGAGGGAGATTTGCATGACATATAGGAATTGAGAGAACACATTGCCTGGAGTTGTTGGAGAGCTGAGGAAATCTAGCTCTTCCAAGGAAGAGTGCAGTGTGTTGCCCTACACACAAAATACACTGTGACTGGGAAACGTTTCCGGGCCTGGATGTTTCTTCGTAGCCCAGTGGAGCCTGCTGGTACTCGGTGCTCTTGCAGGGAATAGGGTGCCCACGAGAGGTCCTCGGTGTCTTGACAAGCTTACTAACCTTAAAAGAAAACAGACCTAAAACAAATGCCACAAGGAAACTGCTTCAAGCTCAGCTTCGGCAGGGCTAGTCAAGGCTTTACCTGGAGGAAAGAACTCACGTCAAGTTTCCTTTATCTCTAGGGCGTCTGAGGAGAGGCTCCCACCCAGGCTATGAAAGCACCCTGTTGATGCAGAGAACACTCGTTCCCTTCCCAGAGCCCTGCCTACAATGACTAAAGACTCGTCCTAAAACTGTTATTTAGGTAACTTCAAGGCAGCATGCATGGAGCATTCAAAATGGGAAAGTAAGGCTTGTGCCATAAGGTCACCGTTTCCAGCGAACACGCGGCCTACCTCCTTGTGATTTCTACCAAGTAAATATACACTCTAGCTACACACTGGTCCCTTCCTTGAATAAAGTTTATTTGGCACGTAATTCTGCGTGTAGCCAACCGCCTCCCCCAGGGATCGCTCTGGGTAGGCTATCGGGCTTAGCTTCTTCTAAAACCCTGGAGTGTAAGAGGAAGAACTGTGCTGTGGTTACAGCAGAAACGCAAGCCGACTTTCTACTGTAAGGATGGGGTGTTAAGGTACGACTTTGTAGAAGGAATGTGAAGCAGTTTTGGTTTCTCAGTGCCGGTCAGCCTAGGGCAATGAGGCAGATTTGCATGATATGTAGGACGTGAGAGAACACATTTCCTGGAGCTGTTGGAGAGCTGAGGAAATCTAGCTCTTCCAAGGAAGAGTGTAGTGTGTTGGCCTACACACAAAATACAAAGAGTGAATGGGAAAAGTTTCCGGGCCTGGATGTTTCTTAGTAGCCCAGTGGAGCCTGCCGGTACTGGGTGTTCTTGCAGGGAATAGGGTGCCCAGGCGAGGTCCTCAGGGCCTTGAAAAGCTGACTAACCTTAAAAGAAAACAGACCTGAAACTAATGCCTCAAGAACTCCGCTCCAAGCTTCCACTTCGGCAGGGCTATTCTAGGCTTTACCTTGAGGAAAGGACTCACGTCAAGTTTCCTTTTAGCTGTAGAGCGTCTAAGGAGAGGCTCCCACCCAGGCTATGAAAGCACCCTGTTGATGTAGAGAACACTCGTTCCCTTCCCAGAGCCTTGCCTACAGAGACTAGAGACCCGTCCTAAAATTGTTATTTAGGCAGCTTCAAGGCAGCTTGAATGGAGCATTCAAAAGTGGTAAGCAAGGCTTGTGCCATAAGTTCCCCGGTTCCAGCGAACATGCAGCCTACCTCCTTGTGATTTCTACCAAGTAAATATACACTCTAGCTACACACTGGTCCCTTCCTTGAATAAAGTTTATTTGGCAGGGAATTCTGCGTGTAGCCAACCGCCTCCCCTTGGGAGCGCTCTGGGTAGGCTATCGGGCTCTGCTTCTTCTAAAACCCTGGAGTGTAAGAGGAAGAACTGTGCTTTGGTTACAGCAGGAAAGCAAGCCGACTTTCTCCTGTAAGGATGGGGTCTTAAGGTTTGACTTTAAAGAAGGAATGCGTTGCAGTTTTGGTTTCTCAGTGCTGCTCAGCCTAGGGCAATGAGGGAGATTTGCATGACATATAGGAATTGAGAGAACACATTGCCTGGAGTTGTTGGAGAGCTGAGGAAATCTAGCTCTTCCAAGGAAGAGTGCAGTGTGTTGCCCTACACACAAAATACACAGTGACTGGGAAACGTTTCCGGGCCTGGATGTTTCTTAGTAGCCCAGTGGAGCCTGCTGGTACTCGGTGCTCTTGCAGGGAATAGGGTGCCCACGAGAGGTCCTCGGTGTCTTGACAAGCTTACTAACCTTAAAAGAAAACAGACCTAAAACAAATGCCACAAGGAAACTGCTTCAAGCTCAGCTTCGGCAGGGCTAGTCAAGGCTTTACCTGGAGGAAAGAACTCACGTCAAGTTTCCTTTATCTCTAGGGCGTCTGAGGAGAGGCTCCCACCCAGGCTATGAAAGCACCCTGTTGATGCAGAGAACACTCGTTCCCTTCCCAGAGCCCTGCCTACAATGACTAAAGACTCGTCCTAAAACTATTTAGGTAACTTCAAGGCAGCATGCATGGAGCATTCAAAATGGGAAAGCAAGGCTTGTGCCATAAGGTCACCGTTTCCAGCGAACACGCGGCCTACCTACTTGTGATTTCTACCAAGTAAATATACACTCTAGCTAAACACTGGTCCCTTCCTTGAATAAAGTTTATTTGGCACGGAGTTCTGCGTGTAGCCAACAGCCTCCCCCAAGGAGCGCTCTAGGTAGGCTATCTGGCTTAGCTTCTTCTAAAACCCTGCAGTGTAAGAGGAAGATCTGTGCTTTGGTTACAGCAGAAACGCAAGCTGACTTTCTCCTGTAAGGATGGGGTCTTAAGGTATGACTTTGTAGAAGGAATGCGAAGCAGTTTTGGTTTCTCAGAGCTGCTCAGCCTAGGGCAATGAGGCAGATTTGCATGATATGTAGGACGTGAGAGAACACATTTCCTGGGGCTGTTGGAGAGCTGAGGAAATCTAGCTCTTCCAAGGAAGAGTGCAGTGTGTTGGCCTACACACAAAATACACAGAGTGACTGGGAAAGGTGTCCGGGCCTGGATGTTTCTTAGTAGCCCAGTGGAGACTGCCGGTACTCGGTGGTCTTCCAGGGAATAAGGTGCCCAGGCGAGGTCCTCGGTGTCCTGAAAAGCTTACTAACCTTAAAAGGAAACAGACCTGAAACTAATGCCTCAAGGATTCCGCTCCAAGCTTCCACTTCGGCAGGGCTATTCTAGGCTTTACCTTGAGGAAAGGACTCACGTCAAGTTTCCTTTTAGCTGTAGAGCGTCTGAGGAGAGGCTCCCACCCAGGCTATGAAAGCACCCTGTTGATGTAGAGAACACTCGTTCCCTTCCCAGAGCCTTGCCTACAGAGACTAGAGACCCGTCCTAAAATTGTTATTTAGGCAGATTCAAGGCCGCTTGAATGGAGCATTCAAAATGTGTAAGCAAGGCTTGTGCCATAAGTTCCCCGTTTCCAGCGAACATGCAGCCTACCTCCTTGTGATTTCTACCAAGTAAATATACACTCTAGCTACACACTGGTCCCTTCCTTGAATAAAGCTTATTTGGCACGGAATTCTGCGTGTAGCCAACCGCCTCCCCCAGGGATCGCTCTGGGTAGGCTATCGGGCTCTGCTTCTTCTAAAACCCTAGAGTGTAAGAGGAAGAACTGTGCTGTGGTTACAGCAGAAACGCAAGCCGACTTTCTACTGTAAGGATGGGGTGTTAAGGTATGACTTTGTGGAAGGAATGTGAAGCAGTTTTGGTTTCTCAGTGCCGGTCTGCCTAGGGCAATGAGGCAGATTTGCATGATATGTAGGACGTGAGAGAACACATTTCCTGGAGCTGTTGGAGAGCTGAGGAAATCTAGCTCTTCCAAGGAAGAGTGTAGTGTGTTGGCCTACACACAAAATACAAAGAGTGAATGGGAAAAGTTTCCGGGCCTGGATGTTTCTTAGTAGCCCAGTGGAGCCTGCCGGTACTGGGTGTTCTTGCAGGGAATAGGGTGCCCAGGCGAGGTCCTCAGGGCCTTGAAAAGCTTACTAACCTTAAAAGAAAACAGACCTGAAACTAATGCCTCAAGAACTCCGCTCCAAGCTTCCACTTCGGCAGAGCTATTCTAGGCTTTACCTTGAGGAGAGGACTCACGTCAAGTTTCCTCAGGCGAGGCTCCTACCCAGGCTATGAAAGCACCCTGTTGATGTAGAGAACACTCGTTCCCTTCCCAGAGCCCTGCCTACAGACACTAGAGACCCGTCCTAAAATTGTAATTTAGGTAGCTTCAAGGCAGCTTGAAGGGAGCATTCAAAAGTGGTAAGCAAGGCTTGTGCCATAAGTTCCCCGGTTCCAGCGAACATGCAGCCTACCTCCTTGTGATTTCTACCAAGTAAATATACACTCTAGCTACACACTGGTCCCTTCCTTGAATAAAGTTTATTTGGCACGGAATTCTGCGTGTAGCCAACCGCCTCCCCTTGGGAGCGCTCTGGGTAGGCTATCGGGCTCTGCTTCTTCTAAAACCCTGGAGTGTAAGAGGAAGAACTGTGCTTTGGTTACAGCAGGAAAGCAAGCCGACTTTCTCCTGTAAGGATGGGGTCTTAAGGTTTGACTTTAAAGAAGGAATGCGTTGCAGTTTTGGTTTCTCAGTGCTGCTCAGCCTAGGGCAATGAGGGAGATTTGCATGACATATAGGAATTGAGAGAACACATTTCCTGGAGTTGTTGGAGAGCTGAGGAAATCTAGCTCTTCCAAGGAAGAGTGCAGTGTGTTGCCCTACACACACAATACACAGTGACTGGGAAACGTTTCCGGGCCTGGATGTTTCTTAGTAGTCCAGTGGAGCCTGCTGGTACTCGGTGCTCTTGCAGGGAATAAGGTGCCCACGAGAGGTCCTCGGTGTCTTGACAAGCTTACTAACCTTAAAAGAAAACAGACCTATAACTAATGCCACAAGGAAACTGCTTCAAGCTCAGCTTCGGCAGGGCTAGTCAAGGCTTTACCTGGAGGAAAGAACTCACGTCAAGTTTCCTTTATCTCTAGGGCGTCTGAGGAGAGGCTCCCACCCAGGCTATGAAAGCACCCTGTTGATGCAGAGAACACTCGTTCCCTTCCCAGAGCCCTGCCTACAATGACTAAAGACTCGTCCTAAAACTGTTATTGAGGTAACTTCAAGGCAGCATGCATGGAGCATTCAAAATGGGAAAGCAAGGCTTGTGCCATAAGGTCACCGTTTCCAGCGAACACGCGGCCTACCGACTTGTGATTTCTACCAAGTAAATATACACTCTAGCTAAACACTGGTCCCTTCCTTGAATAAAGTTTATTTGGCACGGAGTTCTGCGTGTAGCCAACAGCCTCCCCCAAGGAGCGCTCTAGGTAGGCTATCTGGCTTAGCTTCTTCTAAAACCCTGCAGTGTAAGAGGAAGATCTGTGCTTTGGTTACAGCAGAAACGCAAGCTGACTTTCTCCTGTAAGGATGGGGTCTTAAGGTATGACTTTGTAGAAGGAATGCGAAGCAGTTTTGGTTTCTCAGAGCTGCTCAGCCTAGGGCAATGAGGCAGATTTGCATGATATGTAGGACGTGAGAGAACACATTTCCTGGGGCTGTTGGAGAGCTGAGGAAATCTAGCTCTTCCAAGGAAGAGTGCAGTGTGTTGGCCTACACACAAAATACACAGAGTGACTGGGAAATGGGTCCGGGCCTGGATGTTTCTTAGTAGCCCAGTGGAGACTGCCGGTACTCGGTGGTCTTCCAGGGAATAAGGTGCCCAGCGAGGTCCTCGGTGTCCTGAAAAGCTTACTAACCTTAAAAGGAAACAGACCTGAAACTAATGCCTCAAGGACTCCGCTCCAAGCTTCCACTTCGGCAGGGCTATTCCATGCTTTACCTTGAGGAAAGGACTCACGTCAAGTTTCCTTTTAGCTGTAGAGCGTCTGAGGAGAGGCTCCCACCCAGGCTATGAAAGCACCCTGTTGATGTAGAGAACACTCGTTCCCTTCCCAGAGCCTTGCCTACAGAGACTAGAGACCCGTCCTAAAATTCTTATTTAGGCAGCTTCAAGGCAGCTTGAATGGAGCATTCAAAATGGGTAAGCAAGGCTTGTGCCATAAGTTCCCCGTTTCCAGCGAACATGCAGCCTACCTCCTTGTGATTTCTACCAAGTAAATATACACTCTAGCTACACACCGGTCCCTTCCTTAAATAAAGTTTATTTGGCACGTAATTCTGCGTGCAGCCAACCGCCTCCCCCAGTGATCGCTCTGGGTAGGCTATCGGGCTTAGCTTCTTCTAAAACCCTGGAGTGTAAGAGGAAGAACTGTGCTGTGGTTACAGCAGAAACGCAAGCCGACTTTCTACTGTAAGGATGGGGTGTTAAGGTATGACTTTGTAGAAGGAATGTGAAGCAGTTTTGGTTTCTCAGTGCCGGTCAGCCTAGGGCAATGAGGCAGATTTGCATGATATGTAGGACGTGAGAGAACACATTTCCTGGAGCTGTTGGAGAGCTGAGGAAATCTAGCTCTTCCAAGGAAGAGTGTAGTGTGTTGGCCTACACACAAAATACAAAGAGTGAATGGGAAAAGTTTCCGGGCCTGGATGTTTCTTAGTAGCCCAGTGGAGCCTGCCGGTACTGGGTGTTCTTGCAGGGAATAGGGTGCCCAGGCGAGGTCCTCAGGGCCTTGAAAAGCTTACTAACCTTAAAAGAAAACAGACCTGAAACTAATGCCTCAAGAACTCCTCTCCAAGCTTCCACTTCGGCAGGGCTATTCTAGGCTTTACCTTGAGGAGAGGACTCACGTCAAGTTTCCTTTTAGCTCTAGAGTGTCGCAGGCGAGGCTCCTACCCAGTCTATGAAAGCACCCTGTTGATGTAGAGAACACTCGTTCCCTTCCCAGAGCCCTGCCTACAGACACTAGAGACCCGTCCTAAAATTGTAATTTAGGTAGCTTCAAGGCAGCTTGAATGGAGCATTCAAAAGTGGTAAGCAAGGCTTGTGCCATAAGTTCCCCGTTTCCAGCGAACATGCAGCCTACCTCCTTGTGATTTCTACCAAGTAAATATACACTCTAGCTACACACTGGTCCCTTCCTTGAATAAAGTTTATTTGGCAGGGAATTCTGCGTGTAGCCAACCGCCTCCCCTTGGGAGCGCTCTGGGTAGGCTATCGGGCTCTGCTTCTTCTAAAACCCTGGAGTGTAAGAGGAAGAACTGTGCTTTGGTTACAGCAGGAAAGCAAGCCGACTTTCTCCTGTAAGGATGGGGTCTTAAGGTTTGACTTTAAAGAAGGAATGCGTTGCAGTTTTGGTTTCTCAGTGCTGCTCAGCCTAGGGCAATGAGGGAGATTTGCATGACATATAGGAATTGAGAGAACACATTGCCTGGAGTTGTTGGAGAGCTGAGGAAATCTAGCTCTTCCAAGGAAGAGTGCAGTGTGTTGCCCTACACACAAAATACACAGTGACTGGGAAACGTTTCCGGGCCTGGATGTTTCTTAGTAGCCCAGTGGAGCCTGCTGGTACTCGGTGCTCTTGCAGGGAATAGGGTGCCCACGAGAGGTCCTCGGTGTCTTGACAAGCTTACTAACCTTAAAAGAAAACAGACCTAAAACAAATGCCACAAGGAAACTGCTTCAAGCTCAGCTTCGGCAGGGCTAGTCAAGGCTTTACCTGGAGGAAAGAACTCACGTCAAGTTTCCTTTATCTCTAGGGCGTCTGAGGAGAGGCTCCCACCCAGGCTATGAAAGCACCCTGTTGATGCAGAGAACACTCGTTCCCTTCCCAGAGCCCTGCCTACAATGACTAAAGACTCGTCCTAAAACTATTTAGGTAACTTCAAGGCAGCATGCATGGAGCATTCAAAATGGGAAAGCAAGGCTTGTGCCATAAGGTCACCGTTTCCAGCGAACACGCGGCCTACCTACTTGTGATTTCTACCAAGTAAATATACACTCTAGCTAAACACTGGTCCCTTCCTTGAATAAAGTTTATTTGGCACGGAGTTCTGCGTGTAGCCAACAGCCTCCCCCAAGGAGCGCTCTAGGTAGGCTATCTGGCTTAGCTTCTTCTAAAACCCTGCAGTGTAAGAGGAAGATCTGTGCTTTGGTTACAGCAGAAACGCAAGCTGACTTTCTCCTGTAAGGATGGGGTCTTAAGGTATGACTTTGTAGAAGGAATGCGAAGCAGTTTTGGTTTCTCAGAGCTGCTCAGCCTAGGGCAATGAGGCAGATTTGCATGATATGTAGGACGTGAGAGAACACATTTCCTGGGGCTGTTGGAGAGCTGAGGAAATCTAGCTCTTCCAAGGAAGAGTGCAGTGTGTTGGCCTACACACAAAATACACAGAGTGACTGGGAAAGGTGTCCGGGCCTGGATGTTTCTTAGTAGCCCAGTGGAGACTGCCGGTACTCGGTGGTCTTCCAGGGAATAAGGTGCCCAGGCGAGGTCCTCGGTGTCCTGAAAAGCTTACTAACCTTAAAAGGAAACAGACCTGAAACTAATGCCTCAAGGATTCCGCTCCAAGCTTCCACTTCGGCAGGGCTATTCTAGGCTTTACCTTGAGGAAAGGACTCACGTCAAGTTTCCTTTTAGCTGTAGAGCGTCTGAGGAGAGGCTCCCACCCAGGCTATGAAAGCACCCTGTTGATGTAGAGAACACTCGTTCCCTTCCCAGAGCCTTGCCTACAGAGACTAGAGACCCGTCCTAAAATTGTTATTTAGGCAGATTCAAGGCCGCTTGAATGGAGCATTCAAAATGGGTAAGCAAGGCTTGTGCCATAAGTTCCCCGTTTCCAGCGAACATGCAGCCTACCTCCTTGTGATTTCTACCAAGTAAATATACACTCTAGCTACACACTGGTCCCTTCCTTGAATAAAGCTTATTTGGCACGGAATTCTGCGTGTAGCCAACCGCCTCCCCCAGGGATCGCTCTGGGTAGGCTATCGGGCTCTGCTTCTTCTAAAACCCTAGAGTGTAAGAGGAAGAACTGTGCTGTGGTTACAGCAGAAACGCAAGCCGACTTTCTACTGTAAGGATGGGGTGTTAAGGTATGACTTTGTGGAAGGAATGTGAAGCAGTTTTGGTTTCTCAGTGCCGGTCTGCCTAGGGCAATGAGGCAGATTTGCATGATATGTAGGACGTGAGAGAACACATTTCCTGGAGCTGTTGGAGAGCTGAGGAAATCTAGCTCTTCCAAGGAAGAGTGTAGTGTGTTGGCCTACACACAAAATACAAAGAGTGAATGGGAAAAGTTTCCGGGCCTGGATGTTTCTTAGTAGCCCAGTGGAGCCTGCCGGTACTGGGTGTTCTTGCAGGGAATAGGGTGCCCAGGCGAGGTCCTCAGGGCCTTGAAAAGCTTACTAACCTTAAAAGAAAACAGACCTGAAACTAATGCCTCAAGAACTCCGCTCCAAGCTTCCACTTCGGCAGAGCTATTCTAGGCTTTACCTTGAGGAGAGGACTCACGTCAAGTTTCCTCAGGCGAGGCTCCTACCCAGGCTATGAAAGCACCCTGTTGATGTAGAGAACACTCGTTCCCTTCCCAGAGCCCTGCCTACAGACACTAGAGACCCGTCCTAAAATTGTAATTTAGGTAGCTTCAAGGCAGCTTGAAGGGAGCATTCAAAAGTGGTAAGCAAGGCTTGTGCCATAAGTTCCCCGGTTCCAGCGAACATGCAGCCTACCTCCTTGTGATTTCTACCAAGTAAATATACACTCTAGCTACACACTGGTCCCTTCCTTGAATAAAGTTTATTTGGCACGGAATTCTGCGTGTAGCCAACCGCCTCCCCTTGGGAGCGCTCTGGGTAGGCTATCGGGCTCTGCTTCTTCTAAAACCCTGGAGTGTAAGAGGAAGAACTGTGCTTTGGTTACAGCAGGAAAGCAAGCCGACTTTCTCCTGTAAGGATGGGGTCTTAAGGTTTGACTTTAAAGAAGGAATGCGTTGCAGTTTTGGTTTCTCAGTGCTGCTCAGCCTAGGGCAATGAGGGAGATTTGCATGACATATAGGAATTGAGAGAACACATTTCCTGGAGTTGTTGGAGAGCTGAGGAAATCTAGCTCTTCCAAGGAAGAGTGCAGTGTGTTGCCCTACACACACAATACACAGTGACTGGGAAACGTTTCCGGGCCTGGATGTTTCTTAGTAGTCCAGTGGAGCCTGCTGGTACTCGGTGCTCTTGCAGGGAATAAGGTGCCCACGAGAGGTCCTCGGTGTCTTGACAAGCTTACTAACCTTAAAAGAAAACAGACCTATAACTAATGCCACAAGGAAACTGCTTCAAGCTCAGCTTCGGCAGGGCTAGTCAAGGCTTTACCTGGAGGAAAGAACTCACGTCAAGTTTCCTTTATCTCTAGGGCGTCTGAGGAGAGGCTCCCACCCAGGCTATGAAAGCACCCTGTTGATGCAGAGAACACTCGTTCCCTTCCCAGAGCCCTGCCTACAATGACTAAAGACTCGTCCTAAAACTGTTATTGAGGTAACTTCAAGGCAGCATGCATGGAGCATTCAAAATGGGAAAGCAAGGCTTGTGCCATAAGGTCACCGTTTCCAGCGAACACGCGGCCTACCGACTTGTGATTTCTACCAAGTAAATATACACTCTAGCTAAACACTGGTCCCTTCCTTGAATAAAGTTTATTTGGCACGGAGTTCTGCGTGTAGCCAACAGCCTCCCCCAAGGAGCGCTCTAGGTAGGCTATCTGGCTTAGCTTCTTCTAAAACCCTGCAGTGTAAGAGGAAGATCTGTGCTTTGGTTACAGCAGAAACGCAAGCTGACTTTCTCCTGTAAGGATGGGGTCTTAAGGTATGACTTTGTAGAAGGAATGCGAAGCAGTTTTGGTTTCTCAGAGCTGCTCAGCCTAGGGCAATGAGGCAGATTTGCATGATATGTAGGACGTGAGAGAACACATTTCCTGGGGCTGTTGGAGAGCTGAGGAAATCTAGCTCTTCCAAGGAAGAGTGCAGTGTGTTGGCCTACACACAAAATACACAGAGTGACTGGGAAATGGGTCCGGGCCTGGATGTTTCTTAGTAGCCCAGTGGAGACTGCCGGTACTCGGTGGTCTTCCAGGGAATAAGGTGCCCAGCGAGGTCCTCGGTGTCCTGAAAAGCTTACTAACCTTAAAAGGAAACAGACCTGAAACTAATGCCTCAAGGACTCCGCTCCAAGCTTCCACTTCGGCAGGGCTATTCCATGCTTTACCTTGAGGAAAGGACTCACGTCAAGTTTCCTTTTAGCTGTAGAGCGTCTGAGGAGAGGCTCCCACCCAGGCTATGAAAGCACCCTGTTGATGTAGAGAACACTCGTTCCCTTCCCAGAGCCTTGCCTACAGAGACTAGAGACCCGTCCTAAAATTCTTATTTAGGCAGCTTCAAGGCAGCTTGAATGGAGCATTCAAAATGGGTAAGCAAGGCTTGTGCCATAAGTTCCCCGTTTCCAGCGAACATGCAGCCTACCTCCTTGTGATTTCTACCAAGTAAATATACACTCTAGCTACACACCGGTCCCTTCCTTAAATAAAGTTTATTTGGCACGTAATTCTGCGTGCAGCCAACCGCCTCCCCCAGTGATCGCTCTGGGTAGGCTATCGGGCTTAGCTTCTTCTAAAACCCTGGAGTGTAAGAGGAAGAACTGTGCTGTGGTTACAGCAGAAACGCAAGCCGACTTTCTACTGTAAGGATGGGGTGTTAAGGTATGACTTTGTAGAAGGAATGTGAAGCAGTTTTGGTTTCTCAGTGCCGGTCAGCCTAGGGCAATGAGGCAGATTTGCATGATATGTAGGACGTGAGAGAACACATTTCCTGGAGCTGTTGGAGAGCTGAGGAAATCTAGCTCTTCCAAGGAAGAGTGTAGTGTGTTGGCCTACACACAAAATACAAAGAGTGAATGGGAAAAGTTTCCGGGCCTGGATGTTTCTTAGTAGCCCAGTGGAGCCTGCCGGTACTGGGTGTACTTGCAGGGAATAGGGTGCCCAGGCGCGGTCCTCAGGGCCTTGAAAAGCTTACTAACCTTAAAAGAAAACAGACCTGAAACTAATGCCTCAAGAACTCCTCTCCAAGCTTCCACTTCGGCAGGGCTATTCTAGGCTTTACCTTGAGGAGAGGACTCACGTCAAGTTTCCTTTTAGCTCTAGAGTGTCGCAGGCGAGGCTCCTACCCAGTCTATGAAAGCACCCTGTTGATGTAGAGAACACTCGTTCCCTTCCCAGAGCCCTGCCTACAGACACTAGAGACCCGTCCTAAAATTGTAATTTAGGTAGCTTCAAGGCAGCTTGAATGGAGCATTCAAAAGTGGTAAGCAAGGCTTGTGCCATAAGTTCCCCGTTTCCAGCGAACATGCAGCCTACCTCCTTGTGATTTCTACCAAGTAAATATACACTCTAGCTACACACTGGTCCCTTCCTTGAATAAAGTTTATTTGGCACGGAATTCTGCGTGTAGCCAACCGCCTCCCCTTGGGAGCGCTCTGGGTAGGCTATCGGGCTCTGCTTCTTCTAAAACCCTGGAGTGTAAGAGGAAGAACTGTGCTTTGGTTACAGCAGGAAAGCAAGCCGACTTTCTCCTGTAAGGATGGGGTCTTAAGGTTTGACTTTAAAGAAGGAATGCGTTGCAGTTTTGGTTTCTCAGTGCTGCTCAGCCTAGGGCAATGAGGGAGATTTGCATGACATATAGGAATTGAGAGAACACATTGCCTGGAGTTGTTGGAGAGCTGAGGAAATCTAGCTCTTCCAAGGAAGAGTGCAGTGTGTTGCCCTACACACAAAATACACAGTGACTGGGAAACGTTTCCGGGCCTGGATGTTTCTTAGTAGCCCAGTGGAGCCTGCTGGTACTCGGTGCTCTTGCAGGGAATAGGGTGCCCACGAGAGGTCCTCGGTGTCTTGACAAGCTTACTAACCTTAAAAGAAAACAGACCTAAAACAAATGCCACAAGGAAACTGCTTCAAGCTCAGCTTCGGCAGGGCTAGTCAAGGCTTTACCTGGAGGAAAGAACTCACGTCAAGTTTCCTTTATCTCTAGGGCGTCTGAGGAGAGGCTCCCACCCAGGCTATGAAAGCACCCTGTTGATGCAGAGAACACTCGTTCCCTTCCCAGAGCCCTGCCTACAATGACTAAAGACTGGTCCTAAAACTGTTATTTAGGTAACTTCAAGGCAGCATGCATGGAGCATTCAAAATGGGAAAGCAAGGCTTGTGCCATAAGGTCACCGTTTCCAGCGAACACGCGGCCTACCTACTTGTGATTTCCACCAAGTAAATATACACTCTAGCTAAACACTGGTCCCTTCCTTGAATAAAGTTTATTTGGCACGGAGTTCTGCGTGTAGCCAACAGCCTCCCCCAAGGAGCGCTCTAGGTAGGCTATCTGGCTTAGCTTCTTCTAAAACCCTGCAGTGTAAGAGGAAGATCTGTGCTTTGGTTACAGCAGAAACGCAAGCTGACTTTCTCCTGTAAGGATGGGGTCTTAAGGTATGACTTTGTAGAAGGAATGCGAAGCAGTTTTGGTTTCTCAGAGCTGCTCAGCCTAGGGCAATGAGGCAGATTTGCATGATATGTAGGACGTGAGAGAACACATTTCCTGGGGCTGTTGGAGAGCTGAGGAAATCTAGCTCTTCCAAGGAAGAGTGCAGTGTGTTGGCCTACACACAAAATACACAGAGTGACTGGGAAAGGTGTCCGGGCCTGGATGTTTCTTAGTAGCCCAGTGGAGACTGCCGGTACTCGGTGGTCTTCCAGGGAATAAGGTGCCCAGGCGAGGTCCTCGGTGTCCTGAAAAGCTTACTAACCTTAAAAGGAAACAGACCTGAAACTAATGCCTCAAGGACTCCGCTCCAAGCTTCCACTTCGGCAGGGCTATTCTAGGCTTTACCTTGAGGAAAGGACTCACGTCAAGTTTCCTTTTAGCTGTAGAGCGTCTGAGGAGAGGCTCCCACCCAGGCTATGAAAGCACCCTGTTGATGTAGAGAACACTCGTTCCCTTCCCAGAGCCTTGCCTACAAAGACTAGAGACTCGTCCTAAAATTGTTATTTAGGCAGCTTCAAGGCAGCTTGAATGGAGCATTCAAAATGGGTAAGCAAGGCTTGTGCCATAAGTTCCCCGTTTCCAGCGAACATGCAGCCTACCTCCTTGTGATTTCTACCAAGTAAATATACACTCTAGCTACACACCGGTCCCTTCCTTAAATAAAGTTTATTTGGCACGTAATTCTGCGTGCAGCCAACCGCCTCCCCCAGTGATCGCTCTGGGTAGGCTATCGGGCTTAGCTTCTTCTAAAACCCTGGAGTGTAAGAGGAAGAACTGTGCTGTGGTTACAGCAGAAACGCAAGCCGACTTTCTACTGTAAGGATGGGGTGTTAAGGTATGACTTTGTAGAAGGAATGTGAAGCAGTTTTGGTTTCTCAGTGCCGGTCAGCCTAGGGCAATGAGGCAGATTTGCATGATATGTAGGACGTGAGAGAACACATTTCCTGGAGCTGTTGGAGAGCTGAGGAAATCTAGCTCTTCCAAGGAAGAGTGTAGTGTGTTGGCCTACACACAAAATACAAAGAGTGAATGGGAAAAGTTTCCGGGCCTGGATGTTTCTTAGTAGCCCAGTGGAGCCTGCCGGTACTGGGTGTTCTTGCAGGGAATAGGGTGCCCAGGCGAGGTCCTCAGGGCCTTGAAAAGCTTACTAACCTTAAAAGAAAACAGACCTGAAACTAATGCCTCAAGAACTCCTCTCCAAGCTTCCACTTCGGCAGGGCTATTCTAGGCTTTACCTTGAGGAGAGGACTCACGTCAAGTTTCCTTTTAGCTCTAGAGTGTCGCAGGCGAGGCTCCTACCCAGTCTATGAAAGCACCCTGTTGATGTAGAGAACACTCGTTCCCTTCCCAGAGCCCTGCCTACAGACACTAGAGACCCGTCCTAAAATTGTAATTTAGGTAGCTTCAAGGCAGCTTGAATGGAGCATTCAAAAGTGGTAAGCAAGGCTTGTGCCATAAGTTCCCCGTTTCCAGCGAACATGCAGCCTACCTCCTTGTGATTTCTACCAAGTAAATATACACTCTAGCTACACACTGGTCCCTTCCTTGAATAAAGTTTATTTGGCACGGAATTCTGCGTGTAGCCAACCGCCTCCCCTTGGGAGCGCTCTGGGTAGGCTATCGGGCTCTGCTTCTTCTAAAACCCTGGAGTGTAAGAGGAAGAACTGTGCTTTGGTTACAGCAGGAAAGCAAGCCGACTTTCTCCTGTAAGGATGGGGTCTTAAGGTTTGACTTTAAAGAAGGAATGCGTTGCAGTTTTGGTTTCTCAGTGCTGCTCAGCCTAGGGCAATGAGGGAGATTTGCATGACATATAGGAATTGAGAGAACACATTGCCTGGAGTTGTTGGAGAGCTGAGGAAATCTAGCTCTTCCAAGGAAGAGTGCAGTGTGTTGCCCTACACACAAAATACACAGTGACTGGGAAACGTTTCCGGGCCTGGATGTTTCTTAGTAGTCCAGTGGAGCCTGCTGGTACTCGGTGCTCTTGCAGGGAATAAGGTGCCCACGAGAGGTCCTCGGTGTCTTGACAAGCTTACTAACCTTAAAAGAAAACAGACCTATAACTAATGCCACAAAGAAACTGCTTCAAGCTCAGCTTCGGCAGGGCTAGTCAAGGCTTTACCTGGAGGAAAGAACTCACGTCAAGTTTCCTTTATCTCTAGGGCGTCTGAGGAGAGGCTCCCACCCAGGCTATGAAAGCACCCTGTTGATGCAGAGAACACTCGTTCCCTTCCCAGAGCCCTGCCTACAATGACTAAAGACTCGTCCTAAAACTGTTATTTAGGTAACTTCAAGACAGCATGCATGGAGCATTCAAAATGGGAAAGCAAGGCTTGTGCCATAAGGTCACCGTTTCCAGCGAACACGCGGCCTACCGACTTGTGATTTCTACCAAGTAAATATACACTCTAGCTAAACACTGGTCCCTTCCTTGAATAAAGTTTATTTGGCACGGAGTTCTGCGTGTAGCCAACAGCCTCCCCCAAGGAGCGCTCTAGGTAGGCTATCTGGCTTAGCTTCTTCTAAAACCCTGCAGTGTAAGAGGAAGATCTGTGCTTTGGTTACAGCAGAAACGCAAGCTGACTTTCTCCTGTAAGGATGGGGTCTTAAGGTATGACTTTGTAGAAGGAATGCGAAGCAGTTTTGGTTTCTCAGAGCTGCTCAGCCTAGGGCAATGAGGCAGATTTGCATGATATGTAGGACGTGAGAGAACACATTTCCTGGGGCTGTTGGAGAGCTGAGGAAATCTAGCTCTTCCAAGGAAGAGTGCAGTGTGTTGGCCTACACACAAAATACACAGAGTGACTGGGAAATGGGTCCGGGCCTGGATGTTTCTTAGTAGCCCAGTGGAGACTGCCGGTACTCGGTGGTCTTCCAGGGAATAAGGTGCCCAGCGAGGTCCTCGGTGTCCTGAAAAGCTTACTAACCTTAAAAGGAAACAGACCTGAAACTAATGCCTCAAGGACTCCGCTCCAAGCTTCCACTTCGGCAGGGCTATTCTAGGCTTTACCTTGAGGAAAGGACTCACGTCAAGTTTCCTTTTAGCTGTAGAGCGTCTGAGGAGAGGCTCCCACCCAGGCTATGAAAGCACCCTGTTGATGTAGAGAACACTCGTTCCCTTCCCAGAGCCTTGCCTACAGAGACTAGAGACCCGTCCTAAAATTCTTATTTAGGCAGCTTCAAGGCAGCTTGAATGGAGCATTCAAAATGGGTAAGCAAGGCTTGTGCCATAAGTTCCCCGTTTCCAGCGAACATGCAGCCTACCTCCTTGTGATTTCTACCAAGTAAATATACACTCTAGCTACACACCGGTCCCTTCCTTAAATAAAGTTTATTTGGCACGTAATTCTGCGTGCAGCCAACCGCCTCCCCCAGTGATCGCTCTGGGTAGGCTATCGGGCTTAGCTTCTTCTAAAACCCTGGAGTGTAAGAGGAAGAACTGTGCTGTGGTTACAGCAGAAACGCAAGCCGACTTTCTACTGTAAGGATGGGGTGTTAAGGTATGACTTTGTAGAAGGAATGTGAAGCAGTTTTGGTTTCTCAGTGCCGGTCAGCCTAGGGCAATGAGGCAGATTTGCATGATATGTAGGACGTGAGAGAACACATTTCCTGGAGCTGTTGGAGAGCTGAGGAAATCTAGCTCTTCCAAGGAAGAGTGTAGTGTGTTGGCCTACACACAAAATACAAAGAGTGAATGGGAAAAGTTTCCGGGCCTGGATGTTTCTTAGTAGCCCAGTGGAGCCTGCCGGTACTGGGTGTACTTGCAGGGAATAGGGTGCCCAGGCGCGGTCCTCAGGGCCTTGAAAAGCTTACTAACCTTAAAAGAAAACAGACCTGAAACTAATGCCTCAAGAACTCCTCTCCAAGCTTCCACTTCGGCAGGGCTATTCTAGGCTTTACCTTGAGGAGAGGACTCACGTCAAGTTTCCTTTTAGCTCTAGAGTGTCGCAGGCGAGGCTCCTACCCAGTCTATGAAAGCACCCTGTTGATGTAGAGAACACTCGTTCCCTTCCCAGAGCCCTGCCTACAGACACTAGAGACCCGTCCTAAAATTGTAATTTAGGTAGCTTCAAGGCAGCTTGAATGGAGCATTCAAAAGTGGTAAGCAAGGCTTGTGCCATAAGTTCCCCGTTTCCAGCGAACATGCAGCCTACCTCCTTGTGATTTCTACCAAGTAAATATACACTCTAGCTACACACTGGTCCCTTCCTTGAATAAAGTTTATTTGGCACGGAATTCTGCGTGTAGCCAACCGCCTCCCCTTGGGAGCGCTCTGGGTAGGCTATCGGGCTCTGCTTCTTCTAAAACCCTGGAGTGTAAGAGGAAGAACTGTGCTTTGGTTACAGCAGGAAAGCAAGCCGACTTTCTCCTGTAAGGATGGGGTCTTAAGGTTTGACTTTAAAGAAGGAATGCGTTGCAGTTTTGGTTTCTCAGTGCTGCTCAGCCTAGGGCAATGAGGGAGATTTGCATGACATATAGGAATTGAGAGAACACATTGCCTGGAGTTGTTGGAGAGCTGAGGAAATCTAGCTCTTCCAAGGAAGAGTGCAGTGTGTTGCCCTACACACAAAATACACAGTGACTGGGAAACGTTTCCGGGCCTGGATGTTTCTTAGTAGCCCAGTGGAGCCTGCTGGTACTCGGTGCTCTTGCAGGGAATAGGGTGCCCACGAGAGGTCCTCGGTGTCTTGACAAGCTTACTAACCTTAAAAGAAAACAGACCTAAAACAAATGCCACAAGGAAACTGCTTCAAGCTCAGCTTCGGCAGGGCTAGTCAAGGCTTTACCTGGAGGAAAGAACTCACGTCAAGTTTCCTTTATCTCTAGGGCGTCTGAGGAGAGGCTCCCACCCAGGCTATGAAAGCACCCTGTTGATGCAGAGAACACTCGTTCCCTTCCCAGAGCCCTGCCTACAATGACTAAAGACTGGTCCTAAAACTGTTATTTAGGTAACTTCAAGGCAGCATGCATGGAGCATTCAAAATGGGAAAGCAAGGCTTGTGCCATAAGGTCACCGTTTCCAGCGAACACGCGGCCTACCTACTTGTGATTTCCACCAAGTAAATATACACTCTAGCTAAACACTGGTCCCTTCCTTGAATAAAGTTTATTTGGCACGGAGTTCTGCGTGTAGCCAACAGCCTCCCCCAAGGAGCGCTCTAGGTAGGCTATCTGGCTTAGCTTCTTCTAAAACCCTGCAGTGTAAGAGGAAGATCTGTGCTTTGGTTACAGCAGAAACGCAAGCTGACTTTCTCCTGTAAGGATGGGGTCTTAAGGTATGACTTTGTAGAAGGAATGCGAAGCAGTTTTGGTTTCTCAGAGCTGCTCAGCCTAGGGCAATGAGGCAGATTTGCATGATATGTAGGACGTGAGAGAACACATTTCCTGGGGCTGTTGGAGAGCTGAGGAAATCTAGCTCTTCCAAGGAAGAGTGCAGTGTGTTGGCCTACACACAAAATACACAGAGTGACTGGGAAAGGTGTCCGGGCCTGGATGTTTCTTAGTAGCCCAGTGGAGACTGCCGGTACTCGGTGGTCTTCCAGGGAATAAGGTGCCCAGGCGAGGTCCTCGGTGTCCTGAAAAGCTTACTAACCTTAAAAGGAAACAGACCTGAAACTAATGCCTCAAGGACTCCGCTCCAAGCTTCCACTTCGGCAGGGCTATTCTAGGCTTTACCTTGAGGAAAGGACTCACGTCAAGTTTCCTTTTAGCTGTAGAGCGTCTGAGGAGAGGCTCCCACCCAGGCTATGAAAGCACCCTGTTGATGTAGAGAACACTCGTTCCCTTCCCAGAGCCTTGCCTACAAAGACTAGAGACTCGTCCTAAAATTGTTATTTAGGCAGCTTCAAGGCAGCTTGAATGGAGCATTCAAAATGGGTAAGCAAGGCTTGTGCCATAAGTTCCCCGTTTCCAGCGAACATGCAGCCTACCTCCTTGTGATTTCTACCAAGTAAATATACACTCTAGCTACACACCGGTCCCTTCCTTAAATAAAGTTTATTTGGCACGTAATTCTGCGTGCAGCCAACCGCCTCCCCCAGTGATCGCTCTGGGTAGGCTATCGGGCTTAGCTTCTTCTAAAACCCTGGAGTGTAAGAGGAAGAACTGTGCTGTGGTTACAGCAGAAACGCAAGCCGACTTTCTACTGTAAGGATGGGGTGTTAAGGTATGACTTTGTAGAAGGAATGTGAAGCAGTTTTGGTTTCTCAGTGCCGGTCAGCCTAGGGCAATGAGGCAGATTTGCATGATATGTAGGACGTGAGAGAACACATTTCCTGGAGCTGTTGGAGAGCTGAGGAAATCTAGCTCTTCCAAGGAAGAGTGTAGTGTGTTGGCCTACACACAAAATACAAAGAGTGAATGGGAAAAGTTTCCGGGCCTGGATGTTTCTTAGTAGCCCAGTGGAGCCTGCCGGTACTGGGTGTTCTTGCAGGGAATAGGGTGCCCAGGCGAGGTCCTCAGGGCCTTGAAAAGCTTACTAACCTTAAAAGAAAACAGACCTGAAACTAATGCCTCAAGAACTCCTCTCCAAGCTTCCACTTCGGCAGGGCTATTCTAGGCTTTACCTTGAGGAGAGGACTCACGTCAAGTTTCCTTTTAGCTCTAGAGTGTCGCAGGCGAGGCTCCTACCCAGTCTATGAAAGCACCCTGTTGATGTAGAGAACACACGTTCCCTTCCCAGAGCCCTGCCTACAGACACTAGAGACCCGTCCTAAAATTGTAATTTAGGTAGCTTCAAGGCAGCTTGAATGGAGCATTCAAAAGTGGTAAGCAAGGCTTGTGCCATAAGTTCCCCGTTTCCAGCGAACATGCAGCCTACCTCCTTGTGATTTCTACCAAGTAAATATACACTCTAGCTACACACTGGTCCCTTCCTTGAATAAAGTTTATTTGGCACGGAATTCTGCGTGTAGCCAACCGCCTCCCCTTGGGAGCGCTCTGGGTAGGCTATCGGGCTCTGCTTCTTCTAAAACCCTGGAGTGTAAGAGGAAGAACTGTGCTTTGGTTACAGCAGGAAAGCAAGCCGACTTTCTCCTGTAAGGATGGGGTCTTAAGGTTTGACTTTAAAGAAGGAATGCGTTGCAGTTTTGGTTTCTCAGTGCTGCTCAGCCTAGGGCAATGAGGGAGATTTGCATGACATATAGGAATTGAGAGAACACATTGCCTGGAGTTGTTGGAGAGCTGAGGAAATCTAGCTCTTCCAAGGAAGAGTGCAGTGTGTTGCCCTACACACAAAATACACAGTGACTGGGAAACGTTTCCGGGCCTGGATGTTTCTTAGTAGTCCAGTGGAGCCTGCTGGTACTCGGTGCTCTTGCAGGGAATAAGGTGCCCACGAGAGGTCCTCGGTGTCTTGACAAGCTTACTAACCTTAAAAGAAAACAGACCTATAACTAATGCCACAAAGAAACTGCTTCAAGCTCAGCTTCGGCAGGGCTAGTCAAGGCTTTACCTGGAGGAAAGAACTCACGTCAAGTTTCCTTTATCTCTAGGGCGTCTGAGGAGAGGCTCCCACCCAGGCTATGAAAGCACCCTGTTGATGCAGAGAACACTCGTTCCCTTCCCAGAGCCCTGCCTACAATGACTAAAGACTCGTCCTAAAACTGTTATTTAGGTAACTTCAAGACAGCATGCATGGAGCATTCAAAATGGGAAAGCAAGGCTTGTGCCATAAGGTCACCGTTTCCAGCGAACACGCGGCCTACCGACTTGTGATTTCTACCAAGTAAATATACACTCTAGCTAAACACTGGTCCCTTCCTTGAATAAAGTTTATTTGGCACGGAGTTCTGCGTGTAGCCAACAGCCTCCCCCAAGGAGCGCTCTAGGTAGGCTATCTGGCTTAGCTTCTTCTAAAACCCTGCAGTGTAAGAGGAAGATCTGTGCTTTGGTTACAGCAGAAACGCAAGCTGACTTTCTCCTGTAAGGATGGGGTCTTAAGGTATGACTTTGTAGAAGGAATGCGAAGCAGTTTTGGTTTCTCAGAGCTGCTCAGCCTAGGGCAATGAGGCAGATTTGCATGATATGTAGGACGTGAGAGAACACATTTCCTGGGGCTGTTGGAGAGCTGAGGAAATCTAGCTCTTCCAAGGAAGAGTGCAGTGTGTTGGCCTACACACAAAATACACAGAGTGACTGGGAAATGGGTCCGGGCCTGGATGTTTCTTAGTAGCCCAGTGGAGACTGCCGGTACTCGGTGGTCTTCCAGGGAATAAGGTGCCCAGCGAGGTCCTCGGTGTCCTGAAAAGCTTACTAACCTTAAAAGGAAACAGACCTGAAACTAATGCCTCAAGGACTCCGCTCCAAGCTTCCACTTCGGCAGGGCTATTCTAGGCTTTACCTTGAGGAAAGGACTCACGTCAAGTTTCCTTTTAGCTATAGAGCGTCTGAGGAGAGGCTCCCACCCAGGCTATGAAAGCACCCTGTTGATGTAGAGAACACTCGTTCCCTTCCCAGAGCCTTGCCTACAGAGACTAGAGACCCGTCCTAAAATTGTTATTTAGGCAGCTTCAAGGCAGCTTGAATGGAGCATTCAAAATGGGTAAGCAAGGCTTGTGCCATAAGTTCCCCGTTTCCAGCGAACATGCAGCCTACCTCCTTGTGATTTCTACCAAGTAAATATACACTCTAGCTACACACCGGTCCCTTCCTTAAATAAAGTTTATTTGGCACGTAATTCTGCGTGCAGCCAACCGCCTCCCCCAGTGATCGCTCTGGGTAGGCTATCGGGCTTAGCTTCTTCTAAAACCCTGGAGTGTAAGAGGAAGAACTGTGCTGTGGTTACAGCAGAAACGCAAGCCGACTTTCTACTGTAAGGATGGGGTGTTAAGGTATGACTTTGTAGAAGGAATGTGAAGCAGTTTTGGTTTCTCAGTGCCGGTCAGCCTAGGGCAATGAGGCAGATTTGCATGATATGTAGGACGTGAGAGAACACATTTCCTGGAGCTGTTGGAGAGCTGAGGAAATCTAGCTCTTCCAAGGAAGAGTGTAGTGTGTTGGCCTACACACAAAATACAAAGAGTGAATGGGAAAAGTTTCCGGGCCTGGATGTTTCTTAGTAGCCCAGTGGAGCCTGCCGGTACTGGGTGTTCTTGCAGGGAATAGGGTGCCCAGGCGAGGTCCTCAGGGCCTTGAAAAGCTTACTAACCTTAAAAGAAAACAGACCTGAAACTAATGCCTCAAGAACTCCTCTCCAAGCTTCCACTTCGGCAGGGCTATTCTAGGCTTTACCTTGAGGAGAGGACTCACGTCAAGTTTCCTTTTAGCTCTAGAGTGTCGCAGGCGAGGCTCCTACCCAGTCTATGAAAGCACCCTGTTGATGTAGAGAACACTCGTTCCCTTCCCAGAGCCCTGCCTACAGACACTAGAGACCCGTCCTAAAATTGTAATTTAGGTAGCTTCAAGGCAGCTTGAATGGAGCATTCAAAAGTGGTAAGCAAGGCTTGTGCCATAAGTTCCCCGTTTCCAGCGAACATGCAGCCTACCTCCTTGTGATTTCTACCAAGTAAATATACACTCTAGCTACACACTGGTCCCTTCCTTGAATAAAGTTTATTTGGCACGGAATTCTGCGTGTAGCCAACCGCCTCCCCTTGGGAGCGCTCTGGGTAGGCTATCGGGCTCTGCTTCTTCTAAAACCCTGGAGTGTAAGAGGAAGAACTGTGCTTTGGTTACAGCAGGAAAGCAAGCCGACTTTCTCCTGTAAGGATGGGGTCTTAAGGTTTGACTTTAAAGAAGGAATGCGTTGCAGTTTTGGTTTCTCAGTGCTGCTCAGCCTAGGGCAATGAGGGAGATTTGCATGACATATAGGAATTGAGAGAACACATTGCCTGGAGTTGTTGGAGAGCTGAGGAAATCTAGCTCTTCCAAGGAAGAGTGCAGTGTGTTGCCCTACACACAAAATACACAGTGACTGGGAAACGTTTCCGGGCCTGGATGTTTCTTAGTAGCCCAGTGGAGCCTGCTGGTACTCGGTGCTCTTGCAGGGAATAGGGTGCCCACGAGAGGTCCTCGGTGTCTTGACAAGCTTACTAACCTTAAAAGAAAACAGACCTAAAACAAATGCCACAAGGAAACTGCTTCAAGCTCAGCTTCGGCAGGGCTAGTCAAGGCTTTACCTGGAGGAAAGAACTCACGTCAAGTTTCCTTTATCTCTAGGGCGTCTGAGGAGAGGCTCCCACCCAGGCTATGAAAGCACCCTGTTGATGCAGAGAACACTCGTTCCCTTCCCAGAGCCCTGCCTACAATGACTAAAGACTCGTCCTAAAACTGTTATTTAGGTAACTTCAAGGCAGCACGCATGGAGCTTTCAAAATGGGAAAGCAAGGGTTGTGCCATAAGGTCACCGTTTCCAGCGAACACGCGGCCTACCTACTTGTGATTTCTACCAAGTAAATCTACACTCTAGCTAAACACTGGTCCCTTCCTTGAATAAAGTTTATTTGGCACGGAGTTCTGCGTGTAGCCAACAGCCTCCCCCAAGGAGCGCTCTAGGTAGGCTATCTGGCTTAGCTTCTTCTAAAACCCTGCAGTGTAAGAGGAAGATCTGTGCTTTGGTTACAGCAGAAACGCAAGCTGACTTTCTCCTGTAAGGATGGGGTCTTAAGGTATGACTTTGTAGAAGGAATGCGAAGCAGTTTTGGTTCCTCAGAGCTGCTCAGCCTAGGGCAATGAGGCAGATTTGCATGATATGTAGGACGTGAGAGAACACATTTCCTGGGGCTGTTGGAGAGCTGAGGAAATCTAGCTCTTCCAAGGAAGAGTGCAGTGTGTTGGCCTACACACAAAATACACAGAGTGACTGGGAAATGGGTCCGGGCCTGGATGTTTCTTAGTAGCCCAGTGGAGACTGCCGGTACTCGGTGGTCTTCCAGGGAATAAGGTGCCCAGCGAGGTCCTCGGTGTCCTGAAAAGCTTACTAACCTTAAAAGGAAACAGACCTGAAACTAATGCCTCAAGGACTCCGCTCCAAGCTTCCACTTCGGCAGGGCTATTCTAGGCTTTACCTTGAGGAAAGGACTCACGTCAAGTTTCCTTTTAGCTGTAGAGCGTCTGAGGAGAGGCTCCCACCCAGGCTATGAAAGCACCCTGTTGATGTAGAGAACACTCGTTCCCTTCCCAGAGCCTTGCCTACAGAGACTAGAGACCCGTCCTAAAATTCTTATTTAGGCAGCTTCAAGGCAGCTTGAATGGAGCATTCAAAATGGGTAAGCAAGGCTTGTGCCATAAGTTCCCCGTTTCCAGCGAACATGCAGCCTACCTCCTTGTGATTTCTACCAAGTAAATATACACTCTAGCTACACACCGGTCCCTTCCTTAAATAAAGTTTATTTGGCACGTAATTCTGCGTGTAGCCAACCGCCTCCCCCAGTGATCGCTCTGGGTAGGCTATCGGGCTTAACTTCTTCTAAAACCCTGGAGTGTAAGAGGAAGAACTGTGCTGTGGTTACAGCAGAAAGGCAAGCCGACTTTCTACTGTAAGGATGGGGTGTTAAGGTATGACTTTGTAGAAGGAATGTGAAGCAGTTTTGGTTTCTCAGTGCCGGTCAGCCTAGGGCAATGAGGCAGATTTGCATGATATGTAGGACGTGAGAGAACACATTTCCTGGAGCTGTTGGAGAGCTGAGGAAATCTAGCTCTTCCAAGGAAGAGTGTAGTGTGTTGGCCTACACACAAAATACCAAGAGTGAATGGGAAAAGTTTCAGGGCCTGGATGTTTCTTAGTAGCCCAGTGGAGCCTGCCGGTACTGGGTGTTCTTGCAGGGAATAGGGTGCCCAGGCGAGGTCCTCAGGGCCTTGAAAAGCTTACTAACCTTAAAAGAAAACAGACCTGAAACTAATGCCTCAAGAACTCCTCTCCAAGCTTCCACTTCGGCAGGGCTATTCTAGGCTTTACCTTGAGGAGAGGACTCACGTCAAGTTTCCTTTTAGCTCTAGAGTGTCTCAGGCGAGGCTCCTACCCAGTCTATGAAAGCACCCTGTTGATGTAGAGAACACTCGTTCCCTTCCCAGAGCCCTGCCTACAGACACTAGAGACCCGTCCTAAAATTGTAATTTAGGTAGCTTCAAGGCAGCTTGAATGGAGCATTCAAAAGTGGTAAGCAAGGCTTGTGCCATAAGTTCCCCGTTTCCAGCGAACATGCAGCCTACCTCCTTTTGATTTCTACCAAGTAAATATACACTCTAGCTACACACTGGTCCCTTCCTTGAATAAAGTTTATTTGGCACGGAATTCTGCGTGTAGCCAACCGCCTCCCCTCGGGAGCGCTCTGGGTAGGCTATCGGGCTCTGCTTCTTCTAAAACCCTGGAGTGTAAGAGGAAGAACTGTGCTTTGGTTACAGCAGGAAAGCAAGCCGACTTTCTCCTGTAAGGATGGGGTCTTAAGGTTTGACTTTAAAGAAGGAATGCGTTGCAGTTTTGGTTTCTCAGTGCTGCTCAGCCTAGGGCAATGAGGGAGATTTGCATGACATATAGGAATTGAGAGAACACATTTCCTGGAGTTGTTGGAGAGCTGAGGAAATCTAGCTCTTCCAAGGAAGAGTGCAGTGTGTTGCCCTACACACAAAATACACAGTGACTGGGAAACGTTTCCGGGCCTGGATGTTTCTTAGTAGCCCAGTGGAGCCTGCTGGTACTCGGTGCTCTTGCAGGGAATAGGGTGCCCACGAGAGGTCCTCGGTGTCTTGACAAGCTTACTAACCTTAAAAGAAAACAGACCTAAAACAAATGCCACAAGGAAACTGCTTCAAGCTCAGCTTCGGCAGGGCTAGTCAAGGCTTTACCTGGAGGAAAGAACTCACGTCAAGTTTCCTTTATCTCTAGGGCGTCTGAGGAGAGGCTCCCACCCAGGCTATGAAAGCACCCTGTTGATGCAGAGAACACTCGTTCCCTTCCCAGAGCCCTGCCTACAATGACTAAAGACTCGTCCTAAAACTGTTATTTAGGTAACTTCAAGGCAGCACGCATGGAGCTTTCAAAATGGGAAAGCAAGGCTTGTGCCATAAGGTCACCGTTTCCAGCGAACACGCGGCCTACCTACTTGTGATTTCTACCAAGTAAATATACACTCTAGCTAAACACTGGTCCATTCCTTGAATAAAGTTTATTTGGCACGGAATTCTGCGTGTAGCCAACAGCCTCCCCCAAGGAGCGCTCTAGGTAGGCTATCTGGCTTAGCTTCTTCTAAAACCCTGCAGTGTAAGAGGAAGATCTGTGCTTTGGTTACAGCAGAAACGCAAGCTGACTTTCTCCTGTAAGGATGGGGTCTTAAGGTATGACTTTGTAGAAGGAATGCGAAGCAGTTTTGGTTTCTCAGAGCTGCTCAGCCTAGGGCAATGAGGCAGATTTGCATGATATGTAGGACGTGAGAGAACACATTTCCTGGGGCTGTTGGAGAGCTGAGGAAATCTAGCTCTTCCAAGGAAGAGTGCAGTGTGTTGGCCTACACACAAAATACACAGAGTGACTGGGAAAGGTTTCCGGGCCTGGATGTTTCTTAGTAGCCCAGTGGAGACTGCCGGTACTCGGTGGTCTTCCAGGGAATAAGGTGCCCAGGCGAGGTCCTCGGTGTCCTGAAAAGCTTACTAACCTTAAAAGGAAACAGACCTGAAACTAATGCCTCAAGGACTCCGCTCCAAGCTTCCACTTCGGCAGGGCTATTCTAGGCTTTACCTTGAGGAAAGGACTCACGTCAAGTTTCCTTTTAGCTGTAGGGCGTCTGAGGAGAGGCTCCCACCCAGGCTATGAAAGCACCCTGTTGATGTAGAGAACACTCGTTCCCTTCCCAGAGCCTTGCCTACAGAGACTAGAGACCCGTCCTAAAATTCTTATTTAGGCAGCTTCAAGGCAGCTTGAATGGAGCATTCAAAATGGGTAAGCAAGGCTTGTGCCATAAGTTCCCCGTTTCCAGCGAACATGCAGCCTACCTCCTTGTGATTTCTACCAAGTAAATATACACTCTAGCTACACACCGGTCCCTTCCTTAAATAAAGTTTATTTGGCACGTAATTCTGCGTGTAGCCAACCGCCTCCCCCAGTGATCGCTCTGGGTAGGCTATCGGGCTTAGCTTCTTCTAAAACCCTGGAGTGTAAGAGGAAGAACTGTGCTGTGGTTACAGCAGAAAGGCAAGCCGACTTTCTACTGTAAGGATGGGGTGTTAAGGTATGACTTTGTAGAAGGAATGTGAAGCAGTTTTGGTTTCTCAGTGCCGGTCAGCCTAGGGCAATGAGGCAGATTTGCATGACATATAGGAATTGAGAGAACACATTTCCTGGAGCTGTTGGAGAGCTGAGGAAATCTAGCTCTTCCAAGGAAGAGTGTAGTGTGTTGGCCTACACACAAAATACAAAGAGTGAATGGGAAATGTTTCCGGGCCTGGATGTTTCTTAGTAGCCCAGTGGAGCCTGCCGGTACTGGGTGTTCTTGCAGGGAATAGGGTGCCCAGGCGAGGTGCTCAGGGCCTTGAAAAGCTTACTAACCTTAAAAGAAAACAGACCTGAAACTAATGCCTCAAGAACTCCTCTCCAAGCTTCCACTTCGGCAGGGCTATTCTAGGCTTTACCTTGAGGAGAGGACTCACGTCAAGTTTCCTTTTAGCTCTAGAGTGTCTCAGGCGAGGCTCCTACCCAGTCTATGAAAGCACCCTGTTGATGTAGAGAACACTCGTTCCCTTCCCAGAGCCCTGCCTACAGACACTAGAGACCCGTCCTAAAATTGTAATTTAGGTAGCTTCAAGGCAGCTTGAATGGAGCATTCAAAAGTGGTAAGCAAGGCTTGTGCCATAAGTTCCCCGTTTCCAGCGAACATGCAGCCTACCTCCTTTTGATTTCTACCAAGTAAATATACACTCTAGCTACACACTGGTCCCTTCCTTGAATAAAGTTTATTTGGCACGGAATTCTGCATGTAGCCAACCGCCTCCCCTCGGGAGCGCTCTGGGTAGGCTATCGGGCTCTGCTTCTTCTAAAACCCTGGAGTGTAAGAGGAAGAACTGTGCTTTGGTTACAGCAGGAAAGCAAGCCGACTTTCTCCTGTAAGGATGGGGTCTTAAGGTTTGACTTTAAAGAAGGAATGCGTTGCAGTTTTGGTTTCTCAGTGCTGCTCAGCCTAGGGCAATGAGGGAGATTTGCATGACATATAGGAATTGAGAGAACACATTTCCTGGAGTTGTTGGAGAGCTGAGGAAATCTAGCTCTTCCAAGGAAGAGTGCAGTGTGTTGCCCTACACACAAAATACACAGTGACTGGGAAACGTTTCCGGGCCTGGATGTTTCTTAGTAGCCCAGTGGAGCCTGCTGGTACTCGGTGCTCTTGCAGGGAATAGGGTGCCCACGAGAGGTCCTCGGTGTCTTGACAAGCTTACTAACCTTAAAAGAAAACAGACCTAAAACAAATGCCACAAGGAAACTGCTTCAAGCTCAGCTTCGGCAGGGCTAGTCAAGGCTTTACCTGGAGGAAAGAACTCACGTCAAGTTTCCTTTATCTCTAGGGCGTCTGAGGAGAGGCTCCCACCCAGGCTATGAAAGCACCCTGTTGATGCAGAGAACACTCGTTCCCTTCCCAGAGCCCTGCCTACAATGATTAAAGACTCGTCCTAAAACTGTTATTTAGGTAACTTCAAGGCAGCACGCATGGAGCTTTCAAAATGGGAAAGCAAGGCTTGTGCCATAAGGTCACCGTTTCCAGCGAACACGCGGCCTACCTACTTGTGATTTCTACCAAGTAAATATACACTCTAGCTAAACACTGGTCCATTCCTTGAATAAAGTTTATTTGGCACGGAATTCTGCGTGTAGCCAACAGCCTCCCCCAAGGAGCGCTCTAGGTAGGCTATCTGGCTTAGCTTCTTCTAAAACCCTGCAGTGTAAGAGGAAGATCTGTGCTTTGGTTACAGCAGAAACGCAAGCTGACTTTCTCCTGTAAGGATGGGGTCTTAAGGTATGACTTTGTAGAAGGAATGCGAAGCAGTTTTGGTTTCTCAGAGCTGCTCAGCCTAGGGCAATGAGGCAGATTTGCATGATATGTAGGACGTGAGAGAACACATTTCCTGGGGCTGTTGGAGAGCTGAGGAAATCTAGCTCTTCCAAGGAAGAGTGCAGTGTGTTGGCCTACACACAAAATACACAGAGTGACTGGGAAAGGTTTCCGGGCCTGGATGTTTCTTAGTAGCCCAGTGGAGACTGCCGGTACTCGGTGGTCTTCCAGGGAATAAGGTGCCCAGGCGAGGTCCTCGGTGTCCTGAAAAGCTTACTAACCTTAAAAGGAAACAGACCTGAAACTAATGCCTGAAGGACTCCGCTCCAAGCTTCCACTTCGGCAGGGCTATTCTAGGCTTTACCTTGAGGAAAGGACTCACGTCAAGTTTCCTTTTAGCTGTAGGGCGTCTGAGGAGAGGCTCCCACCCAGGCTATGAAAGCACCCTGTTGATGTAGAGAACACTCGTTCCCTTCCCAGAGCCTTGCCTACAGAGACTAGAGACCCGTCCTAAAATTCTTATTTAGGCAGCTTCAAGGCAGCTTGAATGGAGCATTCAAAATGGGTAAGCAAGGCTTGTGCCATAAGTTCCCCGTTTCCAGCGAACATGCAGCCTACCTCCTTGTGATTTCTACCAAGTAAATATACACTCTAGCTACACACCGGTCCCTTCCTTAAATAAAGTTTATTTGGCACGTAATTCTGCGTGTAGCCAACCGCCTCCCCCAGTGATCGCTCTGGGTAGGCTATCGGGCTTAGCTTCTTCTAAAACCCTGGAGTGTAAGAGGAAGAACTGTGCTGTGGTTACAGCAGAAACGCAAGCCGACTTTCTACTGTAAGGATGGGGTGTTAAGGTATGACTTTGTAGAAGGAATGTGAAGCAGTTTTAGTTTCTCAGTGCCGGTCAGCCTAGGGCAATGAGGCAGATTTGCATGATATGTAGGACGTGAGAGAACACATTTCCTGGAGCTGTTGGAGAGCTGAGGAAATCTAGCTCTTCCAAGGAAGAGTGTAGTGTGTTGGCCTACACACAAAATACAAAGAGTGAATGGGAAAAGTTTCCGGGCCTGGATGTTTCTTAGTAGCCCAGTGGAGCCTGCCGGTACTGGGTGTTCTTGCAGGGAATAGGGTGCCCAGGCGAGGTCCTCAGGGCCTTGAAAAGCTTACTAACCTTAAAAGAAAACAGACCTGAAACTAATGCCTCAAGCACTCCGCTCCAAGCTTCCACTTCGGCAGGGCTATTCTAGGCTTTACCTTGAGGAGAGGACTCACGTCAAGTTTCCTTTTAGCTCTAGAGTGTCTCAGGCGAGGCTCCTACCCAGTCTATGAAAGCACCCTGTTGATGTAGAGAACACTCGTTCCCTTCCCAGAGCCCTGCCTACAGACACTAGAGACCCGTCCTAAAATTGTAATTTAGGTAGCTTCAAGGCAGCTTGAATGGAGCATTCAAAAGTGGTAAGCAAGGCTTGTGCCATAAGTTCCCCGTTTCCAGCGAAAATGCAGCCTACCTCCTTGTGATTTCTACCAAGTAAATATACACTCTAGCTACACACTGGTCCCTTCCTTGAATAAAGTTTATTTGGCACGGAATTCTGCGTGTAGCCAACCGCCTCCCCTTGGGATCGCTCTGGGTAGGCTATCGGGCTCTGCTTCTTCTAAAACCCTGGAGTGTAAGAGGAAGAACTGTGCTTTGGTTACAGCAGGAAAGCAAGCCGACTTTCTCCTGTAAGGATGGGGTCTTAAGGTTTGACTTTAAAGAAGGAATGCGTTGCAGTTTTGGTTTCTCAGTGCTGCTCAGCCTAGGGCAATGAGGGAGATTTGCATGACATATAGGAATTGAGAGAACACATTGCCTGGAGTTGTTGGAGAGCTGAGGAAATCTAGCTCTTCCAAGGAAGAGTGCAGTGTGTTGCCCTACACACAAAATACACAGTGACTGGGAAACGTTTCCGGGCCTGGATGTTTCTTAGTAGCCCAGTGGAGCCTGCTGGTACTCGGTGCTCTTGCAGGGAATAGGGTGCCCACGAGAGGTCCTCGGTGTCTTGACAAGCTTACTAACCTTAAAAGAAAACAGACCTAAAACAAATGCCACAAGGAAACTGCTTCAAGCTCAGCTTCGGCAGGGCTAGTCAAGGCTTTACCTGGAGGAAAGAACTCACGTCAAGTTTCCTTTATCTCTAGGGCGTCTGAGGAGAGGCTCCCACCCAGGCTATGAAAGCACCCTGTTGATGCAGAGAACACTCGTTCCCTTCCCAGAGCCCTGCCTACAATGACTAAAGACTCGTCCTAAAACTGTTATTTAGGTAACTTCAAGGCAGCATGCATGGAGCATTCAAAATGGGAAAGTAAGGCTTGTGCCATAAGGTCACCGTTTCCAGCGAACACGCGGCCTACCTCCTTGTGATTTCTACCAAGTAAATATACACTCTAGCTACACACTGGTCCCTTCTTTGAATAAAGTTTATTTGGCACGTAATTCTGCGTGTAGCCAACCGCCTCCCCCAGGGATCGCTCTGGGTAGGCTATCGGGCTTAGCTTCTTCTAAAACCCTGGAGTGTAAGAGGAAGAACTGTGCTGTGGTTACAGCAGAAACGCAAGCCGACTTTCTACTGTAAGGATGGGGTGTTAAGGTATGACTTTGTAGAAGGAATGTGAAGCAGTTTTGGTTTCTCAGTGCCGGTCAGCCTAGGGCAATGAGGCAGATTTGCATGATATGTAGGACGTTAGAGAACACATTTCCTGGAGCTGTTGGAGAGCTGAGGAAATCTAGCTCTTCCAAGGAAGAGTGTAGTGTGTTGGCCTACACACAAAATACAAAGAGTGAATGGGAAAAGTTTCCGGGCCTGGATGTTTCTTAGTAGCCCAGTGGAGCCTGCCGGTACTGGGTGTTCTTGCAGGGAATAGGGTGCCCAGGCGAGGTCCTCAGGGCCTTGAAAAGCTTACTAACCTTAAAAGAAAACAGACCTGAAACTAATGCCTCAAGCACTCCGCTCCAAGCTTCCACTTCGGCTGGGCTATTCTAGGCTTTACCTTGAGGAGAGGACTCACGTCAAGTTTCCTTTTAGCTCTAGAGTGTCTCAGGCGAGGCTCCTACCCAGTCTATGAAAGCACCCTGTTGATGTAGAGAACACTCGTTCCCTTCCCAGAGCCCTGCCTACAGACACTAGAGACCCGTCCTAAAATTGTAATTTAGGTAGCTTCAAGGCAGCTTGAATGGAGCATTCAAAAGTGGTAAGCACGGCTTGTGCCATAAGTTCCCCGTTTCCAGCGAACATGCAGCCTACCTCCTTGTGATTTCTACCAAGTAAATATACACTCTAGCTACACACTGGTCCCTTCCTTGAATAAAGTTTATTTGGCACGGAATTCTGCGTGTAGCCAACCGCCTCCCCTTGGGATCGCTCTGGGTAGGCTATCGGGCTCTGCTTCTTCTAAAACCCTGGAGTGTAAGAGGAAGAACTGTGCTTTGGTTACAGCAGGAAAGCAAGCCGACTTTCTCCTGTAAGGATGGGGTCTTAAGGTTTGACTTTAAAGAAGGAATGCGTTGCAGTTTTGGTTTCTCAGTGCTGCTCAGCCTAGGGCAATGAGGGAGATTTGCATGACATATAGGAATTGAGAGAACACATTGCCTGGAGTTGTTGGAGAGCTGAGGAAATCTAGCTCTTCCAAGGAAGAGTGCAGTGTGTTGCCCTACACACAAAATACACAGTGACTGGGAAACGTTTCCGGGCCTGGATGTTTCTTAGTAGCCCAGTGGAGCCTGCTGGTACTCGGTGCTCTTGCAGGGAATAGGGTGCCCACGAGAGGTCCTCGGTGTCTTGACAAGCTTACTAACCTTAAAAGAAAACAGACCTAAAACAAATGCCACAAGGAAACTGCTTCAAGCTCAGCTTCGGCAGGGCTAGTCAAGGCTTTACCTGGAGGAAAGAACTCACGTCAAGTTTCCTTTATCTCTAGGGCGTCTGAGGAGAGGCTCCCACCCAGGCTATGAAAGCACCCTGTTGATGCAGAGAACACTCGTTCCCTTCCCAGAGCCCTGCCTACAATGACTAAAGACTCGTCCTAAAACTGTTATTTAGGTAACTTCAAGGCAGCATGCATGGAGCATTCAAAATGGGAAAGTAAGGCTTGTGCCATAAGGTCACCGTTTCCAGCGAACACGCGGCCTACCTCCTTGTGATTTCTACCAAGTAAATATACACTCTAGCTACACACTGGTCCCTTCCTTGAATAAAGTTTATTTGGCACGTAATTCTGCGTGTAGCCAACCGCCTCCCCCAGGGATCGCTCTGGGTAGGCTATCGGGCTTAGCTTCTTCTAAAACCCTGGAGTGTAAGAGGAAGAACTGTGCTGTGGTTACAGCAGAAACGCAAGCCGACTTTCTACTGTAAGGATGGGGTGTTAAGGTATGACTTTGTAGAAGGAATGTGAAGCAGTTTTGGTTTCTCAGTGCCGGTCAGCCTAGGGCAATGAGGCAGATTTGCATGATATGTAGGACGTTAGAGAACACATTTCCTGGAGCTGTTGGAGAGCTGAGGAAATCTAGCTCTTCCAAGGAAGAGTGTAGTGTGTTGGCCTACACACAAAATACAAAGAGTGAATGGGAAAAGTTTCCGGGCCTGGATGTTTCTTAGTAGCCCAGTGGAGCCTGCCGGTACTGGGTGTTCTTGCAGGGAATAGGGTGCCCAGGCGAGGTCCTCAGGGCCTTGAAAAGCTTACTAACCTTAAAAGAAAACAGACCTGAAACTAATGCCTCAAGCACTCCGCTCCAAGCTTCCACTTCGGCAGGGCTATTCTAGGCTTTACCTTGAGGAGAGGACTCACGTCAAGTTTCCTTTTAGCTCTAGAGTGTCTCAGGCGAGGCTCCTACCCAGTCTATGAAAGCACCCTGTTGATGTAGAGAACACTCGTTCCCTTCCCAGAGCCCTGCCTACAGACACTAGAGACCCGTCCTAAAATTGTAATTTAGGTAGCTTCAAGGCAGCTTGAATGGAGCATTCAAAAGTGGTAAGCACGGCTTGTGCCATAAGTTCCCCGTTTCCAGCGAACATGCAGCCTACCTCCTTGTGATTTCTACCAAGTAAATATACACTCTAGCTACACACTGGTCCCTTCCTTGAATAAAGTTTATTTGGCACGGAATTCTGCGTGTAGCCAACCGCCTCCCCTTGGGATCGCTCTGGGTAGGCTATCGGGCTCTGCTTCTTCTAAAACCCTGGAGTGTAAGAGGAAGAACTGTGCTTTGGTTACAGCAGGAAAGCAAGCCGACTTTCTCCTGTAAGGATGGGGTCTTAAGGTTTGACTTTAAAGGAGGAATGCGTTGCAGTTTTGGTTTCTCAGTGCTGCTCAGCCTAGGGCAATGAGGGAGATTTGCATGACATATAGGAATTGAGAGAACACATTGCCTGGAGTTGTTGGAGAGCTGAGGAAATCTAGCTCTTCCAAGGAAGAGTGCAGTGTGTTGCCCTACACACAAAATACACAGTGACTGGGAAACGTTTCCGGGCCTGGATGTTTCTTAGTAGCCCAGTGGAGCCTGCTGGTACTCGGTGCACTTGCAGGGAATAGGGTGCCCACGAGAGGTCCTCGGTGTCTTGACAAGCTTACTAACCTTAAAAGAAAACAGACCTAAAACAAATGCCACAAGGAAACTGCTTCAAGCTCAGCTTCGGCAGGGCTAGTCAAGGCTTTACCTGGAGGAAAGAACTCACGTCAAGTTTCCTTTATCTCTAGGGCGTCTGAGGAGAGGCTCCCACCCAGGCTATGAAAGCACCCTGTTGATGCAGAGAACACTCGTTCCCTTCCCAGAGCCCTGCCTACAATGACTAAAGACTCGTCCTAAAACTGTTACTTAGGTAACTTCAAGGCAGCATGCATGGAGCATTCAAAATGGGAAAGTAAGGCTTGTGCCATAAGGTCACCGTTTCCAGCGAACACGCGGCCTACCTCCTTGTGATTTCTACCAAGTAAATATACACTCTAGCTACACACTGGTCCCTTCCTTGAATAAAGTTTATTTGGCACGTAATTCTGCGTGTAGCCAACCGCCTCCCCCAGGGATCGCTCTGGGTAGGCTATCGGGCTTAGCTTCTTCTAAAACCCTGGAGTGTAAGAGGAAGAACTGTGCTGTGGTTACAGCAGAAACGCAAGCCGACTTTCTACTGTAAGGATGGGGTGTTAAGGTATGACTTTGTAGAAGGAATGTGAAGCAGTTTTGGTTTCTCAGTGCCGGTCAGCCTAGGGCAATGAGGCAGATTTGCATGATATGTAGGACGTTAGAGAACACATTTCCTGGAGCTGTTGGAGAGCTGAGGAAATCTAGCTCTTCCAAGGAAGAGTGTAGTGTGTTGGCCTACACACAAAATACAAAGAGTGAATGGGAAAAGTTTCCGGGCCTGGATGTTTCTTACTAGCCCAGTGGAGCCTGCCGGTACTGGGTGTTCTTGCAGGGAATAGGGTGCCCAGGCGAGGTCCTCAGGGCCTTGAAAAGCTTACTAACCTTAAAAGAAAACAGACCTGAAACTAATGCCTCAAGCACTCCGCTCCAAGCTTCCACTTCGGCTGGGCTATTCTAGGCTTTACCTTGAGGAGAGGACTCACGTCAAGTTTCCTTTTAGCTCTAGAGTGTCTCAGGCGAGGCTCCTACCCAGTCTATGAAAGCACCCTGTTGATGTAGAGAACACTCGTTCCCTTCCCAGAGCCCTGCCTACAGACACTAGAGACCCGTCCTAAAATTGTAATTTAGGTAGCTTCAAGGCAGCTTGAATGGAGCATTCAAAAGTGGTAAGCACGGCTTGTGCCATAAGTTCCCCGTTTCCAGCGAACATGCAGCCTACCTCCTTGTGATTTCTACCAAGTAAATATACACTCTAGCTACACACTGGTCCCTTCCTTGAATAAAGTTTATTTGGCACGGAATTCTGCGTGTAGCCAACCGCCTCCCCTTGGGAGCGCTCTGGGTAGGCTATCGGGCTCTGCTTCTTCTAAAACCCTGGAGTGTAAGAGGAAGAACTGTGCTTTGGTTACAGCAGGAAAGCAAGCCGACTTTCTCCTGTAAGGATGGGGTCTTAAGGTTTGACTTTAAAGAAGGAATGCGTTGCAGTTTTGGTTTCTCAGTGCTGCTCAGCCTAGGGCAATGAGGGAGATTTGCATGACATATAGGAATTGAGAGAACACATTGCCTGGAGTTGTTGGAGAGCTGAGGAAATCTAGCTCTTCCAAGGAAGAGTGCAGTGTGTTGCCCTACACACAAAATACACAGTGACTGGGAAACGTTTCCGGGCCTGGATGTTTCTTAGTAGCCCAGTGGAGCCTGCTGGTACTCGGTGCTCTTGCAGGGAATAGGGTGCCCACGAGAGGTCCTCGGTGTCTTGACAAGCTTACTAACCTTAAAAGAAAACAGACCTAAAACAAATGCCACAAGGAAACTGCTTCAAGCTCAGCTTCGGCAGGGCTAGTCAAGGCTTTACCTGGAGGAAAGAACTCACGTCAAGTTTCCTTTATCTCTAGGGCGTCTGAGGAGAGGCTCCCACCCAGGCTATGAAAGCACCCTGTTGATGCAGAGAACACTCGTTCCCTTCCCAGAGCCCTGCCTACAATGACTAAAGACTCGTCCTAAAACTGTTATTTAGGTAACTTCAAGGCAGCATGCATGGAGCATTCAAAATGGGAAAGTAAGGCTTGTGCCATAAGGTCACCGTTTCCAGCGAACACGCGGCCTACCTCCTTGTGATTTCTACCAAGTAAATATACACTCTAGCTACACACTGGTCCCTTCCTTGAATAAAGTTTATTTGGCACGTAATTCTACGTGTAGCCAACCGCCTCCCCCAGGGATCGCTCTGGGTAGGCTATCGGGCTTAGCTTCTTCTAAAACCCTGGAGTGTAAGAGGAAGAACTGTGCTGTGGTTACAGCAGAAACGCAAGCCGACTTTCTACTGTAAGGATGGGGTGTTAAGGTATGACTTTGTAGAAGGAATGTGAAGCAGTTTTGGTTTCTCAGTGCCGGTCAGCCTAGGGCAATGAGGCAGATTTGCATGATATGTAGGACGTTAGAGAACACATTTCCTGGAGCTGTTGGAGAGCTGAGGAAATCTAGCTCTTCCAAGGAAGAGTGTAGTGTGTTGGCCTACACACAAAATACAAAGAGTGAATGGGAAAAGTTTCCGGGCCTGGATGTTTCTTAGTAGCCCAGTGGAGCCTGCCGGTACTGGGTGTTCTTGCAGGGAATAGGGTGCCCAGGCGAGGTCCTCAGGGCCTTGAAAAGCTTACTAACCTTAAAAGAAAACAGACCTGAAACTAATGCCTCAAGCACTCCGCTCCAAGCTTCCACTTCGGCTGGGCTATTCTAGGCTTTACCTTGAGGAGAGGACTCACGTCAAGTTTCCTTTTAGCTCTAGAGTGTCTCAGGCGAGGCTCCTACCCAGTCTATGAAAGCACCCTGTTGATGTAGAGAACACTCGTTCCCTTCCCAGAGCCCTGCCTACAGACACTAGAGACCCGTCCTAAAATTGTAATTTAGGTAGCTTCAAGGCAGCTTGAATGGAGCATTCAAAAGTGGTAAGCACGGCTTGTGCCATAAGTTCCCCGTTTCCACCGAACATGCAGCCTACCTCCTTGTGATTTCTACCAAGTAAATATACACTCTAGCTACACACTGGTCCCTTCCTTGAATAAAGTTTATTTGGCACGGAATTCTGCGTGTAGCCAACCGCCTCCCCTTGGGATCGCTCTGGGTAGGCTATCGGGCTCTGCTTCTTCTAAAACCCTGGAGTGTAAGAGGAAGAACTGTGCTTTGGTTACAGCAGGAAAGCAAGCCGACTTTCTCCTGTAAGGATGGGGTCTTAAGGTTTGACTTTAAAGAAGGAATGCGTTGCAGTTTTGGTTTCTCAGTGCTGCTCAGCCTAGGGAAATAAGGGAGATTTGCATGACATATAGGAATTGAGAGAACACATTGCCTGGAGTTGTTGGAGAGCTGAGGAAATCTAGCTCTTCCAAGGAAGAGTGCAGTGTGTTGCCCTACACACAAAATACACAGTGACTGGGAAACGTTTCCGGGCCTGGATGTTTCTTAGTAGCCCAGTGGAGCCTGCTGGTACTCGGTGCTCTTGCAGGGAATAGGGTGCCCACGAGAGGTCCTCGGTGTCTTGACAAGCTTACTAACCTTAAAAGAAAACAGACCTAAAACAAATGCCACAAGGAAACTGCTTAAAGCTCAGCTTCGGCAGGGCTAGACAAGGCTTTACCTGGAGGAAAGAACTCACGTCAAGTTTCCTTTATCTCTAGGGCGTCTGAGGAGAGGCTCCCACCCAGGCTATGAAAGCACCCTGTTGATGCAGAGAACACTCGTTCCCTTCCCAGAGCCCTGCCTACAATGACTAAAGACTCGTCCTAAAACTGTTATTTAGGTAACTTCAAGGCAGCACGCATGGAGCATTCAAAATGGGAAAGCAAGGCTTGTGCCATAAGGTCACCGTTACCAGCGAACACGTGGCCTACCTACTTGTGATTTCTACCAAGTAAATATACACTCTAGCTAAACACTGGTCCCTTCCTTGAATAAAGTTTATTTGGCACGGAGTTCTGCGTGTAGCCAACAGCCACCCCCAAGGAGCGCTCTAGGTAGGCTATCTGGCTTAGCTTCTTCTAAAACCTTGCAGTGTATGAGGAAGATCTGTGCTTTGGTTACAGCAGAAACGCAAGCTGACTTTCTTCTGTAAGGATGGGGTCTTGAGGTATGACTTTGTAGAAGGAATGCGAAGCAGTTTTGGTTTCTCAGAGCTGCTCAGCCTAGGGCAATGAGGCAGATTTGCATGATATGTAGGACGTGAGAGAACACATTTCCTGGGGCTGTTGGAGAGCTGAGGAAATCTAGCTCTTCCAAGGAAGAGTGCAGTGTTTTGGCCTACACACAAAATACACAGAGTGACTGGGAAAGGTGTCCGGGCCTGGATGTTTCTTAGTAGCCCAGTGGAGACTGCCGGTACTCGGTGGTCTTCCAGGGAATAAGGTGCCCAGGCGAGGTCCTCGGTGTCCTGAAAAGCTTACTAACCTTAAAAGGAAACAGACCTGAAACTAATGCCTCAAGGACTCCGCTCCAAGCTTCCACTTCGGCAGGGCTATTCTAGGCTTTGCCTTGAGGAAAGGACTCACGTCAAGTTTCCTTTTAGCTGTAGGGCGTCTGAGGAGAGGCTCCCACCCAGGCTATGAAAGCACCCTGTTGATGTAGAGAACACTCGTTCCCTTCCCAGAGCCTTGCCTACAGAGACTAGAGACCCGTCCTAAAATTGTTATTTAGGCAGCTTCAAGGCAGCTTGAATGGAGCATTCAAAATGGGTAAGCAAGGCTTGTGCCATACGTTCCCCATTTCCAGCGAACATGCAGCCTACCTCCTTGTGATTTCTACCAAGTAAATATACACTCTAGCTACACACTGGTCCCTTCCTTGAATAAAGTTTATTTGGCACGGAATTCTGCGTGTAGCCAACCGCCTCCCCCAGGGATCGCTCTGGGTAGGCTATCGGGCTTAGCTTCTTCTAAAACACTGGAGTGTAAGAGGAAGAACTGTGCTGTGGTTACAGCAGAAACGCAAGCCGACTTTCTACTGTAAGGATGGGGTGTTAAGGTATGACTTTGTAGAAGGAATGTGAAGCAGTTTTAGTTTCTCAGTGCCGGTCAGCCAAGGGCAATGAGGCAGATTTGCATGATATGTAGGACGTGAGAGAACACATTTCCTGGAGCTGTTGGAGAGCTGAGGAAATCTAGCTCTTCCAAGGAAGAGTGTAGTGTGTTGGCCTACACACAAAATACAAAGAGTGAATGGGAAAAGTTTCCGGGCCTGGATGTTTCTTAGTAGCCCAGTGGAGCCTGCCGGTACTGGGTGTTCTTGCAGGGAATAGGGTGCCCAGGCGAGGTCCTCAGGGCCTTGAAAAGCTTACTAACCTTAAAAGAAAACAGACCTGAAACTAATGCCTCAAGCACTCCGCTCCAAGCTTCCACTTCGGCAGGGCTATTCTAGGCTTTACCTTGAGGAGAGGACTCACGTCAAGTTTCCTTTTAGCTCTAGAGTGTCTCAGGCGAGGCTCCTACCCAGTCTATGAAAGCACCCTGTTGATGTAGAGAACACTCGTTCCCTTCCCAGAGCCCTGCCTACAGACACTAGAGACCCGTCCTAAAATTGTAATTTAGGTAGCTTCAAGGCAGCTTGAATGGAGCATTCAAAAGTGGTAAGCAAGGCTTGTGCCATAAGTTCCCCGTTTCCAGCGAACATGCAGCCTACCTCCTTGTGATTTCTACCAAGTAAATATACACTCTAGCTACACACTGGTCCCTTCCTTGAATAAAGTTTATTTGGCACGGAATTCTGCGTGTAGCCAACCGCCTCCCCTTGGGAGCGCTCTGGGTAGGCTATCGGGCTCTGCTTCTTCTAAAACCCTGGAGTGTAAGAGGAAGAACTGTGCTTTGGTTACAGCAGGAAAGCAAGCCGACTTTCTCCTGTAAGGATGGGGTCTTAAGGTTTGACTTTAAAGAAGGAATGCGTTGCAGTTTTGGTTTCTCAGTGCTGCTCAGCCTAGGGCAATGAGGGAGATTTGCATGACATATAGGAATTGAGAGAACACATTGCCTGGAGTTGTTGGAGAGCTGAGGAAATCTAGCTCTTCCAAGGAAGAGTGCAGTGTGTTGCCCTACACACAAAATACACAGTGACTGGGAAACGTTTCCGGGCCTGGATGTTTCTTAGTAGCCCAGTGGAGCCTGCTGGTACTCGGTGCTCTTGCAGGGAATAGGGTGCCCACGAGAGGTCCTCGGTGTCTTGACAAGCTTACTAACCTTAAAAGAAAACAGACCTAAAACAAATGCCACAAGGAAACTGCTTCAAGCTCAGCTTCGGCAGGGCTAGTCAAGGCTTTACCTGGAGGAAAGAACTCACGTCAAGTTTCCTTTATCTCTAGGGCGTCTGAGGAGAGGCTCCCACCCAGGCTATGAAAGCACCCTGTTGATGCAGAGAACACTCGTTCCCTTCCCAGAGCCCTGCCTACAATGACTAAAGACTCGTCCTAAAACTGTTATTTAGGTAACTTCAAGGCAGCATGCATGGAGCATTCAAAATGGGAAAGTAAGGCTTGTGCCATAAGGTCACCGTTTCCAGCGAACACGCGGCCTACCTCCTTGTGATTTCTACCAAGTAAATATACACTCTAGCTACACACTGGTCCCTTCCTTGAATAAAGTTTATTTGGCACGTAATTCTGCGTGTAGCCAACCGCCTCCCCCAGGGATCGCTCTGGGTAGGCTATCGGGCTTAGCTTCTTCTAAAACCCTGGAGTGTAAGAGGAAGAACTGTGCTGTGGTTACAGCAGAAACGCAAGCCGACTTTCTACTGTAAGGATGGGGTGTTAAGGTATGACTTTGTAGAAGGAATGTGAAGCAGTTTTGGTTTCTCAGTGCCGGTCAGCCTAGGGCAATGAGGCAGATTTGCATGATATGTAGGACGTTAGAGAACACATTTCCTGGAGCTGTTGGAGAGCTGAGGAAATCTAGCTCTTCCAAGGAAGAGTGTAGTGTGTTGGCCTACACACAAAATACAAAGAGTGAATGGGAAAAGTTTCCGGGCCTGGATGTTTCTTAGTAGCCCAGTGGAGCCTGCCGGTACTGGGTGTTCTTGCAGGGAATAGGGTGCCCAGGCGAGGTCCTCAGGGCCTTGAAAAGCTTACTAACCTTAAAAGAAAACAGACCTGAAACTAATGCCTCAAGCACTCCGCTCCAAGCTTCCACTTCGGCTGGGCTATTCTAGGCTTTACCTTGAGGAGAGGACTCACGTCAAGTTTCCTTTTAGCTCTAGAGTGTCTCAGGCGAGGCTCCTACCCAGTCTATGAAAGCACCCTGTTGATGTAGAGAACACTCGTTCCCTTCCCAGAGCCCTGCCTACAGACACTAGAGACCCGTCCTAAAATTGTAATTTAGGTAGCTTCAAGGCAGCTTGAATGGAGCATTCAAAAGTGGTAAGCACGGCTTGTGCCATAAGTTCCCCGTTTCCAGCGAACATGCAGCCTACCTCCTTGTGATTTCTACCAAGTAAATATACACTCTAGCTACACACTGGTCCCTTCCTTGAATAAAGTTTATTTGGCACGGAATTCTGCGTGTAGCCAACCGCCTCCCCTTGGGATCGCTCTGGGTAGGCTATCGGGCTCTGCTTCTTCTAAAACCCTGGAGTGTAAGAGGAAGAACTGTGCTTTGGTTACAGCAGGAAAGCAAGCCGACTTTCTCCTGTAAGGATGGGGTCTTAAGGTTTGACTTTAAAGGAGGAATGCGTTGCAGTTTTGGTTTTTCAGTGCTGCTCAGCCTAGGGCAATGAGGGAGATTTGCATGACATATAGGAATTGAGAGAACACATTGCCTGGAGTTGTTGGAGAGCTGAGGAAATCTAGCTCTTCCAAGGAAGAGTGCAGTTTGTTGCCCTACACACAAAATACACAGTGACTGGGAAACGTTTCCGGGCCTGGATGTTTCTTAGTAGCCCAGTGGAGCCTGCTGGTACTCGGTGCTCTTGCAGGGAATAGGGTGCCCACGAGAGGTCCTCGGTGTCTTGACAAGCTTACTAACCTTAAAAGAAAACAGACCTAAAACAAATGCCACAAGGAAACTGCTTCAAGCTCAGCTTCGGCAGGGCTAGTCAAGGCTTTACCTGGAGGAAAGAACTCACGTCAAGTTTCCTTTATCTCTAGGGCGTCTGAGGAGAGGCTCCCACCCAGGCTATGAAAGCACCCTGTTGATGCAGAGAACACTCGTTCCCTTCCCAGAGCCCTGCCTACAATGACTAAAGACTCGTCCTAAAACTGTTATTTAGGTAACTTCAAGGCAGCATGCATGGAGCATTCAAAATGGGAAAGTAAGGCTTGTGCCATAAGGTCACCGTTTCCAGCGAACACGCGGCCTACCTCCTTGTGATTTCTACCAAGTAAATATACACTCTAGCTACACACTGGTCCCTTCCTTGAATAAAGTTTATTTGGCACGTAATTCTGCGTGTAGCCAACCGCCTCCCCCAGGGATCGCTCTGGGTAGGCTATCGGGCTTAGCTTCTTCTAAAACCCTGGAGTGTAAGAGGAAGAACTGTGCTGTGGTTACAGCAGAAACGCAAGCCGACTTTCTACTGTAAGGATGGGGTGTTAAGGTATGACTTTGTAGAAGGAATGTGAAGCAGTTTTGGTTTCTCAGTGCCGGTCAGCCTAGGGCAATGAGGCAGATTTGCATGATATGTAGGACGTGAGAGAACACATTTCCTGGAGCTGTTGGAGAGCTGAGGAAATCTAGCTCTTCCAAGGAAGAGTGTAGTGTGTTGGCCTACACACAAAATACAAAGAGTGAATGGGAAAAGTTTCCGGGCCTGGATGTTTCTTAGTAGCCCAGTGGAGCCTGCCGGTACTGGGTGTTCTTGCAGGGAATAGGGTGCCCAGGCGAGGTCCTCAGGGCCTTGAAAAGCTTACTAACCTTAAAAGAAAACAGACCTGAAACTAATGCCTCAAGCACTCCGCTCCAAGCTTCCACTTCGGCTGGGCTATTCTAGGCTTTACCTTGAGGAGAGGACTCACGTCAAGTTTCCTTTTAGCTCTAGAGTGTCTCAGGCGAGGCTCCTACCCAGTCTATGAAAGCACCCTGTTGATGTAGAGAACACTCGTTCCCTTCCCAGAGCCCTGCCTACAGACACTAGAGACCCGTCCTAAAATTGTAATTTAGGTAGCTTCAAGGCAGCTTGAATGGAGCATTCAAAAGTGGTAAGCACGGCTTGTGCCATAAGTTCCCCGTTTCCAGCGAACATGCAGCCTACCTCCTTGTGATTTCTACCAAGTAAATATACACTCTAGCTACACACTGGTCCCTTCCTTGAATAAAGTTTATTTGGCACGGAATTCTGCGTGTAGCCAACCGCCTCCCCTTGGGATCGCTCTGGGTAGGCTATCGGGCTCTGCTTCTTCTAAAACCCTGGAGTGTAAGAGGAAGAACTGTGCTTTGGTTACAGCAGGAAAGCAAGCCGACTTTCTCCTGTAAGGATGGGGTCTTAAGGTTTGACTTTAAAGAAGGAATGCGTTGCAGTTTTGGTTTCTCAGTGCTGCTCAGCCTAGGGCAATGAGGGAGATTTGCATGACATATAGGAATTGAGAGAACACATTGCCTGGAGTTGTTGGAGAGCTGAGGAAATCTAGCTCTTCCAAGGAAGAGTGCAGTGTGTTGCCCTACACACAAAATACACAGTGACTGGGAAACGTTTCCGGGCCTGGATGTTTCTTAGTAGCCCAGTGGAGCCTGCTGGTACTCGGTGCTCTTGCAGGGAATAGGGTGCCCACGAGAGGTCCTCGGTGTCTTGACAAGCTTACTAACCTTAAAAGAAAACAGACCTAAAACAAATGCCACAAGGAAACTGCTTCAAGCTCAGCTTCGGCAGGGCTAGTCAAGGCTTTACCTAGAGGAAAGAACTCACGTCAAGTTTCCTTTATCTCTAGGGCGTCTGAGGAGAGGCTCCCACCCAGGCTATGAAAGCACCCTGTTGATGCAGAGAATACTCGTTCCCTTCCCAGAGCCCTGCCTACAATGACTAAAGACTCGTCCTAAAACTGTTACTTAGGTAACTTCAAGGCAGCATGCATGGAGCATTCAAAATGGGAAAGTAAGGCTTGTGCCATAAGGTCACCGTTTCCAGCGAACACGCCCCCTACCTCGTTGTGATTTCTACCAAGTAAATATACACTCTAGCTACACACTGGTCCCTTCCTTGAATAAAGTTTATTTGGCACGTAATTCTGCGTGTAGCCAACCGCCTCCCCCAGGGATCGCTCTGGGTAGGCTATCGGGCTTAGCTTCTTCTAAAACCCTGGAGTGTAAGAGGAAGAACTGTGCTGTGGTTACAGCAGAAACGCAAGCCGACTTTCTACTGTAAGGATGGGGTGTTAAGGTATGACTTTGTAGAAGGAATGTGAAGCAGTTTTGGTTTCTCAGTGCCGGTCAGCCTAGGGCAATGAGGCAGATTTGCATGATATGTAGGACGTGAGAGAACACATTTCCTGGAGCTGTTGGAGAGCTGAGGAAATCTAGCTCTTCCAAGGAAGAGTGTAGTGTGTTGGCCTACACACAAAATACAAAGAGTGAATGGGAAAAGTTTCCGGGCCTGGATGTTTCTTAGTAGCCCAGTGGAGCCTGCCGGTACTGGGTGTTCTTGCAGGGAATAGGGTGCCCAGGCGAGGTCCTCAGGGCCTTGAAAAGCTTACTAACCTTAAAAGAAAACAGACCTGAAACTAATGCCTCAAGAACTCCGCTCCAAGCTTCCACTTCGGCAGGGCTATTCTAGGCTTTACCTTGAGGAAAGGACTCACGTCAAGTTTCCTTTTAGCTCTAGAGTGTCTCAGGCGAGGCTCCTACCCAGTCTATGAAAGCACCCTGTTGATGTAGAGAACACTCGTTCCCTTCCCAGAGCCCTGCCTACAGACACTAGAGACCCGTCCTAAAATTGTAATTTATGTAGATTCAAGGCAGCTTGAATGGAGCATTCAAAAGTGGTAAGCACGGCTTGTGCCATAAGTTCCCCGTTTCCAGCGAACATGCAGCCTACCTCCTTGTGATTTCTACCAAGTAAATATACACTCTAGCTACACACTGGTCCCTTCCTTGAATAAAGTTTATTTGGCACGGAATTCTGCGTGTAGCCAACCGCCTCCCCTTGGGATCGCTCTGGGTAGGCTATCGGGCTCTGCTTCTTCTAAAACCCTGGAGTGTAAGAGGAAGAACTGTGCTTTGGTTACAGCAGGAAAGCAAGCCGACTTTCTCCTGTAAGGATGGGGTCTTAAGGTTTGACTTTAAAGAAGGAATGCGTTGCAGTTTTGGTTTCTCAGTGCTGCTCAGCCTAGGGCAATGAGGGAGATTTGCATGACATATAGGAATTGAGAGAACACATTGCCTGGAGTTGTTGGAGAGCTGAGGAAATCTAGCTCTTCCAAGGAAGAGTGCAGTGTGTTGCCCTACACACAAAATACACAGTGACTGGGAAACGTTTCCGGGCCTGGATGTTTCTTAGTAGCCCAGTGGAGCCTGCTGGTACTCGGTGCTCTTGCAGGGAATAGGGTGCCCACGAGAGGTCCTCGGTGTCTTGACAAGCTTACTAACCTTAAAAGAAAACAGACCTAAAACAAATGCCACAAGGAAACTGCTTAAAGCTCAGCTTCGGCAGGGCTAGACAAGGCTTTACCTGGAGGAAAGAACTCACGTCAAGTTTCCTTTATCTCTAGGGCGTCTGAGGAGAGGCTCCCACCCAGGCTATGAAAGCACCCTGTTGATGCAGAGAACACTCGTTCCCTTCCCAGAGCCCTGCCTACAATGACTAAAGACTCGTCCTAAAACTGTTATTTAGGTAACTTCAAGGCAGCACGCATGGAGCATTCAAAATGGGAAAGCAAGGCTTGTGCCATAAGGTCACCGTTACCAGCGAACACGTGGCCTACCTACTTGTGATTTCTACCAAGTAAATATACACTCTAGCTAAACACTGGTCCCTTCCTTGAATAAAGTTTATTTGGCACGGAGTTCTGCGTGTAGCCAACAGCCACCCCCAAGGAGCGCTCTAGGTAGGCTATCTGGCTTAGTTTCTTCTAAAACCTTGCAGTGTATGAGGAAGATCTGTGCTTTGGTTACAGCAGAAACGCAAGCTGACTTTCTCCTGTAAGGATGGGGTCTTGAGGTATGACTTTGTAGAAGGAATGCGAAGCAGTTTTGGTTTCTCAGAGCTGCTCAGCCTAGGGCAATGAGGCAGATTTGCATGATATGTAGGACGTGAGAGAACACATTTCCTGGGGCTGTTGGAGAGCTGAGGAAATCTAGCTCTTCCAAGGAAGAGTGCAGTGTGTTGGCCTACACACAAAATACACAGAGTGACTGGGAAAGGTGTCCGGGCCTGGATGTTTCTTAGTAGCCCAGTGGAGACTGCCGGTACTCGGTGGTCTTCCAGGGAATAAGGTGCCCAGGCGAGGTCCTCGGTGTCCTGAAAAGCTTACTAACCTTAAAAGGAAACAGACCTGAAACTAATGCCTCAAGGACTCCGCTCCAAGCTTCCACTTCGGCAGGTCTATTCTAGGCTTTACCTTGAGGAAAGGACTCACGTCAAGTTCCTTTTAGCTGTAGGGCGTCTGAGGAGAGGCTCCCACCCAGGCTATGAAAGCACCCTGTTGATGTAGAGAACACTCGTTCCCTTCCCAGAGCCTTGCCTACAGAGACTAGAGACCCGTCCTAAAATTGTTATTTAGGCAGCTTCAAGGCAGCTTGAATGGAGCATTCAAAATGGGTAAGCAAGGCTTGTGCCATACGTTCCCCATTTCCAGCAAACATGCAGCCTACCTCCTTGTGATTTCTACCAAGTAAATATACACTCTAGCTACACACTGGTCCCTTCCTTGAATAAAGTTTATTTGGCACGGAATTCTGCGTGTAGCCAACCGCCTCCCCCAGGGATCGCTCTGGGTAGGCTATCGGGCTTAGCTTCTTCTAAAACCCTGGAGTGTAAGAGGAAGAACTGTGCTGTGGTTACAGCAGAAACGCAAGCCGACTTTCTACTGTAAGGATGGGGTGTTAAGGTATGACTTTGTAGAAGGAATGTGAAGCAGTTTTGGTTTTTCAGTGCCGGTCAGCCTAGGGCAATGAGGCAGATTTGCATGATATGTAGGACGTGAGAGAACACATTTCCTGGAGCTGTTGGAGAGCTGAGGAAATCTAGCTGTTCCAAGGAAGAGTGTAGTGTGTTGGCCTACACACAAAATACAAAGAGTGAATGGGAAAAGTTTCCGGGCCTGGATGTTTCTTAGTAGCCCAGTGGAGCCTGCCGGTACTGGGTGTTCTTGCAGGGAATAGGGTGCCCAGGCGAGGTCCTCAGGGCCTTGAAAAGCTTACTAACCTTAAAAGAAAACAGACCTGAAACTAATGCCTCAAGCACTCCGCTCCAAGCTTCCACTTCGGCAGGGCTATTCTAGGCTTTACCTTGAGGAAAGGACTCACGTCAAGTTTCCTTTTAGCTCTAGAGTGTCTCAGGCGAGGCTCCTACCCAGTCTATGAAAGCACCCTGTTGATGTAGAGAACACTCGTTCCCTTCCCAGAGCCCTGCCTACAGACACTAGAGACCCGTCCTAAAATTGTAATTTAGGTAGCTTCAAGGCAGCTTGAATGGAGCATTCAAAAGTGGTAAGCACGGCTTGTGCCATAAGTTCCCCGTTTCCAGCGAACATGCAGCCTACCTCCTTGTGATTTCTACCAAGTAAATATACACTCTAGCTACACCCTGGTCCCTTCCATGATTAAAGTTTATTTGGCACGGAATTCTGCGTGTAACCAACCGCCTCCCCTTGGGATCGCTCTGGGTAGGCTATCGGGCTCTGCTTCTTCTAAAACCCTGGAGTGTAAGAGGAAGAACTGTGCTTTGGTTACAGCAGGAAAGTAAGCCGACTTTCTCCTGTAAGGATGGGGTCTTAAGGTTTGACTTTAAAGAAGGAATGCGTTGCAGTTTTGGTTTCTCAGTGCTGCTCAGCCTAGGGCAATGAGGGAGATTTGCATGACATATAGGAATTGAGAGAACACATTGCCTGGAGTTGTTGGAGAGCTGAGGAAATCTAGCTCTTCCAAGGAAGAGTGCAGTGTGTTGCCCTACACACAAAATACACAGTGACTGGGAAACGTTTCCGGGCCTGGATGTTTCTTAGTAGCCCAGTGGAGCCTGCTGGTACTCGGTGCTCTTGCAGGGAATAGGGTGCCCACGAGAGGTCCTCGGTGTCTTGACAAGCTTACTAACCTTAAAAGAAAACAGACCTAAAACAAATGCCACAAGGAAACTGCTTCAAGCTCAGCTTCGGCAGGGCTAGTCAAGGCTTTACCTGGAGGAAAGAACTCACGTCAAGTTTCCTTTATCTCTAGGGCGTCTGAGGAGAGGCTCCCACCCAGGCTATGAAAGCACCCTGTTGATGCAGAGAACACTCGTTCCCTTCCCAGAGCCCTGCCTACAATGACTAAAGACTGGTCCTAAAACTGTTATTTAGGTAACTTCAAGGCAGCATGCATGGAGCATTCAAAATGGGAAAGCAAGGCTTGTGCCATAAGGTCACCGTTTCCAGCGAACACGCGGCCTACCTACTTGTGATTTCTACCAAGTAAATATACACTCTAGCTAAACACTGGTCCCTTCCTTGAATAAAGTTTATTTGGCACGGAGTTCTGCGTGTAGCCAACAGCCTCCCCCAAGGAGGGCTCTAGGTAGGCTATCTGGCTTAGCTTCTTCTAAAACCCTGCAGTGTAAGAGGAAGATCTGTGCTTTGGTTACAGCAGAAACGCAAGCTGACTTTCTCCTGTAAGGATGGGGTCTTAAGGTATGACTTTGTAGAAGGAATGCGAAGCAGTTTTGGTTTCTCAGAGCTGCTCAGCCTAGGGCAATGAGGCAGATTTGCATGATATGTAGGACGTGAGAGAACACATTTCCTGGGGCTGTTGGAGAGCTGAGGAAATCTAGCTCTTCCAAGGAAGAGTGCAGTGTGTTGGCCTACACACAAAATACACAGAGTGACTGGGAAAGGTTTCCGGGCCTGGATGTTTCTTAGTAGCCCAGTGGAGACTGCCGGTACTCGGTGGTCTTCCAGGGAATAAGGTGCCCAGGCGAGGTCCTCGGTGTCCTGAAAAGCTTACTAACCTTAAAAGGAAACAGACCTGAAACTAATGCCTCAAGGACTCCGCTCCAAGCTTCCACTTCGGCAGGGCTATTCTAGGCTTTACCTTGAGGAAAGGACTCACGTCAAGTTTCCTTTTAGCTGTAGGGCGTCTGAGGAGAGGCTCCCACCCAGGCTATGAAAGCACCCTGTTGATGTAGAGAACACTCGTTCCCTTCCCAGAGCCTTGCCTACAGAGACTAGAGACCCGTCCTAAAATTGTTATTTAGGCAGCTTCAAGGCAGCTTGAATGGAGCATTCAAAATGGGTAAGCAAGGCTTGTGCCATACGTTCCCCATTTCCAGCGAACATGCAGCCTACCTCCTTGTGATTTCTACCAAGTAAATATACACTCTAGCTACACACTGGTCCCTTCCTTGAATAAAGTTTATTTGGCACGGAATTCTGCGTGTAGCCAACCGCCTCCCCCAGGGATCGCTCTGGGTAGGCTATCGGGCTTAGCTTCTTCTAAAACCCTGGAGTGTAAGAGGAAGGACTGTGCTGTGGTTACAGCAGAAACGCAAGCCGACTTTCTACTGTAAGGATGGGGTGTTAAGGTATGACTTTGTAGAAGGAATGTGAAGCAGTTTTAGTTTCTCAGTGCCGGTCAGCCTAGGGCAATGAGGCAGATTTGCATGATATGTAGGACGTGAGAGAACACATTTCCTGGAGCTGTTGGAGAGCTGAGGAAATCTAGCTCTTCCAAGGAAGAGTGTAGTGTGTTGGCCTACACACAAAATACAAAGAGTGAATGGGAAAAGTTTCCGGGCCTGGATGTTTCTTAGTAGCCCAGTGGAGCCTGCCGGTACTGGGTGTTCTTGCAGGGAATAGGGTGCCCAGGCGAGGTCCTCAGGGCCTTGAAAAGCTTACTAACCTTAAAAGAAAACAGACCTGAAACTAATGCCTCAAGAACTCCGCTCCAAGCTTCCACTTCGGCAGGGCTATTCTAGGCTTTACCTTGAGGAGAGGACTCACGTCAAGTTTCCTTTTAGCTCTAGAGTGTCTCAGGCGAGGCTCCTACCCAGTCTATGAAAGCACCCTGTTGATGTAGAGAACACTCGTTCCCTTCCCAGAGCCCTGCCTACAGACACTAGAGACCCGTCCTAAAATTGTAATTTAGGTAGCTTCAAGGCAGCTTGAATGGAGCATTCAAAAGTGGTAAGCAAGGCTTGTGCCATAAGTTCCCCGTTTCCAGCGAACATGCAGCCTACCTCCTTGTGATTTCTACCAAGTAAATATACACTCTAGCTACACACTGGTCCCTTCCTTGAATAAAGTTTATTTGGCACGGAATTCTGCGTGTAGCCAACCGCCTCCCCTTGGGATCGCTCTGGGTAGGCTATCGGGCTCTGCTTCTTCTAAAACCCTGGAGTGTAAGAGGAAGAACTGTGCTTTGGTTACAGCAGGAAAGCAAGCCGACTTTCTCCTGTAAGGATGGGGTCTTAAGGTTTGACTTTAAAGAAGGAATGCGTTGCAGTTTTGGTTTCTCAGTGCTGCTCAGCCTAGGGCAATGAGGGAGATTTGCATGACATATAGGAATTGAGAGAACACATTGCCTGGAGTTGTTGGAGAGCTGAGGAAATCTAGCTCTTCCAAGGAAGAGTGCAGTGTGTTGCCCTACACACAAAATACACAGTGACTGGGAAACGTTTCCGGGCCTGGATGTTTCTTAGTAGCCCAGTGGAGCCTGCTGGTACTCGGTGCTCTTGCAGGGAATAGGGTGCCCACGAGAGGTCCTCGGTGTCTTGACAAGCTTACTAAACTTAAAAGAAAACAGACCTAAAACAAATGCCACAAGGAAACTGCTTCAAGCTCAGCTTCGGCAGGGCTAGTCAAGGCTTTACCTGGAGGAAAGAACTCACGTCAAGTTTCCTTTATCTCTAGGGCGTCTGAGGAGAGGCTCCCACCCAGGCTATGAAAGCACCCTGTTGATGCAGAGAACACTCGTTCCCTTCCCAGAGCCCTGCCTACAATGACTAAAGACTCGTCCTAAAACTGTTATTTAGGTAACTTCAAGGCAGCATGCATGGAGCATTCAAAATGGGAAAGTAAGGCTTGTGCCATAAGGTCACCGTTTCCAGCGAACACGCGGCCTACCTCCTTGTGATTTCTACCAAGTAAATATACACTCTAGCTACACACTGGTCCCTTCCTTGAATAAAGTTTATTTGGCACGTAATTCTGCGTGTAGCCAACCGCCTCCCCAAGGGATCGCTCTGGGTAGGCTATCGGGCTTAGCTTCTTCTAAAACCCTGGAGTGTAAGAGGAAGAACTGTGCTGTGGTTACAGCAGAAACGCAAGCCGACTTTCTACTGTAAGGATGGGGTGTTAAGGTATGACTTTGTAGAAGGAATGTGAAGCAGTTTTGGTTTCTCAGTGCCGGTCAGCCTAGGGCAATGAGGCAGATTTGCATGATATGTAGGACGTTAGAGAACACATTTCCTGGAGCTGTTGGAGAGCTGAGGAAATCTAGCTCTTCCAAGGAAGAGTGTAGTGTGTTGGCCTACACACAAAATACAAAGAGTGAATGGGAAAAGTTTCCGGGCCTGGATGTTTCTTAGTAGCCCAGTGGAGCCTGCCGGTACTGGGTGTTCTTGCAGGGAATAGGGTGCCCAGGCGAGGTCCTCAGGGCCTTGAAAAGCTTACTAACCTTAAAAGAAAACAGACCTGAAACTAATGCCTCAAGAACTCCGCTCCAAGCTTCCACTTCGGCAGGGCTATTCTAGGCTTTACCTTGAGGAGAGGACTCACGTCAAGTTTCCTTTTAGCTCTAGAGTGTCTCAGGCGAGGCTCCTACCCAGTCTATGAAAGCACCCTGTTGATGTAGAGAACACTCGTTCCCTTCCCAGAGCCCTGCCTACAGACACTAGAGACCCGTCCTAAAATTGTAATTTAGGCAGCTTCAAGGCAGCTTGAATGGAGCATTCAAAAGTGGTAAGCAAAGCTTGTGCCATAAGTTCCCCGTTTCCAGCGAACATGCAGCCTACCTCCTTGTGATTTCTACCAAGTAAATATACACTCTAGCTACACACTGGTCCCTTCCTTGAATAAAGTTTATTTGGCACGGAATTCTGCGTGTAGCCAACCGCCTCCCCTTGGGAGCGCTCTGGGTAGGCTATCGGGCTCTGCTTCTTCTAAAACCCTGGAGTGTAAGAGGAAGAACTGTGCTTTGGTTACAGCAGGAAAGTAAGCCGACTTTCTCCTGTAAGGATGGGGTCTTAAGGTTTGACTTTAAAGAAGGAATGCGTTGCAGTTTTGGTTTCTCAGTGCTGCTCAGCCTAGGGCAATGAGGGAGATTTGCATGACATATAGGAATTGAGAGAACACATTTCCTGGAGTTGTTGGAGAGCTGAGGAAATCTAGCTCTTCCAAGGAAGAGTGCAGTGTGTTGCCCTACACACAAAATACACAGTGACTGGGAAACGTTTCCGGGCCTGGATGTTTCTTAGTAGCCCAGTGGAGCCTGCTGGTACTCGGTGCTCTTGCAGGGAATAGGGTGCCCACGAGAGGTCCTCGGTGTCTTGACAAGCTTACTAACCTTAAAAGAAAACAGACCTAAAACAAATGCCACAAGGAAACTGCTTCAAGCTCAGCTTCGGCAGGGCTAGTCAAGGCTTTACCTGGAGGAAAGAACTCACGTCAAGTTTCCTTTATCTCTAGGGCGTCTGAGGAGAGGCTCCCACCCAGGCTATGAAAGCACCCTGTTGATGCAGAGAACACTCGTTCCCTTCCCAGAGCCCTGCCTACAATGACTAAAGACTCGTCCTAAAACTGTTATTTAGGTAACTTCAAGGCAGCATGCATGGAGCATTCAAAATGGAAAAGCAAGGCTTGTGCCATAAGGTCACCGTTTCCAGCGAACACGCGGCCTACCTACTTGTGATTTCTACCAAGTAAATATACACTCTAGCTAAACACTGGTCCCTTCCTTGAATGAAGTTTATTTGGCACGGAGTTCTGCGTGTAGCCAACAGCCTCCCCCAAGGAGCGCTCTAGGTAGGCTATCTGGCTTAGCTTCTTCTAAAACCCTGCAGTGTAAGAGGAAGATCTGTGCTTTGGTTACAGCAGAAACGCAAGCTGACTTTCTCCTGTAAGGATGGGGCCTTAAGGTATGACTTTGTAGAAGGAATGCGAAGCAGTTTTGGTTTCTCAGAGCTGCTCAGCCTAGGGCAATGAGGCAGATTTGCATGATATGTAGGACGTGAGAGAACACATTTCCTGGGGCTGTTGGAGAGCTGAGGAAATCTAGCTCTTCCAAGGAAGAGTGCAGTGTGTTGGCCTACACACAAAATACACAGAGTGACTGGGAAAGGTGTCCGGGCCTGGATGTTTCTTAGTAGCCCAGTGGAGACTGCCGGTACTCGGTGGTCTTCCAGGGAATAAGGTGCCCAGGCGAGGTCCTCGGTGTCCTGAAAAGCTTACTAACCTTAAAAGGAAACAGACCTGAAACTAATGCCTCAAGGACTCCGCTCCAAGCTTCCACTTCGGCAGGGCTATTCTAGGCTTTACCTTGAGGAAAGGACTCACGTCAAGTTTCCTTTTAGCTGTAGAGCGTCTGAGGAGAGGCTCCCACCCAGGCTATGAAAGCACCCTGTTGATGTAGAGAACACTCGTTTCCTTCCCAGAGCCTTGCCTACAGAGACTAGAGACCCGTCCTAAAATTGTTATTTAGGCAGCTTCAAGGCAGCTTGAATGGAGCATTCAAAATGGGTAAGCAAGGCTTGTGCCATACGTTCCCCGTTTCCAGCGAACATGCAGCCTACCTCCTTGTGATTTCTACCAAGTAAATATACACTCTAGCTACACACTGGTCCCTTCCTTAAATAAAGTTTATTTGGCACGTAATTCTGCGTGTAGCCAACCGCCTCCCCCAGGGATCGCTCTGGGTAGGCTATCGGGCTTAGCTTCTTCTAAAACCCTAGAGTGTAAGAGGAAGAACTGTGCTGTGGTTACAGCAGAAACGCAAGCCGACTTTCTACTGTAAGGATGGGGTGTTAAGGTATGACTTTGTAGAAGGAATGTGAAGCAGTTTTGGTTTCTCAGTGCCGGTCAGCCTAGGGCAATGAGGCAGATTTGCATGATATGTAGGACGTGAGAGAACACATTTCCTGGAGCTGTTGGAGAGCTGAGGAAATCTAGCTCTTCCAAGGAAGAGTGTAGTGTGTTGGCCTACACACAAAATACAAAGAGTGAATGGGAAAAGTTTCCGGGCCTGGATGTTTCTTAGTAGCCCAATGGAGCCTGCGGGTACTGGGTGTTCTTGCAGGGGATAGGGTGCCCAGGCGAGGTCCTCAGGGCCTTGAAAAGCTTACTAACCTTAAAAGAAAACAGACCTGAAACTAATGCCTCAAGAACTCCGCTCCAAGCTTCCACTTCGGCAGGGCTATTCTAGGCTTTACCTTGAGGAGAGGACTCACGTCAAGTTTCCTTTTAGCTCTAGAGTGTCTCAGGCGAGGCTCCTACCCAGTCTATGAAAGCACCCTGTTGATGTAGAGAACACTCGTTCCCTTCCCAGAGCCCTGCCTACAGACACTAGAGACCCGTCCTAAAATTGTAATTTAGGTAGCTTCAAGGCAGCTTGAATGGAGCATTCAAAAGTGGTAAGCAAGGCTTGTGCCATAAGTTCCCCGTTTCCAGCGAACATGCAGCCTACCTCCTTGTGATTTCTACCAAGTAAATATACACTCTAGCTACACACTGGTCCCTTCCTTGAATAAAGTTTATTTGGCACGGAATTCTGCGTGTAGCCAACCGCCTCCCCTTGGGAGCGCTCTGGGTAGGCTATCGGGCTCTGCTTCTTCTAAAACCCTGGAGTGTAAGAGGAAGAACTGTGCTTTGGTTACAGCAGGAAAGTAAGCCGACTTTCTCCTGTAAGGATGGGGTCTTAAGGTTTGACTTTAAAGAAGGAATGCGTTGCAGTTTTGGTTTCTCAGTGCTGCTCAGCCTAGGGCAATGAGGGAGATTTGCATGACATATAGGAATTGAGAGAACACATTGCCTGGAGTTGTTGGAGAGCTGAGGAAATCTAGCTCTTCCAAGGAAGAGTGCAGTGTGTTGCCCTACACACAAAATACACAGTGACTGGGAAACGTTTCCGGGCCTGGATGTTTCTTAGTAGCCCAGTGGAGACTGCCGGTACTCGTTGGTGTTCCAGGGAATAAGGTGCCCAGGCGAGGTCCTCGGTGTCCTGAAAAGCTTACTAACCTTAAAAGGAAACAGACCTGAAACTAATGCCTCAAGGACTCCGCTCCAAGCTTCCACTTCGGCAGGGCTATTCTAGGCTTTACCTTGAGGAAAGGACTCACGTCAAGTTTCCTTTTAGCTGTAGAGCGTCTGAGGAGAGGCTCCCACCCAGGCTATGAAAGCACCCTGTTGATGTAGAGAACACTCGTTCCCTTCCCAGAGCCTTGCCTACAGAGACTAGAGACCCGTCCTAAAATTGTTATTTAGGCAGCTTCAAGGCAGCTTGAATGGAGCATTCAAAATGGGTAAGCAAGGCTTGTGCCATAAGTTCCCCGTTTCCAGCGAACATGCAGCCTACCTCCTTGTGATTTCTACCAAGTAAATATACACTCTAGCTACACACTGGTCCCTTCCTTGAATAAAGTTTATTTGGCAGGGAATTCTGCGTGTAGCCAACCGCCTCCCCTTGGGAGCGCTCTGGGTAGGCTATCGGGCTCTGCTTCTTCTAAAACCCTGGAGTGTAAGAGGAAGAACTGTGCTTTGGTTACAGCAGGAAAGCAAGCCGACTTTCTCCTGTAAGGATGGGCTCTTAAGGTTTGACTTTAAAGAAGGAATACGTTGCAGTTTTGGTTTCTCAGTGCTGCTCAGCCTAGGGCAATGAGGGAGATTTGCATGACATATAGGAATTGAGAGAACACATTGCCTGGAGTTGTTGGAGAGCTGAGGAAATCTAGCTCTTCCAAGGAAGAGTGCAGTGTGTTGCCCTGCACACAAAATACACAGTGACTGGGAAACGTTTCCGGGCCTGGATGTTTCTTAGTAGCCCAGTGGAGCCTGCTGGTACTCGGTGCTCTTGCAGGGAATAGGGTGCCCACGAGAGGTCCTCGGTGTCTTGACAAGCTTACTAACCTTAAAAGAAAACAGACCTAAAACAAATGCCACAAGGAAACTGCTTCAAGCTCAGCTTCGGCAGGGCTAGTCAAGGCTTTACCTGGAGGAAAGAACTCACGTCAAGTTTCCTTTATCTCTAGGGCGTCTGAGGAGAGGCTCCCACCCAGGCTATGAAAGCACCCTGTTGATGCAGAGAACACTCGTTCCCTTCCCAGAGCCCTGCCTACAATGACTAAAGACTCGTCCTAAAACTGTTATTTAGGTAACTTCAAGGCAGCATGCATGGAGCATTCAAAATGGGAAAGCAAGGCTTGTGCCATAAGGTCACCGTTTCCAGCGAACACGCGGCCTACCTACTTGTGATTTCTACCAAGTAAATATACACTCTAGCTAAACACTGGTCCCTTCCTTGAATAAAGTTTATTTGGCACGGAGTTCTGCGTGTAGCCAACAGCCTCCCCCAAGGAGCGCTCTAGGTAGGCTATCTGGCTTAGCTTCTTCTAAAACCCTGCAGTGTAAGAGGAAGATCTGTGCTTTGGTTACAGCAGAAACGCAAGCTGACTTTCTCCTGTAAGGATGGGGTCTTAAGGTATGACTTTGTAGAAGGAATGCGAAGCAGTTTTGGTTTCTCAGAGCTGCTCAGCCTAGGGCAATGAGGCAGATTTGCATGATATGTAGGACGTGAGAGAACACATTTCCTGGGGCTGTTGGAGAGCTGAGGAAATCTAGCTCTTCCAAGGAAGAGTGCAGTGTGTTGGCCTACACACAAAATACACAGAGTGACTGGGAAAGGTGTCCGGGCCTGGATGTTTCTTAGTAGCCCAGTGGAGACTGCCGGTACTCGGTGGTCTTCCAGGGAATAAGGTGCCCAGGCGAGGTCCTCGGTGTCCTGAAAAGCTTACTAACCTTAAAAGGAAACAGACCTGAAACTAATGCCTCAAGGACTCCGCTCCAAGCTTCCACTTCGGCAGGGCTATTCTAGGCTTTACCTTGAGGAAAGGACTCACGTCAAGTTTCCTTTTAGCTGTAGAGCGTCTGAGGAGAGGCTCCCACCCAGGCTATGAAAGCACCCTGTTGATGTAGAGAACACTCGTTCCCTTCCCAGAGCCTTGCCTACAGAGACTAGAGACCCGTCCTAAAATTGTTATTTAGGCAGCTTCAAGGCAGCTTGAATGGAGCATTCAAAATGGGTAAGCAAGGCTTGTGCCATAAGTTCCCCGTTTCCAGCGAACATGCAGCCTACCTCCTTGTGATTTCTACCAAGTAAATATACACTCTAGCTACACACCGGTCCCTTCCTTGAGTAAAGTTTATTTGGCACGTAATTCTGCGTGTAGCCAACCGCCTCCCCCAGGGATCGCTCTGGGTAGGCTATCGGGCTTAGCTTCTTCTAAAACCCTGGAGTGTAAGAGGAAGAACTGTGCTGTGGTTACAGCAGAAACGCAAGCCGACTTTCTACTGTAAGGATGGGGTGTTAAGGTATGACTTTGTAGAAGGAATGTGAAGCAGTTTTGGTTTCTCAGTGCCGGTCAGCCTAGGGCAATGGGGCAGATTTGCATGATATGTAGGACGTGAGAGAACACATTTCCTGGAGCTGTTGGAGAGCTGAGGAAATCTAGCTCTTCCAAGGAAGAGTGTAGTGTGTTGGCCTACACACAAAATACAAAGAGTGAATGGGAAAAGTTTCCGGGCCTGGATGTTTCTTAGTAGCCCAGTGGAGCCTGCCGGTACTGGGTGTTCTTGCAGGGAATAGGGTGCCCAGGCGAGGTCCTCAGGGCCTTGAAAAGCTTACTAACCTTAAAAGAAAACAGACCTGAAACTAATGCCTCAAGAACTCCTCTCCAAGCTTCCACTTCGGCAGGGCTATTCTAGGCTTTACCTTGAGGAGAGGACTCACGTCAAGTTTCCTTTTACCTCTAGAGTGTCGCAGGCGAGGCTCCTACCCAGTCTATGAAAGCACCCTGTTGATGTAGAGAACACTCGTTCCCTTCCCAGAGCCCTGCCTACAGACACTAGAGACCCGTCCTAAAATTGTAATTTAGGTAGCTTCAAGGCAGCTTGAATGGAGCATTCAAAAGTGGTAAGCAAGGCTTGTGCCATAAGTTCCCCGGTTCCAGCGAACATGCAGCCTACCTCCTTGTGATTTCTACCAAGTAAATATACACTCTAGCTACACACTGGTCCCTTCCTTGAATAAAGTTTATTTGGCACGGAATTCTGCGTGTAGCCAACCGCCTCCCCTTGGGAGCGCTCTGGGTAGGCTATCGGGCTCTGCTTCTTCTAAAACCCTGGAGTGTAAGAGGAAGAACTGTGCTTTGGTTACAGCAGGAAAGCAAGCCGACTTTCTCCTGTAAGGATGGGGTCTTAAGGTTTGACTTTAAAGAAGGAATGCGTTGCAGTTTTGGTTTCTCAGTGCTGCTCAGCCTAGGGCAATGAGGGAGATTTGCATGACATATAGGAATTGAGAGAACACATTGCCTGGAGTTGTTGGAGAGCTGAGGAAATCTAGCTCTTCCAAGGAAGAGTGCAGTGTGTTGCCCTACACACAAAATACACAGTGACTGGGAAACGTTTCCGGGCCTGGATGTTTCTTAGTAGCCCAGTGGAGCCTGCTGGTACTCGGTGCTCTTGCAGGGAATAGGGTGCCCACGAGAGGTCCTCGGTGTCTTGACAAGCTTACTAACCTTAAAAGAAAACAGACCTAAAACAAATGCCACAAGGAAACTGCTTCAAGCTCAGCTTCGGCAGGGCTAGTCAAGGCTTTACCTGGAGGAAAGAACTCACGTCAAGTTTCCTTTATCTCTAGGGCGTCTGAGGAGAGGCTCCCACCCAGGCTATGAAAGCACCCTGTTGATGCAGAGAACACTCGTTCCCTTCCCAGAGCCCTGCCTACAATGACTAAAGACTCGTCCTAAAACTGTTATTTAGGTAACTTCAAGGCAGCACGCATGGAGCATTCAAAATGGGAAAGCAAGGCTTGTGCCATAAGGTCACCGTTTCCAGCGAACACGCGGCCTACCTACTTGTGATTTCTACCAAGTAAATATACACTCTAGCTAAACACTGGTCCCTTCCTTGAATAAAGTTTATTTGGCACGGAGTTCTGCGTGTAGCCAACAGCCTCCCCCAAGGAGCGCTCTAGGTAGGCTATCTGGCTTAGCTTCTTCTAAAACCCTGCAGTGTAAGAGGAAGATCTGTGCTTTGGTTACAGCAGAAACGCAAGCTGACTTTCTCCTGTAAGGATGGGGTCTTAAGGTATGACTTTGTAGAAGGAATGCGAAGCAGTTTTGGTTTCTCAGAGCTGCTCAGCCTAGGGCAATGAGGCAGATTTGCATGATATGTAGGACGTGAGAGAACACATTTCCTGGGGCTGTTGGAGAGCTGAGGAAATCTAGCTCTTCCAAGGAAGAGTGCAGTGTGTTGGCCTACACACAAAATACACAGAGTGACTGGGAAAGGTGTCCGGGCCTGGATGTTTCTTAGTAGCCCAGTGGAGACTGCCGGTACTCGGTGGTCTTCCAGGGAATAAGGTGCCCAGGCGAGGTCCTCGGTGTCCTGAAAAGCTTACTAACCTTAAAAGGAAACAGACCTGAAACTAATGCCTCAAGGACTCCGCTCCAAGCTTCCACTTCGGCAGGGCTATTCTAGGCTTTACCTTGAGGAAAGGACTCACGTCAAGTTTCCTTTTAGCTGTAGAGCGTCTGAGGAGAGGCTCCCACCCAGGCTATGAAAGCACCCTGTTGATGTAGAGAACACTCGTTCCCTTCCCAGAGCCTTGCCTACAGAGACTAGAGACCCGTCCTAAAATTGTTATTTAGGCAGCTTCAAGGCAGCTTGAATGGAGCATTCAAAATGGGTAAGCAAGGCTTGTGCCATAAGTTCCCCGTTTCCAGCGAACATGCAGCCTACCTCCTTGTGATTTCTACCAAGTAAATATACACTCTAGCTACACACCGGTCCCTTCCTTGAGTAAAGTTTATTTGGCACGTAATTCTGCGTGTAGCCAACCGCCTCCCCCAGGGATCGCTCTGGGTAGGCTATCGGGCTTAGTTTCTTCTAAAACCCTGGAGTGTAAGAGGAAGAACTGTGCTGTGGTTACAGCAGAAACGCAAGCCGACTTTCTACTGTAAGGATGGGGTGTTAAGGTATGACTTTGTAGAAGGAATGTGAAGCAGTTTTGGTTTCTCAGTGCCGGTCAGCCTAGGGCAATGAGGCAGATTTGCATGATATGTAGGACGTGAGAGAACACAGTTCCTGGAGCTGTTGGAGAGCTGAGGAAATCTAGCTCTTCCAAGGAAGAGTGTAGTGTGTTGGCCTACACACAAAATACAAAGAGTGAATGGGAAAAGTTTCCGGGCCTGGATGTTTCTTAGTAGCCCAGTGGAGCCTGCCGGTACTGGGTGTTCTTGCAGGGAATAGGGTGCCCAGGCGAGGTCCTCAGGGCCTTGAAAAGCTTACTAACCTTAAAAGAAAACAGACCTGAAACTAATGCCTCAAGAACTCCGCTCCAAGCTTCCACTTCGGCAGGGCTATTCTAGGCTTTACCTTGAGGAGAGGACTCACGTCAAGTTTCCTTTTAGCTCTAGAGTGTCGCAGGCGAGGCTCCTACCCAGTCTATGAAAGCACCCTGTTGATGTAGAGAACACTCGTTCCCTTCCCAGAGCCCTGCCTACAGACACTAGAGACCCGTCCTAAAATTGTAATTTAGGTAGCTTCAAGGCAGCTTGAATGGAGCATTCAAAATGGGTAAGCAAGGCTTGTGCCATAAGTTCCCCGGTTCCAGCGAACATGCAGCCTACCTCCTTGTGATTTCTACCAAGTAAATATACACTCTAGCTACACACTGGTCCCTTCCTTGAATAAAGTTTATTTGGCACGGAATTCTGCGTGTAGCCAACCGCCTCCCCTTGGGAGCGCTCTGGGTAGGCTATCGGGCTCTGCTTCTTCTAAAACCCTGGAGTGTAAGAGGAAGAACTGTGCTTTGGTTACAGCAGGAAAGCAAGCCGACTTTCTCCTGTAAGGATGGGGTCTTCAGGTTTGACTTTAAAGAAGGAATGCGTTGCAGTTTTGGTTTCTCAGTGCTGCTCAGCCTAGGGCAATGAGGGAGATTTGCATGACATATAGGAATTGAGAGAACACATTGCCTGGAGTTGTTGGAGAGCTGAGGAAATCTAGCTCTTCCAAGGAAGAGTGCAGTGTGTTGCCCTACACACAAAATACACAGTGACTGGGAAACGTTTCCGGGCCTGGATGTTTCTTAGTAGCCCAGTGGAGCCTGCTGGTACTCGGTGCTCTTGCAGGGAATAGGGTGCCCACGAGAGGTCCTCGGTGTCTTGACAAGCTTACTAACCTTAAAAGAAAACAGACCTAAAACAAATGCCACAAGGAAACTGCTTCAAGCTCAGCTTCGGCAGGGCTAGTCAAGGCTTTACCTGGAGGAAAGAACTCACGTCAAGTTTCCTTTATCTCTAGGGCGTCTGAGGAGAGGCTCCCACCCAGGCTATGAAAGCACCCTGTTGATGCAGAGAACACTCGTTCCCTTCCCAGAGCCCTGCCTACAATGACTAAAGACTCGTCCTAAAACTGTTATTTAGGTAACTTCAAGGCAGCATGCATGGAGCATTCAAAATGGGAAAGCAAGGCTTGTGCCATAAGGTCACCGTTTCCAGCGAACACGCGGCCTACCTACTTGTGATTTCTACCAAGTAAATATACACTCTAGCTAAACACTGGTCCCTTCCTTGAATAAAGTTTATTTGGCACGGAGTTCTGCGTGTAGCCAACAGCCTCCCCCAAGGAGCGCTCTAGGTAGGCTATCTGGCTTAGCTTCTTCTAAAACCCTGCAGTGTAAGAGGAAGATCTGTGCTTTGGTTACAGCAGAAACGCAAGCTGACTTTCTCCTGTAAGGATGGGGTCTTAAGGTATGACTTTGTAGAAGGAATGCGAAGCAGTTTTGGTTTCTCAGAGCTGCTCAGCCTAGGGCAATGAGGCAGATTTGCATGATATGTAGGACGTGAGAGAACACATTTCCTGGGGCTGTTGGAGAGCTGAGGAAATCTAGCTCTTCCAAGGAAGAGTGCAGTGTGTTGGCCTACACACAAAATACACAGAGTGACTGGGAAAGGTGTCCGGGCCTGGATGTTTCTTAGTAGCCCAGTGGAGACTGCCGGTACTCGGTGGTCTTCCAGGGAATAAGGTGCCCAGGCGAGGTCCTCGGTGTCCTGAAAAGCTTACTAACCTTAAAAGGAAACAGACCTGAAACTAATGCCTCAAGGACTCCGCTCCAAGCTTCCACTTCGGCAGGGCTATTCTAGGCTTTACCTTGAGGAAAGGACTCACGTCAAGTTTCCTTTTAGCTGTAGAGCGTCTGAGGAGAGGCTCCCACCCAGGCTATGAAAGCACCCTGTTGATGTAGAGAACACTCGTTCCCTTCCCAGAGCCTTGCCTACAGAGACTAGAGACCCGTCCTAAAATTGTTATTTAGGCAGCTTCAAGGCAGCTTGAATGGAGCATTCAAAATGGGTAAGCAAGGCTTGTGCCATAAGTTCCCCGTTTCCAGCGAACATGCAGCCTACCTCCTTGTGATTTCTACCAAGTAAATATACACTCTAGCTACACACCGGTCCCTTCCTTGAGTAAAGTTTATTTGGCACGTAATTCTGCGTGTAGCCAACCGCCTCCCCCAGGGATCGCTCTGGGTAGGCTATCGGGCTTAGCTTCTTCTAAAACCCTGGAGTGTAAGAGGAAGAACTGTGCTGTGGTTACAGCAGAAACGCAAGCCGACTTTCTACTGTAAGGATGGGGTGTTAAGGTATGACTTTGTAGAAGGAATGTGAAGCAGTTTTGGTTTCTCAGTGCCGGTCAGCCTAGGGCAATGAGGCAGATTTGCATGATATGTAGGACGTGAGAGAACACATTTCCTGGAGCTGTTGGAGAGCTGAGGAAATCTAGCTCTTCCAAGGAAGAGTGTAGTGTGTTGGCCTACACACAAAATACAAAGAGTGAATGGGAAAAGTTTCCGGGCCTGGATGTTTCTTAGTAGCCCAGTGGAGCCTGCCGGTACTGGGTGTTCTTGCAGGGAATAGGGTGCCCAGGCGAGGTCCTCAGGGCCTTGAAAAGCTTACTAACCTTAAAAGAAAACAGACCTGAAACTAATGCCTCAAGAACTCCTCTCCAAGCTTCCACTTCGGCAGGGCTATTCTAGGCTTTACCTTGAGGAGACGACTCACGTCAAGTTTCCTTTTAGCTCTAGAGTGTCGCAGGCGAGGCTCCTACCCAGTCTATGAAAGCACCCTGTTGATGTAGAGAACACTCGTTCCCTTCCCAGAGCCCTGCCTACAGACACTAGAGACCCGTCCTAAAATTGTAATTTAGGTAGCTTCAAGGCAGCTTGAATGGAGCATTCAAAATGGGTAAGCAAGGCTTGTGCCATAAGTTCCCCGGTTCCAGCGAACATGCAGCCTACCTCCTTGTGATTTCTACCAAGTAAATATACACTCTAGCTACACACTGGTCCCTTCCTTGAATAAAGTTTATTTGGCACGGAATTCTGCGTGTAGCCAACCGCCTCCCCTTGGGAGCGCTCTGGGTAGGCTATCGGGCTCTGCTTCTTCTAAAACCCTGGAGTGTAAGAGGAAGAACTGTGCTTTGGTTACAGCAGGAAAGCAAGCCGACTTTCTCCTGTAAGGATGGGGTCTTAAGGTTTGACTTTAAAGAAGGAATGCGTTGCAGTTTTGGTTTCTCAGTGCTGCTCAGCCTAGGGCAATGAGGGAGATTTGCATGACATATAGGAATTGAGAGAACACATTGCCTGGAGTTGTTGGAGAGCTGAGGAAATCTAGCTCTTCCAAGGAAGAGTGCAGTGTGTTGCCCTACACACAAAATACACAGTGACTGGGAAACGTTTCCGGGCCTGGATGTTTCTTAGTAGCCCAGTGGAGCCTGCTGGTACTCGGTGCTCTTGCAGGGAATAGGGTGCCCACGAGAGGTCCTCGGTGTCTTGACAAGCTTACTAACCTTAAAAGAAAACAGACCTAAAACAAATGCCACAAGGAAACTGCTTCAAGCTCAGCTTCGGCAGGGCTAGTCAAGGCTTTACCTGGAGGAAAGAACTCACGTCAAGTTTCCTTTATCTCTAGGGCGTCTGAGGAGAGGCTCCCACCCAGGCTATGAAAGCACCCTGTTGATGCAGAGAACACTCGTTCCCTTCCCAGAGCCCTGCCTACAATGACTAAAGACTGGTCCTAAAACTGTTATTTAGGTAACTTCAAGGCAGCATGCATGGAGCATTCAAAATGGGAAAGCAAGGCTTGTGCCATAAGGTCACCGTTTCCAGCGAACACGCGGCCTACCTACTTGTGATTTCTACCAAGTAAATATACACTCTAGCTAAACACTGGTCCCTTCCTTGAATAAAGTTTATTTGGCACGGAGTTCTGCGTGTAGCCAACAGCCTCCCCCAAGGAGCGCTCTAGGTAGGCTATCTGGCTTAGCTTCTTCTAAAACCCTGCAGTGTAAGAGGAAGATCTGTGCTTTGGTTACAGCAGAAACGCAAGCTGACTTTCTCCTGTAAGGATGGGGTCTTAAGGTATGACTTTGTAGAAGGAATGCGAAGCAGTTTTGGTTTCTCAGAGCTGCTCAGCCTAGGGCAATGAGGCAGATTTGCATGATATGTAGGACGTGAGAGAACACATTTCCTGGGGCTGTTGGAGAGCTGAGGAAATCTAGCTCTTCCAAGGAAGAGTGCAGTGTGTTGGCCTACACACAAAATACACAGAGTGACTGGGAAAGGTGTCCGGGCCTGGATGTTTCTTAGTAGCCCAGTGGAGACTGCCGGTACTCGGTGGTCTTCCAGGGAATAAGGTGCCCAGGCGAGGTCCTCGGTGTCCTGAAAAGCTTACTAACCTTAAAAGGAAACAGACCTGAAACTAATGCCTCAAGGACTCCGCTCCAAGCTTCCACTTCGGCAGGGCTATTCTAGGCTTTACCTTGAGGAAAGGACTCACGTCAAGTTTCCTTTTAGCTGTAGAGCGTCTGAGGAGAGGCTCCCACCCAGGCTATGAAAGCACCCTGTTGATGTAGAGAACACTCGTTCCCTTCCCAGAGCCTTGCCTACAGAGACTAGAGACCCGTCCTAAAATTGTTATTTAGGCAGCTTCAAGGCAGCTTGAATGGAGCATTCAAAATGGGTAAGCAAGGCTTGTGCCATAAGTTCCCCGTTTCCAGCGAACATGCAGCCTACCTCCTTGTGATTTCTACCAAGTAAATATACACTCTAGCTACACACCGGTCCCTTCCTTGAGTAAAGTTTATTTGGCACGTAATTCTGCGTGTAGCCAACCGCCTCCCCCAGGGATCGCTCTGGGTAGGCTATCGGGCTTAGTTTCTTCTAAAACCCTGGAGTGTAAGAGGAAGAACTGTGCTGTGGTTACAGCAGAAACGCAAGCCGACTTTCTACTGTAAGGATGGGGTGTTAAGGTATGACTTTGTAGAAGGAATGTGAAGCAGTTTTGGTTTCTCAGTGCCGGTCAGCCTAGGGCAATGAGGCAGATTTGCATGATATGTAGGACGTGAGAGAACACAGTTCCTGGAGCTGTTGGAGAGCTGAGGAAATCTAGCTCTTCCAAGGAAGAGTGTAGTGTGTTGGCCTACACACAAAATACAAAGAGTGAATGGGAAAAGTTTCCGGGCCTGGATGTTTCTTAGTAGCCCAGTGGAGCCTGCCGGTACTGGGTGTTCTTGCAGGGAATAGGGTGCCCAGGCGAGGTCCTCAGGGCCTTGAAAAGCTTACTAACCTTAAAAGAAAACAGACCTGAAACTAATGCCTCAAGAACTCCTCTCCAAGCTTCCACTTCGGCAGGGCTATTCTAGGCTTTACCTTGAGGAGAGGACTCACGTCAAGTTTCCTTTTAGCTCTAGAGTGTCGCAGGCGAGGCTCCTACCCAGTCTATGAAAGCACCCTGTTGATGTAGAGAACACTCGTTCCCTTCCCAGAGCCCTGCCTACAGACACTAGAGACCCGTCCTAAAATTGTAATTTAGGTAGCTTCAAGGCAGCTTGAATGGAGCATTCAAAATGGGTAAGCAAGGCTTGTGCCATAAGTTCCCCGTTTCCAGCGAACATGCAGCCTACCTCCTTGTGATTTCTACCAAGTAAATATACACTCTAGCTACACACTGGTCCCTTCCTTGAATAAAGTTTATTTGGCACGGAATTCTGCGTGTAGCCAACCGCCTCCCCTTGGGAGCGCTCTGGGTAGGCTATCGGGCTCTGCTTCTTCTAAAACCCTGGAGTGTAAGAGGAAGAACTGTGCTTTGGTTACAGCAGGAAAGCAAGCCGACTTTCTCCTGTAAGGATGGGGTCTTAAGGTTTGACTTTAAAGAAGGAATGCGTTGCAGTTTTGGTTTCTCAGTGCTGCTCAGCCTAGGGCAATGAGGGAGATTTGCATGACATATAGGAATTGAGAGAACACATTGCCTGGAGTTGTTGGAGAGCTGAGGAAATCTAGCTCTTCCAAGGAAGAGTGCAGTGTGTTGCCCTACACACAAAATACACAGTGACTGGGAAACGTTTCCGGGCCTGGATGTTTCTTAGTAGCCCAGTGGAGCCTGCTGGTACTCGGTGCTCTTGCAGGGAATAGGGTGCCCACGAGAGGTCCTCGGTGTCTTGACAAGCTTACTAACCTTAAAAGAAAACAGACCTAAAACAAATGCCACAAGGAAACTGCTTCAAGCTCAGCTTCGGCAGGGCTAGTCAAGGCTTTACCTGGAGGAAAGAACTCACGTCAAGTTTCCTTTATCTCTAGGGCGTCTGAGGAGAGGCTCCCACCCAGGCTATGAAAGCACCCTGTTGATGCAGAGAACACTCGTTCCCTTCCCAGAGCCCTGCCTACAATGACTAAAGACTCGTCCTAAAACTGTTATTTAGGTAACTTCAAGGCAGCATGCATGGAGCATTCAAAATGGGAAAGCAAGGCTTGTGCCATAAGGTCACCGTTTCCAGCGAACACGCGGCCTACCTACTTGTGATTTCTACCAAGTAAATATACACTCTAGCTAAACACTGGTCCCTTCCTTGAATAAAGTTTATTTGGCACGGAGTTCTGCGTGTAGCCAACAGCCTCCCCCAAGGAGCGCTCTAGGTAGGCTATCTGGCTTAGCTTCTTCTAAAACCCTGCAGTGTAAGAGGAAGATCTGTGCTTTGGTTACAGCAGAAACGCAAGCTGACTTTCTCCTGTAAGGATGGGGTCTTAAGGTATGACTTTGTAGAAGGAATGTGAAGCAGTTTTGGTTTCTCAGAGCTGCTCAGCCTAGGGCAATGAGGCAGATTTGCATGATATGTAGGACGTGAGAGAACACATTTCCTGGGGCTGTTGGAGAGCTGAGGAAATCTAGCTCTTCCAAGGAAGAGTGCAGTGTGTTGGCCTACACACAAAATACACAGAGTGACTGGGAAAGGTGTCCGGGCCTGGATGTTTCTTAGTAGCCCAGTGGAGCCTGCCGGTACTGGGTGTTCTTGCAGGGAATAGGGTGCCCAGGAGAGGTCCTCAGGGCCTTGAAAAGCTTACTAACCTTAAAAGAAAACAGACCTGAAACTAATGCCTCAAGAACTCCTCTCCAAGCTTCCACTTCGGCAGGGCTATTCTAGGCTTTACCTTGAGGAGAGGACTCACGTCAAGTTTCCTTTAACTCTAGAGTGTCGCAGGCGAGGCTCCTACCCAGTCTATGAAAGCACCCTGTTGATGTAGAGAACACTCGTTCCCTTCCCAGAGCCCTGCCTACAGACACTAGAGACCCGTCCTAAAATTGTAATTTAGGTAGCTTCAAGGCAGCTTGAATGGAGCATTCAAAATGGGTAAGCAAGGCTTGTGCCATAAGTTCCCCGGTTCCAGCGAACATGCAGCCTACCTCCTTGTGATTTCTACCAAGTAAATATACACTCTAGCTACACACTGGTCCCTTCCTTGAATAAAGTTTATTTGGCACGGAATTCTGCGTGTAGCCAACCGCCTCCCCTTGGGAGCGCTCTGGGTAGGCTATCGGGCTCTGCTTCTTCTAAAACCCTGGAGTGTAAGAGGAAGAACTGTGCTTTGGTTACAGCAGGAAAGCAAGCCGACTTTCTCCTGTAAGGATGGGGTCTTAAGGTTTGACTTTAAAGAAGGAATGCGTTGCAGTTTTGGTTTCTCAGTGCTGCTCAGCCTAGGGCAATGAGGGAGATTTGCATGACATATAGGAATTGAGAGAACACATTGCCTGGAGTTGTTGGAGAGCTGAGGAAATCTAGCTCTTCCAAGGAAGAGTGCAGTGTGTTGCCCTACACACAAAATACACAGTGACTGGGAAACGTTTCCGGGCCTGGATGTTTCTTAGTAGCCCAGTGGAGCCTGCTGGTACTCGGTGCTCTTGCAGGGAATAGGGTGCCCACGAGAGGTCCTCGGTGTCTTGACAAGCTTACTAACCTTAAAAGAAAACAGACCTAAAACAAATGCCACAAGGAAACTGCTTCAAGCTCAGCTTCGGCAGGGCTAGTCAAGGCTTTACCTGGAGGAAAGAACTCACGTCAAGTTTCCTTTATCTCTAGGGCGTCTGAGGAGAGGCTCCCACCCAGGCTATGAAAGCACCCTGTTGATGCAGAGAACACTCGTTCCCTTCCCAGAGCCCTGCCTACAATGACTAAAGACTCGTCCTAAAACTGTTATTTAGGTAACTTCAAGGCAGCATGCATGGAGCATTCAAAATGGGAAAGCAAGGCTTGTGCCATAAGGTCACCGTTTCCAGCGAACACGCGGCCTACCTACTTGTGATTTCTACCAAGTAAATATACACTCTAGCTAAACACTGGTCCCTTCCTTGAATAAAGTTTATTTGGCACGGAGTTCTGCGTGTAGCCAACAGCCTCCCCCAAGGAGCGCTCTAGGTAGGCTATCTGGCTTAGCTTCTTCTAAAACCCTGCAGTGTAAGAGGAAGATCTGTGCTTTGGTTACAGCAGAAACGCAAGCTGACTTTCTCCTGTAAGGATGGGGTCTTAAGGTATGACTTTGTAGAAGGAATGCGAAGCAGTTTTGGTTTCTCAGAGCTGCTCAGCCTAGGGCAATGAGGCAGATTTGCATGATATGTAGGACGTGAGAGAACACATTTCCTGGGGCTGTTGGAGAGCTGAGGAAATCTAGCTCTTCCAAGGAAGAGTGCAGTGTGTTGGCCTACACACAAAATACACAGAGTGACTGGGAAAGGTGTCCGGGCCTGGATGTTTCTTAGTAGCCCAGTGGAGACTGCCGGTACTCGGTGGTCTTCCAGGGAATAAGGTGCCCAGGCGAGGTCCTCGGTGTCCTGAAAAGCTTACTAACCTTAAAAGGAAACAGACCTGAAACTAATGCCTCAAGGACTCCGCTCCAAGCTTCCACTTCGGCAGGGCTATTCTAGGCTTTACCTTGAGGAAAGGACTCACGTCAAGTTTCCTTTTAGCTGTAGAGCGTCTGAGGAGAGGCTCCCACCCAGGCTATGAAAGCACCCTGTTGATGTAGAGAACACTCGTTCCCTTCCCAGAGCCTTGCCTACAGAGACTAGAGACCCGTCCTAAAATTGTTATTTAGGCAGCTTCAAGGCAGCTTGAATGGAGCATTCAAAATGGGTAAGCAAGGCTTGTGCCATAAGTTCCCCGTTTCCAGCGAACATGCAGCCTACCTCCTTGTGATTTCTACCAAGTAAATATACACTCTAGCTACACACCGGTCCCTTCCTTGAGTAAAGTTTATTTGGCACGTAATTCTGCGTGTAGCCAACCGCCTCCCCCAGGGATCGCTCTGGGTAGGCTATCGGGCTTAGTTTCTTCTAAAACCCTGGAGTGTAAGAGGAAGAACTGTGCTGTGGTTACAGCAGAAACGCAAGCCGACTTTCTACTGTAAGGATGGGGTGTTAAGGTATGACTTTGTAGAAGGAATGTGAAGCAGTTTTGGTTTCTCAGTGCCGGTCAGCCTAGGGCAATGAGGCAGATTTGCATGATATGTAGGACGTGAGAGAACACAGTTCCTGGAGCTGTTGGAGAGCTGAGGAAATCTAGCTCTTCCAAGGAAGAGTGTAGTGTGTTGGCCTACACACAAAATACAAAGAGTGAATGGGAAAAGTTTCCGGGCCTGGATGTTTCTTAGTAGCCCAGTGGAGCCTGCCGGTACTGGGTGTTCTTGCAGGGAATAGGGTGCCCAGGCGAGGTCCTCAGGGCCTTGAAAAGCTTACTAACCTTAAAAGAAAACAGACCTGAAACTAATGCCTCAAGAACTCCGCTCCAAGCTTCCACTTCGGCAGGGCTATTCTAGGCTTTGCCTTGAGGAGAGGACTCACGTCAAGTTTCCTTTTAGCTCTAGAGTGTCGCAGGCGAGGCTCCTACCCAGTCTATGAAAGCACCCTGTTGATGTAGAGAACACTCGTTCCCTTCCCAGAGCCCTGCCTACAGACACTAGAGACCCGTCCTAAAATTGTAATTTAGGTAGCTTCAAGGCAGCTTGAATGGAGCATTCAAAATGGGTAAGCAAGGCTTGTGCCATAAGTTCCCCGGTTCCAGCGAACATGCAGCCTACCTCCTTGTGATTTCTACCAAGTAAATATACACTCTAGCTACACACTGGTCCCTTCCTTGAATAAAGTTTATTTGGCACGGAATTCTGCGTGTAGCCAACCGCCTCCCCTTGGGAGCGCTCTGGGTAGGCTATCGGGCTCTGCTTCTTCTAAAACCCTGGAGTGTAAGAGGAAGAACTGTGCTTTGGTTACAGCAGGAAAGCAAGCCGACTTTCTCCTGTAAGGATGGGGTCTTCAGGTTTGACTTTAAAGAAGGAATGCGTTGCAGTTTTGGTTTCTCAGTGCTGCTCAGCCTAGGGCAATGAGGGAGATTTGCATGACATATAGGAATTGAGAGAACACATTGCCTGGAGTTGTTGGAGAGCTGAGGAAATCTAGCTCTTCCAAGGAAGAGTGCAGTGTGTTGCCCTACACACAAAATACACAGTGACTGGGAAACGTTTCCGGGCCTGGATGTTTCTTAGTAGCCCAGTGGAGCCTGCTGGTACTCGGTGCTCTTGCAGGGAATAGGGTGCCCACGAGAGGTCCTCGGTGTCTTGACAAGCTTACTAACCTTAAAAGAAAACAGACCTAAAACAAATGCCACAAGGAAACTGCTTCAAGCTCAGCTTCGGCAGGGCTAGTCAAGGCTTTACCTGGAGGAAAGAACTCACGTCAAGTTTCCTTTATCTCTAGGGCGTCTGAGGAGAGGCTCCCACCCAGGCTATGAAAGCACCCTGTTGATGCAGAGAACACTCGTTCCCTTCCCAGAGCCCTGCCTACAATGACTAAAGACTCGTCCTAAAACTGTTATTTAGGTAACTTCAAGGCAGCATGCATGGAGCATTCAAAATGGGAAAGCAAGGCTTGTGCCATAAGGTCACCGTTTCCAGCGAACACGCGGCCTACCTACTTGTGATTTCTACCAAGTAAATATACACTCTAGCTAAACACTGGTCCCTTCCTTGAATAAAGTTTATTTGGCACGGAGTTCTGCGTGTAGCCAACAGCCTCCCCCAAGGAGCGCTCTAGGTAGGCTATCTGGCTTAGCTTCTTCTAAAACCCTGCAGTGTAAGAGGAAGATCTGTGCTTTGGTTACAGCAGAAACGCAAGCTGACTTTCTCCTGTAAGGATGGGGTCTTAAGGTATGACTTTGTAGAAGGAATGCGAAGCAGTTTTGGTTTCTCAGAGCTGCTCAGCCTAGGGCAATGAGGCAGATTTGCATGATATGTAGGACGTGAGAGAACACATTTCCTGGGGCTGTTGGAGAGCTGAGGAAATCTAGCTCTTCCAAGGAAGAGTGCAGTGTGTTGGCCTACACACAAAATACACAGAGTGACTGGGAAAGGTGTCCGGGCCTGGATGTTTCTTAGTAGCCCAGTGGAGACTGCCGGTACTCGGTGGTCTTCCAGGGAATAAGGTGCCCAGGCGAGGTCCTCGGTGTCCTGAAAAGCTTACTAACCTTAAAAGGAAACAGACCTGAAACTAATGCCTCAAGGACTCCGCTCCAAGCTTCCACTTCGGCAGGGCTATTCTAGGCTTTACCTTGAGGAAAGGACTCACGTCAAGTTTCCTTTTAGCTGTAGAGCGTCTGAGGAGAGGCTCCCACCCAGGCTATGAAAGCACCCTGTTGATGTAGAGAACACTCGTTCCCTTCCCAGAGCCTTGCCTACAGAGACTAGAGACCCGTCCTAAAATTGTTATTTAGGCAGCTTCAAGGCAGCTTGAATGGAGCATTCAAAATGGGTAAGCAAGGCTTGTGCCATAAGTTCCCCGTTTCCAGCGAACATGCAGCCTACGTCCTTGTGATTTCTACCAAGTAAATATACACTCTAGCTACACACCGGTCCCTTCCTTGAGTAAAGTTTATTTGGCACGTAATTCTGCGTGTAGCCAACCGCCTCCCCCAGGGATCGCTCTGGGTAGGCTATCGGGCTTAGTTTCTTCTAAAACCCTGGAGTGTAAGAGGAAGAACGGTGCTGTGGTTACAGCAGAAACGCAAGCCGACTTTCTACTGTAAGGATGGGGTGTTAAGGTATGACTTTGTAGAAGGAATGTGAAGCAGTTTTGGTTTCTCAGTGCCGGTCAGCCTAGGGCAATGAGGCAGATTTGCATGATATGTAGGACGTGAGAGAACACAGTTCCTGGAGCTGTTGGAGAGCTGAGGAAATCTAGCTCTTCCAAGGAAGAGTGTAGTGTGTTGGCCTACACACAAAATACAAAGAGTGAATGGGAAAAGTTTCCGGGCCTGGATGTTTCTTAGTAGCCCAGTGGAGCCTGCCGGTACTGGGTGTTCTTGCAGGGAATAGGGTGCCCAGGCGAGGTCCTCAGGGCCTTGAAAAGCTTACTAACCTTAAAAGAAAACAGACCTGAAACTAATGCCTCAAGAACTCCTCTCCAAGCTTCCACTTCGGCAGGGCTATTCTAGGCTTTACCTTGAGGAGACGACTCACGTCAAGTTTCCTTTTAGCTCTAGAGTGTCGCAGGCGAGGCTCCTACCCAGTCTATGAAAGCACCCTGTTGATGTAGAGAACACTCGTTCCCTTCCCAGAGCCCTGCCTACAGACACTAGAGACCCGTCCTAAAATTGTAATTTAGGTAGCTTCAAGGCAGCTTGAATGGAGCATTCAAAATGGGTAAGCAAGGCTTGTGCCATAAGTTCCCCGGTTCCAGCGAACATGCAGCCTACCTCCTTGTGATTTCTACCAAGTAAATATACACTCTAGCTACACACTGGTCCCTTCCTTGAATAAAGTTTATTTGGCACGGAATTCTGCGTGTAGCCAACCGCCTCCCCTTGGGAGCGCTCTGGGTAGGCTATCGGGCTCTGCTTCTTCTAAAACCCTGGAGTGTAAGAGGAAGAACTGTGCTTTGGTTACAGCAGGAAAGCAAGCCGACTTTCTCCTGTAAGGATGGGGTCTTAAGGTTTGACTTTAAAGAAGGAATGCGTTGCAGTTTTGGTTTCTCAGTGCTGCTCAGCCTAGGGCAATGAGGGAGATTTGCATGACATATAGGAATTGAGAGAACACATTGCCTGGAGTTGTTGGAGAGCTGAGGAAATCTAGCTCTTCCAAGGAAGAGTGCAGTGTGTTGCCCTACACACAAAATACACAGTGACTGGGAAACGTTTCCGGGCCTGGATGTTTCTTAGTAGCCCAGTGGAGCCTGCTGGTACTCGGTGCTCTTGCAGGGAATAGGGTGCCCACGAGAGGTCCTCGGTGTCTTGACAAGCTTACTAACCTTAAAAGAAAACAGACCTAAAACAAATGCCACAAGGAAACTGCTTCAAGCTCAGCTTCGGCAGGGCTATTCTAGGCTTTACCTTGAGGAGAGGACTCACGTCAAGTTTCCTTTAACTCTAGAGTGTCGCAGGCGAGGCTCCTACCCAGTCTATGAAAGCACCCTGTTGATGTAGAGAACACTCGTTCCCTTCCCAGAGCCCTGCCTACAGACACTAGAGACCCGTCCTAAAATTGTTATTTAGGTAGCTTCAAGGCAGCTTGAATGGAGCATTCAAAAGTGGTAAGCAAGGCTTGTGCCATAAGTTCCCCGGTTCCAGCGAACATGCAGCCTACCTCCTTGTGATTTCTACCAAGTAAATATACACTCTAGCTACACACTGGTCCCTTCCTTGAATAAAGTTTATTTGGCACGGAATTCTGCGTGTAGCCAACCGCCTCCCCTTGGGAGCGCTCTGGGTAGGCTATCGGGCTCTGCTTCTTCTAAAACCCTGGAGTGTAAGAGGAAGAACTGTGCTTTGGTTACAGCAGGAAAGCAAGCCGACTTTCTCCTGTAAGGATGGGGTCTTAAGGTTTGACTTTAAAGAAGGAATGCGTTGCAGTTTTGGTTTCTCAGTGCTGCTCAGCCTAGGGCAATGAGGGAGATTTGCATGACATATAGGAATTGAGAGAACACATTGCCTGGAGTTGTTGGAGAGCTGAGGAAATCTAGCTCTTCCAAGGAAGAGTGCAGTGTGTTGCCCTACACACAAAATACACAGTGACTGGGAAACGTTTCCGGGCCTGGATGTTTCTTAGTAGCCCAGTGGAGCCTGCTGGTACTCGGTGCTCTTGCAGGGAATAGGGTGCCCACGAGAGGTCCTCGGTGTCTTGACAAGCTTACTAACCTTAAAAGAAAACAGACCTAAAACAAATGCCACAAGGAAACTGCTTCAAGCTCAGCTTCGGCAGGGCTAGTCAAGGCTTTACCTGGAGGAAAGAACTCACGTCAAGTTTCCTTTATCTCTAGGGCGTCTGAGGAGAGGCTCCCACCCAGGCTATGAAAGCACCCTGTTGATGCAGAGAACACTCGTTCCCTTCCCAGAGCCCTGCCTACAATGACTAAAGACTCGTCCTAAAACTGTTATTTAGGTAACTTCAAGGCAGCATGCATGGAGCATTCAAAATGGGAAAGCAAGGCTTGTGCCATAAGGTCACCGTTTCCAGCGAACACGCGGCCTACCTACTTGTGATTTCTACCAAGTAAATATACACTCTAGCTAAACACTGGTCCCTTCCTTGAATAAAGTTTATTTGGCACGGAGTTCTGCGTGTAGCCAACAGCCTCCCCCAAGGAGCGCTCTAGGTAGGCTATCTGGCTTAGCTTCTTCTAAAACCCTGCAGTGTAAGAGGAAGATCTGTGCTTTGGTTACAGCAGAAACGCAAGCTGACTTTCTCCTGTAAGGATGGGGTCTTAAGGTATGACTTTGTAGAAGGAATGCGAAGCAGTTTTGGTTTCTCAGAGCTGCTCAGCCTAGGGCAATGAGGCAGATTTGCATGATATGTAGGACGTGAGAGAACACATTTCCTGGGGCTGTTGGAGAGCTGAGGAAATCTAGCTCTTCCAAGGAAGAGTGCAGTGTGTTGGCCTACACACAAAATACACAGAGTGACTGGGAAAGGTGTCCGGGCCTGGATGTTTCTTAGTAGCCCAGTGGAGACTGCCGGTACTCGGTGGTCTTCCAGGGAATAAGGTGCCCAGGCGAGGTCCTCGGTGTCCTGAAAAGCTTACTAACCTTAAAAGGAAACAGACCTGAAACTAATGCCTCAAGGACTCCGCTCCAAGCTTCCACTTCGGCAGGGCTATTCTAGGCTTTACCTTGAGGAAAGGAGTCACGTCAAGTTTCCTTTTAGCTGTAGAGCGTCTGAGGAGAGGCTCCCACCCAGGCTATGAAAGCACCCTGTTGATGTAGAGAACACTCGTTCCCTTCCCAGAGCCTTGCCTACAGAGACTAGAGACCCGTCCTAAAATTGTTATTTAGGCAGCTTCAAGGCAGCTTGAATGGAGCATTCAAAATGGGTAAGCAAGGCTTGTGCCATAAGTTCCCCGTTTCCAGCGAACATGCAGCCTACGTCCTTGTGATTTCTACCAAGTAAATATACACTCTAGCTACACACCGGTCCCTTCCTTGAGTAAAGTTTATTTGGCACGTAATTCTGCGTGTAGCCAACCGCCTCCCCCAGGGATCGCTCTGGGTAGGCTATCGGGCTTAGTTTCTTCTAAAACCCTGGAGTGTAAGAGGAAGAACGGTGCTGTGGTTACAGCAGAAACGCAAGCCGACTTTCTACTGTAAGGATGGGGTGTTAAGGTATGACTTTGTAGAAGGAATGTGAAGCAGTTTTGGTTTCTCAGTGCCGGTCAGCCTAGGGCAATGAGGCAGATTTGCATGATATGTAGGACGTGAGAGAACACAGTTCCTGGAGCTGTTGGAGAGCTGAGGAAATCTAGCTCTTCCAAGGAAGAGTGTAGTGTGTTGGCCTACACACAAAATACAAAGAGTGAATGGGAAAAGTTTCCGGGCCTGGATGTTTCTTAGTAGCCCAGTGGAGCCTGCCGGTACTGGGTGTTCTTGCAGGGAATAGGGTGCCCAGGCGAGGTCCTCAGGGCCTTGAAAAGCTTACTAACCTTAAAAGAAAACAGACCTGAAACTAATGCCTCAAGAACTCCTCTCCAAGCTTCCACTTCGGCAGGGCTATTCTAGGCTTTACCTTGAGGAGACGACTCACGTCAAGTTTCCTTTTAGCTCTAGAGTGTCGCAGGCGAGGCTCCTACCCAGTCTATGAAAGCACCCTGTTGATGTAGAGAACACTCGTTCCCTTCCCAGAGCCCTGCCTACAGACACTAGAGACCCGTCCTAAAATTGTAATTTAGGTAGCTTCAAGGCAGCTTGAATGGAGCATTCAAAATGGGTAAGCAAGGCTTGTGCCATAAGTTCCCCGGTTCCAGCGAACATGCAGCCTACCTCCTTGTGATTTCTACCAAGTAAATATACACTCTAGCTACACACTGGTCCCTTCCTTGAATAAAGTTTATTTGGCACGGAATTCTGCGTGTAGCCAACCGCCTCCCCTTGGGAGCGCTCTGGGTAGGCTATCGGGCTCTGCTTCTTCTAAAACCCTGGAGTGTAAGAGGAAGAACTGTGCTTTGGTTACAGCAGGAAAGCAAGCCGACTTTCTCCTGTAAGGATGGGGTCTTCAGGTTTGACTTTAAAGAAGGAATGCGTTGCAGTTTTGGTTTCTCAGTGCTGCTCAGCCTAGGGCAATGAGGGAGATTTGCATGACATATAGGAATTGAGAGAACACATTGCCTGGAGTTGTTGGAGAGCTGAGGAAATCTAGCTCTTCCAAGGAAGAGTGCAGTGTGTTGCCCTACACACAAAATACACAGTGACTGGGAAACGTTTCCGGGCCTGGATGTTTCTTAGTAGCCCAGTGGAGCCTGCTGGTACTCGGTGCTCTTGCAGGGAATAGGGTGCCCACGAGAGGTCCTCGGTGTCTTGACAAGCTTACTAACCTTAAAAGAAAACAGACCTAAAACAAATGCCACAAGGAAACTGCTTCAAGCTCAGCTTCGGCAGGGCTAGTCAAGGCTTTACCTGGAGGAAAGAACTCACGTCAAGTTTCCTTTATCTCTAGGGCGTCTGAGGAGAGGCTCCCACCCAGGCTATGAAAGCACCCTGTTGATGCAGAGAACACTCGTTCCCTTCCCAGAGCCCTGCCTACAATGACTAAAGACTCGTCCTAAAACTGTTATTTAGGTAACTTCAAGGCAGCATGCATGGAGCATTCAAAATGGGAAAGCAAGTCTTGTGCCATAAGGTCACCGTTTCCAGCGAACACGCGGCCTACCTACTTGTGATTTCTACCAAGTAAATATACACTCTAGCTAAACACTGGTCCCTTCCTTGAATAAAGTTTATTTGGCACGGAGTTCTGCGTGTAGCCAACAGCCTCCCCCAAGGAGCGCTCTAGGTAGGCTATCTGGCTTAGCTTCTTCTAAAACCCTGCAGTGTAAGAGGAAGATCTGTGCTTTGGTTACAGCAGAAACGCAAGCTGACTTTCTCCTGTAAGGATGGGGTCTTAAGGTATGACTTTGTAGAAGGAATGCGAAGCAGTTTTGGTTTCTCAGAGCTGCTCAGCCTAGGGCAATGAGGCAGATTTGCATGATATGTAGGACGTGAGAGAACACATTTCCTGGGGCTGTTGGAGAGCTGAGGAAATCTAGCTCTTCCAAGGAAGAGTGCAGTGTGTTGGCCTACACACAAAATACACAGAGTGACTGGGAAAGGTGTCCGGGCCTGGATGTTTCTTAGTAGCCCAGTGGAGACTGCCGGTACTCGGTGGTCTTCCAGGGAATAAGGTGCCCAGGCGAGGTCCTCGGTGTCCTGAAAAGCTTACTAACCTTAAAAGGAAACAGACCTGAAACTAATGCCTCAAGGACTCCGCTCCAAGCTTCCACTTCGGCAGGGCTATTCTAGGCTTTACCTTGAGGAAAGGACTCACGTCAAGTTTCCTTTTAGCTGTAGAGCGTCTGAGGAGAGGCTCCCACCCAGGCTATGAAAGCACCCTGTTGATGTAGAGAACACTCGTTCCCTTCCCAGAGCCTTGCCTACAGAGACTAGAGACCCGTCCTAAAATTGTTATTTAGGCAGCTTCAAGGCAGCTTGAATGGAGCATTCAAAATGGGTAAGCAAGGCTTGTGCCATAAGTTCCCCGTTTCCAGCGAACATGCAGCCTACCTCCTTGTGATTTCTACCAAGTAAATATACACTCTAGCTACACACCGGTCCCTTCCTTGAGTAAAGTTTATTTGGCACGTAATTCTGCGTGTAGCCAACCGCCTCCCCCAGGGATCGCTCTGGGTAGGCTATCGGGCTTAGTTTCTTCTAAAACCCTGGAGTGTAAGAGGAAGAACTGTGCTGTGGTTACAGCAGAAACGCAAGCCGACTTTCTACTGTAAGGATGGGGTGTTAAGGTATGACTTTGTAGAAGGAATGTGAAGCAGTTTTGGTTTCTCAGTGCCGGTCAGCCTAGGGCAATGAGGCAGATTTGCATGATATGTAGGACGTGAGAGAACACAGTTCCTGGAGCTGTTGGAGAGCTGAGGAAATCTAGCTCTTCCAAGGAAGAGTGTAGTGTGTTGGCCTACACACAAAATACAAAGAGTGAATGGGAAAAGTTTCCGGGCCTGGATGTTTCTTAGTAGCCCAGTGGAGCCTGCCGGTACTGGGTGTTCTTGCAGGGAATAGGGTGCCCAGGCGAGGTCCTCAGGGCCTTGAAAAGCTTACTAACCTTAAAAGAAAACAGACCTGAAACTAATGCCTCAAGAACTCCGCTCCAAGCTTCCACTTCGGCAGGGCTATTCTAGGCTTTACCTTGAGGAGAGGACTCACGTCAAGTTTCCTTTTAGCTCTAGAGTGTCGCAGGCGAGGCTCCTACCCAGTCTATGAAAGCACCCTGTTGATGTAGAGAACACTCGTTCCCTTCCCAGAGCCCTGCCTACAGACACTAGAGACCCGTCCTAAAATTGTAATTTAGGTAGCTTCAAGGCAGCTTGAATGGAGCATTCAAAATGGGTAAGCAAGGCTTGTGCCATAAGTTCCCCGGTTCCAGCGAACATGCAGCCTACCTCCTTGTGATTTCTACCAAGTAAATATACACTCTAGCTACACACTGGTCCCTTCCTTGAATAAAGTTTATTTGGCACGGAATTCTGCGTGTAGCCAACCGCCTCCCCTTGGGAGCGCTCTGGGTAGGCTATCGGGCTCTGCTTCTTCTAAAACCCTGGAGTGTAAGAGGAAGAACTGTGCTTTGGTTACAGCAGGAAAGCAAGCCGACTTTCTCCTGTAAGGATGGGGTCTTAAGGTTGGACTTTAAAGAAGGAATGCGTTGCAGTTTTGGTTTCTCAGTGCTGCTCAGCCTAGGGCAATGAGGGAGATTTGCATGACATATAGGAATTGAGAGAACACATTGCCTGGAGTTGTTGGAGAGCTGAGGAAATCTAGCTCTTCCAAGGAAGAGTGCAGTGTGTTGCCCTACACACAAAATACACAGTGACTGGGAAACGTTTCCGGGCCTGGATGTTTCTTAGTAGCCCAGTGGAGCCTGCTGGTACTCGGTGCTCTTGCAGGGAATAGGGTGCCCACGAGAGGTCCTCGGTGTCTTGACAAGCTTACTAACCTTAAAAGAAAACAGACCTAAAACAAATGCCACAAGGAAACTGCTTCAAGCTCAGCTTCGGCAGGGCTAGTCAAGGCTTTACCTGGAGGAAAGAACTCACGTCAAGTTTCCTTTATCTCTAGGGCGTCTGAGGAGAGGCTCCCACCCAGGCTATGAAAGCACCCTGTTGATGCAGAGAACACTCGTTCCCTTCCCAGAGCCCTGCCTACAATGACTAAAGACTCGTCCTAAAACTGTTATTTAGGTAACTTCAAGGCAGCATGCATGGAGCATTCAAAATGGGAAAGCAAGGCTTGTGCCATAAGGTCACCGTTTCCAGCGAACACGCGGCCTACCTACTTGTGATTTCTACCAAGTAAATATACACTCTAGCTAAACACTGGTCCCTTCCTTGAATAAAGTTTATTTGGCACGGAGTTCTGCGTGTAGCCAACAGCCTCCCCCAAGGAGCGCTCTAGGTAGGCTATCTGGCTTAGCTTCTTCTAAAACCCTGCAGTGTAAGAGGAAGATCTGTGCTTTGGTTACAGCAGAAACGCAAGCTGACTTTCTCCTGTAAGGATGGGGTCTTAAGGTATGACTTTGTAGAAGGAATGCGAAGCAGTTTTGGTTTCTCAGAGCTGCTCAGCCTAGGGCAATGAGGCAGATTTGCATGATATGTAGGACGTGAGAGAACACATTTCCTGGGGCTGTTGGAGAGCTGAGGAAATCTAGCTCTTCCAAGGAAGAGTGCAGTGTGTTGGCCTACACACAAAATACACAGAGTGACTGGGAAAGGTGTCCGGGCCTGGATGTTTCTTAGTAGCCCAGTGGAGACTGCCGGTACTCGGTGGTCTTCCAGGGAATAAGGTGCCCAGGCGAGGTCCTCGGTGTCCTGAAAAGCTTACTAACCTTAAAAGGAAACAGACCTGAAACTAATGCCTCAAGGACTCCGCTCCAAGCTTCCACTTCGGCAGGGCTATTCTAGGCTTTACCTTGAGGAAAGGACTCACGTCAAGTTTCCTTTTAGCTGTAGAGCGTCTGAGGAGAGGCTCCCACCCAGGCTATGAAAGCACCCTGTTGATGTAGAGAACACTCGTTCCCTTCCCAGAGCCTTGCCTACAGAGACTAGAGACCCGTCCTAAAATTGTTATTTAGGCAGCTTCAAGGCAGCTTGAATGGAGCATTCAAAATGGGTAAGCAAGGCTTGTGCCATAAGTTCCCCGTTTCCAGCGAACATGCAGCCTACGTCCTTGTGATTTCTACCAAGTAAATATACACTCTAGCTACACACCGGTCCCTTCCTTGAGTAAAGTTTATTTGGCACGTAATTCTGCGTGTAGCCAACCGCCTCCCCCAGGGATCGCTCTGGGTAGGCTATCGGGCTTAGTTTCTTCTAAAACCCTGGAGTGTAAGAGGAAGAACTGTGCTGTAGTTACAGCAGAAACGCAAACCGACTTTCTACTGTAAGGATCGGGTGTTAAGGTATGACTTTGTAGAAGGAATGTGAAGCAGTTTTGGTTTCTCAGTGCCGGTCAGCCTAGGGCAATGAGGCAGATTTGCATGATATGTAGGACGTGAGAGAACACAGTTCCTGGAGCTGTTGGAGAGCTGAGGAAATCTAGCTCTTCCAAGGAAGAGTGTAGTGTGTTGGCCTACACACAAAATACAAAGAGTGAATGGGAAAAGTTTCCGGGCCTGGATGTTTCTTAGTAGCCCAGTGGAGCCTGCCGGTACTGGGTGTTCTTGCAGGGAATAGGGTGCCCAGGCGAGGTCCTCAGGGCCTTGAAAAGCTTACTAACCTTAAAAGAAAACAGACCTGAAACTAATGCCTCAAGAACTCCTCTCCAAGCTTCCACTTCGGCAGGGCTATTCTAGGCTTTACCTTGAGGAGAGGACTCACGTCAAGTTTCCTTTTAGCTCTAGAGTGTCGCAGGCGAGGCTCCTACCCAGTCTATGAAAGCACCCTGTTGATGTAGAGAACACTCGTTCCCTTCCCAGAGCCCTGCCTACAGACACTAGAGACCCGTCCTAAAATTGTAATTTAGGTAGCTTCAAGGCAGCTTGAATGGAGCATTCAAAATGGGTAAGCAAGGCTTGTGCCATAAGTTCCCCGGTTCCAGCGAACATGCAGCCTACCTCCTTGTGATTTCTACCAAGTAAATATACACTCTAGCTACACACTGGTCCCTTCCTTGAATAAAGTTTATTTGGCACGGAATTCTGCGTGTAGCCAACCGCCTCCCCTTGGGAGCGCTCTGGGTAGGCTATCGGGCTCTGCTTCTTCTAAAACCCTGGAGTGTAAGAGGAAGAACTGTGCTTTGGTTACAGCAGGAAAGCAAGCCGACTTTCTCCTGTAAGGATGGGGTCTTAAGGTTGGACTTTAAAGAAGGAATGCGTTGCAGTTTTGGTTTCTCAGTGCTGCTCAGCCTAGGGCAATGAGGGAGATTTGCATGACATATAGGAATTGAGAGAACACATTGCCTGGAGTTGTTGGAGAGCTGAGGAAATCTAGCTCTTCCAAGGAAGAGTGCAGTGTGTTGCCCTACACACAAAATACACAGTGACTGGGAAACGTTTCCGGGCCTGGATGTTTCTTAGTAGCCCAGTGGAGCCTGCTGGTACTCGGTGCTCTTGCAGGGAATAGGGTGCCCACGAGAGGTCCTCGGTGTCTTGACAAGCTTACTAACCTTAAAAGAAAACAGACCTAAAACAAATGCCACAAGGAAACTGCTTCAAGCTCAGCTTCGGCAGGGCTAGTCAAGGCTTTACCTGGAGGAAAGAACTCACGTCAAGTTTCCTTTATCTCTAGGGCGTCTGAGGAGAGGCTCCCACCCAGGCTATGAAAGCACCCTGTTGATGCAGAGAACACTCGTTCCCTTCCCAGAGCCCTGCCTACAATGACTAAAGACTCGTCCTAAAACTGTTATTTAGGTAACTTCAAGGCAGCATGCATGGAGCATTCAAAATGGGAAAGCAAGGCTTGTGCCATAAGGTCACCGTTTCCAGCGAACACGCGGCCTACCTACTTGTGATTTCTACCAAGTAAATATACACTCTAGCTAAACACTGGTCCCTTCCTTGAATAAAGTTTATTTGGCACGGAGTTCTGCGTGTAGCCAACAGCCTCCCCCAAGGAGCGCTCTAGGTAGGCTATCTGGCTTAGCTTCTTCTAAAACCCTGCAGTGTAAGAGGAAGATCTGTGCTTTGGTTACAGCAGAAACGCAAGCTGACTTTCTCCTGTAAGGATGGGGTCTTAAGGTATGACTTTGTAGAAGGAATGCGAAGCAGTTTTGGTTTCTCAGAGCTGCTCAGCCTAGGGCAATGAGGCAGATTTGCATGATATGTAGGACGTGAGAGAACACATTTCCTGGGGCTGTTGGAGAGCTGAGGAAATCTAGCTCTTCCAAGGAAGAGTGCAGTGTGTTGGCCTACACACAAAATACACAGAGTGACTGGGAAAGGTGTCCGGGCCTGGATGTTTCTTAGTAGCCCAGTGGAGACTGCCGGTACTCGGTGGTCTTCCAGGGAATAAGGTGCCCAGGCGAGGTCCTCGGTGTCCTGAAAAGCTTACTAACCTTAAAAGGAAACAGACCTGAAACTAATGCCTCAAGGACTCCGCTCCAAGCTTCCACTTCGGCAGGGCTATTCTAGGCTTTACCTTGAGGAAAGGACTCACGTCAAGTTTCCTTTTAGCTGTAGAGCGTCTGAGGAGAGGCTCCCACCCAGGCTATGAAAGCACCCTGTTGATGTAGAGAACACTCGTTCCCTTCCCAGAGCCTTGCCTACAGAGACTAGAGACCCGTCCTAAAATTGTTATTTAGGCAGCTTCAAGGCAGCTTGAATGGAGCATTCAAAATGGGTAAGCAAGGCTTGTGCCATAAGTTCCCCGTTTCCAGCGAACATGCAGCCTACGTCCTTGTGATTTCTACCAAGTAAATATACACTCTAGCTACACACCGGTCCCTTCCTTGAGTAAAGTTTATTTGGCACGTAATTCTGCGTGTAGCCAACCGCCTCCCCCAGGGATCGCTCTGGGTAGGCTATCGGGCTTAGTTTCTTCTAAAACCCTGGAGTGTAAGAGGAAGAACTGTGCTGTGGTTACAGCAGAAACGCAAACCGACTTTCTACTGTAAGGATCGGGTGTTAAGGTATGACTTTGTAGAAGGAATGTGAAGCAGTTTTGGTTTCTCAGTGCCGGTCAGCCTAGGGCAATGAGGCAGATTTGCATGATATGTAGGACGTGAGAGAACACAGTTCCTGGAGCTGTTGGAGAGCTGAGGAAATCTAGCTCTTCCAAGGAAGAGTGTAGTGTGTTGGCCTACACACAAAATACAAAGAGTGAATGGGAAAAGTTTCCGGGCCTGGATGTTTCTTAGTAGCCCAGTGGAGCCTGCCGGTACTGGGTGTTCTTGCAGGGAATAGGGTGCCCAGGCGAGGTCCTCAGGGCCTTGAAAAGCTTACTAACCTTAAAAGAAAACAGACCTGAAACTAATGCCTCAAGAACTCCTCTCCAAGCTTCCACTTCGGCAGGGCTATTCTAGGCTTTACCTTGAGGAGAGGACTCACGTCAAGTTTCCTTTTAGCTCTAGAGTGTCGCAGGCGAGGCTCCTACCCAGTCTATGAAAGCACCCTGTTGATGTAGAGAACACTCGTTCCCTTCCCAGAGCCCTGCCTACAGACACTAGAGACCCGTCCTAAAATTGTAATTTAGGTAGCTTCAAGGCAGCTTGAATGGAGCATTCAAAATGGGTAAGCAAGGCTTGTGCCATAAGTTCCCCGGTTCCAGCGAACATGCAGCCTACCTCCTTGTGATTTCTACCAAGTAAATATACACTCTAGCTACACACTGGTCCCTTCCTTGAATAAAGTTTATTTGGCACGGAATTCTGCGTGTAGCCAACCGCCTCCCCTTGGGAGCGCTCTGGGTAGGCTATCGGGCTCTGCTTCTTCTAAAACCCTGGAGTGTAAGAGGAAGAACTGTGCTTTGGTTACAGCAGGAAAGCAAGCCGACTTTCTCCTGTAAGGATGGGGTCTTAAGGTTGGACTTTAAAGAAGGAATGCGTTGCAGTTTTGGTTTCTCAGTGCTGCTCAGCCTAGGGCAATGAGGGAGATTTGCATGACATATAGGAATTGAGAGAACACATTGCCTGGAGTTGTTGGAGAGCTGAGGAAATCTAGCTCTTCCAAGGAAGAGTGCAGTGTGTTGCCCTACACACAAAATACACAGTGACTGGGAAACGTTTCCGGGCCTGGATGTTTCTTAGTAGCCCAGTGGAGCCTGCTGGTACTCGGTGCTCTTGCAGGGAATAGGGTGCCCACGAGAGGTCCTCGGTGTCTTGACAAGCTTACTAACCTTAAAAGAAAACAGACCTAAAACAAATGCCACAAGGAAACTGCTTCAAGCTCAGCTTCGGCAGGGCTAGTCAAGGCTTTACCTGGAGGAAAGAACTCACGTCAAGTTTCCTTTATCTCTAGGGCGTCTGAGGAGAGGCTCCCACCCAGGCTATGAAAGCACCCTGTTGATGCAGAGAACACTCGTTCCCTTCCCAGAGCCCTGCCTACAATGACTAAAGACTCGTCCTAAAACTGTTATTTAGGTAACTTCAAGGCAGCATGCATGGAGCATTCAAAATGGGAAAGCAAGGCTTGTGCCATAAGGTCACCGTTTCCAGCGAACACGCGGCCTACCTACTTGTGATTTCTACCAAGTAAATATACACTCTAGCTAAACACTGGTCCCTTCCTTGAATAAAGTTTATTTGGCACGGAGTTCTGCGTGTAGCCAACAGCCTCCCCAAGGAGCGCTCTAGGTAGGCTATCTGGCTTAGCTTCTTCTAAAACCCTGCAGTGTAAGAGGAAGATCTGTGCTTTGGTTACAGCAGAAACGCAAGCTGACTTTCTCCTGTAAGGATGGGGTCTTAAGGTATGACTTTGTAGAAGGAATGCGAAGCAGTTTTGGTTTCTCAGAGCTGCTCAGCCTAGGGCAATGAGGCAGATTTGCATGATATGTAGGACGTGAGAGAACACATTTCCTGGGGCTGTTGGAGAGCTGAGGAAATCTAGCTCTTCCAAGGAAGAGTGCAGTGTGTTGGCCTACACACAAAATACACAGAGTGACTGGGAAAGGTGTCCGGGCCTGGATGTTTCTTAGTAGCCCAGTGGAGCCTGCCGGTACTGGGTGTTCTTGCAGGGAATAGGGTGCCCAGGAGAGGTCCTCAGGGCCTTGAAAAGCTTACTAACCTTAAAAGAAAACAGACCTGAAACTAATGCCTCAAGAACTCCGCTCCAAGCTTCCACTTCGGCAGGGCTATTCTAGGCTTTACCTTGAGGAGAGGACTCACGTCAAGTTTCCTTTTAGCTCTAGAGTGTCGCAGGCGAGGCTCCTACCCAGTCTATGAAAGCACCCTGTTGATGTAGAGAACACTCGTTCCCTTCCCAGAGCCCTGCCTACAGACACTAGAGACCCGTCCTAAAATTGTTATTTAGGTAGCTTCAAGGCAGCTTGAATGGAGCATTCAAAAGTGGTAAGCAAGGCTTGTGCCATAAGTTCCCCGGTTCCAGCGAACATGCAGCCTACCTCCTTGTGATTTCTACCAAGTAAATATACACTCTAGCTACACACTGGTCCCTTCCTTGAATAAAGTTTATTTGGCACGGAATTCTGCGTGTAGCCAACCGCCTCCCCTTGGGAGCGCTCTGGGTAGGCTATCGGGCTCTGCTTCTTCTAAAACCCTGGAGTGTAAGAGGAAGAACTGTGCTTTGGTTACAGCAGGAAAGCAAGCCGACTTTCTCCTGTAAGGATGGGGTCTTAAGGTTTGACTTTAAAGAAGGAATGCGTTGCAGTTTTGGTTTCTCAGTGCTGCTCAGCCTAGGGCAATGAGGGAGATTTGCATGACATATAGGAATTGAGAGAACACATTGCCTGGAGTTGTTGGAGAGCTGAGGAAATCTAGCTCTTCCAAGGAAGAGTGCAGTGTGTTGCCCTACACACAAAATACACAGTGACTGGGAAACGTTTCCGGGCCTGGATGTTTCTTAGTAGCCCAGTGGAGCCTGCTGGTACTCGGTGCTCTTGCAGGGAATAGGGTGCCCACGAGAGGTCCTCGGTGTCTTGACAAGCTTACTAACCTTAAAAGAAAACAGACCTAAAACAAATGCCACAAGGAAACTGCTTCAAGCTCAGCTTCGGCAGGGCTAGTCAAGGCTTTACCTGGAGGAAAGAACTCACGTCAAGTTTCCTTTATCTCTAGGGCGTCTGAGGAGAGGCTCCCACCCAGGCTATGAAAGCACCCTGTTGATGCAGAGAACACTCGTTCCCTTCCCAGAGCCCTGCCTACAATGACTAAAGACTCGTCCTAAAACTGTTATTTAGGTAACTTCAAGGCAGCATGCATGGAGCATTCAAAATGGGAAAGCAAGGCTTGTGCCATAAGGTCACCGTTTCCAGCGAACACGCGGCCTACCTACTTGTGATTTCTACCAAGTAAATATACACTCTAGCTAAACACTGGTCCCTTCCTTGAATAAAGTTTATTTGGCACGGAGTTCTGCGTGTAGCCAACAGCCTCCCCCAAGGAGCGCTCTAGGTAGGCTATCTGGCTTAGCTTCTTCTAAAACCCTGCAGTGTAAGAGGAAGATCTGTGCTTTGGTTACAGCAGAAACGCAAGCTGACTTTCTCCTGTAAGGATGGGGTCTTAAGGTATGACTTTGTAGAAGGAATGCGAAGCAGTTTTGGTTTCTCAGAGCTGCTCAGCCTAGGGCAATGAGGCAGATTTGCATGATATGTAGGACGTGAGAGAACACATTTCCTGGGGCTGTTGGAGAGCTGAGGAAATCTAGCTCTTCCAAGGAAGAGTGCAGTGTGTTGGCCTACACACAAAATACACAGAGTGACTGGGAAAGGTGTCCGGGCCTGGATGTTTCTTAGTAGCCCAGTGGAGACTGCCGGTACTCGGTGGTCTTCCAGGGAATAAGGTGCCCAGGCGAGGTCCTCGGTGTCCTGAAAAGCTTACTAACCTTAAAAGGAAACAGACCTGAAACTAATGCCTCAAGGACTCCGCTCCAAGCTTCCACTTCGGCAGGGCTATTCTAGGCTTTACCTTGAGGAAAGGACTCACGTCAAGTTTCCTTTTAGGTGTAGAGCGTCTGAGGAGAGGCTCCCACCCAGGCTATGAAAGCACCCTGTTGATGTAGAGAACACTCGTTCCCTTCCCAGAGCCTTGCCTACAGAGACTAGAGACCCGTCCTAAAATTGTTATTTAGGCAGCTTCAAGGCAGCTTGAATGGAGCATTCAAAATGGGTAAGCAAGGCTTGTGCCATAAGTTCCCCGTTTCCAGCGAACATGCAGCCTACGTCCTTGTGATTTCTACCAAGTAAATATACACTCTAGCTACACACCGGTCCCTTCCTTGAGTAAAGTTTATTTGGCACGTAATTCTGCGTGTAGCCAACCGCCTCCCCCAGGGATCGCTCTGGGTAGGCTATCGGGCTTAGTTTCTTCTAAAACCCTGGAGTGTAAGAGGAAGAACTGTGCTGTGGTTACAGCAGAAACGCAAGCCGACTTTCTACTGTAAGGATCGGGTGTTAAGGTATGACTTTGTAGAAGGAATGTGAAGCAGTTTTGGTTTCTCAGTGCCGGTCAGCCTAGGGCAATGAGGCAGATTTGCATGATATGTAGGACGTGAGAGAACACAGTTCCTGGAGCTGTTGGAGAGCTGAGGAAATCTAGCTCTTCCAAGGAAGAGTGTAGTGTGTTGGCCTACACACAAAATACAAAGAGTGAATGGGAAAAGTTTCCGGGCCTGGATGTTTCTTAGTAGCCCAGTGGAGCCTGCCGGTACTGGGTGTTCTTGCAGGGAATAGGGTGCCCAGGCGAGGTCCTCAGGGCCTTGAAAAGCTTACTAACCTTAAAAGAAAACAGACCTGAAACTAATGCCTCAAGAACTCCTCTCCAAGCTTCCACTTCGGCAGGGCTATTCTAGGCTTTACCTTGAGGAGAGGACTCACGTCAAGTTTCCTTTTAGCTCTAGAGTGTCGCAGGCGAGGCTCCTACCCAGTCTATGAAAGCACCCTGTTGATGTAGAGAACACTCGTTCCCTTCCCAGAGCCCTGCCTACAGACACTAGAGACCCGTCCTAAAATTGTAATTTAGGTAGCTTCAAGGCAGCTTGAATGGAGCATTCAAAATGGGTAAGCAAGGCTTGTGCCATAAGTTCCCCGGTTCCAGCGAACATGCAGCCTACCTCCTTGTGATTTCTACCAAGTAAATATACACTCTAGCTACACACTGGTCCCTTCCTTGAATAAAGTTTATTTGGCACGGAATTCTGCGTGTAGCCAACCGCCTCCCCTTGGGAGCGCTCTGGGTAGGCTATCGGGCTCTGCTTCTTCTAAAACCCTGGAGTGTAAGAGGAAGAACTGTGCTTTGGTTACAGCAGGAAAGCAAGCCGACTTTCTCCTGTAAGGATGGGGTCTTAAGGTTGGACTTTAAAGAAGGAATGCGTTGCAGTTTTGGTTTCTCAGTGCTGCTCAGCCTAGGGCAATGAGGGAGATTTGCATGACATATAGGAATTGAGAGAACACATTGCCTGGAGTTGTTGGAGAGCTGAGGAAATCTAGCTCTTCCAAGGAAGAGTGCAGTGTGTTGCCCTACACACAAAATACACAGTGACTGGGAAACGTTTCCGGGCCTGGATGTTTCTTAGTAGCCCAGTGGAGCCTGCTGGTACTCGGTGCTCTTGCAGGGAATAGGGTGCCCACGAGAGGTCCTCGGTGTCTTGACAAGCTTACTAACCTTAAAAGAAAACAGACCTAAAACAAATGCCACAAGGAAACTGCTTCAAGCTCAGCTTCGGCAGGGCTAGTCAAGGCTTTACCTGGAGGAAAGAACTCACGTCAAGTTTCCTTTATCTCTAGGGCGTCTGAGGAGAGGCTCCCACCCAGGCTATGAAAGCACCCTGTTGATGCAGAGAACACTCGTTCCCTTCCCAGAGCCCTGCCTACAATGACTAAAGACTGGTCCTAAAACTGTTATTTAGGTAACTTCAAGGCAGCATGCATGGAGCATTCAAAATGGGAAAGCAAGGCTTGTGCCATAAGGTCACCGTTTCCAGCGAACACGCGGCCTACCTACTTGTGATTTCTACCAAGTAAATATACACTCTAGCTAAACACTGGTCCCTTCCTTGAATAAAGTTTATTTGGCACGGAGTTCTGCGTGTAGCCAACAGCCTCCCCCAAGGAGCGCTCTAGGTAGGCTATCTGGCTTAGCTTCTTCTAAAACCCTGCAGTGTAAGAGGAAGATCTGTGCTTTGGTTACAGCAGAAACGCAAGCTGACTTTCTCCTGTAAGGATGGGGTCTTAAGGTATGACTTTGTAGAAGGAATGCGAAGCAGTTTTGGTTTCTCAGAGCTGCTCAGCCTAGGGCAATGAGGCAGATTTGCATGATATGTAGGACGTGAGAGAACACATTTCCTGGGGCTGTTGGAGAGCTGAGGAAATCTAGCTCTTCCAAGGAAGAGTGCAGTGTGTTGGCCTACACACAAAATACACAGAGTGACTGGGAAAGGTGTCCGGGCCTGGATGTTTCTTAGTAGCCCAGTGGAGACTGCCGGTACTCGGTGGTCTTCCAGGGAATAAGGTGCCCAGGCGAGGTCCTCGGTGTCCTGAAAAGCTTACTAACCTTAAAAGGAAACAGACCTGAAACTAATGCCTCAAGGACTCCGCTCCAAGCTTCCACTTCGGCAGGGCTATTCTAGGCTTTACCTTGAGGAAAGGACTCACGTCAAGTTTCCTTTTAGCTGTAGAGCGTCTGAGGAGAGGCTCCCACCCAGGCTATGAAAGCACCCTGTTGATGTAGAGAACACTCGTTCCCTTCCCAGAGCCTTGCCTACAGAGACTAGAGACCCGTCCTAAAATTGTTATTTAGGCAGCTTCAAGGCAGCTTGAATGGAGCATTCAAAATGGGTAAGCAAGGCTTGTGCCATAAGTTCCCCGTTTCCAGCGAACATGCAGCCTACGTCCTTGTGATTTCTACCAAGTAAATATACACTCTAGCTACACAGCGGTCCCTTCCTTGAATAAAGTTTATTTGGCACGTAATTCTGCGTGTAGCCAACCGCCTCCCCCAGGGATCGCTCTGGGTAGGCTATCGGGCTTAGCTTCTTCTAAAACCCTGGAGTGTAAGAGGAAGAACTGTGCTGTGGTTACAGCAGAAACGCAAGCCGACTTTCTACTGTAAGGATGGGGTGTTAAGGTATGACTTTGTAGAAGGAATGTGAAGCAGTTTTGGTTTCTCAGTGCCGGTCAGCCTAGGGCAATGAGGCAGATTTGCATGATATGTAGGACGTGAGAGAACACATTTCCTGGAGCTGTTGGAGAGCTGAGGAAATCTAGCTCTTCCAAGGAAGAGTGTAGTGTGTTGGCCTACACACAAAATACAAAGAGTGAATGGGAAAAGTTTCCGGGCCTGGATGTTTCTTAGTAGCCCAGTGGAGCCTGCCGGTACTGGGTGTTCTTGCAGGGAATAGGGTGCCCAGGCGAGGTCCTCAGGGCCTTGAAAAGCTTACTAACCTTAAAAGAAAACAGACCTGAAACTAATGCCTCAAGAACTCCTCTCCAAGCTTCCACTTCGGCAGGGCTATTCTAGGCTTTACCTTGAGGAGAGGACTCACGTCAAGTTTCCTTTTAGCTCTAGAGTGTCGCAGGCGAGGCTCCTACCCAGTCTATGAAAGCACCCTGTTGATGTAGAGAACACTCGTTCCCTTCCCAGAGCCCTGCCTACAGACACTAGAGACCCGTCCTAAAATTGTAATTTAGGTAGCTTCAAGGCAGCTTGAATGGAGCATTCAAAATGGGTAAGCAAGGCTTGTGCCATAAGTTCCCCGGTTCCAGCGAACATGCAGCCTACCTCCTTGTGATTTCTACCAAGTAAATATACACTCTAGCTACACACTGGTCCCTTCCTTGAATAAAGTTTATTTGGCACGGAATTCTGCGTGTAGCCAACCGCCTCCCCTTGGGAGCGCTCTGGGTAGGCTATCGGGCTCTGCTTCTTCTAAAACCCTGGAGTGTAAGAGGAAGAACTGTGCTTTGGTTACAGCAGGAAAGCAAGCCGACTTTCTCCTGTAAGGATGGGGTCTTAAGGTTTGACTTTAAAGAAGGAATGCGTTGCAGTTTTGGTTTCTCAGTGCTGCTCAGCCTAGGGCAATGAGGGAGATTTGCATGACATATAGGAATTGAGAGAACACATTGCCTGCAGTTGTTGGAGAGCTGAGGAAATCTAGCTCTTCCAAGGAAGAGTGCAGTGTGTTGCCCTACACACAAAATACACAGTGACTGGGAAACGTTTCCGGGCCTGGATGTTTCTTAGTAGCCCAGTGGAGCCTGCTGGTACTCGGTGCTCTTGCAGGGAATAGGGTGCCCACGAGAGGTCCTCGGTGTCTTGACAAGCTTACTAAACTTAAAAGAAAACAGACCTAAAACAAATGCCACAAGGAAACTGCTTCAAGCTCAGCTTCGGCAGGGCTAGTCAAGGCTTTACCTGGAGGAAAGAACTCACGTCAAGTTTCCTTTATCTCTAAGGCGTCTGAGGAGAGTCTCCCACCCAGGCTATGAAAGCACCCTGTTGATGCAGAGAACACTCGTTCCCTTCCCAGAGCCCTGCCTACAATGACTAAAGACTGGTCCTAAAACTGTTATTTAGGTAACTTCAAGGCAGCATGCATGGAGCATTCAAAATGGGAAAGCAAGGCTTGTGCCATAAGGTCACCGTTTCCAGCGAACACGCGGCCTACCTACTTGTGATTTCTACCAAGTAAATATACACTCTAGCTAAACACTGGTCCCTTCCTTGAATAAAGTTTATTTGGCACGGAGTTCTGCGTGTAGCCAACAGCCTCCCCCAAGGAGCGCTCTAGGTAGGCTATCTGGCTTAGCTTCTTCTAAAACCCTGCAGTGTAAGAGGAAGATCTGTGCTTTGGTTACAGCAGAAACGCAAGCTGACTTTCTCCTGTAAGGATGGGGTCTTAAGGTATGACTTTGTAGAAGGAATGCGAAGCAGTTTTGGTTTCTCAGAGCTGCTCAGCCTAGGGCAATGAGGCAGATTTGCATGATATGTAGGACGTGAGAGAACACATTTCCTGGGGCTGTTGGAGAGCTGAGGAAATCTAGCTCTTCCAAGGAAGAGTGCAGTGTGTTGGCCTACACACAAAATACACAGAGTGACTGGGAAAGGTGTCCGGGCCTGGATGTTTCTTAGTAGCCCAGTGGAGACTGCCGGTACTCAGTGGTCTTCCAGGGAATAAGGTGCCCAGGCGAGGTCCTCGGTGTCCTGAAAAGCTTACTAACCTTAAAAGGAAACAGACCTGAAACTAATGCCTCAAGGACTCCGCTCCAAGCTTCCACTTCGGCAGGTCTATTCTAGGCTTTACCTTGAGGAAAGGACACACGTCAAGTTCCTTTTAGCTGTAGGGCGTCTGAGGAGAGGCTCCCACCCAGGCTATGAAAGCACCCTGTTGATGTAGAGAACACTCGTTCCCTTCCCAGAGCCTTGCCTACAGAGACTAGAGACCCGTCCTAAAATTGTTATTTAGGCAGCTTCAAGGCAGCTTGAATGGAGCATTCAAAATGGGTAAGCAAGGCTTGTGCCATAAGTTCCCCGTTTCCAGCGAACATGCAGCCTACCTCCTTGTGATTTCTACCAAGTAAATATACACTCTAGCTACACACTGGTCCCTTCCTTGAATAAAGTTTATTTGGCACGTAATTCTGCGTGTAGCCAACCGCCTCCCCCAGGGATGGCTCTGGGTAGGCTATCGGGCTTAGCTTCTTCTAAAACCCTGGAGTGTAAGAGGAAGAACTGTGCTGTGGTTACAGCAGAAACGCAAGCCGACTTTCTACTGTAAGGATGGGGTGTTAAGGTATGACTTTGTAGAAGGAATGTGAAGCAGTTTTGGTTTCTCAGTGCCGGTCAGCCTAGGGCAATGAGGCAGATTTGCATGATATGTAGGACGTGAGAGAACACATTTCCTGGAGCTGTTGGAGAGCTGAGGAAATCTAGCTCTTCCAAGGAAGAGTGTAGTGTGTTGGCCTACACACAAAATACAAAGAGTGAATGGGAAAAGTTTCCGGGCCTGGATGTTTCTTAGTAGCCCAGTGGAGCCTGCCGGTACTGGGTGTTCTTGCAGGGAATAGGGTGCCCAGGAGAGGTCCTCAGGGCCTTGAAAAGCTTACTAACCTTAAAAGAAAACAGACCTGAAACTAATGCCTCAAGAACTCCTCTCCAAGCTTCCACTTCGGCAGGGCTATTCTAGGCTTTACCTTGAGGAGAGGACTCACGTCAAGTTTCCTTTTAGCTCTAGAGTGTCGCAGGCGAGGCTCCTACCCAGTCTATGAAAGCACCCTGTTGATGTAGAGAACACTCGTTCCCTTCCCAGAGCCCTGCCTACAGACACTAGAGACCCGTCCTAAAATTGTAATTTAGGTAGCTTCAAGGCAGCTTGAATGGAGCATTCAAAATGGGTAAGCAAGGCTTGTGCCATAAGTTCCCCGGTTCCAGCGAACATGCAGCCTACCTCCTTGTGATTTCTACCAAGTAAATATACACTCTAGCTACACACTGGTCCCTTCCTTGAATAAAGTTTATTTGGCACGGAATTCTGCGTGTAGCCAACCGCCTCCCCTTGGGAGCGCTCTGGGTAGGCTATCGGGCTCTGCTTCTTCTAAAACCCTGGAGTGTAAGAGGAAGAACTGTGCTTTGGTTACAGCAGGAAAGCAAGCCGACTTTCTCCTGTAAGGATGGGGTCTTAAGGTTTGACTTTAAAGAAGGAATGCGTTGCAGTTTTGGTTTCTCAGTGCTGCTCAGCCTAGGGCAATGAGGGAGATTTGCATGACATATAGGAATTGAGAGAACACATTGCCTGGAGTTGTTGGAGAGCTGAGGAAATCTAGCTCTTCCAAGGAAGAGTGCAGTGTGTTGCCCTACACACAAAATACACAGTGACTGGGAAACGTTTCCGGGCCTGGATGTTTCTTAGTAGCCCAGTGGAGCCTGCTGGTACTCGGTGCTCTTGCAGGGAATAGGGTGCCCACGAGAGGTCCTCGGTGTCTTGACAAGCTTACTAAACTTAAAAGAAAACAGACCTAAAACAAATGCCACAAGGAAACTGCTTCAAGCTCAGCTTCGGCAGGGCTAGTCAAGGCTTTACCTGGAGGAAAGAACTCACGTCAAGTTTCCTTTATCTCTAAGGCGTCTGAGGAGAGGCTCCCACCCAGGCTATGAAAGCACCCTGTTGATGCAGAGAACACTCGTTCCCTTCCCAGAGCCCTGCCTACAATGACTAAAGACTGGTCCTAAAACTGTTATTTAGGTAACTTCAAGGCAGCATGCATGGAGCATTCAAAATGGGAAAGCAAGGCTTGTGCCATAAGGTCACCGTTTCCAGCGAACACGCGGCCTACCTACTTGTGATTTCTACCAAGTAAATATACACTCTAGCTAAACACTGGTCCCTTCCTTGAATAAAGTTTATTTGGCACGGAGTTCTGCGTGTAGCCAACAGCCTCCCCCAAGGAGCGCTCTAGGTAGGCTATCTGGCTTAGCTTCTTCTAAAACCCTGCAGTGTAAGAGGAAGATCTGTGCTTTGGTTACAGCAGAAACGCAAGCTGACTTTCTCCTGTAAGGATGGGGTCTTAAGGTATGACTTTGTAGAAGGAATGCGAAGCAGTTTTGGTTTCTCAGAGCTGCTCAGCCTAGGGCAATGAGGCAGATTTGCATGATATGTAGGACGTGAGAGAACACATTTCCTGGGGCTGTTGGAGAGCTGAGGAAATCTAGCTCTTCCAAGGAAGAGTGCAGTGTGTTGGCCTACACACAAAATACACAGAGTGACTGGGAAAGGTGTCCGGGCCTGGATGTTTCTTAGTAGCCCAGTGGAGACTGCCGGTACTCGGTGGTCTTCCAGGGAATAAGGTGCCCAGGCGAGGTCCTCGGTGTCCTGAAAAGCTTACTAACCTTAAAAGGAAACAGACCTGAAACTAATGCCTCAAGGACTCCGCTCCAAGCTTCCACTTCGGCAGGGCTATTCTAGGCTTTACCTTGAGGAAAGGACTCACGTCAAGTTTCCTTTTAGCTGTAGAGCGTCTGAGGAGAGGCTCCCACCCAGGCTATGAAAGCACCCTGTTGATGTAGAGAACACTCGTTCCCTTCCCAGAGCCTTGCCTACAGAGACTAGAGACCCGTCCTAAAATTGTTATTTAGGCAGCTTCAAGGCAGCTTGAATGGAGCATTCAAAATGGGTAAGCAAGGCTTGTGCCATAAGTTCCCCGTTTCCAGCGAACATGCAGCCTACGTCCTTGTGATTTCTACCAAGTAAATATACACTCTAGCTACACACCGGTCCCTTCCTTGAGTAAAGTTTATTTGGCACGTAATTCTGCGTGTAGCCAACCGCCTCCCCCAGGGATCGCTCTGGGTAGGCTATCGGGCTTAGTTTCTTCTAAAACCCTGGAGTGTAAGAGGAAGAACTGTGCTGTGGTTACAGCAGAAACGCAAGCCGACTTTCTACTGTAAGGATCGGGTGTTAAGGTATGACTTTGTAGAAGGAATGTGAAGCAGTTTTGGTTTCTCAGTGCCGGTCAGCCTAGGGCAATGAGGCAGATTTGCATGATATGTAGGACGTGAGAGAACACAGTTCCTGGAGCTGTTGGAGAGCTGAGGAAATCTAGCTCTTCCAAGGAAGAGTGTAGTGTGTTGGCCTACACACAAAATACAAAGAGTGAATGGGAAAAGTTTCCGGGCCTGGATGTTTCTTAGTAGCCCAGTGGAGCCTGCCGGTACTGGGTGTTCTTGCAGGGAATAGGGTGCCCAGGCGAGGTCCTCAGGGCCTTGAAAAGCTTACTAACCTTAAAAGAAAACAGACCTGAAACTAATGCCTCAAGAACTCCTCTCCAAGCTTCCACTTCGGCAGGGCTATTCTAGGCTTTACCTTGAGGAGAGGACTCACGTCAAGTTTCCTTTTAGCTCTAGAGTGTCGCAGGCGAGGCTCCTACCCAGTCTATGAAAGCACCCTGTTGATGTAGAGAACACTCGTTCCCTTCCCAGAGCCCTGCCTACAGACACTAGAGACCCGTCCTAAAATTGTAATTTAGGTAGCTTCAAGGCAGCTTGAATGGAGCATTCAAAATGGGTAAGCAAGGCTTGTGCCATAAGTTCCCCGGTTCCAGCGAACATGCAGCCTACCTCCTTGTGATTTCTACCAAGTAAATATACACTCTAGCTACACACTGGTCCCTTCCTTGAATAAAGTTTATTTGGCACGGAATTCTGCGTGTAGCCAACCGCCTCCCCTTGGGAGCGCTCTGGGTAGGCTATCGGGCTCTGCTTCTTCTAAAACCCTGGAGTGTAAGAGGAAGAACTGTGCTTTGGTTACAGCAGGAAAGCAAGCCGACTTTCTCCTGTAAGGATGGGGTCTTAAGGTTGGACTTTAAAGAAGGAATGCGTTGCAGTTTTGGTTTCTCAGTGCTGCTCAGCCTAGGGCAATGAGGGAGATTTGCATGACATATAGGAATTGAGAGAACACATTGCCTGGAGTTGTTGGAGAGCTGAGGAAATCTAGCTCTTCCAAGGAAGAGTGCAGTGTGTTGCCCTACACACAAAATACACAGTGACTGGGAAACGTTTCCGGGCCTGGATGTTTCTTAGTAGCCCAGTGGAGCCTGCTGGTACTCGGTGCTCTTGCAGGGAATAGGGTGCCCACGAGAGGTCCTCGGTGTCTTGACAAGCTTACTAACCTTAAAAGAAAACAGACCTAAAACAAATGCCACAAGGAAACTGCTTCAAGCTCAGCTTCGGCAGGGCTAGTCAAGGCTTTACCTGGAGGAAAGAACTCACGTCAAGTTTCCTTTATCTCTAGGGCGTCTGAGGAGAGGCTCCCACCCAGGCTATGAAAGCACCCTGTTGATGCAGAGAACACTCGTTCCCTTCCCAGAGCCCTGCCTACAATGACTAAAGACTGGTCCTAAAACTGTTATTTAGGTAACTTCAAGGCAGCATGCATGGAGCATTCAAAATGGGAAAGCAAGGCTTGTGCCATAAGGTCACCGTTTCCAGCGAACACGCGGCCTACCTACTTGTGATTTCTACCAAGTAAATATACACTCTAGCTAAACACTGGTCCCTTCCTTGAATAAAGTTTATTTGGCACGGAGTTCTGCGTGTAGCCAACAGCCTCCCCCAAGGAGCGCTCTAGGTAGGCTATCTGGCTTAGCTTCTTCTAAAACCCTGCAGTGTAAGAGGAAGATCTGTGCTTTGGTTACAGCAGAAACGCAAGCTGACTTTCTCCTGTAAGGATGGGGTCTTAAGGTATGACTTTGTAGAAGGAATGCGAAGCAGTTTTGGTTTCTCAGAGCTGCTCAGCCTAGGGCAATGAGGCAGATTTGCATGATATGTAGGACGTGAGAGAACACATTTCCTGGGGCTGTTGGAGAGCTGAGGAAATCTAGCTCTTCCAAGGAAGAGTGCAGTGTGTTGGCCTACACACAAAATACACAGAGTGACTGGGAAAGGTGTCCGGGCCTGGATGTTTCTTAGTAGCCCAGTGGAGACTGCCGGTACTCAGTGGTCTTCCAGGGAATAAGGTGCCCAGGCGAGGTCCTCGGTGTCCTGAAAAGCTTACTAACCTTAAAAGGAAACAGACCTGAAACTAATGCCTCAAGGACTCCGCTCCAAGCTTCCACTTCGGCAGGTCTATTCTAGGCTTTACCTTGAGGAAAGGACACACGTCAAGTTCCTTTTAGCTGTAGGGCGTCTGAGGAGAGGCTCCCACCCAGGCTATGAAAGCACCCTGTTGATGTAGAGAACACTCGTTCCCTTCCCAGAGCCTTGCCTACAGAGACTAGAGACCCGTCCTAAAATTGTTATTTAGGCAGCTTCAAGGCAGCTTGAATGGAGCATTCAAAATGGGTAAGCAAGGCTTGTGCCATAAGTTCCCCGTTTCCAGCGAACATGCAGCCTACCTCCTTGTGATTTCTACCAAGTAAATATACACTCTAGCTACACACTGGTCCCTTCCTTGAATAAAGTTTATTTGGCACGTAATTCTGCGTGTAGCCAACCGCCTCCCCCAGGGATGGCTCTGGGTAGGCTATCGGGCTTAGCTTCTTCTAAAACCCTGGAGTGTAAGAGGAAGAACTGTGCTGTGGTTACAGCAGAAACGCAAGCCGACTTTCTACTGTAAGGATGGGGTGTTAAGGTATGACTTTGTAGAAGGAATGTGAAGCAGTTTTGGTTTCTCAGTGCCGGTCAGCCTAGGGCAATGAGGCAGATTTGCATGATATGTAGGACGTGAGAGAACACATTTCCTGGAGCTGTTGGAGAGCTGAGGAAATCTAGCTCTTCCAAGGAAGAGTGTAGTGTGTTGGCCTACACACAAAATACAAAGAGTGAATGGGAAAAGTTTCCGGGCCTGGATGTTTCTTAGTAGCCCAGTGGAGCCTGCCGGTACTGGGTGTTCTTGCAGGGAATAGGGTGCCCAGGAGAGGTCCTCAGGGCCTTGAAAAGCTTACTAACCTTAAAAGAAAACAGACCTGAAACTAATGCCTCAAGAACTCCTCTCCAAGCTTCCACTTCGGCAGGGCTATTCTAGGCTTTACCTTGAGGAGAGGACTCACGTCAAGTTTCCTTTTAGCTCTAGAGTGTCGCAGGCGAGGCTCCTACCCAGTCTATGAAAGCACCCTGTTGATGTAGAGAACACTCGTTCCCTTCCCAGAGCCCTGCCTACAGACACTAGAGACCCGTCCTAAAATTGTAATTTAGGTAGCTTCAAGGCAGCTTGAATGGAGCATTCAAAATGGGTAAGCAAGGCTTGTGCCATAAGTTCCCCGGTTCCAGCGAACATGCAGCCTACCTCCTTGTGATTTCTACCAAGTAAATATACACTCTAGCTACACACTGGTCCCTTCCTTGAATAAAGTTTATTTGGCACGGAATTCTGCGTGTAGCCAACCGCCTCCCCTTGGGAGCGCTCTGGGTAGGCTATCGGGCTCTGCTTCTTCTAAAACCCTGGAGTGTAAGAGGAAGAACTGTGCTTTGGTTACAGCAGGAAAGCAAGCCGACTTTCTCCTGTAAGGATGGGGTCTTAAGGTTTGACTTTAAAGAAGGAATGCGTTGCAGTTTTGGTTTCTCAGTGCTGCTCAGCCTAGGGCAATGAGGGAGATTTGCATGACATATAGGAATTGAGAGAACACATTGCCTGGAGTTGTTGGAGAGCTGAGGAAATCTAGCTCTTCCAAGGAAGAGTGCAGTGTGTTGCCCTACACACAAAATACACAGTGACTGGGAAACGTTTCCGGGCCTGGATGTTTCTTAGTAGCCCAGTGGAGCCTGCTGGTACTCGGTGCTCTTGCAGGGAATAGGGTGCCCACGAGAGGTCCTCGGTGTCTTGACAAGCTTACTAAACTTAAAAGAAAACAGACCTAAAACAAATGCCACAAGGAAACTGCTTCAAGCTCAGCTTCGGCAGGGCTAGTCAAGGCTTTACCTGGAGGAAAGAACTCACGTCAAGTTTCCTTTATCTCTAAGGCGTCTGAGGAGAGGCTCCCACCCAGGCTATGAAAGCACCCTGTTGATGCAGAGAACACTCGTTCCCTTCCCAGAGCCCTGCCTACAATGACTAAAGACTGGTCCTAAAACTGTTATTTAGGTAACTTCAAGGCAGCATGCATGGAGCATTCAAAATGGGAAAGCAAGGCTTGTGCCATAAGGTCACCGTTTCCAGCGAACACGCGGCCTACCTACTTGTGATTTCTACCAAGTAAATATACACTCTAGCTAAACACTGGTCCCTTCCTTGAATAAAGTTTATTTGGCACGGAGTTCTGCGTGTAGCCAACAGCCTCCCCCAAGGAGCGCTCTAGGTAGGCTATCTGGCTTAGCTTCTTCTAAAACCCTGCAGTGTAAGAGGAAGATCTGTGCTTTGGTTACAGCAGAAACGCAAGCTGACTTTCTCCTGTAAGGATGGGGTCTTAAGGTATGACTTTGTAGAAGGAATGCGAAGCAGTTTTGGTTTCTCAGAGCTGCTCAGCCTAGGGCAATGAGGCAGATTTGCATGATATGTAGGACGTGAGAGAACACATTTCCTGGGGCTGTTGGAGAGCTGAGGAAATCTAGCTCTTCCAAGGAAGAGTGCAGTGTGTTGGCCTACACACAAAATACACAGAGTGACTGGGAAAGGTGTCCGGGCCTGGATGTTTCTTAGTAGCCCAGTGGAGACTGCCGGTACTCGGTGGTCTTCCAGGGAATAAGGTGCCCAGGCGAGGTCCTCGGTGTCCTGAAAAGCTTACTAACCTTAAAAGGAAACAGACCTGAAACTAATGCCTCAAGGACTCCGCTCCAAGCTTCCACTTCGGCAGGGCTATTCTAGGCTTTACCTTGAGGAAAGGACACACGTCAAGTTCCTTTTAGCTGTAGGGCGTCTGAGGAGAGGCTCCCACCCAGGCTATGAAAGCACCCTGTTGATGTAGAGAACACTCGTTCCCTTCCCAGAGCCTTGCCTACAGAGACTAGAGACCCGTCCTAAAATTGTTATTTAGGCAGCTTCAAGGCAGCTTGAATGGAGCATTCAAAATGGGTAAGCAAGGCTTGTGCCATAAGTTCCCCGTTTCCAGCGAACATGCAGCCTACCTCCTTGTGATTTCTACCAAGTAAATATACACTCTAGCTACACACTGGTCCCTTCCTTGAATAAAGTTTATTTGGCACGTAATTCTGCGTGTAGCCAACCGCCTCCCCCAGGGATGGCTCTGGGTAGGCTATCGGGCTTAGCTTCTTCTAAAACCCTGGAGTGTAAGAGGAAGAACTGTGCTGTGGTTACAGCAGAAACGCAAGCCGACTTTCTACTGTAAGGATGGGGTGTTAAGGTATGACTTTGTAGAAGGAATGTGAAGCAGTTTTGGTTTCTCAGTGCCGGTCAGCCTAGGGCAATGAGGCAGATTTGCATGATATGTAGGACGTGAGAGAACACATTTCCTGGAGCTGTTGGAGAGCTGAGGAAATCTAGCTCTTCCAAGGAAGAGTGTAGTGTGTTGGCCTACACACAAAATACAAAGAGTGAATGGGAAAAGTTTCCGGGCCTGGATGTTTCTTAGTAGCCCAGTGGAGCCTGCCGGTACTGGGTGTTCTTGCAGTGAATAGGGTGCCCAGGAGAGGTCCTCAGGGCCTTGAAAAGCTTACTAACCTTAAAAGAAAACAGACCTGAAACTAATGCCTCAAGAACTCCTCTCCAAGCTTCCACTTCGGCAGGGCTATTCTAGGCTTTACCTTGAGGAGAGGACTCACGTCAAGTTTCCTTTTAGCTCTAGAGTGTCGCAGGCGAGGCTCCTACCCAGTCTATGAAAGCACCCTGTTGATGTAGAGAACACTCGTTCCCTTCCCAGAGCCCTGCCTACAGACACTAGAGACCCGTCCTAAAATTGTAATTTAGGTAGCTTCAAGGCAGCTTGAATGGAGCATTCAAAATGGGTAAGCAAGGCTTGTGCCATAAGTTCCCCGGTTCCAGCGAAGATGCAGCCTACCTCCTTGTGATTTCTACCAAGTAAATATACACTCTAGCTACACACTGGTCCCTTCCTTGAATAAAGTTTATTTGGCACGGAATTCTGCGTGTAGCCAACCGCCTCCCCTTGGGAGCGCTCTGGGTAGGCTATCGGGCTCTGCTTCTTCTAAAACCCTGGAGTGTAAGAGGAAGAACTGTGCTTTGGTTACAGCAGGAAAGCAAGCCGACTTTCTCCTGTAAGGATGGGGTCTTAAGGTTTGACTTTAAAGAAGGAATGCGTTGCAGTTTTGGTTTCTCAGTGCTGCTCAGCCTAGGGCAATGAGGGAGATTTGCATGACATATAGGAATTGAGAGAACACATTGCCTGGAGTTGTTGGAGAGCTGAGGAAATCTAGCTCTTCCAAGGAAGAGTGCAGTGTGTTGCCCTACACACAAAATACACAGTGACTGGGAAACGTTTCCGGGCCTGGATGTTTCTTAGTAGCCCAGTGGAGCCTGCTGGTACTCGGTGCTCTTGCAGGGAATAGGGTGCCCACGAGAGGTCCTCGGTGTCTTGACAAGCTTACTAAACTTAAAAGAAAACAGACCTAAAACAAATGCCACAAGGAAACTGCTTCAAGCTCAGCTTCGGCAGGGCTAGTCAAGGCTTTACCTGGAGGAAAGAACTCACGTCAAGTTTCCTTTATCTCTAAGGCGTCTGAGGAGAGGCTCCCACCCAGGCTATGAAAGCACCCTGTTGATGCAGAGAACACTCGTTCCCTTCCCAGAGCCCTGCCTACAATGACTAAAGACTGGTCCTAAAACTGTTATTTAGGTAACTTCAAGGCAGCATGCATGGAGCATTCAAAATGGGAAAGCAAGGCTTGTGCCATAAGGTCACCGTTTCCAGCGAACACGCGGCCTACCTACTTGTGATTTCTACCAAGTAAATATACACTCTAGCTAAACACTGGTCCCTTCCTTGAATAAAGTTTATTTGGCACGGAGTTCTGCGTGTAGCCAACAGCCTCCCCCAAGGAGCGCTCTAGGTAGGCTATCTGGCTTAGCTTCTTCTAAAACCCTGCAGTGTAAGAGGAAGATCTGTGCTTTGGTTACAGCAGAAACGCAAGCTGACTTTCTCCTGTAAGGATGGGGTCTTAAGGTATGACTTTGTAGAAGGAATGCGAAGCAGTTTTGGTTTCTCAGAGCTGCTCAGCCTAGGGCAATGAGGCAGATTTGCATGATATGTAGGACGTGAGAGAACACATTTCCTGGGGCTGTTGGAGAGCTGAGGAAATCTAGCTCTTCCAAGGAAGAGTGCAGTGTGTTGGCCTACACACAAAATACACAGAGTGACTGGGAAAGGTGTCCGGGCCTGGATGTTTCTTAGTAGCCCAGTGGAGACTGCCGGTACTCGGTGGTCTTCCAGGGAATAAGGTGCCCAGGCGAGGTCCTCGGTGTCCTGAAAAGCTTACTAACCTTAAAAGGAAACAGACCTGAAACTAATGCCTCAAGGACTCCGCTCCAAGCTTCCACTTCGGCAGGTCTATTCTAGGCTTTACCTTGAGGAAAGGACACACGTCAAGTTCCTTTTAGCTGTAGGGCGTCTGAGGAGAGGCTCCCACCCAGGCTATGAAAGCACCCTGTTGATGTAGAGAACACTCGTTCCCTTCCCAGAGCCTTGCCTACAGAGACTAGAGACCCGTCCTAAAATTGTTATTTAGGCAGCTTCAAGGCAGCTTGAATGGAGCATTCAAAATGGGTAAGCAAGGCTTGTGCCATAAGTTCCCCGTTTCCAGCGAACATGCAGCCTACCTCCTTGTGATTTCTACCAAGTAAATATACACTCTAGCTACCCACTGGTCCCTTCCTTGAATAAAGTTTATTTGGCACGTAATTCTGCGTGTAGCCAACCGCCTCCCCCAGGGATGGCTCTGGGTAGGCTATCGGGCTTAGCTTCTTCTAAAACCCTGGAGTGTAAGAGGAAGAACTGTGCTGTGGTTACAGCAGAAACGCAAGCCGACTTTCTACTGTAAGGATGGGGTGTTAAGGTATGACTTTGTAGAAGGAATGTGAAGCAGTTTTGGTTTCTCAGTGCCGGTCAGCCTAGGGCAATGAGGCAGATTTGCATGATATGTAGGACGTGAGAGAACACATTTCCTGGAGCTGTTGGAGAGCTGAGGAAATCTAGCTCTTCCAAGGAAGAGTGTAGTGTGTTGGCCTACACACAAAATACAAAGAGTGAATGGGAAAAGTTTCCGGGCCTGGATGTTTCTTAGTAGCCCAGTGGAGCCTGCCGGTACTGGGTGTTCTTGCAGGGAATAGGGTGCCCAGGAGAGGTCCTCAGGGCCTTGAAAAGCTTACTAACCTTAAAAGAAAACAGACCTGAAACTAATGCCTCAAGAACTCCTCTCCAAGCTTCCACTTCGGCAGGGCTATTCTAGGCTTTACCTTGAGGAGAGGACTCACGTCAAGTTTCCTTTTAGCTCTAGAGTGTCGCAGGCGAGGCTCCTACCCAGTCTATGAAAGCACCCTGTTGATGTAGAGAACACTCGTTCCCTTCCCAGAGCCCTGCCTACAGACACTAGAGACCCGTCCTAAAATTGTAATTTAGGTAGCTTCAAGGCAGCTTGAATGGAGCATTCAAAAGTGGTAAGCAAGGCTTGTGCCATAAGTTCCCCGGTTCCAGCGAACATGCAGCCTACCTCCTTGTGATTTCTACCAAGTAAATATACACTCTAGCTACACACTGGTCCCTTCCTTGAATAAAGTTTATTTGGCACGGAATTCTGCGTGTAGCCAACCGCCTCCCCTTGGGAGCGCTCTGGGTAGGCTATCGGGCTCTGCTTCTTCTAAAACCCTGGAGTGTAAGAGGAAGAACTGTGCTTTGGTTACAGCAGGAAAGCAAGCCGACTTTCTCCTGTAAGGATGGGGTCTTAAGGTTTGACTTTAAAGAAGGAATGCGTTGCAGTTTTGGTTTCTCAGTGCTGCTCAGCCTAGGGCAATGAGGGAGATTTGCATGACATATAGGAATTGAGAGAACACATTGCCTGGAGTTGTTGGAGAGCTGAGGAAATCTAGCTCTTCCAAGGAAGAGTGCAGTGTGTTGCCCTACACACAAAATACACAGTGACTGGGAAACGTTTCCGGGCCTGGATGTTTCTTAGTAGCCCAGTGGAGCCTGCTGGTACTCGGTGCTCTTGCAGGGAATAGGGTGCCCACGAGAGGTCCTCGGTGTCTTGACAAGCTTACTAACCTTAAAAGAAAACAGACCTAAAACAAATGCCACAAGGAAACTGCTTCAAGCTCAGCTTCGGCAGGGCTAGTCAAGGCTTTACCTGGAGGAAAGAACTCACGTCAAGTTTCCTTTATCTCTAGGGCGTCTGAGGAGAGGCTCCCACCCAGGCTATGAAAGCACCCTGTTGATGCAGAGAACACTCGTTCCCTTCCCAGAGCCCTGCCTACAATGACTAAAGACTGGTCCTAAAACTGTTATTTAGGTAACTTCAAGGCAGCATGCATGGAGCATTCAAAATGGGAAAGCAAGGCTTGTGCCATAAGGTCACCGTTTCCAGCGAACACGCGGCCTACCTACTTGTGATTTCTACCAAGTAAATATACACTCTAGCTAAACACTGGTCCCTTCCTTGAATAAAGTTTATTTGGCACGGAGTTCTGCGTGTAGCCAACAGCCTCCCCCAAGGAGCGCTCTAGGTAGGCTATCTGGCTTAGCTTCTTCTAAAACCCTGCAGTGTAAGAGGAAGATCTGTGCTTTGGTTACAGCAGAAACGCAAGCTGACTTTCTCCTGTAAGGATGGGGTCTTAAGGTATGACTTTGTAGAAGGAATGCGAAGCAGTTTTGGTTTCTCAGAGCTGCTCAGCCTAGGGCAATGAGGCAGATTTGCATGATATGTAGGACGTGAGAGAACACATTTCCTGGGGCTGTTGGAGAGCTGAGGAAATCTAGCTCTTCCAAGGAAGAGTGCAGTGTGTTGGCCTACACACAAAATACACAGAGTGACTGGGAAAGGTGTCCGGGCCTGGATGTTTCTTAGTAGCCCAGTGGAGACTGCCGGTACTCGGTGGTCTTCCAGGGAATAAGGTGCCCAGGCGAGGTCCTCGGTGTCCTGAAAAGCTTACTAACCTTAAAAGGAAACAGACCTGAAACTAATGCCTCAAGGACTCCGCTCCAAGCTTCCACTTCGGCAGGGCTATTCTAGGCTTTACCTTGAGGAAAGGACTCACGTCAAGTTTCCTTTTAGCTGTAGAGCGTCTGAGGAGAGGCTCCCACCCAGGCTATGAAAGCACCCTGTTGATGTAGAGAACACTCGTTCCCTTCCCAGAGCCTTGCCTACAGAGACTAGAGACCCGTCCTAAAATTGTTATTTAGGCAGCTTCAAGGCAGCTTGAATGGAGCATTCAAAATGGGTAAGCAAGGCTTGTGCCATAAGTTCCCCGTTTCCAGCGAACATGCAGCCTACCTCCTTGTGATTTCTACCAAGTAAATATACACTCTAGCTACACAGCGGTCCCTTCCTTGAATAAAGTTTATTTGGCACGTAATTCTGCGTGTAGCCAACCGCCTCCCCCAGGGATCGCTCTGGGTAGGCTATCGGGCTTAGCTTCTTCTAAAACCCTGGAGTGTAAGAGGAAGAACTGTGCTGTGGTTACAGCAGAAACGCAAGCCGACTTTCTACTGTAAGGATGGGGTGTTAAGGTATGACTTTGTAGAAGGAATGTGAAGCAGTTTTGGTTTCTCAGTGCCGGTCAGCCTAGGGCAATGAGGCAGATTTGCATGATATGTAGGACGTGAGAGAACACATTTCCTGGAGCTGTTGGAGAGCTGAGGAAATCTAGCTCTTCCAAGGAAGAGTGTAGTGTGTTGGCCTACACACAAAATACAAAGAGTGAATGGGAAAAGTTTCCGGGCCTGGATGTTTCTTAGTAGCCCAGTGGAGCCTGCCGGTACTGGGTGTTCTTGCAGGGAATAGGGTGCCCAGGCGAGGTCCTCAGGGCCTTGAAAAGCTTACTAACCTTAAAAGAAAACAGACCTGAAACTAATGCCTCAAGAACTCCTCTCCAAGCTTCCACTTCGGCAGGGCTATTCTAGGCTTTACCTTGAGGAGAGGAGTCACGACAAGTTTCCTTTTAGCTCTAGAGTGTCGCAGGCGAGGCTCCTACCCAGTCTATGAAAGCACCCTGTTGATGTAGAGAACACTCGTTCCCTTCCCAGAGCCCTGCCTACAGACACTAGAGACCCGTCCTAAAATTGTAATTTAGGTAGCTTCAAGGCAGCTTGAATGGAGCATTCAAAAGTGGTAAGCAAGGCTTGTGCCATAAGTTCCCCGGTTCCAGCGAACATGCAGCCTACCTCCTTGTGATTTCTACCAAGTAAATATACACTCTAGCTACACACTGGTCCCTTCCTTGAATAAAGTTTATTTGGCACGGAATTCTGCGTGTAGCCAACCGCCTCCCCTTGGGAGCGCTCTGGGTAGGCTATCGGGCTCTGCTTCTTCTAAAACCCTGGAGTGTAAGAGGAAGAACTGTGCTTTGGTTACAGCAGGAAAGCAAGCCGACTTTCTCCTGTAAGGATGGGGTCTTAAGGTTTGACTTTAAAGAAGGAATGCGTTGCAGTTTTGGTTTCTCAGTGCTGCTCAGCCTAGGGCAATGAGGGAGATTTGCATGACATATAGGAATTGAGAGAACACATTGCCTGGAGTTGTTGGAGAGCTGAGGAAATCTAGCTCTTCCAAGGAAGAGTGCAGTGTGTTGCCCTACACACAAAATACACAGTGACTGGGAAACGTTTCCGGGCCTGGATGTTTCTTAGTAGCCCAGTGGAGCCTGCTGGTACTCGGTGCTCTTGCAGGGAATAGGGTGCCCACGAGAGGTCCTCGGTGTCTTGACAAGCTTACTAACCTTAAAAGAAAACAGACCTAAAACAAATGCCACAAGGAAACTGCTTCAAGCTCAGCTTCGGCAGGGCTAGTCAAGGCTTTACCTGGAGGAAAGAACTCACGTCAAGTTTCCTTTATCTCTAGGGCGTCTGAGGAGAGGCTCCCACCCAGGCTATGAAAGCACCCTGTTGATGCAGAGAACACTCGTTCCCTTCCCAGAGCCCTGCCTACAATGACTAAAGACTGGTCCTAAAACTGTTATTTAGGTAACTTCAAGGCAGCATGCATGGAGCATTCAAAATGGGAAAGCAAGGCTTGTGCCATAAGGTCACCGTTTCCAGCGAACACGCGGCCTACCTACTTGTGATTTCTACCAAGTAAATATACACTCTAGCTAAACACTGGTCCCTTCCTTGAATAAAGTTTATTTGGCACGGAGTTCTGCGTGTAGCCAACAGCCTCCCCCAAGGAGCGCTCTAGGTAGGCTATCTGGCTTAGCTTCTTCTAAAACCCTGCAGTGTAAGAGGAAGATCTGTGCTTTGGTTACAGCAGAAACGCAAGCTGACTTTCTCCTGTAAGGATGGGGTCTTACGGTATGACTTTGTAGAAGGAATGCGAAGCAGTTTTGGTTTCTCAGAGCTGCTCAGCCTAGGGCAATGAGGCAGATTTGCATGATATGTAGGACGTGAGAGAACACATTTCCTGGGGCTGTTGGAGAGCTGAGGAAATCTAGCTCTTCCAAGGAAGAGTGCAGTGTGTTGGCCTACACACAAAATACACAGAGTGACTGGGAAAGGTGTCCGGGCCTGGATGTTTCTTAGTAGCCCAGTGGAGACTGCCGGTACTCGGTGGTCTTCCAGGGAATAAGGTGCCCAGGCGAGGTCCTCGGTGTCCTGAAAAGCTTACTAACCTTAAAAGGAAACAGACCTGAAACTAATGCCTCAAGGACTCCGCTCCAAGCTTCCACTTCGGCAGGGCTATTCTAGGCTTTACCTTGAGGAAAGGACTCACGTCAAGTTTCCTTTTAGCTGTAGAGCGTCTGAGGAGAGGCTCCCACCCAGGCTATGAAAGCACCCTGTTGATGTAGAGAACACTCGTTCCCTTCCCAGAGCCTTGCCTACAGAGACTAGAGACCCGTCCTAAAATTGTTATTTAGGCAGCTTCAAGGCAGCTTGAATGGAGCATTCAAAATGGGTAAGCAAGGCTTGTGCCATAAGTTCCCCGTTTCCAGCGAACATGCAGCCTACGTCCTTGTGATTTCTACCAAGTAAATATACACTCTAGCTACACAGCGGTCCCTTCCTTGAATAAAGTTTATTTGGCACGTAATTCTGCGTGTAGCCAACCGCCTCCCCCAGGGATCGCTCTGGGTAGGCTATCGGGCTTAGCTTCTTCTAAAACGCTGGAGTGTAAGAGGAAGAACTGTGCTGTGGTTACAGCAGAAACGCAAGCCGACTTTCTACTGTAAGGATGAGGTGTTAAGGTATGACTTTGTAGAAGGAATGTGAAGCAGTTTTGGTTTCTCAGTGCCGGTCAGCCTAGGGTAATGAGGCAGATTTGCATGATATGTAGGACGTGAGAGAACACATTTCCTGGAGCTGTTGGAGAGTTGAGGAAATCTAGCTCTTCCAAGGAAGAGTGTAGTGTGTTGGCCTACACACAAAATACAAAGAGTGAATGGGAAAAGTTTCCGGGCCTGGATGTTTCTTAGTAGCCCAGTGGAGCCTGCCGATACTGGGTGTTCTTGCAGGGAATAGGGTGCCCAGGCGAGGTCCTCAGGGCCTTGAAAAGCTTACTAACCTTAAAAGAAAACAGATCTGAAACTAATGCCTCAAGAACTCCGCTCCAAGCTTCCACTTCGGCAGGGCTATTCTAGGCTTTACCTTGAGGAGAGGACTCACGTCAAGTTTCCTTTTAGCTCTAGAGTGTCTCAGGCGAGGCTCCTACCCAGTCTATGAAAGCACCCTGTTGATGTAGAGAACACTCGTTCCCTTCCCAGAGCCCTGCCTACAGACACTAGAGACCCGTCCTAAAATTGTAATTTAGGTAGCTTCAAGGCAGCTTGAAGGGAGCATTCAAAAGTGGTAAGCAAGGCTTGTGCCATAAGTTCCCCGTTTCCAGCGAACATGCAGCCTACCTCCTTGTGATTTCTACCAAGTAAATATACACTCTAGCTACACACTGGTCCCTTCCTTGAATAAAGTTTATTTGGCACGGAATTCTGCGTGTAGCCAACCGCCTCCCCTTGGGAGCGCTCTGGGTAGGCTATCGGGCTCTGCTTCTTCTAAAACCCTGGAGTGTAAGAGGAAGAACTGTGCTTTGGTTACAGCAGGAAAGCAAGCCGACTTTCTCCTGTAAGGATGGGGTCTTAAGGTTTGACTTTAAAGAAGGAATGCGATGCAGTTTTGGTTTCTCAGTGCTGCTCAGCCTAAGGGCAATGAGGGAGATTTGCATGACATATAGGAATTGAGAGAACACATTTCCTGGAGTTGTTGGAGAGCTGAGGAAATCTAGCTCTTCCAAGGAAGAGTGCAGTGTGTTGCCCTACACACAAAATACACAGTGACTGGGAAACGTTTCCGGGCCTGGATGTTTCTTAGTAGCCCAGTGGAGCCTGCTGGTACTCGGTGCTCTTGCAGGGAATAGGGTGCCCACGAGAGGTCCTCGGTGTCTTGACAAGCTTACTAACCTTAAAAGAAAACAGACCTAAAACAAATGCCACAAGGAAACTGCTTCAAGCTCAGCTTCGGCAGGGCTAGTCAAGGCTTTACCTGGAGGAAAGAACTCACGTCAAGTTTCCTTTATCTCTAGGGCGTCTGAGGAGAGGCTCCCACCCAGGCTATGAAAGCACCCTGTTGATGCAGAGAACACTTGTTCCCTTCCCAGAGCCCTGCCTACAATGACTAAAGACTCGTCCTAAAACTGTTATTTAGGTAACTTCAAGGCAGCATGCATGGAGCATTCAAAATGGGAAAGCAAGGCTTGTGCCATAAGGTCACCGTTTCCAGCGAACACGCGGCCTACCTACTTGTGATTTCTACCAAGTAAATATACACTCTAGCTAAACACTGGTCCCTTCCTTGAATAAAGTTTATTTGGCACGGAGTTCTGCGTGTAGCCAACAGCCTCCCCCAAGGAGCGCTCTAGGTAGGCTATCTGGCTTAGCTTCTTCTAAAACCCTGCAGTGTAAGAGGAAGATCTGTGCTTTGGTTACAGCAGAAACGCAAGCTGACTTTCTCCTGTAAGGATGGGGTCTTAAGGTATGACTTTGTAGAAGGAATGCGAAGCAGTTTTGGTTTCTCAGAGCTGCTCAGCCTAGGGCAATGAGGCAGATTTGCATGATATGTAGGACGTGAGAGAACACATTTCCTGGAGCTGTTGGAGAGCTGAGGAAATCTAGCTCTTCCAAGGAAGAGTGTAGTGTGTTGGCCTACACACAAAATACAAAGAGTGAATGGGAAAAGTTTCCGGGCCTGGATGTTTCTTAGTAGCCCAGTGGAGCCTGCCGATACTGGGTGTTCTTGCAGGGAATAGGGTGCCCAGGCGAGGTCCTCAGGGCCTTGAAAAGCTTACTAACCTTAAAAGAAAACAGATCTGAAACTAATGCCTCAAGAACTCCGCTCCAAGCTTCCACTTCGGCAGGGCTATTCTAGGCTTTACCTTGAGGAGAGGACTCACGTCAAGTTTCCTTTTAGCTCTAGAGTGTCTCAGGCGAGGCTCCTACCCAGTCTATGAAAGCACCCTGTTGATGTAGAGAACACTCGTTCCCTTCCCAGAGCCCTGCCTACAGACACTAGAGACCCGTCCTAAAATTGTAATTTAGGTAGCTTCAAGGCAGCTTGAAGGGAGCATTCAAAAGTGGTAAGCAAGGCTTGTGCCATAAGTTCCCCGTTTCCAGCGAACATGCAGCCTACCTCCTTGTGATTTCTACCAAGTAAATATACACTCTAGCTACACACTGGTCCCTTCCTTGAATAAAGTTTATTTGGCACGGAATTCTGCGTGTAGCCAACCGCCTCCCCTTGGGAGCGCTCTGGGTAGGCTATCGGGCTCTGCTTCTTCTAAAACCCTGGAGTGTAAGAGGAAGAACTGTGCTTTGGTTACAGCAGGAAAGCAAGCCGACTTTCTCCTGTAAGGATGGGGTCTTAAGGTTTGACTTTAAAGAAGGAATGCGTTGCAGTTTTGGTTTCTCAGTGCTGCTCAGCCTAAGGGCAATGAGGGAGATTTGCATGACATATAGGAATTGAGAGAACACATTTCCTGGAGTTGTTGGAGAGCTGAGGAAATCTAGCTCTTCCAAGGAAGAGTGCAGTGTGTTGCCCTACACACAAAATACACAGTGACTGGGAAACGTTTCCGGGCCTGGATGTTTCTTAGTAGCCCAGTGGAGCCTGCTGGTACTCGGTGCTCTTGCAGGGAATAGGGTGCCCACGAGAGGTCCTCGGTGTCTTGACAAGCTTACTAACCTTAAAAGAAAACAGACCTAAAACAAATGCCACAAGGAAACTGCTTCAAGCTCAGCTTCGGCAGGGCTAGTCAAGGCTTTACCTGGAGGAAAGAACTCACGTCAAGTTTCCTTTATCTCTAGGGCGTCTGAGGAGAGGCTCCCACCCAGGCTATGAAAGCACCCTGTTGATGCAGAGAACACTCGTTCCCTTCCCAGAGCCCTGCCTACAATGACTAAAGACTGGTCCTAAAACTCTTATTTAGGTAACTTCAAGGCAGCATGCATGGAGCATTCAAAATGGGAAAGCAAGGCTTGTGCCATAAGGTCACCGTTTCCAGCGAACACGCGGCCTACCTACTTGTGATTTCTACCAAGTAAATATACACTCTAGCTAAACACTGGTCCCTTCCTTGAATAAAGTTTATTTGGCACGGAGTTCTGCGTGTAGCCAACAGCCTCCCCCAAGGAGCGCTCTAGGTAGGCTATCTGGCTTAGCTTCTTCTAAAACCCTGCAGTGTAAGAGGAAGATCTGTGCTTTGGTTACAGCAGAAACGCAAGCTGACTTTCTCCTGTAAGGATGGGGTCTTAAGGTATGACTTTGTAGAAGGAATGCGAAGCAGTTTTGGTTTCTCAGAGCTGCTCAGCCTAGGGCAATGAGGCAGATTTGCATGATATGTAGGACGTGAGAGAACACATTTCCTGGGGCTGTTGGAGAGCTGAGGAAATCTAGCTCTTCCAAGGAAGAGTGCAGTGTGTTGGCCTACACACAAAATACACAGAGTGACTGGGAAAGGTGTCCGTGCCTGGATGTTTCTTAGTAGCCCAGTGGAGACTGCCGGTACTCGGTGGTCTTCCAGGGAATAAGGTGCCCAGGCGAGGTCCTCGGTGTCCTGAAAAGCTTACTAACCTTAAAAGGAAACAGACCTGAAACTAATGCCTCAAGGACTCCGCTCCAAGCTTCCACTTCGGCAGGGCTATTCTAGGCTTTACCTTGAGGAAAGGACTCACGTCAAGTTTCCTTTTAGCTGTAGAGCGTCTGAGGAGAGGCTCCCACCCAGGCTATGAAAGCACCCTGTTGATGTAGAGAACACTCGTTCCCTTCCCAGAGCCTTGCCTACAGAGACTAGAGACCCGTCCTAAAATTGTTATTTAGGCAGCTTCAAGGCAGCTTGAATGGAGCATTCAAAATGGGTAAGCAAGGCTTGTGCCATAAGTTCCCCGTTTCCAGCGAACATGCAGCCTACGTCCTTGTGATTTCTACCAAGTAAATATACACTCTAGCTACACACTGGTCCCTTCCTTGAATAAAGTTTATTTGGCACGTAATTCTGCGTGTAGCCAACCGCCTCCCCCAGGGATCGCTCTGGGTAGGCTATCGGGCTTAGCTTCTTCTAAAACCCTGGAGTGTAAGAGGAAGAACTGTGCTGTGGTTACAGCAGAAACGCAAGCCGACTTTCTACCGTAAGGATGGGGTGTTAAGGTATGACTTTGTAGAAGGAATGTGAAGCAGTTTTGGTTTCTCAGTGCCGGTCAGCCTAGGGCAATGAGGCAGATTTGCATGATATGTAGGACGTGAGAGAACACATTTCCTGGAGCTGTTGGAGAGCTGAGGAAATCTAGCTCTTCCAAGGAAGAGTGTAGTGTGTTGGCCTACACACAAAATACAAAGAGTGAATGGGAAAAGTTTCCGGGCCTGGATGTTTCTTAGTAGCCCAGTGCAGCCTGCCGGTACTGGGTGTTCTTGCAGGGAATAGGGTGCCCAGGCGAGGTCCTCAGGGCCTTGAAAAGCTTACTAACCTTAAAAGAAAACAGACCTGAAACTAATGCCTCAAGAACTCCGCTCCAAGCTTCGACTTCGGCAGGGCTATTCTAGGCTTTACCTTGAGGAGAGGACTCACGTCAAGTTTCCTTTTAGCTCTAGAGTGTCTCAGGCGAGGCTCCTACCCAGTCTATGAAAGCACCCTGTTGATGGAGAGAACACTCGTTCCCTTCCCAGAGCCCTGCCTACAGACACTAGAGACCCGTCCTAAAATTGTAATTTAGGTAGCTTCAAGGCAGCTTGAAGGGAGCATTCAAAAGTGGTAAGCAAGGCTTGTGCCATAAGTTCCCCGTTTCCAGCGAACATGCAGCCTACCTCCTTGTGATTTCTACCAAGTAAATATACACTCTAGCTACACACTGGTCCCTTCCTTGAATAAAGTTTATTTGGCACGGAATTCTGCGTGTAGCCAACCGCCTCCCCTTGGGAGCGCTCTGGGTAGGCTATCGGGCTCTGCTTCTTCTAAAACCCTGGAGTGTAAGAGGAAGAACTGTGCTTTGGTTACAGCAGGAAAGCAAGCCGACTTTCTCCTGTAAGGATGGGGTCTTAAGGCTTGACTTTAAAGAAGGAATGCGTTGCAGTTTTGGTTTCTCAGTGCTGCTCAGCCTAAGGGCAATGAGGGAGATTTGCATGACATATAGCAATTGAGAGAACACATTTCCTGGAGTTGTTGGAGAGCTGAGGAAATCTAGCTCTTCCAAGGAAGAGTGCAGTGTGTTGCCCTACACACAAAATACACAGTGACTGGGAAACGTTTCCGGGCCTGGATGTTTCTTAGTAGCCCAGTGGAGCCTGCTGGTACTCGGTGCTCTTGCAGGGAATAGGGTGCCCACGAGAGGTCCTCGGTGTCTTGACAAGCTTACTAACCTTAAAAGAAAACAGACCTAAAACAAATGCCACAAGGAAACTGCTTCAAGCTCAGCTTCGGCAGGGCTAGTCAAGGCTTTACCTGGAGGAAAGAACTCACGTCAAGTTTCCTTTATCTCTAGGGCGTCTGAGGAGAGGCTCCCACCCAGGCTATGAAAGCACCCTGTTGATGCAGAGAACACTCGTTCCCTTCCCAGAGCCCTGCCTACAATGACTAAAGACTCGTCCTAAAACTGTTATTTAGGTAACTTCAAGGCAGCATGCATGGAGCATTCAAAATGGGAAAGCAAGGCTTGTGCCATAAGGTCACCGTTTCCAGCGAACACGCGGCCTACCTACTTGTGATTTCTACCAAGTAAATATACACTCTAGCTACACACTGGTCCCTTCCTTGAATAAAGTTTATTTGGCACGGAGTTCTGCGTGTAGCCAACAGCCTCCCCCAAGGAGCGCTCTAGGTAGGCTATCTGGCTTAGCTTCTTCTAAAACCCTGCAGTGTAAGAGGAAGATCTGTGCTTTGGTTACAGCAGAAACGCAAGCTGACTTTCTCCTGTAAGGATGGGGTCTTAAGGTATGACTTTGTAGAAGGAATGCGAAGCAGTTTTGGTTTCTCAGAGCTGCTCAGCCTAGGGCAATGAGGCAGATTTGCATGATATGTAGGACGTGAGAGAACACATTTCCTGGGGCTGTTGGAGAGCTGAGGAAATCTAGCTCTTCCAAGGAAGAGTGCAGTGTGTTGGCCTACACACAAAATACACAGAGTGACTGGGAAAGGTGTCCGGGCCTGGATGTTTCTTAGTAGCCCAGTGGAGACTGCCGGTACTCGGTGGTCTTCCAGGGAATAAGGTGCCCAGGCGAGGTCCTCGGTGTCCTGAAAAGCTTACTAACCTTAAAAGGAAACAGACCTGAAACTAATGCCTCAAGGACTCCGCTCCAAGCTTCCACTTCGGCAGGGCTATTCTAGGCTTTACCTTGAGGAAAGGACTCACGTCAAGTTTCCTTTTAGCTGTAGAGCGTCTGAGGAGAGGCTCCCACCCAGGCTATGAAAGCACCCTGTTGATGTAGAGAACACTCGTTCCCTTCCCAGAGCCTTGCCTACAGAGACTAGAGACCCGTCCTAAAATTGTTATTTAGGCAGCTTCAAGGCAGCTTGAATGGAGCATTCAAAATGGGTAAGCAAGGCTTGTGCCATAAGTTCCCCGTTTCCAGCGAACATGCAGCCTACGTCCTTGTGATTTCTACCAAGTAAATATACACTCTAGCTACACACTGGTCCCTTCCTTGAATAAAGTTTATTTGGCACGTAATTCTGCGTGTAGCCAACCGCCTCCCCCAGGGATCGCTCTGGGTAGGCTATCGGGCTTAGCTTCTTCTAAAACCCTGGAGTGTAAGAGGAAGAACTGTGCTGTGGTTACAGCAGAAACGCAAGCCGACTTTCTACTGTAAGGATGAGGTGTTAAGGTATGACTTTGTAGAAGGAATGTGAAGCAGTTTTGGTTTCTCAGTGCCGGTCAGCCTAGGGCAATGAGGCAGATTTGCATGATATGTAGGACGTGAGAGAACACATTTCCTGGAGCTGTTGGAGAGCTGAGGAAATCTAGCTCTTCCAAGGAAGAGTGTAGTGTGTTGGCCTACACACAAAATACAAAGAGTGAATGGGAAAAGTTTCCGGGCCTGGATGTTTCTTAGTAGCCCAGTGGAGCCTGCCGATACTGGGTGTTCTTACAGGGAATAGGGTGCCCAGGCGAGGTCCTCAGGGCCTTGAAAAGCTTACTAACCTTAAAAGAAAACAGACCTGAAACTAATGCCTCAAGAACTCCGCTCCAAGCTTCCACTTCGGCAGGGCTATTCTAGGCTTTACCTTGAGGAGAGGACTCACGTCAAGTTTCCTTTTAGCTCTAGAGTGTCTCAGGCGAGGCTCCTACCCAGTCTATGAAAGCACCCTGTTGATGTAGAGAACACTCGTTCCCTTCCCAGAGCCCTGCCTACAGACACTAGAGACCCGTCCTAAAATTGTAATTTAGGTAGCTTCAAGGCAGCTTGAAGGGAGCATTCAAAAGTGGTAAGCAAGGCTTGTGCCATAAGTTCCCCGTTTCCAGCGAACATGCAGCCTACCTCCTGTGATTTCTACCAAGTAAATATACACTCTAGCTACACACTGGTCCCTTCCTTGAATAAAGTTTATTTGGCACGGAATTCTGTGTGTAGCCAACCGCCTCCCCTTGGGAGCGCTCTGGGTAGGCTATCGGGCTCTGCTTCTTCTAAAACCCTGGAGTGTAAGAGGAAGAACTGTGCTTTGGTTACAGCAGGAAAGCAAGCCGACTTTCTCCTGTAAGGATGGGGTCTTAAGGTTTGACTTTAAAGAAGGAATGCGTTGCAGTTTTGGTTTCTCAGTGCTGCTCAGCCTAAGGGCAATGAGGGAGATTTGCATGACATATAGGAATTGAGAGAACACATTTCCTGGAGTTGTTGGAGAGCTGAGGAAATCTAGCTCTTCCAAGGAAGAGTGCAGTGTGTTGCCCTACACACAAAATACACAGTGACTGGGAAACGTTTCCGGGCCTGGATGTTTCTTAGTAGCCCAGTGGAGCCTGCTGGTACTCGGTGCTCTTGCAGGGAATAGGGTGCCCACGAGAGGTCCTCGGTGTCTTGACAAGCTTACTAACCTTAAAAGAAAACAGACCTAAAACAAATGCCACAAGGAAACTGCTTCAAGCTCAGCTTCGGCAGGGCTAGTCAAGGCTTTACCTGGAGGAAAGAACTCACGTCAAGTTTCCTTTATCTCTAGGGCGTCTGAGGAGAGGCTCCCACCCAGGCTATGAAAGCACCCTGTTGATGCAGAGAACACTCGTTCCCTTCCCAGAGCCCTGCCTACAATGACTAAAGACTCGTCCTAAAACTGTTATTTAGGTAACTTCAAGGCAGCATGCATGGAGCATTCAAAATGGGAAAGCAAGGCTTGTGCCATAAGGTCACCGTTTCCAGCGAACACGCGGCCTACCTACTTGTGATTTCTACCAAGTAAATATACACTCTAGCTAAACACTGGTCCCTTCCTTGAATAAAGTTTATTTGGCACGGAGTTCTGCGTGTAGCCAACAGCCTCCCCCAAGGAGCGCTCTAGGTAGGCTATCTGGCTTAGCTTCTTCTAAAACCCTGCAGTGTAAGAGGAAGATCTGTGCTTTGGTTACAGCAGAAACGCAAGCTGACTTTCTCCTGTAAGGATGGGGTCTTAAGGTATGACTTTGTAGAAGGAATGCGAAGCAGTTTTGGTTTCTCAGAGCTGCTCAGCCTAGGGCAATGAGGCAGATTTGCATGATATGTAGGACGTGAGAGAACACATTTCCTGGGGCTGTTGGAGAGCTGAGGAAATCTAGCTCTTCCAAGGAAGAGTGCAGTGTGTTGGCCTACACACAAAATACACAGAGTGACTGGGAAAGGTGTCCGGGCCTGGATGTTTCTTAGTAGCCCAGTGGAGACTGCCGGTACTCGGTGGTCTTCCAGGGAATAAGGTGCCCAGGCGAGGTCCTCGGTGTCCTGAAAAGCTTACTAACCTTAAAAGGAAACAGACCTGAAACTAATGCCTCAAGGACTCCGCTCCAAGCTTCCACTTCGGCAGGGCTATTCTAGGCTTTACCTTGAGGAAAGGACTCACGTCAAGTTTCCTTTTAGCTGTAGAGCGTCTGAGGAGAGGCTCCCACCCAGGCTATGAAAGCACCCTGTTGATGTAGAGAACACTCGTTCCCTTCCCAGAGCCTTGCCTACAGAGACTAGAGACCCGTCCTAAAATTGTTATTTAGGCAGCTTCAAGGCAGCTTGAATGGAGCATTCAAAATGGGTAAGCAAGGCTTGTGCCATAAGTTCCCCGTTTCCAGCGAACATGCAGCCTACCTCCTTGTGATTTCTACCAAGTAAATATACACTCTAGCTACACACCGGTCCCTTCCTTGAATAAAGTTTATTTGGCACGTAATTCTGCGTGTAGCCAACCGCCTCCCCCAGGGATCGCTCTGGGTAGGCTATCGGGCTTAGCTTCTTCTAAAACCCTGGAGTGTAAGAGGAAGAACTGTGCTGTGGTTACAGCAGAAACGCAAGCCGACTTTCTACTGTAAGGATGGGGTGTTAAGGTATGACTTTGTAGAAGGAATGTGAAGCAGTTTTGGTTTCTCAGTGCCGGTCAGCCTAGGGCAATGAGGCAGATTTGCATGATATGTAGGACGTGAGAGAACACATTTCCTGGAGCTGTTGGAGAGCTGAGGAAATCTAGCTCTTCCAAGGAAGAGTGTAGTGTGTTGGCCTACACACAAAATACAAAGAGTGAATGGGAAAAGTTTCCGGGCCTGGATGTTTCTTAGTAGCCCAGTGGAGCCTGCCGGTACTGGGTGTTCTTGCAGGGAATAGGGTGCCCAGGCGAGGTCCTCAGGGCCTTGAAAAGCTTACTAACCTTAAAAGAAAACAGACCTGAAACTAATGCCTCAAGAACTCCGCTCCAAGCTTCCACTTCGGCAGGGCTATTCTAGGCTTTACCTTGAGGAGAGGACTCACGTCAAGTTTCCTTTTAGCTCTAGAGTGTCTCAGGCGAGGCTCCTACCCAGTCTATGAAAGCACCCTGTTGATGGAGAGAACACTCGTTCCCTTCCCAGAGCCCTGCCTACAGACACTAGAGACCCGTCCTAAAATTGTAATTTAGGTAGCTTCAAGGCAGCTTGAAGGGAGCATTCAAAAGTGGTAAGCAAGGCTTGTGCCATAAGTTCCCCGTTTCCAGCGAACATGCAGCCTACCTCCTTGTGATTTCTACCAAGTAAATATACACTCTAGCTACACACTGGTCCCTTCCTTGAATAAAGTTTATTTGGCACGGAATTCTGCGTGTAGCCAACCGCCTCCCCTTGGGAGCGCTCTGGGTAGGCTATCGGGCTCTGCTTCTTCTAAAACCCTGGAGTGTAAGAGGAAGAACTGTGCTTTGGTTACAGCAGGAAAGCAAGCCGACTTTCTCCTGTAAGGATGGGGTCTTAAGGCTTGACTTTAAAGAAGGAATGCGTTGCAGTTTTGGTTTCTCAGTGCTGCTCAGCCTAAGGGCAATGAGGGAGATTTGCATGACATATAGCAATTGAGAGAACACATTTCCTGGAGTTGTTGGAGAGCTGAGGAAATCTAGCTCTTCCAAGGAAGAGTGCAGTGTGTTGCCCTACACACAAAATACACAGTGACTGGGAAACGTTTCCGGGCCTGGATGTTTCTTAGTAGCCCAGTGGAGCCTGCTGGTACTCGGTGCTCTTGCAGGGAATAGGGTGCCCACGAGAGGTCCTCGGTGTCTTGACAAGCTTACTAACCTTAAAAGAAAACAGACCTAAAACAAATGCCACAAGGAAACTGCTTCAAGCTCAGCTTCGGCAGGGCTAGTCAAGGCTTTACCTGGAGGAAAGAACTCACGTCAAGTTTCCTTTATCTCTAGGGCGTCTGAGGAGAGGCTCCCACCCAGGCTATGAAAGCACCCTGTTGATGCAGAGAACACTCGTTCCCTTCCCAGAGCCCTGCCTACAATGACTAAAGACTGGTCCTAAAACTGTTATTTAGGTAACTTCAAGGCAGCATGCATGGAGCATTCAAAATGGGAAAGCAAGGCTTGTGCCATAAGGTCACCGTTTCCAGCGAACACGCGGCCTACCTACTTGTGATTTCTACCAAGTAAATATACACTCTAGCTAAACACTGGTCCCTTCCTTGAATAAAGTTTATTTGGCACGGAGTTCTGCGTGTAGCCAACAGCCTCCCCCAAGGAGCGCTCTAGGTAGGCTATCTGGCTTAGCTTCTTCTAAAACCCTGCAGTGTAAGAGGAAGATCTGTGCTTTGGTTACAGCAGAAACGCAAGCTGACTTTCTCCTGTAAGGATGGGGTCTTAAGGTATGACTTTGTAGAAGGAATGCGAAGCAGTTTTGGTTTCTCAGAGCTGCTCAGCCTAGGGCAATGAGGCAGATTTGCATGATATGTAGGACGTGAGAGAACACATTTCCTGGGGCTGTTGGAGAGCTGAGGAAATCTAGCTCTTCCAAGGAAGAGTGCAGTGTGTTGGCCTACACACAAAATACACAGAGTGACTGGGAAAGGTGTCCGGGCCTGGATGTTTCTTAGTAGCCCAGTGGAGACTGCCGGTACTCGGTGGTCTTCCAGGGAATAAGGTGCCCAGGCGAGGTCCTCGGTGTCCTGAAAAGCTTACTAACCTTAAAAGGAAACAGACCTGAAACTAATGCCTCAAGGACTCCGCTCCAAGCTTCCACTTCGGCAGGGCTATTCTAGGCTTTACCTTGAGGAAAGGACTCACGTCAAGTTTCCTTTTAGCTGTAGAGCGTCTGAGGAGAGGCTCCCACCCAGGCTATGAAAGCACCCTGTTGATGTAGAGAACACTCGTTCCCTTCCCAGAGCCTTGCCTACAGAGACTAGAGACCCGTCCTAAAATTGTTATTTAGGCAGCTTCAAGGCAGCTTGAATGGAGCATTCAAAATGGGTAAGCAAGGCTTGTGCCATAAGTTCCCCGTTTCCAGCGAACATGCAGCCTACGTCCTTGTGATTTCTACCAAGTAAATATACACTCTAGCTACACACTGGTCCCTTCCTTGAATAAAGTTTATTTGGCACGTAATTCTGCGTGTAGCCAACCGCCTCCCCCAGGGATCGCTCTGGGTAGGCTATCGGGCTTAGCTTCTTCTAAAACCCTGGAGTGTAAGAGGAAGAACTGTGCTGTGGTTACAGCAGAAACGCAAGCCGACTTTCTACTGTAAGGATGAGGTGTTAAGGTATGACTTTGTAGAAGGAATGTGAAGCAGTTTTGGTTTCTCAGTGCCGGTCAGCCTAGGGCAATGAGGCAGATTTGCATGATATGTAGGACGTGAGAGAACACATTTCCTGGAGCTGTTGGAGAGCTGAGGAAATCTAGCTCTTCCAAGGAAGAGTGTAGTGTGTTGGCCTACACACAAAATACAAAGAGTGAATGGGAATAGTTTCCGGGCCTGGATGTTTCTTAGTAGCCCAGTGGAGCCTGCCGATACTGGGTGTTCTTGCAGGGAATAGGGTGCCCAGGCGAGGTCCTCAGGGCCTTGAAAAGCTTACTAACCTTAAAAGAAAACAGACCTGAAACTAATGCCTCAAGAACTCCGCTCCAAGCTTCCACTTCGGCAGGGCTATTCTAGGCTTTACCTTGAGGAGAGGACTCACGTCAAGTTTCCTTTTAGCTCTAGAGTGTCTCAGGCGAGGCTCCTACCCAGTCTATGAAAGCACCCTGTTGATGGAGAGAACACTCGTTCCCTTCCCAGAGCCCTGCCTACAGACACTAGAGACCCGTCCTAAAATTGTAATTTAGGTAGCTTCAAGGCAGCTTGAAGGGAGCATTCAAAAGTGGTAAGCAAGGCTTGTGCCATAAGTTCCCCGTTTCCAGCGAACATGCAGCCTACCTCCTTGTGATTTCTACCAAGTAAATATACACTCTAGCTACACACTGGTCCCTTCCTTGAATAAAGTTTATTTGGCACGGAATTCTGCGTGTAGCCAACCGCCTCCCCTTGGGAGCGCTCTGGGTAGGCTATCGGGCTCTGCTTCTTCTAAAACCCTGGAGTGTAAGAGGAAGAACTGTGCTTTGGTTACAGCAGGAAAGCAAGCCGACTTTCTCCTGTAAGGATGGGGTCTTAAGGCTTGACTTTAAAGAAGGAATGCGTTGCAGTTTTGGTTTCTCAGTGCTGCTCAGCCTAAGGGCAATGAGGGAGATTTGCATGACATATAGCCATTGAGAGAACACATTTCCTGGAGTTGTTGGAGAGCTGAGGAAATCTAGCTCTTCCAAGGAAGAGTGCAGTGTGTTGCCCTACACACAAAATACACAGTGACTGGGAAACGTTTCCGGGCCTGGATGTTTCTTAGTAGCCCAGTGGAGCCTGCTGGTACTCGGTGCTCTTGCAGGGAATAGGGTGCCCACGAGAGGTCCTCGGTGTCTTGACAAGCTTACTAACCTTAAAAGAAAACAGACCTAAAACAAATGCCACAAGGAAACTGCTTCAAGCTCAGCTTCGGCAGGGCTAGTCAAGGCTTTACCTGGAGGAAAGAACTCACGTCAAGTTTCCTTTATCTCTAGGGCGTCTGAGGAGAGGCTCCCACCCAGGCTATGAAAGCACCCTGTTGATGCAGAGAACACTCGTTCCCTTCCCAGAGCCCTGCCTACAATGACTAAAGACTGGTCCTAAAACTGTTATTTAGGTAACTTCAAGGCAGCATGCATGGAGCATTCAAAATGGGAAAGCAAGGCTTGTGCCATAAGGTCACCGTTTCCAGCGAACACGCGGCCTACCTACTTGTGATTTCTACCAAGTAAATATACACTCTAGCTAAACACTGGTCCCTTCCTTGAATAAAGTTTATTTGGCACGGAGTTCTGCGTGTAGCCAACAGCCTCCCCCAAGGAGCGCTCTAGGTAGGCTATCTGGCTTAGCTTCTTCTAAAACCCTGCAGTGTAAGAGGAAGATCTGTGCTTTGGTTACAGCAGAAACGCAAGCTGACTTTCTCCTGTAAGGATGGGGTCTTAAGGTATGACTTTGTAGAAGGAATGCGAAGCAGTTTTGGTTTCTCAGAGCTGCTCAGCCTAGGGCAATGAGGCAGATTTGCATGATATGTAGGACGTGAGAGAACACATTTCCTGGGGCTGTTGGAGAGCTGAGGAAATCTAGCTCTTCCAAGGAAGAGTGCAGTGTGTTGGCCTACACACAAAATACACAGAGTGACTGGGAAAGGTGTCCGGGCCTGGATGTTTCTTAGTAGCCCAGTGGAGACTGCCGGTACTCGGTGGTCTTCCAGGGAATAAGGTGCCCAGGCGAGGTCCTCGGTGTCCTGAAAAGCTTACTAACCTTAAAAGGAAACAGACCTGAAACTAATGCCTCAAGGACTCCGCTCCAAGCTTCCACTTCGGCAGGGCTATTCTAGGCTTTACCTTGAGGAAAGGACTCACGTCAAGTTTCCTTTTAGCTGTAGAGCGTCTGAGGAGAGGCTCCCACCCAGGCTATGAAAGCACCCTGTTGATGTAGAGAACACTCGTTCCCTTCCCAGAGCCTTGCCTACAGAGACTAGAGACCCGTCCTAAAATTGTTATTTAGGCAGCTTCAAGGCAGCTTGAATGGAGCATTCAAAATGGGTAAGCAAGGCTTGTGCCATAAGTTCCCCGTTTCCAGCGAACATGCAGCCTACGTCCTTGTGATTTCTACCAAGTAAATATACACTCTAGCTACACACCGGTCCCTTCCTTGAATAAAGTTTATTTGGCACGTAATTCTGCGTGTAGCCAACCGCCTCCCCCAGGGATCGCTCTGGGTAGGCTATCGGGCTTAGCTTCTTCTAAAACCCTGGAGTGTAAGAGGAAGAACTGTGCTGTGGTTACAGCAGAAACGCAAGCCGACTTTCTACTGTAAGGATGAGGTGTTAAGGTATGACTTTGTAGAAGGAATGTGAAGCAGTTTTGGTTTCTCAGTGCCGGTCAGCCTAGGGCAATGAGGCAGATTTGCATGATATGTAGGACGTGAGAGAACACATTTCCTGGAGCTGTTGGAGAGCTGAGGAAATCTAGCTCTTCCAAGGAAGAGTGTAGTGTGTTGGCCTACACACAAAATACAAAGAGTGAATGGGAAAAGTTTCCGGGCCTGGATGTTTCTTAGTAGCCCAGTGGAGCCTGCCGATACTGGGTGTTCTTACAGGGAATAGGGTGCCCAGGCGAGGTCCTCAGGGCCTTGAAAAGCTTACTAACCTTAAAAGAAAACAGACCTGAAACTAATGCCTCAAGAACTCCGCTCCAAGCTTCCACTTCGGCAGGGCTATTCTAGGCTTTACCTTGAGGAGAGGACTCACGTCAAGTTTCCTTTTAGCTCTAGAGTGTCTCAGGCGAGGCTCCTACCCAGTCTATGAAAGCACCCTGTTGATGTAGAGAACACTCGTTCCCTTCCCAGAGCCCTGCCTACAGACACTAGAGACCCGTCCTAAAATTGTAATTTAGGTAGCTTCAAGGCAGCTTGAAGGGAGCATTCAAAAGTGGTAAGCAAGGCTTGTGCCATAAGTTCCCCGTTTCCAGCGAACATGCAGCCTACCTCCTGTGATTTCTACCAAGTAAATATACACTCTAGCTACACACTGGTCCCTTCCTTGAATAAAGTTTATTTGGCACGGAATTCTGCGTGTAGCCAACCGCCTCCCCTTGGGAGCGCTCTGGGTAGGCTATCGGGCTCTGCTTCTTCTAAAACCCTGGAGTGTAAGAGGAAGAACTGTGCTTTGGTTACAGCAGGAAAGCAAGCCGACTTTCTCCTGTAAGGATGGGGTCTTAAGGTTTGACTTTAAAGAAGGAATGCGTTGCAGTTTTGGTTTCTCAGTGCTGCTCAGCCTAAGGGCAATGAGGGAGATTTGCATGACATATAGGAATTGAGAGAACACATTGCCTGGAGTTGTTGGAGAGCTGAGGAAATCTAGCTCTTCCAAGGAAGAGTGCAGTGTGTTGCCCTACACACAAAATACACAGTGACTGGGAAACGTTTCCGGGCCTGGATGTTTCTTAGTAGCCCAGTGGAGCCTGCTGGTACTCGGTGCTCTTGCAGGGAATAGGGTGCCCACGAGAGGTCCTCGGTGTCTTGACAAGCTTACTAACCTTAAAAGAAAACAGACCTAAAACAAATGCCACAAGGAAACTGCTTCAAGCTCAGCTTCGGCAGGGCTAGTCAAGGCTTTACCTGGAGGAAAGAACTCACGTCAAGTTTCCTTTATCTCTAGGGCGTCTGAGGAGAGGCTCCCACCCAGGCTATGAAAGCACCCTGTTGATGCAGAGAACACTCGTTCCCTTCCCAGAGCCCTGCCTACAATGACTAAAGACTCGTCCTAAAACTGTTATTTAGGTAACTTCAAGGCAGCATGCATGGAGCATTCAAAATGGGAAAGCAAGGCTTGTGCCATAAGGTCACCGTTTCCAGCGAACACGCGGCCTACCTACTTGTGATTTCTACCAAGTAAATATACACTCTAGCTAAACACTGGTCCCTTCCTTGAATAAAGTTTATTTGGCACGGAGTTCTGCGTGTAGCCAACAGCCTCCCCCAAGGAGCGCTCTAGGTAGGCTATCTGGCTTAGCTTCTTCTAAAACCCTGCAGTGTAAGAGGAAGATCTGTGCTTTGGTTACAGCAGAAACGCAAGCTGACTTTCTCCTGTAAGGATGGGGTCTTAAGGTATGAGTTTGTAGAAGGAATGCGAAGCAGTTTTGGTTTCTCAGAGCTGCTCAGCCTAGGGCAATGAGGCAGATTTGCATGATATGTAGGACGTGAGAGAACACATTTCCTGGGGCTGTTGGAGAGCTGAGGAAATCTAGCTCTTCCAAGGAAGAGTGCAGTGTGTTGGCCTACACACAAAATACACAGAGTGACTGGGAAAGGTGTCCGGGCCTGGATGTTTCTTAGTAGCCCAGTGGAGACTGCCGGTACTCGGTGGTCTTCCAGGGAATAAGGTGCCCAGGCGAGGTCCTCGGTGTCCTGAAAAGCTTACTAACCTTAAAATGAAACAGACCTGAAACTAATGCCTCAAGGACTCCGCTCCAAGCTTCCACTTCGGCAGGGCTATTCTAGGCTTTACCTTGAGGAAAGGACTCACGTCAAGTTTCCTTTTAGCTGTAGAGCGTCTGAGGAGAGGCTCCCACCCAGGCTATGAAAGCACCCTGTTGATGTAGAGAACACTCGTTCCCTTCCCAGAGCCTTGCCTACAGAGACTAGAGACCCGTCCTAAAATTGTTATTTAGGCAGCTTCAAGGCAGCTTGAATGGAGCATTCAAAATGGGTAAGCAAGGCTTGTGCCATAAGTTCCCCGATTCCAGCGAACATGCAGCCTACCTCCTTGTGATTTCTACCAAGTAAATATACACTCTAGCTACACACCGGTCCCTTCCTTGAATAAAGTTTATTTGGCACGTAATTCTGCGTGTAGCCAACCGCCTCCCCCAGGGATCGCTCTGGGTAGGCTATCGGGCTTAGCTTCTTCTAAAACCCTGGAGTGTAAGAGGAAGAACTGTGCTGTGGTTACAGCAGAAACGCAAGCCGACTTTCTACTGTAAGGATGGGGTGTTAAGGTATGACTTTGTAGAAGGAATGTGAAGCAGTTTTGGTTTCTCAGTGCCGGTCAGCCTAGGGCAATGAGGCAGATTTGCATGATATGTAGGACGTGAGAGAACACATTTCCTGGAGCTGTTGGAGAGCTGAGGAAATCTAGCTCTTCCAAGGAAGAGTGTAGTGTGTTGGCCTACACACAAAATACAAAGAGTGAATGGGAAAAGTTTCCGGGCCTGGATGTTTCTTAGTAGCCCAGTGGAGCCTGCCGATACTGGGTGTTCTTACAGGGAATAGGGTGCCCAGGCGAGGTCCTCAGGGCCTTGAAAAGCTTACTAACCTTAAAAGAAAACAGACCTGAAACTAATGCCTCAAGAACTCCGCTCCAAGCTTCCACTTCGGCAGGGCTATTCTAGGCTTTACCTTGAGGAGAGGACTCACGTCAAGTTTCCTTTTAGCTCTAGAGTGTCTCAGGCGAGGCTCCTACCCAGTCTATGAAAGCACCCTGTTGATGTAGAGAACACTCGTTCCCTTCCCAGAGCCCTGCCTACAGACACTAGAGACCCGTCCTAAAATTGTAATTTAGGTAGCTTCAAGGCAGCTTGAAGGGAGCATTCAAAAGTGGTAAGCAAGGCTTGTGCCATAAGTTCCCCGTTTCCAGCGAACATGCAGCCTACCTCCTGTGATTTCTACCAAGTAAATATACACTCTAGCTACACACTGGTCCCTTCCTTGAATAAAGTTTATTTGGCACGGAATTCTGCGTGTAGCCAACCGCCTCCCCTTGGGAGCGCTCTGGGTAGGCTATCGGGCTCTGCTTCTTCTAAAACCCTGGAGTGTAAGAGGAAGAACTGTGCTTTGGTTACAGCAGGAAAGCAAGCCGACTTTCTCCTGTAAGGATGGGGTCTTAAGGTTTGACTTTAAAGAAGGAATGCGTTGCAGTTTTGGTTTCTCAGTGCTGCTCAGCCTAAGGGCAATGAGGGAGATTTGCATGACATATAGGAATTGAGAGAACACATTTCCTGGAGTTGTTGGAGAGCTGAGGAAATCTAGCTCTTCCAAGGAAGAGTGCAGTGTGTTGCCCTACACACAAAATACACAGTGACTGGGAAACGTTTCCGGGCCTGGATGTTTCTTAGTAGCCCAGTGGAGCCTGCTGGTACTCGGTGCTCTTGCAGGGAATAGGGTGCCCACGAGAGGTCCTCGGTGTCTTGACAAGCTTACTAACCTTAAAAGAAAACAGACCTAAAACAAATGCCACAAGGAAACTGCTTCAAGCTCAGCTTCGGCAGGGCTAGTCAAGGCTTTACCTGGAGGAAAGAACTCACGTCAAGTTTCCTTTATCTCTAGGGCGTCTGAGGAGAGGCTCCCACGCAGGCTATGAAAGCACCCTGTTGATGCAGAGAACACTCGTTCCCTTCCCAGAGCCCTGCCTACAATGACTAAAGACTCGTCCTAAAACTGTTATTTAGGTAACTTCAAGGCAGCATGCATGGAGCATTCAAAATGGGAAAGCAAGGCTTGTGCCATAAGGTCACCGTTTCCAGCGAACACGCGGCCTACCTACTTGTGATTTCTACCAAGTAAATATACACTCTAGCTAAACACTGGTCCCTTCCTTGAATAAAGTTTATTTGGCACGGAGTTCTGCGTGTAGCCAACAGCCTCCCCCAAGGAGCGCTCTAGGTAGGCTATCTGGCTTAGCTTCTTCTAAAACCCTGCAGTGTAAGAGGAAGATCTGTGCTTTGGTTACAGCAGAAACGCAAGCTGACTTTCTCCTGTAAGGATGGGGTCTTAAGGTATGACTTTGTAGAAGGAATGCGAAGCAGTTTTGGTTTCTCAGAGCTGCTCAGCCTAGGGCAATGAGGCAGATTTGCATGATATGTAGGACGTGAGAGAACACATTTCCTGGGGCTGTTGGAGAGCTGAGGAAATCTAGCTCTTCCAAGGAAGAGTGCAGTGTGTTGGCCTACACACAAAATACACAGAGTGACTGGGAAAGGTGTCCGGGCCTGGATGTTTCTTAGTAGCCCAGTGGAGACTGCCGGTACTCGGTGGTCTTCCAGGGAATAAGGTGCCCAGGCGAGGTCCTCGGTGTCCTGAAAAGCTTACTAACCTTAAAAGGAAACAGACCTGAAACTAATGCCTCAAGGACTCCGCTCCAAGCTTCCACTTCGGCAGGGCTATTCTAGGCTTTACCTTGAGGAAAGGACTCACGTCAAGTTTCCTTTTAGCTGTAGAGCGTCTGAGGAGAGGCTCCCACCCAGGCTATGAAAGCACCCTGTTGATGTAGAGAACACTCGTTCCCTTCCCAGAGCCTTGCCTACAGAGACTAGAGACCCGTCCTAAAATTGTTATTTAGGCAGCTTCAAGGCAGCTTGAATGGAGCATTCAAAATGGGTAAGCAAGGCTTGTGCCATAAGTTCCCCGATTCCAGCGAACATGCAGCCTACCTCCTTGTGATTTCTACCAAGTAAATATACACTCTAGCTACACACCGGTCCCTTCCTTGAATAAAGTTTATTTGGCACGTAATTCTGCGTGTAGCCAACCGCCTCCCCCAGGGATCGCTCTGGGTAGGCTATCGGGCTTAGCTTCTTCTAAAACCCTGGAGTGTAAGAGGAAGAACTGTGCTGTGGTTACAGCAGAAACGCAAGCCGACTTTCTACTGTAAGGATGGGGTGTTAAGGTATGACTTTGTAGAAGGAATGTGAAGCAGTTTTGGTTTCTCAGTGCCGGTCAGCCTAGGGCAATGAGGCAGATTTGCATGATATGTAGGACGTGAGAGAACACATTTCCTGGAGCTGTTGGAGAGCTGAGGAAATCTAGCTCTTCCAAGGAAGAGTGTAGTGTGTTGGCCTACACACAAAATACAAAGAGTGAATGGGAAAAGTTTCCGGGCCTGGATGTTTCTTAGTAGCCCAGTGGAGCCTGCCGGTACTGGGTGTTCTTGCAGGGAATAGGGTGCCCAGGCGAGGTCCTCAGGGCCTTGAAAAGCTTACTAACCTTAAAAGAAAACAGACCTGAAACTAATGCCTCAAGAACTCCGCTCCAAGCTTCCACTTCGGCAGGGCTATTCTAGGCTTTACCTTGAGGAGAGGACTCACGTCAAGTTTCCTTTTAGCTCTAGAGTGTCTCAGGCGAGGCTCCTACCCAGTCTATGAAAGCACCCTGTTGATGGAGAGAACACTCGTTCCCTTCCCAGAGCCCTGCCTACAGACACTAGAGACCCGTCCTAAAATTGTAATTTAGGTAGCTTCAAGGCAGCTTGAAGGGAGCATTCAAAAGTGGTAAGCAAGGCTTGTGCCATAAGTTCCCCGTTTCCAGCGAACATGCAGCCTACCTCCTTGTGATTTCTACCAAGTAAATATACACTCTAGCTACACACTGGTCCCTTCCTTGAATAAAGTTTATTTGGCACGGAATTCTGCGTGTAGCCAACCGCCTCCCCTTGGGAGCGCTCTGGGTAGGCTATCGGGCTCTGCTTCTTCTAAAACCCTGGAGTGTAAGAGGAAGAACTGTGCTTTGGTTACAGCAGGAAAGCAAGCCGACTTTCTCCTGTAAGGATGGGGTCTTAAGGCTTGACTTTAAAGAAGGAATGCGTTGCAGTTTTGGTTTCTCAGTGCTGCTCAGCCTAAGGGCAATGAGGGAGATTTGCATGACATATAGCAATTGAGAGAACACATTTCCTGGAGTTGTTGGAGAGCTGAGGAAATCTAGCTCTTCCAAGGAAGAGTGCAGTGTGTTGCCCTACACACAAAATACACAGTGACTGGGAAACGTTTCCGGGCCTGGATGTTTCTTAGTAGCCCAGTGGAGCCTGCTGGTACTCGGTGCTCTTGCAGGGAATAGGGTGCCCACGAGAGGTCCTCGGTGTCTTGACAAGCTTACTAACCTTAAAAGAAAACAGACCTAAAACAAATGCCACAAGGAAACTGCTTCAAGCTCAGCTTCGGCAGGGCTAGTCAAGGCTTTACCTGGAGGAAAGAACTCACGTCAAGTTTCCTTTATCTCTAGGGCGTCTGAGGAGAGGCTCCCACCCAGGCTATGAAAGCACCCTGTTGATGCAGAGAACACTCGTTCCCTTCCCAGAGCCCTGCCTACAATGACTAAAGACTGGTCCTAAAACTGTTATTTAGGTAACTTCAAGGCAGCATGCATGGAGCATTCAAAATGGGAAAGCAAGGCTTGTGCCATAAGGTCACCGTTTCCAGCGAACACGCGGCCTACCTACTTGTGATTTCTACCAAGTAAATATACACTCTAGCTAAACACTGGTCCCTTCCTTGAATAAAGTTTATTTGGCACGGAGTTCTGCGTGTAGCCAACAGCCTCCCCCAAGGAGCGCTCTAGGTAGGCTATCTGGCTTAGCTTCTTCTAAAACCCTGCAGTGTAAGAGGAAGATCTGTGCTTTGGTTACAGCAGAAACGCAAGCTGACTTTCTCCTGTAAGGATGGGGTCTTAAGGTATGACTTTGTAGAAGGAATGCGAAGCAGTTTTGGTTTCTCAGAGCTGCTCAGCCTAGGGCAATGAGGCAGATTTGCATGATATGTAGGACGTGAGAGAACACATTTCCTGGGGCTGTTGGAGAGCTGAGGAAATCTAGCTCTTCCAAGGAAGAGTGCAGTGTGTTGGCCTACACACAAAATACACAGAGTGACTGGGAAAGGTGTCCGGGCCTGGATGTTTCTTAGTAGCCCAGTGGAGACTGCCGGTACTCGGTGGTCTTCCAGGGAATAAGGTGCCCAGGCGAGGTCCTCGGTGTCCTGAAAAGCTTACTAACCTTAAAAGGAAACAGACCTGAAACTAATGCCTCAAGGACTCCGCTCCAAGCTTCCACTTCGGCAGGGCTATTCTAGGCTTTACCTTGAGGAAAGGACTCACGTCAAGTTTCCTTTTAGCTGTAGAGCGTCTGAGGAGAGGCTCCCACCCAGGCTATGAAAGCACCCTGTTGATGTAGAGAACACTCGTTCCCTTCCCAGAGCCTTGCCTACAGAGACTAGAGACCCGTCCTAAAATTGTTATTTAGGCAGCTTCAAGGCAGCTTGAATGGAGCATTCAAAATGGGTAAGCAAGGCTTGTGCCATAAGTTCCCCGTTTCCAGCGAACATGCAGCCTACGTCCTTGTGATTTCTACCAAGTAAATATACACTCTAGCTACACACTGGTCCCTTCCTTGAATAAAGTTTATTTGGCACGTAATTCTGCGTGTAGCCAACCGCCTCCCCCAGGGATCGCTCTGGGTAGGCTATCGGGCTTAGCTTCTTCTAAAACCCTGGAGTGTAAGAGGAAGAACTGTGCTGTGGTTACAGCAGAAACGCAAGCCGACTTTCTACTGTAAGGATGAGGTGTTAAGGTATGACTTTGTAGAAGGAATGTGAAGCAGTTTTGGTTTCTCAGTGCCGGTCAGCCTAGGGCAATGAGGCAGATTTGCATGATATGTAGGACGTGAGAGAACACATTTCCTGGAGCTGTTGGAGAGCTGAGGAAATCTAGCTCTTCCAAGGAAGAGTGTAGTGTGTTGGCCTACACACAAAATACAAAGAGTGAATGGGAAAAGTTTCCGGGCCTGGATGTTTCTTAGTAGCCCAGTGGAGCCTGCCGATACTGGGTGTTCTTGCAGGGAATAGGGTGCCCAGGCGAGGTCCTCAGGGCCTTGAAAAGCTTACTAACCTTAAAAGAAAACAGACCTGAAACTAATGCCTCAAGAACTCCGCTCCAAGCTTCCACTTCGGCAGGGCTATTCTAGGCTTTACCTTGAGGAGAGGACTCACGTCAAGTTTCCTTTTAGCTCTAGAGTGTCTCAGGCGAGGCTCCTACCCAGTCTATGAAAGCACCCTGTTGATGTAGAGAACACTCGTTCCCTTCCCAGAGCCCTGCCTACAGACACTAGAGACCCGTCCTAAAATTGTAATTTAGGTAGCTTCAAGGCAGCTTGAAGGGAGCATTCAAAAGTGGTAAGCAAGGCTTGTGCCATAAGTTCCCCGTTTCCAGCGAACATGCAGCCTACCTCCTGTGATTTCTACCAAGTAAATATACACTCTAGCTACACACTGGTCCCTTCCTTGAATAAAGTTTATTTGGCACGGAATTCTGCGTGTAGCCAACCGCCTCCCCTTGGGAGCGCTCTGGGTAGGCTATCGGGCTCTGCTTCTTCTAAAACCCTGGAGTGTAAGAGGAAGAACTGTGCTTTGGTTACAGCAGGAAAGCAAGCCGACTTTCTCCTGTAAGGATGGGGTCTTAAGGTTTGACTTTAAAGAAGGAATGCGTTGCAGTTTTGGTTTCTCAGTGCTGCTCAGCCTAAGGGCAATGAGGGAGATTTGCATGACATATAGGAATTGAGAGAACACATTTCCTGGAGTTGTTGGAGAGCTGAGGAAATCTAGCTCTTCCAAGGAAGAGTGCAGTGTGTTGCCCTACACACAAAATACACAGTGACTGGGAAACGTTTCCGGGCCTGGATGTTTCTTAGTAGCCCAGTGGAGCCTGCTGGTACTCGGTGCTCTTGCAGGGAATAGGGTGCCCACGAGAGGTCCTCGGTGTCTTGACAAGCTTACTAACCTTAAAAGAAAACAGACCTAAAACAAATGCCACAAGGAAACTGCTTCAAGCTCAGCTTCGGCAGGGCTAGTCAAGGCTTTACCTGGAGGAAAGAACTCACGTCAAGTTTCCTTTATCTCTAGGGCGTCTGAGGAGAGGCTCCCACCCAGGCTATGAAAGCACCCTGTTGATGCAGAGAACACTCGTTCCCTTCCCAGAGCCCTGCCTACAATGACTAAAGACTGGTCCTAAAACTGTTATTTAGGTAACTTCAAGGCAGCATGCATGGAGCATTCAAAATGGGAAAGCAAGGCTTGTGCCATAAGGTCACCGTTTCCAGCGAACACGCGGCCTACCTACTTGTGATTTCTACCAAGTAAATATACACTCTAGCTAAACACTGGTCCCTTCCTTGAATAAAGTTTATTTGGCACGGAGTTCTGCGTGTAGCCAACAGCCTCCCCCAAGGAGCGCTCTAGGTAGGCTATCTGGCTTAGCTTCTTCTAAAACCCTGCAGTGTAAGAGGAAGATCTGTGCTTTGGTTACAGCAGAAACGCAAGCTGACTTTCTCCTGTAAGGATGGGGTCTTAAGGTATGACTTTGTAGAAGGAATGCGAAGCAGTTTTGGTTTCTCAGAGCTGCTCAGCCTAGGGCAATGAGGCAGATTTGCATGATATGTAGGACGTGAGAGAACACATTTCCTGGGGCTGTTGGAGAGCTGAGGAAATCTAGCTCTTCCAAGGAAGAGTGCAGTGTGTTGGCCTACACACAAAATACACAGAGTGACTGGGAAAGGTGTCCGGGCCTGGATGTTTCTTAGTAGCCCAGTGGAGACTGCCGGTACTCGGTGGTCTTCCAGGGAATAAGGTGCCCAGGCGAGGTCCTCGGTGTCCTGAAAAGCTTACTAACCTTAAAAGGAAACAGACCTGAAACTAATGCCTCAAGGACTCCGCTCCAAGCTTCCACTTCGGCAGGGCTATTCTAGGCTTTACCTTGAGGAAAGGACTCACGTCAAGTTTCCTTTTAGCTGTAGAGCGTCTGAGGAGAGGCTCCCACCCAGGCTATGAAAGCACCCTGTTGATGTAGAGAACACTCGTTCCCTTCCCAGAGCCTTGCCTACAGAGACTAGAGACCCGTCCTAAAATTGTTATTTAGGCAGCTTCAAGGCAGCTTGAATGGAGCATTCAAAATGGGTAAGCAAGGCTTGTGCCATAAGTTCCCCGTTTCCAGCGAACATGCAGCCTACCTCCTTGTGATTTCTACCAAGTAAATATACACTCTAGCTACACACCGGTCCCTTCCTTGAATAAAGTTTATTTGGCACGTAATTCTGCGTGTAGCCAACCGCCTCCCCGAGGGATCGCTCTGGGTAGGCTATCGGGCTTAGCTTCTTCTAAAACCCTGGAGTGTAAGAGGAAGAACTGTGCTGTGGTTACAGCAGAAACGCAAGCCGACATTCTACTGTAAGGATGGGGTGTTAAGGTATGACTTTGTAGAAGGAATGTGAAGCAGTTTTGGTTTCTCAGTGCCGGTCAGCCTAGGGCAATGAGGCAGATTTGCATGATATGTAGGACGTGAGAGAACACATTTCCTGGAGCTGTTGGAGAGCTGAGGAAATCTAGCTCTTCCAAGGAAGAGTGTAGTGTGTTGGCCTACACACAAAATACAAAGAGTGAATGGGAAAAGTTTCCGGGCCTGGATGTTTCTTAGTAGCCCAGTGGAGCCTGCCGGTACTGGGTGTTCTTGCAGGGAATAGGGTGCCCAGGCGAGGTCCTCAGGGCCTTGAAAAGCTTACTAACCTTAAAAGAAAACAGACCTGAAACTAATGCCTCAAGAACTCCGCTCCAAGCTTCCTCTTCGGCAGGGCTATTCTAGGCTTTACCTTGAGGAGAGGACTCATGTCAAGTTTCCTTTTAGCTCTAGAGTGTCTCAGGCGAGGCTCTTACCCAGTCTATGAAAGCACCCTGTTGATGGAGAGAACACTCGTTCCCTTCCCAGAGCCCTGCCTACAGACACTAGAGACCCGTCCTAAAATTGTAATTTAGGTAGCTTCAAGGCAGCTTGAAGGGAGCATTCAAAAGTGGTAAGCAAGGCTTGTGCCATAAGTTCCCCGTTTCCAGCGAACATGCAGCCTACCTCCTTGTGATTTCTACCAAGTAAATATACACTCTAGCTACACACTGGTCCCTTCCTTGAATAAAGTTTATTTGGCACGGAATTCTGCGTGTAGCCAACCGCCTCCCCTTGGGAGCGCTCTGGGTAGGCTATCGGGCTCTGCTTCTTCTAAAACCCTGGAGTGTAAGAGGAAGAACTGTGCTTTGGTTACAGCAGGAAAGCAAGTCGACTTTCTCCTGTAAGGATGGGGTCTTAAGGCTTGACTTTAAAGAAGGAATGCGTTGCAGTTTTGGTTTCTCAGTGCTGCTCAGCCTAAGGGCAATGAGGGAGATTTGCATGACATATAGCCATTGAGAGAACACATTTCCTGGAGTTGTTGGAGAGCTGAGGAAATCTAGCTCTTCCAAGGAAGAGTGCAGTGTGTTGCCCTACACACAAAATACACAGTGACTGGGAAACGTTTCCGGGCCTGGATGTTTCTTAGTAGCCCAGTGGAGCCTGCTGGTACTCGGTGCTCTTGCAGGGAATAGGGTGCCCACGAGAGGTCCTCGGTGTCTTGACAAGCTTACTAACCTTAAAAGAAAACAGACCTAAAACAAATGCCACAAGGAAACTGCTTCAAGCTCAGCTTCGGCAGGGCTAGTCAAGGCTTTACCTGGAGGAAAGAACTCACGTCAAGTTTCCTTTATCTCTAGGGCGTCTGAGGAGAGGCTCCCACCCAGGCTATGAAAGCACCCTGTTGATGCAGAGAACACTCGTTCCCTTCCCAGAGCCCTGCCTACAATGACTAAAGACTGGTCCTAAAACTGTTATTTAGGTAACTTCAAGGCAGCATGCATGGAGCATTCAAAATGGGAAAGCAAGGCTTGTGCCATAAGGTCACCGTTTCCAGCGAACACGCGGCCTACCTACTTGTGATTTCTACCAAGTAAATATACACTCTAGCTAAACACTGGTCCCTTCCTTGAATAAAGTTTATTTGGCACGGAGTTCTGCGTGTAGCCAACCGCCTCCCCCAAGGAGCGCTCTAGGTAGGCTATCTGGCTTAGCTTCTTCTAAAACCCTGGAGTGTAAGAGGAAGAACTGTGCTGTGGTTACAGCAGAAACGCAAGCTGACTTTCTCCTGTAAGGATGGGGTCTTAAGGTATGACTTTGTAGAAGGAATGCGAAGCAGTTTTGGTTTCTCAGAGCTGCTCAGCCTAGGGCAATGAGGCAGATTTGCATGATATGTAGGACGTGAGAGAACACATTTCCTGGGGCTGTTGGAGAGCTGAGGAAATCTAGCTCTTCCAAGGAAGAGTGCAGTGTGTTGGCCTACACACAAAATACACAGAGTGACTGGGAAAGGTGTCCGGGCCTGGATGTTTCTTAGTAGCCCAGTGGAGACTGCCGGTACTCGGTGGTCTTCCAGGGAATAAGGTGCCCAGGCGAGGTCCTCGGTGTCCTGAAAAGCTTACTAACCTTAAAAGGAAACAGACCTGAAACTAATGCCTCAAGGACTCCGCTCCAACCTTCCACTTCGGCAGGGCTATTCTAGGCTTTACCTTGAGGAAAGGACTCACGTCAAGTTTCCTTTTAGCTGTAGAGCGTCTGAGGAGAGGCTCCCACCCAGGCTATGAAAGCACCCTGTTGATGTAGAGAACACTCGTTCCCTTCCCAGAGCCTTGCCTACAGAGACTAGAGACCCGTCCTAAAATTGTTATTTAGGCAGCTTCAAGGCAGCTTGAATGGAGCATTCAAAATGGGTAAGCAAGGCTTGTGCCATAAGTTCCCCGTTTCCAGCGAACATGCAGCCTACCTCCTTGTGATTTCTACCAAGTAAATATACACTCTAGCTACACACTGGTCCCTTCCTTGAATAAAGTTTATTTGGCACGTAATTCTGCGTGTAGCCAACCGCCTCCCCCAGGGATCGCTCTGGGTAGGCTATCGGGCTTAGCTTCTTCTAAAACCCTGGAGTGTAAGAGGAAGAACTGTGCTGTGGTTACAGCAGAAACGCAAGCCGACTTTCTACTGTAAGGATGGGGTGTTAAGGTATGACTTTGTAGAAGGAATGTGAAGCAGTTTTGGTTTCTCAGTGCCGGTCAGCCTAGGGCAATGAGGCAGATTTGCATGATATGTAGGACGTGAGAGAACACATTTCCTGGAGCTGTTGGAGAGCTGATGATATCTAGCTCTTCCAAGGAAGAGTGTAGTGTGTTGGCCTACACACAAAATACAAAGAGTGAATGGGAAAAGTTTCCGGGCCTGGATGTTTCTTAGTAGCCCAGTGGAGCCTGCCGGTACTGGGTGTTCTTGCAGGGAATAGGGTGCCCAGGCGAGGTCCTCAGGGCCTTGAAAAGCTTACTAACCTTAAAAGAAAACAGACCTGAAACTAATGCCTCAAGAACTCCTCTCCAAGCTTCCACTTCGGCAGGGCTATTCTAGGCTTTACCTTGAGGAGAGGACTCACGTCAAGTTTCCTTTTAGCTCTAGAGTGTCTCAGGCGAGGCTCCTACTCAGTCAATGAAAGCACCCTGTTGATGTAGAGAACACTCGTTCCCTTCCCAGAGCCCTGCCTACAGACACTAGAGACCCGTCCTAAAATTGTAATTTAGGTAGCTTCAAGGCAGCTTGAAGGGAGCATTCAAAAGTGGTAAGCAAGGCTTGTGCCATAAGTTCCCCGTTTCCAGCGAACATGCAGCCTACCTCCTTGTGATTTCTACCAAGTAAATATACACTCTAGCTACACACTGGTCCCTTCCTTGAATAAAGTTTATTTGGCATGGAATTCTGCGTGTAGCCAACCGCCTCCCCTTGGGAGCGCTCTGGGTAGGCTATCGGGCTCTGCTTCTTCTAAAACCCTGGAGTGTAAGAGGAAGAACTGTGCTTTGGTTACAGCAGGAAAGCAAGCCGACTTTCTCCTGTAAGGATGGGGTCTTAAGGTTTGACTTTAAAGAAGGAATGCGTTGCAGTTTTGGTTTCTCAGTGCTGCTCAGCCTAAGGGCAATGAGGGAGATTTGCATGACATATAGGAATTGAGAGAACACATTTCCTGGAGTTGTTGGAGAGCTGAGGAAATCTAGCTCTTCCAAGGAAGAGTGCAGTGTGTTGCCCTACACACAAAATACACAGTGACTGGGAAACGTTTCCGGGCCTGGATGTTTCTTAGTAGCCCAGTGGAGCCTGCTGGTACTCGGTGCTCTTGCAGGGAATAGGGTGCCCACGAGAGGTCCTCGGTGTCTTGACAAGCTTACTAACCTTAAAAGAAAACAGACCTAAAACAAATGCCACAAGGAAACTGCTTCAAGCTCAGCTTCGGCAGGGCTAGTCAAGGCTTTACCTGGAGGAAAGAACTCACGTCAAGTTTCCTTTATCTCTAGGGCGTCTGAGGAGAGGCTCCCACCCAGGCTATGAAAGCACCCTGTTGATGCAGAGAACACTCGTTCCCTTCCCAGAGCCCTGCCTACAATGACTATAGACTCGTCCTAAAACTGTTATTTAGGTAACTTCAAGGCAGCATGCATGGAGCATTCAAAATGGGAAAGCAAGGCTTGTGCCATAAGGTCACCGTTTCCAGCGAACACGCGGCCTACCTACTTGTGATTTCTACCAAGTAAATATACACTCTAGCTAAACACTGGTCCCTTCCTTGAATAAAGTTTATTTGGCACGGAGTTCTGCGTGTAGCCAACAGCCTCCCCCAAGGAGCGCTCTAGGTAGGCTATCTGGCTTAGCTTCTTCTAAAACCCTGGAGTGTAAGAGGAAGAACTGTGCTGTGTTTACAGCAGAAACGCAAGCTGACTTTCTCCTGTAAGGATGGGGTCTTAAGGTATGACTTTGTAGAAGGAATGCGAAGCAGTTTTGGTTTCTCAGAGCTGCTCAGCCTAGGGCAATGAGGCAGATTTGCATGATATGTAGGACGTGAGAGAACACATTTCCTGGGGCTGTTGGAGAGCTGAGGAAATCTAGCTCTTCCAAGGAAGAGTGCAGTGTGTTGGCCTACACACAAAATACACAGAGTGACTGGGAAAGGTGTCCGGGCCTGGATGTTTCTTAGTAGCCCAGTGGAGACTGCCGGTACTCGGTGGTCTTCCAGGGAATAAGGTGCCCAGGCGAGGTCCTCGGTGTCCTGAAAAGCTTACTAACCTTAAAAGGAAACAGACATGAAACTAATGCCTCAAGAACTCCGCTCCAAGCTTCCACTTCGGCAGGGCTATTCTTGGCTTTACCTTGAGGAAAGGACTCACGTCAAGTTTCCTTTTAGCTGTAGAGCGTCTGAGGAGAGGCTCCCACCCAGGCTATGAAAGCACCCTGTTGATGTAGAGAACACTCGTTCCCTTCCCAGAGCCTTGCCTACAGAGACTAGAGACCCGTCCTAAAATTGTTATTTAGGCAGCTTCAAGGCAGCATGCATGGAGCATTCAAAATGGGTAAGCAAGGCTTGTGCCATAAGTTCCCCGTTTCCAGCGAACATGCAGCCTACCTCCTTGTGATTTCTACCAAGTAAATATACACTCTAGCTACACACCGGTCCCTTCCTTGAATAAAGTTTATTTGGCACGGAATTCTGCGTGTAGCCAACCGCCTCCCCTTGGGAGCGCTCTGGGTAGGCTATCGGGCTCTGCTTCTTCTAAAACCCTGGAGTGTAAGAGGAAGAACTGTGCTTTGGTTACAGCAGGAAAGCAAGCCGACTTTCTCCTGTAAGGATGGGGTCTTAAGGTTTGACTTTAAAGAAGGAATGCGTTGCAGTTTTGGTTTCTCAGTGCTGCTCAGCCTAAGGGCAATGAGGGAGATTTGCATGACATATAGGAATTGAGAGAACACATTTCCTGGAGTTGTTGGAGAGCTGAGGAAATCTAGCTCTTCCAAGGAAGAGTGCAGTGTGTTGCCCTACACACAAAATACACAGTGACTGGGAAACGTTTCCGGGCCTGGATGTTTCTTAGTAGCCCAGTGGAGCCTGCTGGTACTCGGTGCTCTTGCAGGGAATAGGGTGCCCACGAGAGGTCCTCGGTGTCTTGACAAGCTTACTAACCTTAAAAGAAAACAGACCTAAAACAAATGCCACAAGGAAACTGCTTCAAGCTCAGCTTCGGCAGGGCTAGTCAAGGCTTTACCTGGAGGAAAGAACTCACGTCAAGTTTCCTTTATCTCTAGGGCGTCTGAGGAGAGGCTCCCACCCAGGCTATGAAAGCACCCTGTTGATGCAGAGAACACTCGTTCCCTTCCCAGAGCCCTGCCTACAATGACTAAAGACTGGTCCTAAAACTGTTATTTAGGTAACTTCAAGGCAGCATGCATGGAGCATTCAAAATGGGAAAGCAAGGCTTGTGCCATAAGGTCACCGTTTCCAGCGAACACGCGGCCTACCTACTTGTGATTTCTACCAAGTAAATATACACTCTAGCTAAACACTGGTCCCTTCCTTGAATAAAGTTTATTTGGCACGGAGTTCTGCGTGTAGCCAACCGCCTCCCCCAAGGAGCGCTCTAGGTAGGCTATCTGGCTTAGCTTCTTCTAAAACCCTGGAGTGTAAGAGGAAGAACTGTGCTGTGGTTACAGCAGAAACGCAAGCTGACTTTCTCCTGTAAGGATGGGGTCTTAAGGTATGACTTTGTAGAAGGAATGCGAAGCAGTTTTGGTTTCTCAGAGCTGCTCAGCCTAGGGCAATGAGGCAGATTTGCATGATATGTAGGACGTGAGAGAACACATTTCCTGGGGCTGTTGGAGAGCTGAGGAAATCTAGCTCTTCCAAGGAAGAGTGCAGTGTGTTGGCCTACACACAAAATACACAGAGTGACTGGGAAAGGTGTCCGGGCCTGGATGTTTCTTAGTAGCCCAGTGGAGACTGCCGGTACTCGGTGGTCTTCCAGGGAATAAGGTGCCCAGGCGAGGTCCTCGGTGTCCTGAAAAGCTTACTAACCTTAAAAGAAAACAGACCTAAAACAAATGCCACAAGGAAACTGCTTCAAGCTCAGCTTCGGCAGGGCTAGTCAAGGCTTTACCTGGAGGAAAGAACTCACGTCAAGTTTCCTTTATCTCTAGGGCGTCTGAGGAGAGGCTCCCACCCAGGCTATGAAAGCACCCTGTTGATGCAGAGAACACTCGTTCCCTTCCCAGAGCCCTGCCTACAATGACTATAGACTCGTCCTAAAACTGTTATTTAGGTAACTTCAAGGCAGCATGCATGGAGCATTCAAAATGGGAAAGCAAGGCTTGTGCCATAAGGTCACCGTTTCCAGCGAACACGCGGCCTACCTACTTGTGATTTCTACCAAGTAAATATACACTCTAGCTAAACACTGGTCCCTTCCTTGAATAAAGTTTATTTGGCACGGAGTTCTGCGTGTAGCCAACACCCTCCCCCAAGGAGCGCTCTAGGTAGGCTATCTGGCTTAGCTTCTTCTAAAACCCTGCAGTGTAAGAGGAAGATCTGTGCTTTGGTTACAGCAGAAACACAAGCTGACTTTCTCCTGTAAGGATGGGGTCTTAAGGTATGACTTTGTAGAAGGAATGCGAAGCAGTTTTGGTTTCTCAGAGCTGCTCAGCCTAGGGCAATGAGGCAGATTTGCATGATATGTAGGACGTGAGAGAACACATTTCCTGGGGCTGTTGGAGAGCTGAGGAAATCTAGCTCTTCCAAGGAAGAGTGCAGTGTGTTGGCCTACACACAAAATACACAGAGTGACTGGGAAAGGTGTCCGGGCCTGGATGTTTCTTAGTAGCCCAGTGGAGACTGCCGGTACTCGGTGGTCTTCCAGGGAATAAGGTGCCCAGGCGAGGTCCTCGGTGTCCTGAAAAGCTTACTAACCTTAAAAGGAAACAGACCTGAAACTAATGCCTCAAGGACTCCGCTCCAAGCTTCCACTTCGGCAGGGCTATTCTAGGCTTTACCTTGAGGAAAGGACTCACGTCAAGTTTCCTTTTAGCTGTAGAGCGTCTGAGGAGAGGCTCCCACCCAGGCTATGAAAGCACCCTGTTGATGTAGAGAACACTCGTTCCCTTCCCAGAGCCTTGCCTACAGAGACTAGAGACCCGTCCTAAAATTGTTATTTAGGCAGCTTCAAGGCAGCTTGAATGGAGCATTCAAAATGGGTAAGCAAGGCTTGTGCCATAAGTTCCCCGTTTCCAGCGAACATGCAGCCTACCTCCTTGTGATTTCTACCAAGTAAATATACACTCTAGCTACACACCGGTCCCTTCCTTGAATAAAGTTTATTTGGCACGGAATTCTGCGTGTAGCCAACCGCCTCCCCCAGGGATCGCTCTGGGTAGGCTATCGGGCTTAGCTTCTTCTAAAACCCTGGAGTGTAAGAGGAAGAACTGTGCTTTGGTTACAGCAGGAAAGCAAGCCGACTTTCTCCTGTAAGGATGGGGTCTTAAGGTTTGACTTTAAAGAAGGAATGCGTTGCAGTTTTGGTTTCTCAGTGCTGCTCAGCCTAAGGGCAATGAGGGAGATTTGCATGACATATAGGAATTGAGAGAACACATTGCCTGGAGTTGTTGGAGAGCTGAGGAAATCTAGCTCTTCCAAGGAAGAGTGCAGTGTGTTGCCCTACACACAAAATACACAGTCACTGGGAAACGTTTCCGGGCCTGGATGTTTCTTAGTAGCCCAGTGGAGCCTGCTGGTACTCGGTGCTCTTGCAGGGAATAGGGTGCCCACGAGAGGTCCTCGGTGTCTTGACAAGCTTACTAACCTTAAAAGAAAACAGACCTAAAACAAATGCCACAAGGAAACTGCTTCAAGCTCAGCTTCGGCAGGGCTAGTCAAGGCTTTACCTGGAGGAAAGAACTCACGTCAAGTTTCCTTTATCTCTAGGGCGTCTGAGGAGAGGCTCCCACCCAGGCTATGAAAGCAGCCTGTTGATGCAGAGAACACTCGTTCCCTTCCCAGAGCCCTGCCTACAATGACTAAAGACTCGTCCTAAAACTGTTATTTAGGTAACTTCAAGGCAGCATGCATGGAGCATTCAAAATGGGAAAGCAAGGCTTGTGCCATAAGGTCACCGTTTCCAGCGAACACGCGGCCTACCTACTTGTGATTTCTACCAAGTAAATATACACTCTAGCTAAACACTGGTCCCTTCCTTGAATAAAGTTTATTTGGCACGGAGTTCTGCGTGTAGCCAACAGCCTCCCCCAAGGAGCGCTCTAGGTAGGCTATCTGGCTTAGCTTCTTCTAAAACCCTGCAGTGTAAGAGGAAGATCTGTGCTTTGGTTACAGCAGAAACGCAAGCTGACTTTCTCCTGTAAGGATGGGGTCTTAAGGTATGACTTTGTAGAAGGAATGCGAAGCAGTTTTGGTTTCTCAGAGATGCTCAGCCTAGGGCAATGAGGCAGATTTGCATGATATGTAGGACGTGAGAGAACACATTTCCTGGGGCTGTTGGAGAGCTGAGGAAATCTAGCTCTTCCAAGGAAGAGTGCAGTGTGTTGGCCTACACACAAAATACACAGAGTGACTGGGAAAGGTGTCCGGGCCTGGATGTTTCTTAGTAGCCCAGTGGAGACTGCCGGTACTCGGTGGTCTTCCAGGGAATAAGGTGCCCAGGCGAGGTCCTCGGTGTCCTGAAAAGCTTACTAACCTTAAAAGGAAACAGACCTGAAACTAATGCCTCAAGGACTCCGCTCCAAGCTTCCACTTCGGCAGGGCTATTCTAGGCTTTACCTTGAGGAAAGGACTCACGTCAAGTTTCCTTTTAGCTGTAGAGCGTCTGAGGAGAGGCTCCCACCCAGGCTATGAAAGCACCCTGTTGATGTAGAGAACACTCGTTCCCTTCCCAGAGCCTTGCCTACAGAGACTAGAGACCCGTCCTAAAATTGTTATTTAGGCAGCTTCAAGGCAGCTTGAATGGAGCATTCAAAATGGGTAAGCAAGGCTTGTGCCATAAGTTCCCCGTTTCCAGCGAACATGCAGCCTACCTCCTTGTGATTTCTACCAAGTAAATATACACTCTAGCTACACACTGGTCCCTTCCTTGAATAAAGTTTATTTGGCACGTAATTCTGCGTGTAGCCAACCGCCTCCCCCAGGGATCGTTCTGGGTAGGCTATCGGGCTTAGCTTCTTCTAAAACCCTGGAGAGTAAGAGGAAGAACTGTGCTGTGGTTACAGCAGAAACGCAAGCCGACTTTCTACTGTAAGGATGGGGTGTTAAGGTATGACTTTGTAGAAGGAATGTGAAGCAGTTTTGGTTTCTCAGTGCCGGTCAGCCTAGGGCAATGAGGCAGATTTGCATGATATGTAGGACGTGAGAGAACACATTTCCTGGAGCTGTTGGAGAGCTGAGGATATCTAGCTCTTCCAAGGAAGAGTGTAGTGTGTTGGCCTACACACAAAATACAAAGAGTGAATGGGAAAAGTTTCCGGGCCTGGATGTTTCTTAGTAGCCCAGTGGAGCCTGCCGGTACTGGGTGTTCTTGCAGGGAATAGGGTGCCCAGGCGAGGTCCTCAGGGCCTTGAAAAGCTTACTAACCTTAAAAGAAAACAGACCTGAAACTAATGCCTCAAGAACTCCGCTCCAAGCTTCCACTTCGGCAGGGCTATTCTAGGCTTTACCTTGAGGAGAGGACTCACGTCAAGTTTCCTTTTAGCTCTAGAGTGTCTCAGGCGAGGCTCCTACCCAGTCTATGAAAGCACCCTGTTGATGTAGAGAACACTCGTTCCCTTCCCAGAGCCCTGCCTACAGACACTAGAGACCCGTCCTAAAATTGTAATTTAGGTAGCTTCAAGGCAGCTTGAAGGGAGCATTCAAAAGTGGTAAGCAAGGCTTGTGCCATAAGTTCCCCGTTTCCAGCGAACATGCAGCCTACCTCCTTGTGATTTCTACCAAGTAAATATACACTCTAGCTACACACTGGTCCCTTCCTTGAATAAAGTTTATTTGGCATGGAATTCTGCGTGTAGCCATCCGCCTCCCCTTGGGAGCGCTCTGGGTAGGCTATCGGGCTCTGCTTCTTCTAAAACCCTGGAGTGTAAGAGGAAGAACTGTGCTTTGGTTACAGCAGGAAAGCAAGCCGACTTTCTCCTGTAAGGATGGGGTCTTAAGGTTTGACTTTAAAGAAGGAATGCGTTGCAGTTTTGGTTTCTCAGTGCTGCTCAGCCTAAGGGCAATGAGGGAGATTTGCATGACATATAGGAATTGAGAGAACACATTTCCTGGAGTTGTTGGAGAGCTGAGGAAATCTAGCTCTTCCAAGGAAGAGTGCAGTGTGTTGCCCTACACACAAAATACACAGTGACTGGGAAACGTTTCCGGGCCTGGATGTTTCTTAGTAGCCCAGTGGAGCCTGCTGGTACTCGGTGCTCTTGCAGGGAATAGGGTGCCCACGAGAGGTCCTCGGTGTCTTGACAAGCTTACTAACCTTAAAAGAAAACAGACCTAAAACAAATGCCACAAGGAAACTGCTTCAAGCTCAGCTTCGGCAGGGCTAGTCAAGGCTTTACCTGGAGGAAAGAACTCACGTCAAGTTTCCTTTATCTCTAGGGCGTCTGAGGAGAGGCTCCCACCCAGGCTATGAAAGCACCCTGTTGATGCAGAGAACACTCGTTCCCTTCCCAGAGCCCTGCCTACAATGACTAAAGACTGGTCCTAAAACTGTTATTTAGGTAACTTCAAGGCAGCATGCATGGAGCATTCAAAATGGGAAAGCAAGGCTTGTGCCATAAGGTCACCGTTTCCAGCGAACACGCGGCCTACCTACTTGTGATTTCTACCAAGTAAATATACACTCTAGCTAAACACTGGTCCCTTCCTTGAATAAAGTTTATTTGGCACGGAGTTCTGCGTGTAGCCAACAGCCTCCCCCAAGGAGCGCTCTAGGTAGGCTATCTGGCTTAGCTTCTTCTAAAACCCTGCAGTGTAAGAGGAAGATCTGTGCTTTGGTTACAGCAGAAACGCAAGCTGACTTTCTCCTGTAAGGATGGGGTCTTAAGGTATGACTTTGTAGAAGGAATGCGAAGCAGTTTTGGTTTCTCAGAGCTGCTCAGCCTAGGGCAATGAGGCAGATTTGCATGATATGTAGGACGTGAGAGAACACATTTCCTGGGGCTGTTGGAGAGCTGAGGAAATCTAGCTCTTCCAAGGAAGAGTGCAGTGTGTTGGCCTACACACAAAATACACAGAGTGACTGGGAAAGGTGTCCGGGCCTGGATGTTTCTTAGTAGCCCAGTGGAGACTGCCGGTACTCGGTGGTCTTCCAGGGAATAAGGTGCCCAGGCGAGGTCCTCGGTGTCCTGAAAAGCTTACTAACCTTAAAAGGAAACAGACCTGAAACTAATGCCTTAAGGACTCCGCTCCAAGCTTCCACTTCGGCAGGGCTATTCTAGGCTTTACCTTGAGGAAAGGACTCACGTCAAGTTTCCTTTTAGCTGTAGAGCGTCTGAGGAGAGGCTCCCACCCAGGCTATGAAAGCACCCTGTTGATGTAGAGAACACTCGTTCCCTTCCCAGAGCCTTGCCTACAGAGACTAGAGACCCGTCCTAAAATTGTTATTTAGGCAGCTTCAAGGCAGCTTGAATGGAGCATTCAAAATGGGTAAGCAAGGCTTGTGCCATAAGTTCCCCGTTTCCAGCGAACATGCAGCCTACCTCCTTGTGATTTCTACCAAGTAAATATACACTCTAGCTACACACCGGTCCCTTCCTTGAATAAAGTTTATTTGTCACGGAATTCTGCGTGTAGCCAACCGCCTCCCCTTGGGAGCGCTCTGGGTAGGCTATCGGGCTCTGCTTCTTCTAAAACCCTGGAGTGTAAGAGGAAGAACTGTGCTTTGGTTACAGCAGGAAAGCAAGCCGACTTTCTCCTGTAAGGATGGGGTCTTAAGGTTTGACTTTAAAGAAGGAATGCGTTGCAGTTTTGGTTTCTCAGTGCTGCTCAGCCTAAGGGCAATGAGGGAGATTTGCATGACATATAGGAATTGAGAGAACACATTTCCTGGAGTTGTTGGAGAGCTGAGGAAATCTAGCTCTTCCAAGGAAGAGTGCAGTGTGTTGCCCTACACACAAAATACACAGTGACTGGGAAACGTTTCCGGGCCTGGATGTTTCTTAGTAGCCCAGTGGAGCCTGCTGGTACTCGGTGCTCTTGCAGGGAATAGGGTGCCCACGAGAGGTCCTCGGTGTCTTGACAAGCTTACTAACCTTAAAAGAAAACAGACCTAAAACAAATGCCACAAGGAAACTGCTTCAAGCTCAGCTTCGGCAGGGCTAGTCAAGGCTTTACCTGGAGGAAAGAACTCACGTCAAGTTTCCTTTATCTCTAGGGCGTCTGAGGAGAGGCTCCCACCCAGGCTATGAAAGCACCCTGTTGATGCAGAGAACACTCGTTCCCTTCCCAGAGCCCTGCCTACAATGACTATAGACTCGTCCTAAAACTGTTATTTAGGTAACTTCAAGGCAGCATGCATGGAGCATTCAAAATGGGAAAGCAAGGCTTGTGCCATAAGGTCACCGTTTCCAGCGAACACGCGGCCTACCTACTTGTGATTTCTACCAAGTAAATATACACTCTAGCTAAACACTGGTCCCTTCCTTGAATAAAGTTTATTTGGCACGGAGTTCTGCGTGTAGCCAACACCCTCCCCCAAGGAGCGCTCTAGGTAGGCTATCTGGCTTAGCTTCTTCTAAAACCCTGCAGTGTAAGAGGAAGATCTGTGCTTTGGTTACAGCAGAAACACAAGCTGACTTTCTCCTGTAAGGATGGGGTCTTAAGGTATGACTTTGTAGAAGGAATGCGAAGCAGTTTTGGTTTCTCAGAGCTGCTCAGCCTAGGGCAATGAGGCAGATTTGCATGATATGTAGGACGTGAGAGAACACATTTCCTGGGGCTGTTGGAGAGCTGAGGAAATCTAGCTCTTCCAAGGAAGAGTGCAGTGTGTTGGCCTACACACAAAATACACAGAGTGACTGGGAAAGGTGTCCGGGCCTGGATGTTTCTTAGTAGCCCAGTGGAGACTGCCGGTACTCGGTGGTCTTCCAGGGAATAAGGTGCCCAGGCGAGGTCCTCGGTGTCCTGAAAAGCTTACTAACCTTAAAAGGAAACAGACCTGAAACTAATGCCTCAAGGACTCCGCTCCAAGCTTCCACTTCGGCAGGGCTATTCTAGGCTTTACCTTGAGGAAAGGACTCACGTCAAGTTTCCTTTTAGCTGTAGAGCGTCTGAGGAGAGGCTCCCACCCAGGCTATGAAAGCACCCTGTTGATGTAGAGAACACTCGTTCCCTTCCCAGAGCCTTGCCTACAGAGACTAGAGACCCGTCCTAAAATTGTTATTTAGGCAGCTTCAAGGCAGCTTGAATGGAGCATTCAAAATGGGTAAGCAAGGCTTGTGCCATAAGTTCCCCGTTTCCAGCGAACATGCAGCCTACCTCCTTGTGATTTCTACCAAGTAAATATACACTCTAGCTACACACCGGTCCCTTCCTTGAATAAAGTTTATTTGGCACGGAATTCTGCGTGTAGCCAACCGCCTCCCCCAGGGATCGCTCTGGGTAGGCTATCGGGCTTAGCTTCTTCTAAAACCCTGCAGTGTAAGAGGAAGAACTGTGCTTTGGTTACAGCAGGAAAGCAAGCCGACTTTCTCCTGTAAGGATGGGGTCTTAAGGTTTGACTTTAAAGAAGGAATGCGTTGCAGTTTTGGTTTCTCAGTGCTGCTCAGCCTAAGGGCAATGAGGGAGATTTGCATGACATATAGGAATTGAGAGAACACATTTCCTGGAGTTGTTGGAGAGCTGAGGAAATCTAGCTCTTCCAAGGAAGAGTGCAGTGTGTTGCCCTACACACAAAATACACAGTGACTGGGAAACGTTTCCGGGCCTGGATGTTTCTTAGTAGCCCAGTGGAGCCTGCTGGTACTCGGTGCTCTTGCAGGGAATAGGGTGCCCACGAGAGGTACTCGGTGTCTTGACAAGCTTACTAACCTTAAAAGAAAACAGACCTAAAACAAATGCCACAAGGAAACTGCTTCAAGCTCAGCTTCGGCAGGGCTAGTCAAGGCTTTACCTGGAGGAAAGAACTCACGTCAAGTTTCCTTTATCTCTAGGGCGTCTGAGGAGAGGCTCCCACCCAGGCTATGAAAGCACCCTGTTGATGCAGAGAACACTCGTTCCCTTCCCAGAGCCCTGCCTACAATGACTAAAGACTCGTCCTAAAACTGTTATTTAGGTAACTTCAAGGCAGCATGCATGGAGCATTCAAAATGGGAAAGCAAGGCTTGTGCCATAAGGTCACCGTTTCCAGCGAACATGCAGCCTACCTCCTTGTGATTTCTACCAAGTAAATATACACTCTAGCTACACACTGGTCCCTTCCTTGAATAAAGTTTATTTGGCACGTAATTCTGCGTGTAGCCAACCGCCTCCCCCAGGGATCGTTCTGGGTAGGCTATCGGGCTTAGCTTCTTCTAAAACCCTGGAGAGTAAGAGGAAGAACTGTGCTGTGGTTACAGCAGAAACGCAAGCCGACTTTCTACTGTAAGGATGGGGTGTTAAGGTATGACTTTGTAGAAGGAATGTGAAGCAGTTTTGGTTTCTCAGTGCCGGTCAGCCTAGGGCAATGAGGCAGATTTGCATGATATGTAGGACGTGAGAGAACACATTTCCTGGAGCTGTTGGAGAGCTGAGGATATCTAGCTCTTCCAAGGAAGAGTGTAGTGTGTTGGCCTACACACAAAATACAAAGAGTGAATGGGAAAAGTTTCCGGGCCTGGATGTTTCTTAGTAGCCCAGTGGAGCCTGCCGGTACTGGGTGTTCTTGCAGGGAATAGGGTGCCCAGGCGAGGTCCTCAGGGCCTTGAAAAGCTTACTAACCTTAAAAGAAAACAGACCTGAAACTAATGCCTCAAGAACTCCGCTCCAAGCTTCCACTTCGGCAGGGCTATTCTAGGCTTTACCTTGAGGAGAGGACTCACGTCAAGTTTCCTTTTAGCTCTAGAGTGTCTCAGGCGAGGCTCCTACCCAGTCTATGAAAGCACCCTGTTGATGTAGAGAACACTCGTTCCCTTCCCAGAGCCTTGCCTACAGACACTAGAGACCCGTCCTAAAATTGTAATTTAGGTAGCTTCAAGGCAGCTTGAAGGGAGCATTCAAAAGTGGTAAGCAAGGCTTGTGCCATAAGTTCCCCGTTTCCAGCGAACATGCAGCCTACCTCCTTGTGATTTCTACCAAGTAAATATACACTCTAGCTACACACTGGTCCCTTCCTTGAATAAAGTTTATTTGGCATGGAATTCTGCGTGTAGCCAACCGCCTCCCCTTGGGAGCGCTCTGGGTAGGCTATCGGGCTCTGCTTCTTCTAAAACCCTGGAGTGTAAGAGGAAGAACTGTGCTTTGGTTACAGCAGGAAAGCAAGCCGACTTTCTCCTGTAAGGATGGGGTCTTAAGGTTTGACTTTAAAGAAGGAATGCGTTGCAGTTTTGGTTTCTCAGTGCTGCTCAGCCTAAGGGCAATGAGGGAGATTTGCATGACATATAGGAATTGAGAGAACACATTTCCTGGAGTTGTTGGAGAGCTGAGGAAATCTAGCTCTTCCAAGGAAGAGTGCAGTGTGTTGCCCTACACACAAAATACACAGTGACTGGGAAACGTTTCCGGGCCTGGATGTTTCTTAGTAGCCCAGTGGAGCCTGCTGGTACTCGGTGCTCTTGCAGGGAATAGGGTGCCCACGAGAGGTCCTCGGTGTCTTGACAAGCTTACTAACCTTAAAAGAAAACAGACCTAAAACAAATGCCACAAGGAAACTGCTTCAAGCTCAGCTTCGGCAGGGCTAGTCAAGGCTTTACCTGGAGGAAAGAACTCACGTCAAGTTTCCTTTATCTCTAGGGCGTCTGAGGAGAGGCTCCCACCCAGGCTATGAAAGCACCCTGTTGATGCAGAGAACACTCGTTCCCTTCCCAGAGCCCTGCCTACAATGACTAAAGACTGGTCCTAAAACTGTTATTTAGGTAACTTCAAGGCAGCATGCATGGAGCATTCAAAATGGGAAAGCAAGGCTTGTGCCATAAGGTCACCGTTTCCAGCGAACACGCGGCCTACCTACTTGTGATTTCTACCAAGTAAATATACACTCTAGCTAAACACTGGTCCCTTCCTTGAATAAAGTTTATTTGGCACGGAGTTCTGCGTGTAGCCAACAGCCTCCCCCAAGGAGCGCTCTAGGTAGGCTATCTGGCTTAGCTTCTTCTAAAACCCTGCAGTGTAAGAGGAAGATCTGTGCTTTGGTTACAGCAGAAACGCAAGCTGACTTTCTCCTGTAAGGATGGGGTCTTAAGGTATGACTTTGTAGAAGGAATGCGAAGCAGTTTTGGTTTCTCAGAGCTGCTCAGCCTAGGGCAATGAGGCAGATTTGCATGATATGTAGGACGTGAGAGAACACATTTCCTGGGGCTGTTGGAGAGCTGAGGAAATCTAGCTCTTCCAAGGAAGAGTGCAGTGTGTTGGCCTACACACAAAATACACAGAGTGACTGGGAAAGGTGTCCGGGCCTGGATGTTTCTTAGTAGCCCAGTGGAGACTGCCGGTACTCGGTGGTCTTCCAGGGAATAAGGTGCCCAGGCGAGGTCCTCGGTGTCCTGAAAAGCTTACTAACCTTAAAAGGAAACAGACCTGAAACTAATGCCTTAAGGACTCCGCTCCAAGCTTCCACTTCGGCAGGGCTATTCTAGGCTTTACCTTGAGGAAAGGACTCACGTCAAGTTTCCTTTTAGCTGTAGAGCGTCTGAGGAGAGGCTCCCACCCAGGCTATGAAAGCACCCTGTTGATGTAGAGAACACTCGTTCCCTTCCCAGAGCCTTGCCTACAGAGACTAGAGACCCGTCCTAAAATTGTTATTTAGGCAGCTTCAAGGCAGCTTGAATGGAGCATTCAAAATGGGTAAGCAAGGCTTGTGCCATAAGTTCCCCGTTTCCAGCGAACATGCAGCCTACCTCCTTGTGATTTCTACCAAGTAAATATACACTCTAGCTACACACCGGTCCCTTCCTTGAATAAAGTTTATTTGTCACGGAATTCTGCGTGTAGCCAACCGCCTCCCCTTGGGAGCGCTCTGGGTAGGCTATCGGGCTCTGCTTCTTCTAAAACCCTGGAGTGTAAGAGGAAGAACTGTGCTTTGGTTACAGCAGGAAAGCAAGCCGACTTTCTCCTGTAAGGATGGGGTCTTAAGGTTTGACTTTAAAGAAGGAATGCGTTGCAGTTTTGGTTTCTCAGTGCTGCTCAGCCTAAGGGCAATGAGGGAGATTTGCATGACATATAGGAATTGAGAGAACACATTTCCTGGAGTTGTTGGAGAGCTGAGGAAATCTAGCTCTTCCAAGGAAGAGTGCAGTGTGTTGCCCTACACACAAAATACACAGTGACTGGGAAACGTTTCCGGGCCTGGATGTTTCTTAGTAGCCCAGTGGAGCCTGCTGGTACTCGGTGCTCTTGCAGGGAATAGGGTGCCCACGAGAGGTCCTCGGTGTCTTGACAAGCTTACTAACCTTAAAAGAAAACAGACCTAAAACAAATGCCACAAGGAAACTGCTTCAAGCTCAGCTTCGGCAGGGCTAGTCAAGGCTTTACCTGGAGGAAAGAACTCACGTCAAGTTTCCTTTATCTCTAGGGCGTCTGAGGAGAGGCTCCCACCCAGGCTATGAAAGCACCCTGTTGATGCAGAGAACACTCGTTCCCTTCCCAGAGCCCTGCCCACAATGACTATAGACTCGTCCTAAAACTGTTATTTAGGTAACTTCAAGGCAGCATGCATGGAGCATTCAAAATGGGAAAGCAAGGCTTGTGCCATAAGGTCACCGTTTCCAGCGAACACGCGGCCTACCTACTTGTGATTTCTACCAAGTAAATATACACTCTAGCTAAACACTGGTCCCTTCCTTGAATAAAGTTTATTTGGCACGGAGTTCTGCGTGTAGCCAACACCCTCCCCCAAGGAGCGCTCTAGGTAGGCTATCTGGCTTAGCTTCTTCTAAAACCCTGCAGTGTAAGAGGAAGATCTGTGCTTTGGTTACAGCAGAAACACAAGCTGACTTTCTCCTGTAAGGATGGGGTCTTAAGGTATGACTTTGTAGAAGGAATGCGAAGCAGTTTTGGTTTCTCAGAGCTGCTCAGCCTAGGGCAATGAGGCAGATTTGCATGATATGTAGGACGTGAGAGAACACATTTCCTGGGGCTGTTGGAGAGCTGAGGAAATCTAGCTCTTCCAAGGAAGAGTGCAGTGTGTTGGCCTACACACAAAATACACAGAGTGACTGGGAAAGGTGTCCGGGCCTGGATGTTTCTTAGTAGCCCAGTGGAGACTGCCGGTACTCGGTGGTCTTCCAGGGAATAAGGTGCCCAGGCGAGGTCCTCGGTGTCCTGAAAAGCTTACTAACCTTAAAAGGAAACAGACCTGAAACTAATGCCTCAAGGACTCCGCTCCAAGCTTCCACTTCGGCAGGGCTATTCTAGGCTTTACCTTGAGGAAAGGACTCACGTCAAGTTTCCTTTTAGCTGTAGAGCGTCTGAGGAGAGGCTCCCACCCAGGCTATGAAAGCACCCTGTTGATGTAGAGAACACTCGTTCCCTTCCCAGAGCCTTGCCTACAGAGACTAGAGACCCGTCCTAAAATTGTTATTTAGGCAGCTTCAAGGCAGCTTGAATGGAGCATTCAAAATGGGTAAGCAAGGCTTGTGCCATAAGTTCCCCGTTTCCAGCGAACATGCAGCCTACCTCCTTGTGATTTCTACCAAGTAAATATACACTCTAGCTACACACCGGTCCCTTCCTTGAATAAAGTTTATTTGGCACGGAATTCTGCGTGTAGCCAACCGCCTCCCCCAGGGATCGCTCTGGGTAGGCTATCGGGCTTAGCTTCTTCTAAAACCCTGGAGTGTAAGAGGAAGAACTGTGCTTTGGTTACAGCAGGAAAGCAAGCCGACTTTCTCCTGTAAGGATGGGGTCTTAAGGTTTGACTTTAAAGAAGGAATGCGTTGCAGTTTTGGTTTCTCAGTGCTGCTCAGCCTAAGGGCAATGAGGGAGATTTGCATGACATATAGGAATTGAGAGAACACATTTCCTGGAGTTGTTGGAGAGCTGAGGAAATCTAGCTCTTCCAAGGAAGAGTGCAGTGTGTTGCCCTACACACAAAATACACAGTGACTGGGAAACGTTTCCGGGCCTGGATGTTTCTTAGTAGCCCAGTGGAGCCTGCTGGTACTCGGTGCTCTTGCAGGGAATAGGGTGCCCACGAGAGGTCCTCGGTGTCTTGACAAGCTTACTAACCTTAAAAGAAAACAGACCTAAAACAAATGCCACAAGGAAACTGCTTCAAGCTCAGCTTCGGCAGGGCTAGTCAAGGCTTTACCTGGAGGAAAGAACTCACGTCAAGTTTCCTTTATCTCTAGGGCGTCTGAGGAGAGGCTCCCACCCAGGCTATGAAAGCACCCTGTTGATGCAGAGAACACTCGTTCCCTTCCCAGAGCCCTGCCTACAATGACTAAAGACTCGTCCTAAAACTGTTATTTAGGTAACTTCAAGGCAGCATGCATGGAGCATTCAAAATGGGAAAGCAAGGCTTGTGCCATAAGGTCACCGTTTCCAGCGAACACGCGGCCTACCTACTTGTGATTTCTACCAAGTAAATATACACTCTAGCTAAACACTGGTCCCTTCCTTGAATAAAGTTTATTTGGCACGGAGTTCTGCGTGTAGCCAACCGCCTCCCCCAAGGAGCGCTCTAGGTAGGCTATCTGGCTTAGCTTCTTCTAAAACCCTGGAGTGTAAGAGGAAGAACTGTGCTGTGGTTACAGCAGAAACGCAAGCTGACTTTCTCCTGTAAGGATGGGGTCTTAAGGTATGACTTTGTAGAAGGAATGCGAAGCAGTTTTGGTTTCTCAGAGCTGCTCAGCCTAGGGCAATGAGGCAGATTTGCATGATATGTAGGACGTGAGAGAACACATTTCCTGGGGCTGTTGGAGAGCTGAGGAAATCTAGCTCTTCCAAGGAAGAGTGCAGTGTGTTGGCCTACACACAAAATACACAGAGTGACTGGGAAAGGTGTCCGGGCCTGGATGTTTCTTAGTAGCCCAGTGGAGACTGCCGGTACTCGGTGGTCTTCCAGGGAATAAGGTGCCCAGGCGAGGTCCTCGGTGTCCTGAAAAGCTTACTAACCTTAAAAGGAAACAGACCTGAAACTAATGCCTCAAGGACTCCGCTCCAAGCTTCCACTTCGGCAGGGCTATTCTAGGCTTTACCTTGAGGAAAGGACTCACGTCAAGTTTCCTTTTAGCTGTAGAGCGTCTGAGGAGAGGCTCCCACCCAGGCTATGAAAGCACCCTGTTGATGTAGAGAACACTCGTTCCCTTCCCAGAGCCTTGCCTACAGAGACTAGAGACCCGTCCTAAAATTGTTATTTAGGCAGCTTCAAGGCAGCTTGAATGGAGCATTCAAAATGGGTAAGCAAGGCTTGTGCCATAAGTTCCCCGTTTCCAGCGAACATGCAGCCTACCTCCTTGTGATTTCTACCAAGTAAATATACACTCTAGCTACACACCGGTCCCTTCCTTGAATAAAGTTTATTTGGCACGGAATTCTGCGTGTAGCCAACCGCCTCCCCCAGGGATCGCTCTGGGTAGGCTATCGGGCTTAGCTTCTTCTAAAACCCTGGAGTGTAAGAGGAAGAACTGTGCTTTGGTTACAGCAGGAAAGCAAGCCGACTTTCTCCTGTAAGGATGGGGTCTTAAGGTTTGACTTTAAAGAAGGAATGCGTTGCAGTTTTGGTTTCTCAGTGCTGCTCAGCCTAAGGGCAATGAGGGAGATTTGCATGACATATAGGAATTGAGAGAACACATTTCCTGGAGTTGTTGGAGAGCTGAGGAAATCTAGCTCTTCCAAGGAAGAGTGCAGTGTGTTGCCCTACACACAAAATACACAGTGACTGGGAAACGTTTCCGGGCCTGGATGTTTCTTAGTAGCCCAGTGGAGCCTGCTGGTACTCGGTGCTCTTGCAGGGAATAGGGTGCCCACGAGAGGTCCTCGGTGTCTTGACAAGCTTACTAACCTTAAAAGAAAACAGACCTAAAACAAATGCCACAAGGAAACTGCTTCAAGCTCAGCTTCGGCAGGGCTAGTCAAGGCTTTACCTGGAGGAAAGAACTCACGTCAAGTTTCCTTTATCTCTAGGGCGTCTGAGGAGAGGCTCCCACCCAGGCTATGAAAGCACCCTGTTGATGCAGAGAACACTCGTTCCCTTCCCAGAGCCCTGCCTACAATGACTAAAGACTCGTCCTAAAACTGTTATTTAGGTAACTTCAAGGCAGCATGCATGGAGCATTCAAAATGGGAAAGCAAGGCTTGTGCCATAAGGTCACCGTTTCCAGCGAACACGCGGCCTACCTACTTGTGATTTCTACCAAGTAAATATACACTCTAGCTAAACACTGGTCCCTTCCTTGAATAAAGTTTATTTGGCACGGAGTTCTGCGTGTAGCCAACCGCCTCCCCCAAGGAGCGCTCTAGGTAGGCTATCTGGCTTAGCTTCTTCTAAAACCCTGGAGTGTAAGAGGAAGAACTGTGCTGTGGTTACAGCAGAAACGCAAGCTGACTTTCTCCTGTAAGGATGGGGTCTTAAGGTATGACTTTGTAGAAGGAATGCGAAGCAGTTTTGGTTTCTCAGAGCTGCTCAGCCTAGGGCAATGAGGCAGATTTGCATGATATGTAGGACGTGAGAGAACACATTTCCTGGGGCTGTTGGAGAGCTGAGGAAATCTAGCTCTTCCAAGGAAGAGTGCAGTGTGTTGGCCTACACACAAAATACACAGAGTGACTGGGAAAGGTGTCCGGGCCTGGATGTTTCTTAGTAGCCCAGTGGAGACTGCCGGTACTCGGTGGTCTTCCAGGGAATAAGGTGCCCAGGCGAGGTCCTCGGTGTCCTGAAAAGCTTACTAACCTTAAAAGGAAACAGACCTGAAACTAATGCCTCAAGGACTCCGCTCCAAGCTTCCACTTCGGCAGGGCTATTCTAGGCTTTACCTTGAGGAAAGGACTCACGTCAAGTTTCCTTTTAGCTGTAGAGCGTCTGAGGAGAGGCTCCCACCCAGGCTATGAAAGCACCCTGTTGATGTAGAGAACACTCGTTCCCTTCCCAGAGCCCTGCCTACAGAGACTAGAGACCCGTCCTAAAATTGTTATTTAGGCAGCTTCAAGGCAGCTTGAAGGGAGCATTCAAAAGTGGTAAGCAAGGCTTGTGCCATAAGTTCCCCGTTTCCAGCGAACATGCAGCCTACCTCCTTGTGATTTCTACCAAGTAAATATACACTCTAGCTACACACTGGTCCCTTCCTTGAATAAAGTTTATTTGGCACGGAATTCTGCGTGTAGCCAACCGCCTCCCCTTGGGAGCGCTCTGGGTAGGCTATCGGGCTCTGCTTCTTCTAAAACCCTGGAGTGTAAGAGGAAGAACTGTGCTTTGGTTACAGCAGGAAAGCAAGCCGACTTTCTCCTGTAAGGATGGGGTCTTAAGGTTTGACTTTAAAGAAGGAATGCGTTGCAGTTTTGGTTTCTCAGTGCTGCTCAGCCTAAGGGCAATGAGGGAGATTTGCATGACATATAGGAATTGAGAGAACACATTTCCTGGAGTTGTTGGAGAGCTGAGGAAATCTAGCTCTTCCAAGGAAGAGTGCAGTGTGTTGCCCTACACACAAAATACACAGTGACTGGGAAACGTTTCCGGGCCTGGATGTTTCTTAGTAGCCCAGTGGAGCCTGCTGGTACTCGGTGCTCTTGCAGGGAATAGGGTGCCCACGAGAGGTCCTCGGTGTCTTGACAAGCTTACTAACCTTAAAAGAAAACAGACCTAAAACAAATGCCACAAGGAAACTGCTTCAAGCTCAGCTTCGGCAGGGCTAGTCAAGGCTTTACCTGGAGGAAAGAACTCACGTCAAGTTTCCTTTATCTCTAGGGCGTCTGAGGAGAGGCTCCCACCCAGGCTATGAAAGCACCCTGTTGATGCAGAGAACACTCGTTCCCTTCCCAGAGCCCTGCCTACAATGACTAAAGACTCGTCCTAAAACTGTTATTTAGGTAACTTCAAGGCAGCATGCATGGAGCATTCAAAATGGGAAAGCAAGGCTTGTGCCATAAGGTCACCGTTTCCAGCGAACACGCGGCCTACCTACTTGTGATTTCTACCAAGTAAATATACACTCTAGCTAAACACTGGTCCCTTCCTTGAATAAAGTTTATTTGGCACGGAGTTCTGCGTGTAGCCAACCGCCTCCCCCAAAGAGCGCTCTAGGTAGGCTATCTGGCTTAGCTTCTTCTAAAACCCTGCAGTGTAAGAGGAAGATCTGTGCTTTGGTTACAGCAGAAACGCAAGCTGACTTTCTCCTGTAAGGATGGGGTCTTAAGGTATGACTTTGTAGAAGGAATGCGAAGCAGTTTTGGTTTCTCAGAGCTGCTCAGCCTAGGGCAATGAGGCAGATTTGCATGATATGTAGGACGTGAGAGAACACATTTCCTGGGGCTGTTGGAGAGCTGAGGAAATCTAGCTCTTCCAAGGAAGAGTGCAGTGTGTTGGCCTACACACAAAATACACAGAGTGACTGGGAAAGGTGTCCGGGCCTGGATGTTTCTTAGTAGCCCAGTGGAGACTGCCGGTACTCGGTGGTCTTCCAGGGAATAAGGTGCCCAGGCGAGGTCCTCGGTGTCCTGAAAAGCTTACTAACCTTAAAAGGAAACAGACCTGAAACTAATGCCTCAAGGACTCCGCTCCAAGCTTCCACTTCGGCAGGGCTATTCTAGGCTTTACCTTGAGGAAAGGACTCACGTCAAGTTTCCTTTTAGCTGTAGAGCGTCTGAGGAGAGGCTCCCACCCAGGCTATGAAAGCACCCTGTTGATGTAGAGAACACTCGTTCCCTTCCCAGAGCCTTGCCTACAGAGACTAGAGACCCGTCCTAAAATTGTTATTTAGGCAGCTTCAAGGCAGCTTGAATGGAGCATTCAAAATGGGTAAGCAAGGCTTGTGCCATAAGTTCCCCGTTTCCAGCGAACATGCAGCCTACCTCCTTGTGATTTCTACCGAGTAAATATACACTCTAGCTACACACCGGTCCCTTCCTTGAATAAAGTTTATTTGGCACGGAATTCTGCGTGTAGCCAACCGCCTCCCCTTGGGAGCGCTCTGGGTAGGCTATCGGGCTCTGCTTCTTCTAAAACCCTGGAGTGTAAGAGGAAGAACTGTGCTTTGGTTACAGCAGGAAAGCAAGCCGACTTTCTCCTGTAAGGATGGGGTCTTAAGGTTTGACTTTAAAGAAGGAATGCGTTGCAGTTTTGGTTTCTCAGTGCTGCTCAGCCTAAGGGCAATGAGGGAGATTTGCATGACATATAGGAATTGAGAGAACACATTTCCTGGAGTTGTTGGAGAGCTGAGGAAATCTAGCTCTTCCAAGGAAGAGTGCAGTGTGTTGCCCTACACACAAAATACACAGTGACTGGGAAACGTTTCCGGGCCTGGATGTTTCTTAGTAGCCCAGTGGAGCCTGCTGGTACTCGGTGCTCTTGCAGGGAATAGGGTGCCCACGAGAGGTCCTCGGTGTCTTGACAAGCTTACTAACCTTAAAAGAAAACAGACCTAAAACAAATGCCACAAGGAAACTGCTTCAAGCTCAGCTTCGGCAGGGCTAGTCAAGGCTTTACCTGGAGGAAAGAACTCACGTCAAGTTTCCTTTATCTCTAGGGCGTCTGAGGAGAGGCTCCCACCCAGGCTATGAAAGCACCCTGTTGATGCAGAGAACACTCGTTCCCTTCCCAGAGCCCTGCCTACAATGACTAAAGACTCGTCCTAAAACTGTTATTTAGGTAACTTCAAGGCAGCATGCATGGAGCATTCAAAATGGGAAAGCAAGGCTTGTGCCATAAGGTCACCGTTTCCAGCGAACACGCGGCCTACCTACTTGTGATTTCTACCAAGTAAATATACACTCTAGCTAAACACTGGTCCCTTCCTTGAATAAAGTTTATTTGGCACGGAGTTCTGCGTGTAGCCAACCGCCTCCCCCAAGGAGCGCTCTAGGTAGGCTATCTGGCTTAGCTTCTTCTAAAACCCTGGAGTGTAAGAGGAAGAACTGTGCTGTGGTTACAGCAGAAACGCAAGCTGACTTTCTCCTGTAAGGATGGGGTCTTAAGGTATGACTTTGTAGAAGGAATGCGAAGCAGTTTTGGTTTCTCAGAGCTGCTCAGCCTAGGGCAATGAGGCAGATTTGCATGATATGTAGGACGTGAGAGAACACATTTCCTGGGGCTGTTGGAGAGCTGAGGAAATCTAGCTCTTCCAAGGAAGAGTGCAGTGTGTTGGCCTACACACAAAATACACAGAGTGACTGGGAAAGGTGTCCGGGCCTGGATGTTTCTTAGTAGCCCAGTGGAGACTGCCGGTACTCGGTGGTCTTCCAGGGAATAAGGTGCCCAGGCGAGGTCCTCGGTGTCCTGAAAAGCTTACTAACCTTAAAAGGAAACAGACCTGAAACTAATGCCTCAAGGACTCCGCTCCAAGCTTCCACTTCGGCAGGGCTATTCTAGGCTTTACCTTGAGGAAAGGACTCACGTCAAGTTTCCTTTTAGCTGTAGAGCGTCTGAGGAGAGGCTCCCACCCAGGCTATGAAAGCACCCTGTTGATGTAGAGAACACTCGTTCCCTTCCCAGAGCCCTGCCTACAGAGACTAGAGACCCGTCCTAAAATTGTTATTTAGGCAGCTTCAAGGCAGCTTGAAGGGAGCATTCAAAAGTGGTAAGCAAGGCTTGTGCCATAAGTTCCCCGTTTCCAGCGAACATGCAGCCTACCTCCTTGTGATTTCTACCAAGTAAATATACACTCTAGCTACACACTGGTCCCTTCCTTGAATAAAGTTTATTTGGCACGGAATTCTGCGTGTAGCCAACCGCCTCCCCTTGGGAGCGCTCTGGGTAGGCTATCGGGCTCTGCTTCTTCTAAAACCCTGGAGTGTAAGAGGAAGAACTGTGCTTTGGTTACAGCAGGAAAGCAAGCCGACTTTCTCCTGTAAGGATGGGGTCTTAAGGTTTGACTTTAAAGAAGGAATGCGTTGCAGTTTTGGTTTCTCAGTGCTGCTCAGCCTAAGGGCAATGAGGGAGATTTGCATGACATATAGGAATTGAGAGAACACATTTCCTGGAGTTGTTGGAGAGCTGAGGAAATCTAGCTCTTCCAAGGAAGAGTGCAGTGTGTTGCCCTACACACAAAATACACAGTGACTGGGAAACGTTTCCAGGCCTGGATGTTTCTTAGTAGCCCAGTGGAGCCTGCTGGTACTCGGTGCTCTTGCAGGGAATAGGGTGCCCACGAGAGGTCCTCGGTGTCTTGACAAGCTTACTAACCTTAAAAGAAAACAGACCTAAAACAAATGCCACAAGGAAACTGCTTCAAGCTCAGCTTCGGCAGGGCTAGTCAAGGCTTTACCTGGAGGAAAGAACTCACGTCAAGTTTCCTTTATCTCTAGGGCGTCTGAGGAGAGGCTCCCACCCAGGCTATGAAAGCACCCTGTTGATGCAGAGAACACTCGTTCCCTTCCCAGAGCCCTGCCTACAATGACTAAAGACTCGTCCTAAAACTGTTATTTAGGTAACTTCAAGGCAGCATGCATGGAGCATTCAAAATGGGAAAGCAAGGCTTGTGCCATAAGGTCACCGTTTCCAGCGAACACGCGGCCTACCTACTTGTGATTTCTACCAAGTAAATATACACTCTAGCTAAACACTGGTCCCTTCCTTGAATAAAGTTTATTTGGCACGGAGTTCTGCGTGTAGCCAACCGCCTCCCCCAAAGAGCGCTCTAGGTAGGCTATCTGGCTTAGCTTCTTCTAAAACCCTGCAGTGTAAGAGGAAGATCTGTGCTTTGGTTACAGCAGAAACGCAAGCTGACTTTCTCCTGTAAGGATGGGGTCTTAAGGTATGACTTTGTAGAAGGAATGCGAAGCAGTTTTGGTTTCTCAGAGCTGCTCAGCCTAGGGCAATGAGGCAGATTTGCATGATATGTAGGACGTGAGAGAACACATTTCCTGGGGCTGTTGGAGAGCTGAGGAAATCTAGCTCTTCCAAGGAAGAGTGCAGTGTGTTGGCCTACACACAAAATACACAGAGTGACTGGGAAAGGTGTCCGGGCCTGGATGTTTCTTAGTAGCCCAGTGGAGACTGCCGGTACTCGGTGGTCTTCCAGGGAATAAGGTGCCCAGGCGAGGTCCTCGGTGTCCTGAAAAGCTTACTAACCTTAAAAGGAAACAGACCTGAAACTAATGCCTCAAGGACTCCGCTCCAAGCTTCCACTTCGGCAGGGCTATTCTAGGCTTTACCTTGAGGAAAGGACTCACGTCAAGTTTCCTTTTAGCTGTAGAGCGTCTGAGGAGAGGCTCCCACCCAGGCTATGAAAGCACCCTGTTGATGTAGAGAACACTCGTTCCCTTCCCAGAGCCTTGCCTACAGAGACTAGAGACCCGTCCTAAAATTGTTATTTAGGCAGCTTCAAGGCAGCTTGAAGGGAGCATTCAAAATGGGTAAGCAAGGCTTGTGCCATAAGTTCCCCGTTTCCAGCGAACATGCAGCCTACCTCCTTGTGATTTCTACCGAGTAAATATACACTCTAGCTACACACCGGTCCCTTCCTTGAATAAAGTTTATTTGGCACGGAATTCTGCGTGTAGCCAACCGCCTCCCCTTGGGAGCGCTCTGGGTAGGCTATCGGGCTCTGCTTCTTCTAAAACCCTGGAGTGTAAGAGGAAGAACTGTGCTTTGGTTACAGCAGGAAAGCAAGCCGACTTTCTCCTGTAAGGATGGGGTCTTAAGGTTTGACTTTAAAGAAGGAATGCGTTGCAGTTTTGGTTTCTCAGTGCTGCTCAGCCTAAGGGCAATGAGGGAGATTTGCATGACATATAGGAATTGAGAGAACACATTTCCTGGAGTTGTTGGAGAGCTGAGGAAATCTAGCTCTTCCAAGGAAGAGTGCAGTGTGTTGCCCTACACACAAAATACACAGTGACTGGGAAACGTTTCCGGGCCTGGATGTTTCTTAGTAGCCCAGTGGAGCCTGCTGGTACTCGGTGCTCTTGCAGGGAATAGGGTGCCCACGAGAGGTCCTCGGTGTCTTGACAAGCTTACTAACCTTAAAAGAAAACAGACCTAAAACAAATGCCACAAGGAAACTGCTTCAAGCTCAGCTTCGGCAGGGCTAGTCAAGGCTTTACCTGGAGGAAAGAACTCACGTCAAGTTTCCTTTATCTCTAGGGCGTCTGAGGAGAGGCTCCCACCCAGGCTATGAAAGCACCCTGTTGATGCAGAGAACACTCGTTCCCTTCCCAGAGCCCTGCCTACAATGACTAAAGACTCGTCCTAAAACTGTTATTTAGGTAACTTCAAGGCAGCATGCATGGAGCATTCAAAATGGGAAAGCAAGGCTTGTGCCATAAGGTCACCGTTTCCAGCGAACACGCGGCCTACCTACTTGTGATTTCTACCAAGTAAATATACACTCTAGCTAAACACTGGTCCCTTCCTTGAATAAAGTTTATTTGGCACGGAGTTCTGCGTGTAGCCAACCGCCTCCCCCAAGGAGAGCTCTGGGTAGGCTATCTGGCTTAGCTTCTTCTAAAACCCTGGAGTGTAAGAGGAAGAACTGTGCTGTGGTTACAGCAGAAACGCAAGCTGACTTTCTCCTGTAAGGATGGGGTCTTAAGGTATGACTTTGTAGAAGGAATGCGAAGCAGTTTTGGTTTCTCAGAGCTGCTCAGCCTAGGGCAATGAGGCAGATTTGCATGATATGTAGGACGTGAGAGAACACATTTCCTGGGGCTGTTGGAGAGCTGAGGAAATCTAGCTCTTCCAAGGAAGAGTGCAGTGTGTTGGCCTACACACAAAATACACAGAGTGACTGGGAAAGGTGTCCGGGCCTGGATGTTTCTTAGTAGCCCAGTGGAGACTGCCGGTACTCGGTGGTCTTCCAGGGAATAAGGTGCCCAGGCGAGGTCCTCGGTGTCCTGAAAATCTTACTAACCTTAAAAGGAAACAGACCTGAAACTAATGCCTCAAGGACTCCGCTCCAAGCTTCCACTTCGGCAGGGCTATTCTAGGCTTTACCTTGAGGAAAGGACTCACGTCAAGTTTCCTTTTAGCTGTAGAGCGTCTGAGGAGAGGCTCCCACCCAGGCTATGAAAGCACCCTGTTGATGTAGAGAACACTCGTTCCCTTCCCAGAGCCTTGCCTACAGAGACTAGAGACCCGTCCTAAAATTGTTATTTAGGCAGCTTCAAGGCAGCTTGAATGGAGCATTCAAAATGGGTAAGCAAGGCTTGTGCCATAAGTTCCCCGTTTCCAGCGAACATGCAGCCTACCTCCTTATGATTTCTACCAAGTAAATATACACTCTAGCTACACACCGGTCCCTTCCTTGAATAAAGTTTATTTGTCACGGAATTCTGCGTGTAGCCAACCGCCTCCCCTTGGGAGCGCTCTGGGTAGGCTATCGGGCTCTGCTTCTTCTAAAACCCTGGAGTGTAAGAGGAAGAACTGTGCTTTGGTTACAGCAGGAAAGCAAGCCGACTTTCTCCTGTAAGGATGGGGTCTTAAGGTTTGACTTTAAAGAAGGAATGCGTTGCAGTTTTGGTTTCTCAGTGCTGCTCAGCCTAAGGGCAATGAGGGAGATTTGCATGACATATAGGAATTGAGAGAACACATTTCCTGGAGTTGTTGGAGAGCTGAGGAAATCTAGCTCTTCCAAGGAAGAGTGCAGTGTGTTGCCCTACACACAAAATACACAGTGACTGGGAAACGTTTCCGGGCCTGGATGTTTCTTAGTAGCCCAGTGGAGCCTGCTGGTACTCGGTGCTCTTGCAGGGAATAGGGTGCCCACGAGAGGTCCTCGGTGTCTTGACAAGCTTACTAACCTTAAAAGAAAACAGACCTAAAACAAATGCCACAAGGAAACTGCTTCAAGCTCAGCTTCGGCAGGGCTAGTCAAGGCTTTACCTGGAGGAAAGAACTCACGTCAAGTTTCCTTTATCTCTAGGGCGTCTGAGGAGAGGCTCCCACCCAGGCTATGAAAGCACCCTGTTGATGCAGAGAACACTCGTTCCCTTCCCAGAGCCCTGCCTACAATGACTAAAGACTCGTCCTAAAACTGTTATTTAGGTAACTTCAAGGCAGCATGCATGGAGCATTCAAAATGGGAAAGCAAGGCTTGTGCCATAAGGTCACCGTTTCCAGCGAACACGCGGCCTACCTACTTGTGATTTCTACCAAGTAAATATACACTCTAGCTAAACACTGGTCCCTTCCTTGAATAAAGTTTATTTGGCACGGAGTTCTGCGTGTAGCCAACCGCCTCCCCCAAGGAGCGCTCTAGGTAGGCTATCTGGCTTAGCTTCTTCTAAAACCCTGGAGTGTAAGAGGAAGAACTGTGCTGTGGTTACAGCAGAAACGCAAGCTGACTTTCTCCTGTAAGGATGGGGTCTTAAGGTATGACTTTGTAGAAGGAATGCGAAGCAGTTTTGGTTTCTCAGAGCTGCTCAGCCTAGGGCAATGAGGCAGATTTGCATGATATGTAGGACGTGAGAGAACACATTTCCTGGGGCTGTTGGAGAGCTGAGGAAATCTAGCTCTTCCAAGGAAGAGTGCAGTGTGTTGGCCTACACACAAAATACACAGAGTGACTGGGAAAGGTGTCCGGGCCTGGATGTTTCTTAGTAGCCCAGTGGAGACTGCCGGTACTCGGTGGTCTTCCAGGGAATAAGGTGCCCAGGCGAGGTCCTCGGTGTCCTGAAAAGCTTACTAACCTTAAAAGGAAACAGACCTGAAACTAATGCCTCAAGGACTCCGCTCCAAGCTTCCACTTCGGCAGGGCTATTCTAGGCTTTACCTTGAGGAAAGGACTCACGTCAAGTTTCCTTTTAGCTGTAGAGCGTCTGAGGAGAGGCTCCCACCCAGGCTATGAAAGCACCCTGTTGATGTAGAGAACACTGGTTCCCTTCCCAGAGCCTTGCCTACAGAGACTAGAGACCCGTCCTAAAATTGTTATTTAGGCAGCTTCAAGGCAGCTTGAATGGAGCATTCAAAATGGGTAAGCAAGGCTTGTGCCATAAGTTCCCCGTTTCCAGCGAACATGCAGCCTACCTCCTTGTGATTTCTACCAAGTAAATATACACTCTAGCTACACACCGGTCCCTTCCTTGAATAAAGTTTATTTGGCACGGAATTCTGCGTGTAGCCAACCGCCTCCCCTTGGGAGCGCTCTGGGTAGGCTATCGGGCTCTGCTTCTTCTAAAACCCTGGAGTGTAAGAGGAAGAACTGTGCTTTGGTTACAGCAGGAAAGCAAGCCGACTTTCTCCTGTAAGGATGGGGTCTTAAGGTTTGACTTTAAAGAAGGAATGCGTTGCAGTTTTGGTTTCTCAGTGCTGCTCAGCCTAAGGGCAATGAGGGAGATTTGCATGACATATAGGAATTGAGAGAACACATTTCCTGGAGTTGTTGGAGAGCTGAGGAAATCTAGCTCTTCCAAGGAAGAGTGCAGTGTGTTGCCCTACACACAAAATACACAGTGACTGGGAAACGTTTCCGGGCCTGGATGTTTCTTAGTAGCCCAGTGGAGCCTGCTGGTACTCGGTGCTCTTGCAGGGAATAGGGTGCCCACGAGAGGTCCTCGGTGTCTTGACAAGCTTACTAACCTTAAAAGAAAACAGACCTAAAACAAATGCCACAAGGAAACTGCTTCAAGCTCAGCTTCGGCAGGGCTAGTCAAGGCTTTACCTGGAGGAAAGAACTCACGTCAAGTTTCCTTTATCTCTAGGGCGTCTGAGGAGAGGCTCCCACCCAGGCTATGAAAGCACCCTGTTGATGCAGAGAACACTCGTTCCCTTCCCAGAGCCCTGCCTACAATGACTAAAGACTCGTCCTAAAACTGTTATTTAGGTAACTTCAAGGCAGCATGCATGGAGCATTCAAAATGGGAAAGCAAGGCTTGTGCCATAAGGTCACCGTTTCCAGCGAACACGCGGCCTACCTACTTGTGATTTCTACCAAGTAAATATACACTCTAGCTAAACACTGGTCCCTTCCTTGAATAAAGTTTATTTGGCACGGAGTTCTGCGTGTAACCAACCGCCTCCCCCAAGGAGAGCTCTGGGTAGGCTATCTGGCTTAGCTTCTTCTAAAACCCTGGAGTGTAAGAGGAAGAACTGTGCTGTGGTTACAGCAGAAACGCAAGCTGACTTTCTCCTGTAAGGATGGGGTTTTAAGGTATGACTTTGTAGAAGGAATGCGAAGCAGTTTTGGTTTCTCAGAGCTGCTCAGCCTAGGGCAATGAGGCAGATTTGCATGATATGTAGGACGTGAGAGAACACATTTCCTGGGGCTGTTGGAGAGCTGAGGAAATCTAGCTCTTCCAAGGAAGAGTGCAGTGTGTTGGCCTACACACAAAATACACAGAGTGACTGGGAAAGGTGTCCGGGCCTGGATGTTTCTTAGTAGCCCAGTGGAGACTGCCGGTACTCGGTGGTCTTCCAGGGAATAAGGTGCCCAGGCGAGGTCCTCGGTGTCCTGAAAAGCTTACTAACCTTAAAAGTCAACAGACCTGAAACTAATGCCTCAAGGACTCCGCTCCAAGCTTCCACTTCGGCAGGGCTATTCTAGGCTTTACCTTGAGGAAAGGACTCACGTCAAGTTTCCTTTTAGCTGTAGAGCGTCTGAGGAGAGGCTCCCACCCAGGCTATGAAAGCACCCTGTTGATGTAGAGAACACTCGTTCCCTTCCCAGAGCCCTGCCTACAGAGACTAGAGACCCGTCCTAAAATTGTTATTTAGGCAGCTTCAAGGCAGCTTGAAGGGAGCATTCAAAAGTGGTAAGCAAGGCTTGTGCCATAAGTTCCCCGTTTCCAGCGAACATGCAGCCTACCTCCTTGTGATTTCTACCAAGTAAATATACACTCTAGCTACACACCGGTCCCTTCCTTGAATAAAGTTTATTTGGCACGGAATTCTGCGTGTAGCCAACCGCCTCCCCTTGGGAGCGCTCTGGGTAGGCTATCGGGCTCTGCTTCTTCTAAAACCCTGGAGTGTAAGAGGAAGAACTGTGCTTTGGTTACAGCAGGAAAGCAAGCTGACTTTCTCCTGTAAGGATGGGGTCTTAAGGTTTGACTTTAAAGAAGGAATGCGTTGCAGTTTTGGTTTCTCAGTGCTGCTCAGCCTAAGGGCAATGAGGGAGATTTGCATGACATATAGGAATTGAGAGAACACATTTCCTGGAGTTGTTGGAGAGCTGAGGAAATCTAGCTCTTCCAAGGAAGAGTGCAGTGTGTTGCCCTACACACAAAATACACAGTGACTGGGAAACGTTTCCGGGCCTGGATGTTTCTTAGTAGCCCAGTGGAGCCTGCTGGTACTCGGTGCTCTTGCAGGGAATAGGGTGCCCACGAGAGGTCCTCGGTGTCTTGACAAGCTTACTAACCTTAAAAGAAAACAGACCTAAAACAAATGCCACAAGGAAACTGCTTCAAGCTCAGCTTCGGCAGGGCTAGTCAAGGCTTTACCTGGAGGAAAGAACTCACGTCAAGTTTCCTTTATCTCTAGGGCGTCTGAGGAGAGGCTCCCACCCAGGCTATGAAAGCACCCTGTTGATGCAGAGAACACTCGTTCCCTTCCCAGAGCCCTGCCTACAATGACTAAAGACTCGTCCTAAAACTGTTATTTAGGTAACTTCAAGGCAGCATGCATGGAGCATTCAAAATGGGAAAGCAAGGCTTGTGCCATAAGGTCACCGTTTCCAGCGAACACGCGGCCTACCTACTTGTGATTTCTACCAAGTAAATATACACTCTAGCTAAACACTGGTCCCTTCCTTGAATAAAGTTTATTTGGCACGGAGTTCTGCGTGTAGCCAACCGCCTCCCCCAAGGAGAGCTCTGGGTAGGCTATCTGGCTTAGCTTCTTCTAAAACCCTGGAGTGTAAGAGGAAGAACTGTGCTGTGGTTACAGCAGAAACGCAAGCTGACTTTCTCCTGTAAGGATGGGGTCTTAAGGTATGACTTTGTAGAAGGAATGCGAAGCAGTTTTGGTTTCTCAGAGCTGCTCAGCCTAGGGCAATGAGGCAGATTTGCATGATATGTAGGACGTGAGAGAACACATTTCCTGGGGCTGTTGGAGAGCTGAGGAAATCTAGCTCTTCCAAGGAAGAGTGCAGTGTGTTGGCCTACACACAAAATACACAGAGTGACTGGGAAAGGTGTCCGGGCCTGGATGTTTCTTAGTAGCCCAGTGGAGACTGCCGGTACTCGGTGGTCTTCCAGGGAATAAGGTGCCCAGGCGAGGTCCTCGGTGTCCTGAAAAGCTTACTAACCTTAAAAGGAAACAGACCTGAAACTAATGCCTCAAGGACTCCGCTCCAAGCTTCCACTTCGGCAGGGCTATTCTAGGCTTTACCTTGAGGAAAGGACTCACGTCAAGTTTCCTTTTAGCTGTAGAGCGTCTGAGGAGAGGCTCCCACCCAGGCTATGAAAGCACCCTGTTGATGTAGAGAACACTCGTTCCCTTCCCAGAGCCCTGCCTACAGAGACTAGAGACCCGTCCTAAAATTGTTATTTAGGCAGCTTCAAGGCAGCTTGAAGGGAGCATTCAAAAGTGGTAAGCAAGGCTTGTGCCATAAGTTCCCCGTTTCCAGCGAACATGCAGCCTACCTCCTTGTGATTTCTACCAAGTAAATATACACTCTAGCTACACACCGGTCCCTTCCTTGAATAAAGTTTATTTGGCACGGAATTCTGCGTGTAGCCAACCGCCTCCCCTTGGGAGCGCTCTGGGTAGGCTATCGGGCTCTGCTTCTTCTAAAACCCTGGAGTGTAAGAGGAAGAACTGTGCTTTGGTTACAGCAGGAAAGCAAGCCGACTTTCTCCTGTAAGGATGGGGTCTTAAGGTTTGACTTTAAAGAAGGAATGCGTTGCAGTTTTGGTTTCTCAGTGCTGCTCAGCCTAAGGGCAATGAGGGAGATTTGCATGACATATAGGAATTGAGAGAACACATTTCCTGGAGTTGTTGGAGAGCTGAGGAAATCTAGCTCTTCCAAGGAAGAGTGCAGTGTGTTGCCCTACACACAAAATACACAGTGACTGGGAAACGTTTCCGGGCCTGGATGTTTCTTAGTAGCCCAGTGGAGCCTGCTGGTACTCGGTGCTCTTGCAGGGAATAGGGTGCCCACGAGAGGTCCTCGGTGTCTTGACAAGCTTACTAACCTTAAAAGAAAACAGACCTAAAACAAATGCCACAAGGAAACTGCTTCAAGCTCAGCTTCGGCAGGGCTAGTCAAGGCTTTACCTGGAGGAAAGAACTCACGTCAAGTTTCCTTTATCTCTAGGGCGTCTGAGGAGAGGCTCCCACCCAGGCTATGAAAGCACCCTGTTGATGCAGAGAACACTCGTTCCCTTCCCAGAGCCCTGCCTACAATGACTAAAGACTCGTCCTAAAACTGTTATTTAGGTAACTTCAAGGCAGCATGCATGGAGCATTCAAAATGGGAAAGCAAGGCTTGTGCCATAAGGTCACCGTTTCCAGCGAACACGCGGCCTACCTACTTGTGATTTCTACCAAGTAAATATACACTCTAGCTAAACACTGGTCCCTTCCTTGAATAAAGTTTATTTGGCACGGAGTTCTGCGTGTAGCCAACAGCCTCCCCCAAGGAGAGCTCTGGGTAGGCTATCTGGCTTAGCTTCTTCTAAAACCCTGGAGTGTAAGAGGAAGAACTGTGCTGTGGTTACAGCAGAAACGCAAGCTGACTTTCTCCTGTAAGGATGGGGTCTTAAGGTATGACTTTGTAGAAGGAATGCGAAGCAGTTTTGGTTTCTCAGAGCTGCTCAGCCTAGGGCAATGAGGCAGATTTGCATGATATGTAGGACGTGAGAGAACACATTTCCTGGGGCTGTTGGAGAGCTGAGGAAATCTAGCTCTTCCAAGGAAGAGTGCAGTGTGTTGGCCTACACACAAAATACACAGAGTGACTGGGAAAGGTGTCCGGGCCTGGATGTTTCTTAGTAGCCCAGTGGAGACTGCCGGTACTCGGTGGTCTTCCAGGGAATAAGGTGCCCAGGCGAGGTCCTCGGTGTCCTGAAAAGCTTACTAACCTTAAAAGGAAACAGACCTGAAACTAATGCCTCAAGGACTCCGCTCCAAGCTTCCACTTCGGCAGGGCTATTCTAGGCTTTACCTTGAGGAAAGGACTCACGTCAAGTTTCCTTTTAGCTGTAGAGCGTCTGAGGAGAGGCTCCCACCCAGGCTATGAAAGCACCCTGTTGATGTAGAGAACACTCGTTCCCTTCCCAGAGCCTTGCCTACAGAGACTAGAGACCCGTCCTAAAATTGTTATTTAGGCAGCTTCAAGGCAGCTTGAAGGGAGCATTCAAAATGGGTAAGCAAGGCTTGTGCCATAAGTTCCCCGTTTCCAGCGAACATGCAGCCTACCTCCTTGTGATTTCTACCGAGTAAATATACACTCTAGCTACACACCGGTCCCTTCCTTGAATAAAGTTTATTTGGCACGGAATTCTGCGTGTAGCCAACCGCCTCCCCTTGGGAGCGCTCTGGGTAGGCTATCGGGCTCTGCTTCTTCTAAAACCCTGGAGTGTAAGAGGAAGAACTGTGCTTTGGTTACAGCAGGAAAGCAAGCCGACTTTCTCCTGTAAGGATGGGGTCTTAAGGTTTGACTTTAAAGAAGGAATGCGTTGCAGTTTTGGTTTCTCAGTGCTGCTCAGCCTAAGGGCAATGAGGGAGATTTGCATGACATATAGGAATTGAGAGAACACATTTCCTGGAGTTGTTGGAGAGCTGAGGAAATCTAGCTCTTCCAAGGAAGAGTGCAGTGTGTTGCCCTACACACAAAATACACAGTGACTGGGAAACGTTTCCGGGCCTGGATGTTTCTTAGTAGCCCAGTGGAGCCTGCTGGTACTCGGTGCTCTTGCAGGGAATAGGGTGCCCACGAGAGGTCCTCGGTGTCTTGACAAGCTTACTAACCTTAAAAGAAAACAGACCTAAAACAAATGCCACAAGGAAACTGCTTCAAGCTCAGCTTCGGCAGGGCTAGTCAAGGCTTTACCTGGAGGAAAGAACTCACGTCAAGTTTCCTTTATCTCTAGGGCGTCTGAGGAGAGGCTCCCACCCAGGCTATGAAAGCACCCTGTTGATGCAGAGAACACTCGTTCCCTTCCCAGAGCCCTGCCTACAATGACTAAAGACTCGTCCTAAAACTGTTATTTAGGTAACTTCAAGGCAGCATGCATGGAGCATTCAAAATGGGAAAGCAAGGCTTGTGCCATAAGGTCACCGTTTCCAGCGAACACGCGGCCTACCTACTTGTGATTTCTACCAAGTAAATATACACTCTAGCTAAACACTGGTCCCTTCCTTGAATAAAGTTTATTTGGCACGGAGTTCTGCGTGTAGCCAACAGCCTCCCCCAAGGAGAGCTCTGGGTAGGCTATCTGGCTTAGCTTCTTCTAAAACCCTGGAGTGTAAGAGGAAGAACTGTGCTGTGGTTACAGCAGAAACGCAAGCTGACTTTCTCCTGTAAGGATGGGGTCTTAAGGTATGACTTTGTAGAAGGAATGCGAAGCAGTTTTGGTTTCTCAGAGCTGCTCAGCCTAGGGCAATGAGGCAGATTTGCATGATATGTAGGACGTGAGAGAACACATTTCCTGGGGCTGTTGGAGAGCTGAGGAAATCTAGCTCTTCCAAGGAAGAGTGCAGTGTGTTGGCCTACACACAAAATACACAGAGTGACTGGGAAAGGTGTCCGGGCCTGGATGTTTCTTAGTAGCCCAGTGGAGACTGCCGGTACTCGGTGGTCTTCCAGGGAATAAGGTGCCCAGGCGAGGTCCTCGGTGTCCTGAAAAGCTTACTAACCTTAAAAGGAAACAGACCTGAAACTAATGCCTCAAGGACTCCGCTCCAAGCTTCCACTTCGGCAGGGCTATTCTAGGCTTTACCTTGAGGAAAGGACTCACGTCAAGTTTCCTTTTAGCTGTAGAGCGTCTGAGGAGAGGCTCCCACCCAGGCTATGAAAGCACCCTGTTGATGTAGAGAACACTCGTTCCCTTCCCAGAGCCTTGCCTACAGAGACTAGAGACCCGTCCTAAAATTGTTATTTAGGCAGCTTCAAGGCAGCTTGAATGGAGCATTCAAAATGGGTAAGCAAGGCTTGTGCCATAAGTTCCCCGTTTCCAGCGAACATGCAGCCTACCTCCTTGTGATTTCTACCAAGTAAATATACACTCTAGCTACACACCGGTCCCTTCCTTGAATAAAGTTTATTTGGCACGGAATTCTGCGTGTAGCCAACCGCCTCCCCTTGGGAGCGCTCTGGGTAGGCTATCGGGCTCTGCTTCTTCTAAAACCCTGGAGTGTAAGAGGAAGAACTGTGCTTTGGTTACAGCAGGAAAGCAAGCCGACTTTCTCCTGTAAGGATGGGGTCTTAAGGTTTGACTTTAAAGAAGGAATGCGTTGCAGTTTTGGTTTCTCAGTGCTGCTCAGCCTAAGGGCAATGAGGGAGATTTGCATGACATATAGGAATTGAGAGAACACATTTCCTGGAGTTGTTGGAGAGCTGAGGAAATCTAGCTCTTCCAAGGAAGAGTGCAGTGTGTTGCCCTACACACAAAATACACAGTGACTGGGAAACGTTTCCGGGCCTGGATGTTTCTTAGTAGCCCAGTGGAGCCTGCTGGTACTCGGTGCTCTTGCAGGGAATAGGGTGCCCACGAGAGGTCCTCGGTGTCTTGACAAGCTTACTAACCTTAAAAGAAAACAGACCTAAAACAAATGCCACAAGGAAACTGCTTCAAGCTCAGCTTCGGCAGGGCTAGTCAAGGCTTTACCTGGAGGAAAGAACTCACGTCAAGTTTCCTTTATCTCTAGGGCGTCTGAGGAGAGGCTCCCACCCAGGCTATGAAAGCACCCTGTTGATGCAGAGAACACTCGTTCCCTTCCCAGAGCCCTGCCTACAATGACTAAAGACTCGTCCTAAAACTGTTATTTAGGTAACTTCAAGGCAGCATGCATGGAGCATTCAAAATGGGAAAGCAAGGCTTGTGCCATAAGGTCACCGTTTCCAGCGAACACGCGGCCTACCTACTTGTGATTTCTACCAAGTAAATATACACTCTAGCTAAACACTGGTCCCTTCCTTGAATAAAGTTTATTTGGCACGGAGTTCTGCGTGTAGCCAACCGCCTCCCCCAAGGAGAGCTCTGGGTAGGCTATCTGGCTTAGCTTCTTCTAAAACCCTGGAGTGTAAGAGGAAGAACTGTGCTGTGGTTACAGCAGAAACGCAAGCTGACTTTCTCCTGTAAGGATGGGGTCTTAAGGTATGACTTTGTAGAAGGAATGCGAAGCAGTTTTGGTTTCTCAGAGCTGCTCAGCCTAGGGCAATGAGGCAGATTTGCATGATATGTAGGACGTGAGAGAACACATTTCCTGGGGCTGTTGGAGAGCTGAGGAAATCTAGCTCTTCCAAGGAAGAGTGCAGTGTGTTGGCCTACACACAAAATACACAGAGTGACTGGGAAAGGTTTCCGGGCCTGGATGTTTCTTAGTAGCCCAGTGGAGACTGCCGGTACTCGGTGGTCTTCCAGGGAATAAGGTGCCCAGGCGAGGTCCTCGGTGTCCTGAAAAGCTTACTAACCTTAAAAGGAAACAGACCTGAAACTAATGCCTCAAGGACTCCGCTCCAAGCTTCCACTTCGGCAGGGCTATTCTAGGCTTTACCTTGAGGAAAGGACTCACGTCAAGTTTCCTTTTAGCTGTAGAGCGTCTGAGGAGAGGCTCCCACCCAGGCTATGAAAGCACCCTGTTGATGTAGAGAACACTCGTTCCCTTCCCAGAGCCCTGCCTACAGAGACTAGAGACCCGTCCTAAAATTGTTATTTAGGCAGCTTCAAGGCAGCTTGAAGGGAGCATTCAAAAGTGGTAAGCAAGGCTTGTGCCATAAGTTCCCCGTTTCCAGCGAACATGCAGCCTACCTCCTTGTGATTTCTACCAAGTAAATATACACTCTAGCTACACACCGGTCCCTTCCTTGAATAAAGTTTATTTGGCACGGAATTCTGCGTGTAGCCAACCGCCTCCCCTTGGGAGCGCTCTGGGTAGGCTATCGGGCTCTGCTTCTTCTAAAACCCTGGAGTGTAAGAGGAAGAACTGTGCTTTGGTTACAGCAGGAAAGCAAGCCGACTTTCTCCTGTAAGGATGGGGTCTTAAGGTTTGACTTTAAAGAAGGAATGCGTTGCAGTTTTGGTTTCTCAGTGCTGCTCAGCCTAAGGGCAATGAGGGAGATTTGCATGACATATAGGAATTGAGAGAACACATTTCCTGGAGTTGTTGGAGAGCTGAGGAAATCTAGCTCTTCCAAGGAAGAGTGCAGTGTGTTGCCCTACACACAAAATACACAGTGACTGGGAAACGTTTCCGGGCCTGGATGTTTCTTAGTAGCCCAGTGGAGCCTGCTGGTACTCGGTGCTCTTGCAGGGAATAGGGTGCCCACGAGAGGTCCTCGGTGTCTTGACAAGCTTACTAACCTTAAAAGAAAACAGACCTAAAACAAATGCCACAAGGAAACTGCTTCAAGCTCAGCTTCGGCAGGGCTAGTCAAGGCTTTACCTGGAGGAAAGAACTCACGTCAAGTTTCCTTTATCTCTAGGGCGTCTGAGGAGAGGCTCCCACCCAGGCTATGAAAGCACCCTGTTGATGCAGAGAACACTCGTTCCCTTCCCAGAGCCCTGCCTACAATGACTAAAGACTCGTCCTAAAACTGTTATTTAGGTAACTTCAAGGCAGCATGCATGGAGCATTCAAAATGGGAAAGCAAGGCTTGTGCCATAAGGTCACCGTTTCCAGCGAACACGCGGCCTACCTACTTGTGATTTCTACCAAGTAAATATACACTCTAGCTAAACACTGGTCCCTTCCTTGAATAAAGTTTATTTGGCACGGAGTTCTGCGTGTAGCCAACCGCCTCCCCCAAGGAGAGCTCTGGGTAGGCTATCTGGCTTAGCTTCTTCTAAAACCCTGGAGTGTAAGAGGAAGAACTGTGCTGTGGTTAACAGCAGAAACGCAAGCTGACTTTCTCCTGTAAGGATGGGGTCTTAAGGTATGACTTTGTAGAAGGAATGCGAAGCAGTTTTGGTTTCTCAGAGCTGCTCAGCCTAGGGCAATGAGGCAGATTTGCATGATATGTAGGACGTGAGAGAACACATTTCCTGGGGCTGTTGGAGAGCTGAGGAAATCTAGCTCTTCCAAGGAAGAGTGCAGTGTGTTGGCCTACACACAAAATACACAGAGTGACTGGGAAAGGTGTCCGGGCCTGGATGTTTCTTAGTAGCCCAGTGGAGACTGCCGGTACTCGGTGGTCTTCCAGGGAATAAGGTGCCCAGGCGAGGTCCTCGGTGTCCTGAAAAGCTTACTAACCTTAAAAGGAAACAGACCTGAAACTAATGCCTCAAGGACTCCGCTCCAAGCTTCCACTTCGGCAGGGCTATTCTAGGCTTTACCTTGAGGAAAGGACTCACGTCAAGTTTCCTTTTAGCTGTAGAGCGTCTGAGGAGAGGCTCCCACCCAGGCTATGAAAGCACCCTGTTGATGTAGAGAACACTCATTCCCTTCCCAGAGCCCTGCCTACAGAGACTAGAGACCCGTCCTAAAATTGTTATTTAGGCAGCTTCAAGGCAGCTTGAAGGGAGCATTCAAAAGTGGTAAGCAAGGCTTGTGCCATAAGTTCCCCGTTTCCAGCGAACATGCAGCCTACCTCCTTGTGATTTCTACCAAGTAAATATACACTCTAGCTACACACCGGTCCCTTCCTTGAATAAAGTTTATTTGGCACGGAATTCTGCGTGTAGCCAACCGCCTCCCCTTGGGAGCGCTCTGGGTAGGCTATCGGGCTCTGCTTCTTCTAAAACCCTGGAGTGTAAGAGGAAGAACTGTGCTTTGGTTACAGCAGGAAAGCAAGCCGACTTTCTCCTGTAAGGATGGGGTCTTAAGGTTTGACTTTAAAGAAGGAATGCGTTGCAGTTTTGGTTTCTCAGTGCTGCTCAGCCTAAGGGCAATGAGGGAGATTTGCATGACATATAGGAATTGAGAGAACACATTTCCTGGAGTTGTTGGAGAGCTGAGGAAATCTAGCTCTTCCAAGGAAGAGTGCAGTGTGTTGCCCTACACACAAAATACACAGTGACTGGGAAACGTTTCCGGGCCTGGATGTTTCTTAGTAGCCCAGTGGAGCCTGCTGGTACTCGGTGCTCTTGCAGGGAATAGGGTGCCCACGAGAGGTCCTCGGTGTCTTGACAAGCTTACTAACCTTAAAAGAAAACAGACCTAAAACAAATGCCACAAGGAAACTGCTTCAAGCTCAGCTTCGGCAGGGCTAGTCAAGGCTTTACCTGGAGGAAAGAACTCACGTCAAGTTTCCTTTATCTCTAGGGCGTCTGAGGAGAGGCTCCCACCCAGGCTATGAAAGCACCCTGTTGATGCAGAGAACACTCGTTCCCTTCCCAGAGCCCTGCCTACAATGACTAAAGACTCGTCCTAAAACTGTTATTTAGGTAACTTCAAGGCAGCATGCATGGAGCATTCAAAATGGGAAAGCAAGGCTTGTGCCATAAGGTCACCGTTTCCAGCGAACACGCGGCCTACCTACTTGTGATTTCTACCAAGTAAATATACACTCTAGCTAAACACTGGTCCCTTCCTTGAATAAAGTTTATTTGGCACGGAGTTCTGCGTGTAGCCAACCGCCTCCCCCAAGGAGAGCTCTGGGTAGGCTATCTGGCTTAGCTTCTTCTAAAACCCTGGAGTGTAAGAGGAAGAACTGTGCTGTGGTTACAGCAGAAACGCAAGCTGACTTTCTCCTGTAAGGATGGGGTCTTAAGGTATGACTTTGTAGAAGGAATGCGAAGCAGTTTTGGTTTCTCAGAGCTGCTCAGCCTAGGGCAATGAGGCAGATTTGCATGATATGTAGGACGTGAGAGAACACATTTCCTGGGGCTGTTGGAGAGCTGAGGAAATCTAGCTCTTCCAAGGAAGAGTGCAGTGTGTTGGCCTACACACAAAATACACAGAGTGACTGGGAAAGGTGTCCGGGCCTGGATGTTTCTTAGTAGCCCAGTGGAGACTGCCGGTACTCGGTGGTCTTCCAGGGAATAAGGTGCCCAGGCGAGGTCCTCGGTGTCCTGAAAAGCTTACTAACCTTAAAAGGAAACAGACCTGAAACTAATGCCTCAAGGACTCCGCTCCAAGCTTCCACTTCGGCAGGGCTATTCTAGGCTTTACCTTGAGGAAAGGACTCACGTCAAGTTTCCTTTTAGCTGTAGAGCGTCTGAGGAGAGGCTCCCACCCAGGCTATGAAAGCACCCTGTTGATGTAGAGAACACTCGTTCCCTTCCCAGAGCCCTGCCTACAGAGACTAGAGACCCGTCCTAAAATTGTTATTTAGGCAGCTTCAAGGCAGCTTGAAGGGAGCATTCAAAAGTGGTAAGCAAGGCTTGTGCCATAAGTTCCCCGTTTCCAGCGAACATGCAGCCTACCTCCTTGTGATTTCTACCAAGTAAATATACACTCTAGCTACACACCGGTCCCTTCCTTGAATAAAGTTTATTTGGCACGGAATTCTGCGTGTAGCCAACCGCCTCCCCTTGGGAGCGCTCTGGGTAGGCTATCGGGCTCTGCTTCTTCTAAAACCCTGGAGTGTAAGAGGAAGAACTGTGCTTTGGTTACAGCAGGAAAGCAAGCCGACTTTCTCCTGTAAGGATGGGGTCTTAAGGTTTGACTTTAAAGAAGGAATGCGTTGCAGTTTTGGTTTCTCAGTGCTGCTCAGCCTAAGGGCAATGAGGGAGATTTGCATGACATATAGGAATTGAGAGAACACATTTCCTGGAGTTGTTGGAGAGCTGAGGAAATCTAGCTCTTCCAAGGAAGAGTGCAGTGTGTTGCCCTACACACAAAATACACAGTGACTGGGAAACGTTTCCGGGCCTGGATGTTTCTTAGTAGCCCAGTGGAGCCTGCTGGTACTCGGTGCTCTTGCAGGGAATAGGGTGCCCACGAGAGGTCCTCGGTGTCTTGACAAGCTTACTAACCTTAAAAGAAAACAGACCTAAAACAAATGCCACAAGGAAACTGCTTCAAGCTCAGCTTCGGCAGGGCTAGTCAAGGCTTTACCTGGAGGAAAGAACTCACGTCAAGTTTCCTTTATCTCTAGGGCGTCTGAGGAGAGGCTCCCACCCAGGCTATGAAAGCACCCTGTTGATGCAGAGAACACTCGTTCCCTTCCCAGAGCCCTGCCTACAATGACTAAAGACTCGTCCTAAAACTGTTATTTAGGTAACTTCAAGGCAGCATGCATGGAGCATTCAAAATGGGAAAGCAAGGCTTGTGCCATAAGGTCACCGTTTCCAGCGAACACGCGGCCTACCTACTTGTGATTTCTACCAAGTAAATATACACTCTAGCTAAACACTGGTCCCTTCCTTGAATAAAGTTTATTTGGCACGGAGTTCTGCGTGTAGCCAACAGCCTCCCCCAAGGAGAGCTCTGGGTAGGCTATCTGGCTTAGCTTCTTCTAAAACCCTGGAGTGTAAGAGGAAGAACTGTGCTGTGGTTACAGCAGAAACGCAAGCTGACTTTCTCCTGTAAGGATGGGGTCTTAAGGTATGACTTTGTAGAAGGAATGCGAAGCAGTTTTGGTTTCTCAGAGCTGCTCAGCCTAGGGCAATGAGGCAGATTTGCATGATATGTAGGACGTGAGAGAACACATTTCCTGGGGCTGTTGGAGAGCTGAGGAAATCTAGCTCTTCCAAGGAAGAGTGCAGTGTGTTGGCCTACACACAAAATACACAGAGTGACTGGGAAAGGTGTCCGGGCCTGGATGTTTCTTAGTAGCCCAGTGGAGACTGCCGGTACTCGGTGGTCTTCCAGGGAATAAGGTGCCCAGGCGAGGTCCTCGGTGTCCTGAAAAGCTTACTAACCTTAAAAGGAAACAGACCTGAAACTAATGCCTCAAGGACTCCGCTCCAAGCTTCCACTTCGGCAGGGCTATTCTAGGCTTTACCTTGAGGAAAGGACTCACGTCAAGTTTCCTTTTAGCTGTAGAGCGTCTGAGGAGAGGCTCCCACCCAGGCTATGAAAGCACCCTGTTGATGTAGAGAACACTCGTTCCCTTCCCAGAGCCTTGCCTACAGAGACTAGAGACCCGTCCTAAAATTGTTATTTAGGCAGCTTCAAGGCAGCTTGAAGGGAGCATTCAAAATGGGTAAGCAAGGCTTGTGCCATAAGTTCCCCGTTTCCAGCGAACATGCAGCCTACCTCCTTGTGATTTCTACCGAGTAAATATACACTCTAGCTACACACCGGTCCCTTCCTTGAATAAAGTTTATTTGGCACGGAATTCTGCGTGTAGCCAACCGCCTCCCCTTGGGAGCGCTCTGGGTAGGCTATCGGGCTCTGCTTCTTCTAAAACCCTGGAGTGTAAGAGGAAGAACTGTGCTTTGGTTACAGCAGGAAAGCAAGCCGACTTTCTCCTGTAAGGATGGGGTCTTAAGGTTTGACTTTAAAGAAGGAATGCGTTGCAGTTTTGGTTTCTCAGTGCTGCTCAGCCTAAGGGCAATGAGGGAGATTTGCATGACATATAGGAATTGAGAGAACACATTTCCTGGAGTTGTTGGAGAGCTGAGGAAATCTAGCTCTTCCAAGGAAGAGTGCAGTGTGTTGCCCTACACACAAAATACACAGTGACTGGGAAACGTTTCCGGGCCTGGATGTTTCTTAGTAGCCCAGTGGAGCCTGCTGGTACTCGGTGCTCTTGCAGGGAATAGGGTGCCCACGAGAGGTCCTCGGTGTCTTGACAAGCTTACTAACCTTAAAAGAAAACAGACCTAAAACAAATGCCACAAGGAAACTGCTTCAAGCTCAGCTTCGGCAGGGCTAGTCAAGGCTTTACCTGGAGGAAAGAACTCACGTCAAGTTTCCTTTATCTCTAGGGCGTCTGAGGAGAGGCTCCCACCCAGGCTATGAAAGCACCCTGTTGATGCAGAGAACACTCGTTCCCTTCCCAGAGCCCTGCCTACAATGACTAAAGACTCGTCCTAAAACTGTTATTTAGGTAACTTCAAGGCAGCATGCATGGAGCATTCAAAATGGGAAAGCAAGGCTTGTGCCATAAGGTCACCGTTTCCAGCGAACACGCGGCCTACCTACTTGTGATTTCTACCAAGTAAATATACACTCTAGCTAAACACTGGTCCCTTCCTTGAATAAAGTTTATTTGGCACGGAGTTCTGCGTGTAGCCAACAGCCTCCCCCAAGGAGAGCTCTGGGTAGGCTATCTGGCTTAGCTTCTTCTAAAACCCTGGAGTGTAAGAGGAAGAACTGTGCTGTGGTTACAGCAGAAACGCAAGCTGACTTTCTCCTGTAAGGATGGGGTCTTAAGGTATGACTTTGTAGAAGGAATGCGAAGCAGTTTTGGTTTCTCAGAGCTGCTCAGCCTAGGGCAATGAGGCAGATTTGCATGATATGTAGGACGTGAGAGAACACATTTCCTGGGGCTGTTGGAGAGCTGAGGAAATCTAGCTCTTCCAAGGAAGAGTGCAGTGTGTTGGCCTACACACAAAATACACAGAGTGACTGGGAAAGGTGTCCGGGCCTGGATGTTTCTTAGTAGCCCAGTGGAGACTGCCGGTACTCGGTGGTCTTCCAGGGAATAAGGTGCCCAGGCGAGGTCCTCGGTGTCCTGAAAAGCTTACTAACCTTAAAAGGAAACAGACCTGAAACTAATGCCTCAAGGACTCCGCTCCAAGCTTCCACTTCGGCAGGGCTATTCTAGGCTTTACCTTGAGGAAAGGACTCACGTCAAGTTTCCTTTTAGCTGTAGAGCGTCTGAGGAGAGGCTCCCACCCAGGCTATGAAAGCACCCTGTTGATGTAGAGAACACTCGTTCCCTTCCCAGAGCCCTGCCTACAGAGACTAGAGACCCGTCCTAAAATTGTTATTTAGGCAGCTTCAAGGCAGCTTGAAGGGAGCATTCAAAAGTGGTAAGCAAGGCTTGTGCCATAAGTTCCCCGTTTCCAGCGAACATGCAGCCTACCTCCTTGTGATTTCTACCAAGTAAATATACACTCTAGCTACACACCGGTCCCTTCCTTGAATAAAGTTTATTTGGCACGGAATTCTGCGTGTAGCCAACCGCCTCCCCTTGGGAGCGCTCTGGGTAGGCTATCGGGCTCTGCTTCTTCTAAAACCCTGGAGTGTAAGAGGAAGAACTGTGCTTTGGTTACAGCAGGAAAGCAAGCCGACTTTCTCCTGTAAGGATGGGGTCTTAAGGTTTGACTTTAAAGAAGGAATGCGTTGCAGTTTTGGTTTCTCAGAGCTGCTCAGCCTAGGGCAATGAGGCAGATTTGCATGATATGTAGGACGTGAGAGAACACATTTCCTGGGGCTGTTGGAGAGCTGAGGAAATCTAGCTCTTCCAAGGAAGAGTGCAGTGTGTTGGCCTACACACAAAATACACAGAGTGACTGGGAAAGGTGTCCGGGCCTGGATGTTTCTTAGTAGCCCAGTGGAGACTGCCGGTACTCGGTGGTCTTCCAGGGAATAAGGTGCCCAGGCGAGGTCCTCGGTGTCCTGAAAAGCTTACTAACCTTAAAAGGAAACAGACCTGAAACTAATGCCTCAAGGACTCCGCTCCAAGCTTCCACTTCGGCAGGGCTATTCTAGGCTTTACCTTGAGGAAAGGACTCACGTCAAGTTTCCTTTTAGCTGTAGAGCGTCTGAGGAGAGGCTCCCACCCAGGCTATGAAAGCACCCTGTTGATGTAGAGAACACTCGTTCCCTTCCCAGAGCCCTGCCTACAGAGACTAGAGACCCGTCCTAAAATTGTTATTTAGGCAGCTTCAAGGCAGCTTGAAGGGAGCATTCAAAAGTGGTAAGCAAGGCTTGTGCCATAAGTTCCCCGTTTCCAGCGAACATGCAGCCTACCTCCTTGTGATTTCTACCAAGTAAATATACACTCTAGCTACACACTGGTCCCTTCCTTGAATAAAGTTTATTTGGCACGGAATTCTGCGTGTAGCCAACCGCCTCCCCTTGGGAGCGCTCTGGGTAGGCTATCGGGCTCTGCTTCTTCTAAAACCCTGGAGTGTAAGAGGAAGAACTGTGCTTTGGTTACAGCAGGAAAGCAAGCCGACTTTCTCCTGTAAGGATGGGGTCTTAAGGTTTGACTTTAAAGAAGGAATGCGTTGCAGTTTTGGTTTCTCAGTGCTGCTCAGCCTAAGGGCAATGAGGGAGATTTGCATGACATATAGGAATTGAGAGAACACATTTCCTGGAGTTGTTGGAGAGCTGAGGAAATCTAGCTCTTCCAAGGAAGAGTGCAGTGTGTTGCCCTACACACAAAATACACAGTGACTGGGAAACGTTTCCGGGCCTGGATGTTTCTTAGTAGCCCAGTGGAGCCTGCTGGTACTCGGTGCTCTTGCAGGGAATAGGGTGCCCACGAGAGGTCCTCGGTGTCTTGACAAGCTTACTAACCTTAAAAGAAAACAGACCTAAAACAAATGCCACAAGGAAACTGCTTCAAGCTCAGCTTCGGCAGGGCTAGTCAAGGCTTTACCTGGAGGAAAGAACTCACGTCAAGTTTCCTTTATCTCTAGGGCGTCTGAGGAGAGGCTCCCACCCAGGCTATGAAAGCACCCTGTTGATGCAGAGAACACTCGTTCCCTTCCCAGAGCCCTGCCTACAATGACTAAAGACTCGTCCTAAAACTGTTATTTAGGTAACTTCAAGGCAGCATGCATGGAGCATTCAAAATGGGAAAGCAAGGCTTGTGCCATAAGGTCACCGTTTCCAGCGAACACGCGGCCTACCTACTTGTGATTTCTACCAAGTAAATATACACTCTAGCTAAACACTGGTCCCTTCCTTGAATAAAGTTTATTTGGCACGGAGTTCTGCGTGTAGCCAACCGCCTCCCCCAAAGAGCGCTCTAGGTAGGCTATCTGGCTTAGCTTCTTCTAAAACCCTGCAGTGTAAGAGGAAGATCTGTGCTTTGGTTACAGCAGAAACGCAAGCTGACTTTCTCCTGTAAGGATGGGGTCTTAAGGTATGACTTTGTAGAAGGAATGCGAAGCAGTTTTGGTTTCTCAGAGCTGCTCAGCCTAGGGCAATGAGGCAGATTTGCATGATATGTAGGACGTGAGAGAACACATTTCCTGGGGCTGTTGGAGAGCTGAGGAAATCTAGCTCTTCCAAGGAAGAGTGCAGTGTGTTGGCCTACACACAAAATACACAGAGTGACTGGGAAAGGTGTCCGGGCCTGGATGTTTCTTAGTAGCCCAGTGGAGACTGCCGGTACTCGGTGGTCTTCCAGGGAATAAGGTGCCCAGGCGAGGTCCTCGGTGTCCTGAAAAGCTTACTAACCTTAAAAGGAAACAGACCTGAAACTAATGCCTCAAGGACTCCGCTCCAAGCTTCCACTTCGGCAGGGCTATTCTAGGCTTTACCTTGAGGAAAGGACTCACGTCAAGTTTCCTTTTAGCTGTAGAGCGTCTGAGGAGAGGCTCCCACCCAGGCTATGAAAGCACCCTGTTGATGTAGAGAACACTCGTTCCCTTCCCAGAGCCTTGCCTACAGAGACTAGAGACCCGTCCTAAAATTGTTATTTAGGCAGCTTCAAGGCAGCTTGAATGGAGCATTCAAAATGGGTAAGCAAGGCTTGTGCCATAAGTTCCCCGTTTCCAGCGAACATGCAGCCTACCTCCTTGTGATTTCTACCGAGTAAATATACACTCTAGCTACACACCGGTCCCTTCCTTGAATAAAGTTTATTTGGCACGGAATTCTGCGTGTAGCCAACCGCCTCCCCTTGGGAGCGCTCTGGGTAGGCTATCGGGCTCTGCTTCTTCTAAAACCCTGGAGTGTAAGAGGAAGAACTGTGCTTTGGTTACAGCAGGAAAGCAAGCCGACTTTCTCCTGTAAGGATGGGGTCTTAAGGTTTGACTTTAAAGAAGGAATGCGTTGCAGTTTTGGTTTCTCAGTGCTGCTCAGCCTAAGGGCAATGAGGGAGATTTGCATGACATATAGGAATTGAGAGAACACATTTCCTGGAGTTGTTGGAGAGCTGAGGAAATCTAGCTCTTCCAAGGAAGAGTGCAGTGTGTTGCCCTACACACAAAATACACAGTGACTGGGAAACGTTTCCGGGCCTGGATGTTTCTTAGTAGCCCAGTGGAGCCTGCTGGTACTCGGTGCTCTTGCAGGGAATAGGGTGCCCACGAGAGGTCCTCGGTGTCTTGACAAGCTTACTAACCTTAAAAGAAAACAGACCTAAAACAAATGCCACAAGGAAACTGCTTCAAGCTCAGCTTCGGCAGGGCTAGTCAAGGCTTTACCTGGAGGAAAGAACTCACGTCAAGTTTCCTTTATCTCTAGGGCGTCTGAGGAGAGGCTCCCACCCAGGCTATGAAAGCACCCTGTTGATGCAGAGAACACTCGTTCCCTTCCCAGAGCCCTGCCTACAATGACTAAAGACTCGTCCTAAAACTGTTATTTAGGTAACTTCAAGGCAGCATGCATGGAGCATTCAAAATGGGAAAGCAAGGCTTGTGCCATAAGGTCACCGTTTCCAGCGAACACGCGGCCTACCTACTTGTGATTTCTACCAAGTAAATATACACTCTAGCTAAACACTGGTCCCTTCCTTGAATAAAGTTTATTTGGCACGGAGTTCTGCGTGTAGCCAACCGCCTCCCCCAAGGAGCGCTCTAGGTAGGCTATCTGGCTTAGCTTCTTCTAAAACCCTGGAGTGTAAGAGGAAGAACTGTGCTGTGGTTACAGCAGAAACGCAAGCTGACTTTCTCCTGTAAGGATGGGGTCTTAAGGTATGACTTTGTAGAAGGAATGCGAAGCAGTTTTGGTTTCTCAGAGCTGCTCAGCCTAGGGCAATGAGGCAGATTTGCATGATATGTAGGACGTGAGAGAACACATTTCCTGGGGCTGTTGGAGAGCTGAGGAAATCTAGCTCTTCCAAGGAAGAGTGCAGTGTGTTGGCCTACACACAAAATACACAGAGTGACTGGGAAAGGTGTCCGGGCCTGGATGTTTCTTAGTAGCCCAGTGGAGACTGCCGGTACTCGGTGGTCTTCCAGGGAATAAGGTGCCCAGGCGAGGTCCTCGGTGTCCTGAAAAGCTTACTAACCTTAAAAGGAAACAGACCTGAAACTAATGCCTCAAGGACTCCGCTCCAAGCTTCCACTTCGGCAGGGCTATTCTAGGCTTTACCTTGAGGAAAGGACTCACGTCAAGTTTCCTTTTAGCTGTAGAGCGTCTGAGGAGAGGCTCCCACCCAGGCTATGAAAGCACCCTGTTGATGTAGAGAACACTCGTTCCCTTCCCAGAGCCCTGCCTACAGAGACTAGAGACCCGTCCTAAAATTGTTATTTAGGCAGCTTCAAGGCAGCTTGAAGGGAGCATTCAAAAGTGGTAAGCAAGGCTTGTGCCATAAGTTCCCCGTTTCCAGCGAACATGCAGCCTACCTCCTTGTGATTTCTACCAAGTAAATATACACTCTAGCTACACACTGGTCCCTTCCTTGAATAAAGTTTATTTGGCACGGAATTCTGCGTGTAGCCAACCGCCTCCCCTTGGGAGCGCTCTGGGTAGGCTATCGGGCTCTGCTTCTTCTAAAACCCTGGAGTGTAAGAGGAAGAACTGTGCTTTGGTTACAGCAGGAAAGCAAGCCGACTTTCTCCTGTAAGGATGGGGTCTTAAGGTTTGACTTTAAAGAAGGAATGCGTTGCAGTTTTGGTTTCTCAGTGCTGCTCAGCCTAAGGGCAATGAGGGAGATTTGCATGACATATAGGAATTGAGAGAACACATTTCCTGGAGTTGTTGGAGAGCTGAGGAAATCTAGCTCTTCCAAGGAAGAGTGCAGTGTGTTGCCCTACACACAAAATACACAGTGACTGGGAAACGTTTCCAGGCCTGGATGTTTCTTAGTAGCCCAGTGGAGCCTGCTGGTACTCGGTGCTCTTGCAGGGAATAGGGTGCCCACGAGAGGTCCTCGGTGTCTTGACAAGCTTACTAACCTTAAAAGAAAACAGACCTAAAACAAATGCCACAAGGAAACTGCTTCAAGCTCAGCTTCGGCAGGGCTAGTCAAGGCTTTACCTGGAGGAAAGAACTCACGTCAAGTTTCCTTTATCTCTAGGGCGTCTGAGGAGAGGCTCCCACCCAGGCTATGAAAGCACCCTGTTGATGCAGAGAACACTCGTTCCCTTCCCAGAGCCCTGCCTACAATGACTAAAGACTCGTCCTAAAACTGTTATTTAGGTAACTTCAAGGCAGCATGCATGGAGCATTCAAAATGGGAAAGCAAGGCTTGTGCCATAAGGTCACCGTTTCCAGCGAACACGCGGCCTACCTACTTGTGATTTCTACCAAGTAAATATACACTCTAGCTAAACACTGGTCCCTTCCTTGAATAAAGTTTATTTGGCACGGAGTTCTGCGTGTAGCCAACCGCCTCCCCCAAAGAGCGCTCTAGGTAGGCTATCTGGCTTAGCTTCTTCTAAAACCCTGCAGTGTAAGAGGAAGATCTGTGCTTTGGTTACAGCAGAAACGCAAGCTGACTTTCTCCTGTAAGGATGGGGTCTTAAGGTATGACTTTGTAGAAGGAATGCGAAGCAGTTTTGGTTTCTCAGAGCTGCTCAGCCTAGGGCAATGAGGCAGATTTGCATGATATGTAGGACGTGAGAGAACACATTTCCTGGGGCTGTTGGAGAGCTGAGGAAATCTAGCTCTTCCAAGGAAGAGTGCAGTGTGTTGGCCTACACACAAAATACACAGAGTGACTGGGAAAGGTGTCCGGGCCTGGATGTTTCTTAGTAGCCCAGTGGAGACTGCCGGTACTCGGTGGTCTTCCAGGGAATAAGGTGCCCAGGCGAGGTCCTCGGTGTCCTGAAAAGCTTACTAACCTTAAAAGGAAACAGACCTGAAACTAATGCCTCAAGGACTCCGCTCCAAGCTTCCACTTCGGCAGGGCTATTCTAGGCTTTACCTTGAGGAAAGGACTCACGTCAAGTTTCCTTTTAGCTGTAGAGCGTCTGAGGAGAGGCTCCCACCCAGGCTATGAAAGCACCCTGTTGATGTAGAGAACACTCGTTCCCTTCCCAGAGCCTTGCCTACAGAGACTAGAGACCCGTCCTAAAATTGTTATTTAGGCAGCTTCAAGGCAGCTTGAAGGGAGCATTCAAAATGGGTAAGCAAGGCTTGTGCCATAAGTTCCCCGTTTCCAGCGAACATGCAGCCTACCTCCTTGTGATTTCTACCGAGTAAATATACACTCTAGCTACACACCGGTCCCTTCCTTGAATAAAGTTTATTTGGCACGGAATTCTGCGTGTAGCCAACCGCCTCCCCTTGGGAGCGCTCTGGGTAGGCTATCGGGCTCTGCTTCTTCTAAAACCCTGGAGTGTAAGAGGAAGAACTGTGCTTTGGTTACAGCAGGAAAGCAAGCCGACTTTCTCCTGTAAGGATGGGGTCTTAAGGTTTGACTTTAAAGAAGGAATGCGTTGCAGTTTTGGTTTCTCAGTGCTGCTCAGCCTAAGGGCAATGAGGGAGATTTGCATGACATATAGGAATTGAGAGAACACATTTCCTGGAGTTGTTGGAGAGCTGAGGAAATCTAGCTCTTCCAAGGAAGAGTGCAGTGTGTTGCCCTACACACAAAATACACAGTGACTGGGAAACGTTTCCGGGCCTGGATGTTTCTTAGTAGCCCAGTGGAGCCTGCTGGTACTCGGTGCTCTTGCAGGGAATAGGGTGCCCACGAGAGGTCCTCGGTGTCTTGACAAGCTTACTAACCTTAAAAGAAAACAGACCTAAAACAAATGCCACAAGGAAACTGCTTCAAGCTCAGCTTCGGCAGGGCTAGTCAAGGCTTTACCTGGAGGAAAGAACTCACGTCAAGTTTCCTTTATCTCTAGGGCGTCTGAGGAGAGGCTCCCACCCAGGCTATGAAAGCACCCTGTTGATGCAGAGAACACTCGTTCCCTTCCCAGAGCCCTGCCTACAATGACTAAAGACTCGTCCTAAAACTGTTATTTAGGTAACTTCAAGGCAGCATGCATGGAGCATTCAAAATGGGAAAGCAAGGCTTGTGCCATAAGGTCACCGTTTCCAGCGAACACGCGGCCTACCTACTTGTGATTTCTACCAAGTAAATATACACTCTAGCTAAACACTGGTCCCTTCCTTGAATAAAGTTTATTTGGCACGGAGTTCTGCGTGTAGCCAACCGCCTCCCCCAAGGAGAGCTCTGGGTAGGCTATCTGGCTTAGCTTCTTCTAAAACACTGGAGTGTAAGAGGAAGAACTGTGCTGTGGTTACAGCAGAAACGCAAGCTGACTTTCTCCTGTAAGGATGGGGTCTTAAGGTATGACTTTGTAGAAGGAATGCGAAGCAGTTTTGGTTTCTCAGAGCTGCTCAGCCTAGGGCAATGAGGCAGATTTGCATGATATGTAGGACGTGAGAGAACACATTTCCTGGGGCTGTTGGAGAGCTGAGGAAATCTAGCTCTTCCAAGGAAGAGTGCAGTGTGTTGGCCTACACACAAAATACACAGAGTGACTGGGAAAGGTGTCCGGGCCTGGATGTTTCTTAGTAGCCCAGTGGAGACTGCCGGTACTCGGTGGTCTTCCAGGGAATAAGGTGCCCAGGCGAGGTCCTCGGTGTCCTGAAAATCTTACTAACCTTAAAAGGAAACAGACCTGAAACTAATGCCTCAAGGACTCCGCTCCAAGCTTCCACTTCGGCAGGGCTATTCTAGGCTTTACCTTGAGGAAAGGACTCACGTCAAGTTTCCTTTTAGCTGTAGAGCGTCTGAGGAGAGGCTCCCACCCAGGCTATGAAAGCACCCTGTTGATGTAGAGAACACTCGTTCCCTTCCCAGAGCCTTGCCTACAGAGACTAGAGACCCGTCCTAAAATTGTTATTTAGGCAGCTTCAAGGCAGCTTGAATGGAGCATTCAAAATGGGTAAGCAAGGCTTGTGCCATAAGTTCCCCGTTTCCAGCGAACATGCAGCCTACCTCCTTGTGATTTCTACCAAGTAAATATACACTCTAGCTACACACCGGTCCCTTCCTTGAATAAAGTTTATTTGTCACGGAATTCTGCGTGTAGCCAACCGCCTCCCCTTGGGAGCGCTCTGGGTAGGCTATCGGGCTCTGCTTCTTCTAAAACCCTGGAGTGTAAGAGGAAGAACTGTGCTTTGGTTACAGCAGGAAAGCAAGCCGACTTTCTCCTGTAAGGATGGGGTCTTAAGGTTTGACTTTAAAGAAGGAATGCGTTGCAGTTTTGGTTTCTCAGTGCTGCTCAGCCTAAGGGCAATGAGGGAGATTTGCATGACATATAGGAATTGAGAGAACACATTTCCTGGAGTTGTTGGAGAGCTGAGGAAATCTAGCTCTTCCAAGGAAGAGTGCAGTGTGTTGCCCTACACACAAAATACACAGTGACTGGGAAACGTTTCCGGGCCTGGATGTTTCTTAGTAGCCCAGTGGAGCCTGCTGGTACTCGGTGCTCTTGCAGGGAATAGGGTGCCCACGAGAGGTCCTCGGTGTCTTGACAAGCTTACTAACCTTAAAAGAAAACAGACCTAAAACAAATGCCACAAGGAAACTGCTTCAAGCTCAGCTTCGGCAGGGCTAGTCAAGGCTTTACCTGGAGGAAAGAACTCACGTCAAGTTTCCTTTATCTCTAGGGCGTCTGAGGAGAGGCTCCCACCCAGGCTATGAAAGCACCCTGTTGATGCAGAGAACACTCGTTCCCTTCCCAGAGCCCTGCCTACAATGACTAAAGACTCGTCCTAAAACTGTTATTTAGGTAACTTCAAGGCAGCATGCATGGAGCATTCAAAATGGGAAAGCAAGGCTTGTGCCATAAGGTCACCGTTTCCAGCGAACACGCGGCCTACCTACTTGTGATTTCTACCAAGTAAATATACACTCTAGCTAAACACTGGTCCCTTCCTTGAATAAAGTTTATTTGGCACGGAGTTCTGCGTGTAGCCAACCGCCTCCCCCAAGGAGCGCTCTAGGTAGGCTATCTGGCTTAGCTTCTTCTAAAACCCTGGAGTGTAAGAGGAAGAACTGTGCTGTGGTTACAGCAGAAACGCAAGCTGACTTTCTCCTGTAAGGATGGGGTCTTAAGGTATGACTTTGTAGAAGGAATGCGAAGCAGTTTTGGTTTCTCAGAGCTGCTCAGCCTAGGGCAATGAGGCAGATTTGCATGATATGTAGGACGTGAGAGAACACATTTCCTGGGGCTGTTGGAGAGCTGAGGAAATCTAGCTCTTCCAAGGAAGAGTGCAGTGTGTTGGCCTACACACAAAATACACAGAGTGACTGGGAAAGGTGTCCGGGCCTGGATGTTTCTTAGTAGCCCAGTGGAGACTGCCGGTACTCGGTGGTCTTCCAGGGAATAAGGTGCCCAGGCGAGGTCCTCGGTGTCCTGAAAAGCTTACTAACCTTAAAAGGAAACAGACCTGAAACTAATGCCTCAAGGACTCCGCTCCAAGCTTCCACTTCGGCAGGGCTATTCTAGGCTTTACCTTGAGGAAAGGACTCACGTCAAGTTTCCTTTTAGCTGTAGAGCGTCTGAGGAGAGGCTCCCACCCAGGCTATGAAAGCACCCTGTTGATGTAGAGAACACTGGTTCCCTTCCCAGAGCCTTGCCTACAGAGACTAGAGACCCGTCCTAAAATTGTTATTTAGGCAGCTTCAAGGCAGCTTGAATGGAGCATTCAAAATGGGTAAGCAAGGCTTGTGCCATAAGTTCCCCGTTTCCAGCGAACATGCAGCCTACCTCCTTGTGATTTCTACCAAGTAAATATACACTCTAGCTACACACCGGTCCCTTCCTTGAATAAAGTTTATTTGGCACGGAATTCTGCGTGTAGCCAACCGCCTCCCCTTGGGAGCGCTCTGGGTAGGCTATCGGGCTCTGCTTCTTCTAAAACCCTGGAGTGTAAGAGGAAGAACTGTGCTTTGGTTACAGCAGGAAAGCAAGCCGACTTTCTCCTGTAAGGATGGGGTCTTAAGGTTTGACTTTAAAGAAGGAATGCGTTGCAGTTTTGGTTTCTCAGTGCTGCTCAGCCTAAGGGCAATGAGGGAGATTTGCATGACATATAGGAATTGAGAGAACACATTTCCTGGAGTTGTTGGAGAGCTGAGGAAATCTAGCTCTTCCAAGGAAGAGTGCAGTGTGTTGCCCTACACACAAAATACACAGTGACTGGGAAACGTTTCCGGGCCTGGATGTTTCTTAGTAGCCCAGTGGAGCCTGCTGGTACTCGGTGCTCTTGCAGGGAATAGGGTGCCCACGAGAGGTCCTCGGTGTCTTGACAAGCTTACTAACCTTAAAAGAAAACAGACCTAAAACAAATGCCACAAGGAAACTGCTTCAAGCTCAGCTTCGGCAGGGCTAGTCAAGGCTTTACCTGGAGGAAAGAACTCACGTCAAGTTTCCTTTATCTCTAGGGCGTCTGAGGAGAGGCTCCCACCCAGGCTATGAAAGCACCCTGTTGATGCAGAGAACACTCGTTCCCTTCCCAGAGCCCTGCCTACAATGACTAAAGACTCGTCCTAAAACTGTTATTTAGGTAACTTCAAGGCAGCATGCATGGAGCATTCAAAATGGGAAAGCAAGGCTTGTGCCATAAGGTCACCGTTTCCAGCGAACACGCGGCCTACCTACTTGTGATTTCTACCAAGTAAATATACACTCTAGCTAAACACTGGTCCCTTCCTTGAATAAAGTTTATTTGGCACGGAGTTCTGCGTGTAACCAACCGCCTCCCCCAAGGAGAGCTCTGGGTAGGCTATCTGGCTTAGCTTCTTCTAAAACCCTGGAGTGTAAGAGGAAGAACTGTGCTGTGGTTACAGCAGAAACGCAAGCTGACTTTCTCCTGTAAGGATGGGGTTTTAAGGTATGACTTTGTAGAAGGAATGCGAAGCAGTTTTGGTTTCTCAGAGCTGCTCAGCCTAGGGCAATGAGGCAGATTTGCATGATATGTAGGACGTGAGAGAACACATTTCCTGGGGCTGTTGGAGAGCTGAGGAAATCTAGCTCTTCCAAGGAAGAGTGCAGTGTGTTGGCCTACACACAAAATACACAGAGTGACTGGGAAAGGTGTCCGGGCCTGGATGTTTCTTAGTAGCCCAGTGGAGACTGCCGGTACTCGGTGGTCTTCCAGGGAATAAGGTGCCCAGGCGAGGTCCTCGGTGTCCTGAAAAGCTTACTAACCTTAAAAGTCAACAGACCTGAAACTAATGCCTCAAGGACTCCGCTCCAAGCTTCCACTTCGGCAGGGCTATTCTAGGCTTTACCTTGAGGAAAGGACTCACGTCAAGTTTCCTTTTAGCTGTAGAGCGTCTGAGGAGAGGCTCCCACCCAGGCTATGAAAGCACCCTGTTGATGTAGAGAACACTCGTTCCCTTCCCAGAGCCCTGCCTACAGAGACTAGAGACCCGTCCTAAAATTGTTATTTAGGCAGCTTCAAGGCAGCTTGAAGGGAGCATTCAAAAGTGGTAAGCAAGGCTTGTGCCATAAGTTCCCCGTTTCCAGCGAACATGCAGCCTACCTCCTTGTGATTTCTACCAAGTAAATATACACTCTAGCTACACACCGGTCCCTTCCTTGAATAAAGTTTATTTGGCACGGAATTCTGCGTGTAGCCAACCGCCTCCCCTTGGGAGCGCTCTGGGTAGGCTATCGGGCTCTGCTTCTTCTAAAACCCTGGAGTGTAAGAGGAAGAACTGTGCTTTGGTTACAGCAGGAAAGCAAGCTGACTTTCTCCTGTAAGGATGGGGTCTTAAGGTTTGACTTTAAAGAAGGAATGCGTTGCAGTTTTGGTTTCTCAGTGCTGCTCAGCCTAAGGGCAATGAGGGAGATTTGCATGACATATAGGAATTGAGAGAACACATTTCCTGGAGTTGTTGGAGAGCTGAGGAAATCTAGCTCTTCCAAGGAAGAGTGCAGTGTGTTGCCCTACACACAAAATACACAGTGACTGGGAAACGTTTCCGGGCCTGGATGTTTCTTAGTAGCCCAGTGGAGCCTGCTGGTACTCGGTGCTCTTGCAGGGAATAGGGTGCCCACGAGAGGTCCTCGGTGTCTTGACAAGCTTACTAACCTTAAAAGAAAACAGACCTAAAACAAATGCCACAAGGAAACTGCTTCAAGCTCAGCTTCGGCAGGGCTAGTCAAGGCTTTACCTGGAGGAAAGAACTCACGTCAAGTTTCCTTTATCTCTAGGGCGTCTGAGGAGAGGCTCCCACCCAGGCTATGAAAGCACCCTGTTGATGCAGAGAACACTCGTTCCCTTCCCAGAGCCCTGCCTACAATGACTAAAGACTGGTCCTAAAACTGTTATTTAGGTAACTTCAAGGCAGCATGCATGGAGCATTCAAAATGGGAAAGCAAGGCTTGTGCCATAAGGTCACCGTTTCCAGCGAACACGCGGCCTACCTACTTGTGATTTCTACCAAGTAAATATACACTCTAGCTAAACACTGGTCCCTTCCTTGAATAAAGTTTATTTGGCACGGAGTTCTGCGTGTAGCCAACCGCCTCCCCCAAGGAGAGCTCTGGGTAGGCTATCTGGCTTAGCTTCTTCTAAAACCCTGGAGTGTAAGAGGAAGAACTGTGCTGTGGTTACAGCAGAAACGCAAGCTGACTTTCTCCTGTAAGGATGGGGTCTTAAGGTATGACTTTGTAGAAGGAATGCGAAGCAGTTTTGGTTTCTCAGAGCTGCTCAGCCTAGGGCAATGAGGCAGATTTGCATGATATGTAGGACGTGAGAGAACACATTTCCTGGGGCTGTTGGAGAGCTGAGGAAATCTAGCTCTTCCAAGGAAGAGTGCAGTGTGTTGGCCTACACACAAAATACACAGAGTGACTGGGAAAGGTGTCCGGGCCTGGATGTTTCTTAGTAGCCCAGTGGAGACTGCCGGTACTCGGTGGTCTTCCAGGGAATAAGGTGCCCAGGCGAGGTCCTCGGTGTCCTGAAAAGCTTACTAACCTTAAAAGGAAACAGACCTGAAACTAATGCCTCAAGGACTCCGCTCCAAGCTTCCACTTCGGCAGGGCTATTCTAGGCTTTACCTTGAGGAAAGGACTCACGTCAAGTTTCCTTTTAGCTGTAGAGCGTCTGAGGAGAGGCTCCCACCCAGGCTATGAAAGCACCCTGTTGATGTAGAGAACACTCGTTCCCTTCCCAGAGCCCTGCCTACAGAGACTAGAGACCCGTCCTAAAATTGTTATTTAGGCAGCTTCAAGGCAGCTTGAAGGGAGCATTCAAAAGTGGTAAGCAAGGCTTGTGCCATAAGTTCCCCGTTTCCAGCGAACATGCAGCCTACCTCCTTGTGATTTCTACCAAGTAAATATACACTCTAGCTACACACCGGTCCCTTCCTTGAATAAAGTTTATTTGGCACGGAATTCTGCGTGTAGCCAACCGCCTCCCCTTGGGAGCGCTCTGGGTAGGCTATCGGGCTCTGCTTCTTCTAAAACCCTGGAGTGTAAGAGGAAGAACTGTGCTTTGGTTACAGCAGGAAAGCAAGCCGACTTTCTCCTGTAAGGATGGGGTCTTAAGGTTTGACTTTAAAGAAGGAATGCGTTGCAGTTTTGGTTTCTCAGTGCTGCTCAGCCTAAGGGCAATGAGGGAGATTTGCATGACATATAGGAATTGAGAGAACACATTTCCTGGAGTTGTTGGAGAGCTGAGGAAATCTAGCTCTTCCAAGGAAGAGTGCAGTGTGTTGCCCTACACACAAAATACACAGTGACTGGGAAACGTTTCCGGGCCTGGATGTTTCTTAGTAGCCCAGTGGAGCCTGCTGGTACTCGGTGCTCTTGCAGGGAATAGGGTGCCCACGAGAGGTCCTCGGTGTCTTGACAAGCTTACTAACCTTAAAAGAAAACAGACCTAAAACAAATGCCACAAGGAAACTGCTTCAAGCTCAGCTTCGGCAGGGCTAGTCAAGGCTTTACCTGGAGGAAAGAACTCACGTCAAGTTTCCTTTATCTCTAGGGCGTCTGAGGAGAGGCTCCCACCCAGGCTATGAAAGCACCCTGTTGATGCAGAGAACACTCGTTCCCTTCCCAGAGCCCTGCCTACAATGACTAAAGACTCGTCCTAAAACTGTTATTTAGGTAACTTCAAGGCAGCATGCATGGAGCATTCAAAATGGGAAAGCAAGGCTTGTGCCATAAGGTCACCGTTTCCAGCGAACACGCGGCCTACCTACTTGTGATTTCTACCAAGTAAATATACACTCTAGCTAAACACTGGTCCCTTCCTTGAATAAAGTTTATTTGGCACGGAGTTCTGCGTGTAGCCAACAGCCTCCCCCAAGGAGAGCTCTGGGTAGGCTATCTGGCTTAGCTTCTTCTAAAACCCTGGAGTGTAAGAGGAAGAACTGTGCTGTGGTTACAGCAGAAACGCAAGCTGACTTTCTCCTGTAAGGATGGGGTCTTAAGGTATGACTTTGTAGAAGGAATGCGAAGCAGTTTTGGTTTCTCAGAGCTGCTCAGCCTAGGGCAATGAGGCAGATTTGCATGATATGTAGGACGTGAGAGAACACATTTCCTGGGGCTGTTGGAGAGCTGAGGAAATCTAGCTCTTCCAAGGAAGAGTGCAGTGTGTTGGCCTACACACAAAATACACAGAGTGACTGGGAAAGGTGTCCGGGCCTGGATGTTTCTTAGTAGCCCAGTGGAGACTGCCGGTACTCGGTGGTCTTCCAGGGAATAAGGTGCCCAGGCGAGGTCCTCGGTGTCCTGAAAAGCTTACTAACCTTAAAAGGAAACAGACCTGAAACTAATGCCTCAAGGACTCCGCTCCAAGCTTCCACTTCGGCAGGGCTATTCTAGGCTTTACCTTGAGGAAAGGACTCACGTCAAGTTTCCTTTTAGCTGTAGAGCGTCTGAGGAGAGGCTCCCACCCAGGCTATGAAAGCACCCTGTTGATGTAGAGAACACTCGTTCCCTTCCCAGAGCCTTGCCTACAGAGACTAGAGACCCGTCCTAAAATTGTTATTTAGGCAGCTTCAAGGCAGCTTGAAGGGAGCATTCAAAATGGGTAAGCAAGGCTTGTGCCATAAGTTCCCCGTTTCCAGCGAACATGCAGCCTACCTCCTTGTGATTTCTACCGAGTAAATATACACTCTAGCTACACACCGGTCCCTTCCTTGAATAAAGTTTATTTGGCACGGAATTCTGCGTGTAGCCAACCGCCTCCCCTTGGGAGCGCTCTGGGTAGGCTATCGGGCTCTGCTTCTTCTAAAACCCTGGAGTGTAAGAGGAAGAACTGTGCTTTGGTTACAGCAGGAAAGCAAGCCGACTTTCTCCTGTAAGGATGGGGTCTTAAGGTTTGACTTTAAAGAAGGAATGCGTTGCAGTTTTGGTTTCTCAGTGCTGCTCAGCCTAAGGGCAATGAGGGAGATTTGCATGACATATAGGAATTGAGAGAACACATTTCCTGGAGTTGTTGGAGAGCTGAGGAAATCTAGCTCTTCCAAGGAAGAGTGCAGTGTGTTGCCCTACACACAAAATACACAGTGACTGGGAAACGTTTCCGGGCCTGGATGTTTCTTAGTAGCCCAGTGGAGCCTGCTGGTACTCGGTGCTCTTGCAGGGAATAGGGTGCCCACGAGAGGTCCTCGGTGTCTTGACAAGCTTACTAACCTTAAAAGAAAACAGACCTAAAACAAATGCCACAAGGAAACTGCTTCAAGCTCAGCTTCGGCAGGGCTAGTCAAGGCTTTACCTGGAGGAAAGAACTCACGTCAAGTTTCCTTTATCTCTAGGGCGTCTGAGGAGAGGCTCCCACCCAGGCTATGAAAGCACCCTGTTGATGCAGAGAACACTCGTTCCCTTCCCAGAGCCCTGCCTACAATGACTAAAGACTCGTCCTAAAACTGTTATTTAGGTAACTTCAAGGCAGCATGCATGGAGCATTCAAAATGGGAAAGCAAGGCTTGTGCCATAAGGTCACCGTTTCCAGCGAACACGCGGCCTACCTACTTGTGATTTCTACCAAGTAAATATACACTCTAGCTAAACACTGGTCCCTTCCTTGAATAAAGTTTATTTGGCACGGAGTTCTGCGTGTAGCCAACAGCCTCCCCCAAGGAGAGCTCTGGGTAGGCTATCTGGCTTAGCTTCTTCTAAAACCCTGGAGTGTAAGAGGAAGAACTGTGCTGTGGTTACAGCAGAAACGCAAGCTGACTTTCTCCTGTAAGGATGGGGTCTTAAGGTATGACTTTGTAGAAGGAATGCGAAGCAGTTTTGGTTTCTCAGAGCTGCTCAGCCTAGGGCAATGAGGCAGATTTGCATGATATGTAGGACGTGAGAGAACACATTTCCTGGGGCTGTTGGAGAGCTGAGGAAATCTAGCTCTTCCAAGGAAGAGTGCAGTGTGTTGGCCTACACACAAAATACACAGAGTGACTGGGAAAGGTGTCCGGGCCTGGATGTTTCTTAGTAGCCCAGTGGAGACTGCCGGTACTCGGTGGTCTTCCAGGGAATAAGGTGCCCAGGCGAGGTCCTCGGTGTCCTGAAAAGCTTACTAACCTTAAAAGGAAACAGACCTGAAACTAATGCCTCAAGGACTCCGCTCCAAGCTTCCACTTCGGCAGGGCTATTCTAGGCTTTACCTTGAGGAAAGGACTCACGTCAAGTTTCCTTTTAGCTGTAGAGCGTCTGAGGAGAGGCTCCCACCCAGGCTATGAAAGCACCCTGTTGATGTAGAGAACACTCGTTCCCTTCCCAGAGCCTTGCCTACAGAGACTAGAGACCCGTCCTAAAATTGTTATTTAGGCAGCTTCAAGGCAGCTTGAATGGAGCATTCAAAATGGGTAAGCAAGGCTTGTGCCATAAGTTCCCCGTTTCCAGCGAACATGCAGCCTACCTCCTTGTGATTTCTACCAAGTAAATATACACTCTAGCTACACACCGGTCCCTTCCTTGAATAAAGTTTATTTGGCACGGAATTCTGCGTGTAGCCAACCGCCTCCCCTTGGGAGCGCTCTGGGTAGGCTATCGGGCTCTGCTTCTTCTAAAACCCTGGAGTGTAAGAGGAAGAACTGTGCTTTGGTTACAGCAGGAAAGCAAGCCGACTTTCTCCTGTAAGGATGGGGTCTTAAGGTTTGACTTTAAAGAAGGAATGCGTTGCAGTTTTGGTTTCTCAGTGCTGCTCAGCCTAAGGGCAATGAGGGAGATTTGCATGACATATAGGAATTGAGAGAACACATTTCCTGGAGTTGTTGGAGAGCTGAGGAAATCTAGCTCTTCCAAGGAAGAGTGCAGTGTGTTGCCCTACACACAAAATACACAGTGACTGGGAAACGTTTCCGGGCCTGGATGTTTCTTAGTAGCCCAGTGGAGCCTGCTGGTACTCGGTGCTCTTGCAGGGAATAGGGTGCCCACGAGAGGTCCTCGGTGTCTTGACAAGCTTACTAACCTTAAAAGAAAACAGACCTAAAACAAATGCCACAAGGAAACTGCTTCAAGCTCAGCTTCGGCAGGGCTAGTCAAGGCTTTACCTGGAGGAAAGAACTCACGTCAAGTTTCCTTTATCTCTAGGGCGTCTGAGGAGAGGCTCCCACCCAGGCTATGAAAGCACCCTGTTGATGCAGAGAACACTCGTTCCCTTCCCAGAGCCCTGCCTACAATGACTAAAGACTCGTCCTAAAACTGTTATTTAGGTAACTTCAAGGCAGCATGCATGGAGCATTCAAAATGGGAAAGCAAGGCTTGTGCCATAAGGTCACCGTTTCCAGCGAACACGCGGCCTACCTACTTGTGATTTCTACCAAGTAAATATACACTCTAGCTAAACACTGGTCCCTTCCTTGAATAAAGTTTATTTGGCACGGAGTTCTGCGTGTAGCCAACCGCCTCCCCCAAGGAGAGCTCTGGGTAGGCTATCTGGCTTAGCTTCTTCTAAAACCCTGGAGTGTAAGAGGAAGAACTGTGCTGTGGTTACAGCAGAAACGCAAGCTGACTTTCTCCTGTAAGGATGGGGTCTTAAGGTATGACTTTGTAGAAGGAATGCGAAGCAGTTTTGGTTTCTCAGAGCTGCTCAGCCTAGGGCAATGAGGCAGATTTGCATGATATGTAGGACGTGAGAGAACACATTTCCTGGGGCTGTTGGAGAGCTGAGGAAATCTAGCTCTTCCAAGGAAGAGTGCAGTGTGTTGGCCTACACACAAAATACACAGAGTGACTGGGAAAGGTGTCCGGGCCTGGATGTTTCTTAGTAGCCCAGTGGAGACTGCCGGTACTCGGTGGTCTTCCAGGGAATAAGGTGCCCAGGCGAGGTCCTCGGTGTCCTGAAAAGCTTACTAACCTTAAAAGGAAACAGACCTGAAACTAATGCCTCAAGGACTCCGCTCCAAGCTTCCACTTCGGCAGGGCTATTCTAGGCTTTACCTTGAGGAAAGGACTCACGTCAAGTTTCCTTTTAGCTGTAGAGCGTCTGAGGAGAGGCTCCCACCCAGGCTATGAAAGCACCCTGTTGATGTAGAGAACACTCATTCCCTTCCCAGAGCCCTGCCTACAGAGACTAGAGACCCGTCCTAAAATTGTTATTTAGGCAGCTTCAAGGCAGCTTGAAGGGAGCATTCAAAAGTGGTAAGCAAGGCTTGTGCCATAAGTTCCCCGTTTCCAGCGAACATGCAGCCTACCTCCTTGTGATTTCTACCAAGTAAATATACACTCTAGCTACACACCGGTCCCTTCCTTGAATAAAGTTTATTTGGCACGGAATTCTGCGTGTAGCCAACCGCCTCCCCTTGGGAGCGCTCTGGGTAGGCTATCGGGCTCTGCTTCTTCTAAAACCCTGGAGTGTAAGAGGAAGAACTGTGCTTTGGTTACAGCAGGAAAGCAAGCCGACTTTCTCCTGTAAGGATGGGGTCTTAAGGTTTGACTTTAAAGAAGGAATGCGTTGCAGTTTTGGTTTCTCAGTGCTGCTCAGCCTAAGGGCAATGAGGGAGATTTGCATGACATATAGGAATTGAGAGAACACATTTCCTGGAGTTGTTGGAGAGCTGAGGAAATCTAGCTCTTCCAAGGAAGAGTGCAGTGTGTTGCCCTACACACAAAATACACAGTGACTGGGAAACGTTTCCGGGCCTGGATGTTTCTTAGTAGCCCAGTGGAGCCTGCTGGTACTCGGTGCTCTTGCAGGGAATAGGGTGCCCACGAGAGGTCCTCGGTGTCTTGACAAGCTTACTAACCTTAAAAGAAAACAGACCTAAAACAAATGCCACAAGGAAACTGCTTCAAGCTCAGCTTCGGCAGGGCTAGTCAAGGCTTTACCTGGAGGAAAGAACTCACGTCAAGTTTCCTTTATCTCTAGGGCGTCTGAGGAGAGGCTCCCACCCAGGCTATGAAAGCACCCTGTTGATGCAGAGAACACTCGTTCCCTTCCCAGAGCCCTGCCTACAATGACTAAAGACTCGTCCTAAAACTGTTATTTAGGTAACTTCAAGGCAGCATGCATGGAGCATTCAAAATGGGAAAGCAAGGCTTGTGCCATAAGGTCACCGTTTCCAGCGAACACGCGGCCTACCTACTTGTGATTTCTACCAAGTAAATATACACTCTAGCTAAACACTGGTCCCTTCCTTGAATAAAGTTTATTTGGCACGGAGTTCTGCGTGTAGCCAACCGCCTCCCCCAAGGAGAGCTCTGGGTAGGCTATCTGGCTTAGCTTCTTCTAAAACCCTGGAGTGTAAGAGGAAGAACTGTGCTGTGGTTACAGCAGAAACGCAAGCTGACTTTCTCCTGTAAGGATGGGGTCTTAAGGTATGACTTTGTAGAAGGAATGCGAAGCAGTTTTGGTTTCTCAGAGCTGCTCAGCCTAGGGCAATGAGGCAGATTTGCATGATATGTAGGACGTGAGAGAACACATTTCCTGGGGCTGTTGGAGAGCTGAGGAAATCTAGCTCTTCCAAGGAAGAGTGCAGTGTGTTGGCCTACACACAAAATACACAGAGTGACTGGGAAAGGTGTCCGGGCCTGGATGTTTCTTAGTAGCCCAGTGGAGACTGCCGGTACTCGGTGGTCTTCCAGGGAATAAGGTGCCCAGGCGAGGTCCTCGGTGTCCTGAAAAGCTTACTAACCTTAAAAGGAAACAGACCTGAAACTAATGCCTCAAGGACTCCGCTCCAAGCTTCCACTTCGGCAGGGCTATTCTAGGCTTTACCTTGAGGAAAGGACTCACGTCAAGTTTCCTTTTAGCTGTAGAGCGTCTGAGGAGAGGCTCCCACCCAGGCTATGAAAGCACCCTGTTGATGTAGAGAACACTCGTTCCCTTCCCAGAGCCCTGCCTACAGAGACTAGAGACCCGTCCTAAAATTGTTATTTAGGCAGCTTCAAGGCAGCTTGAAGGGAGCATTCAAAATGGGTAAGCAAGGCTTGTGCCATAAGTTCCCCGTTTCCAGCGAACATGCAGCCTACCTCCTTGTGATTTCTACCGAGTAAATATACACTCTAGCTACACACCGGTCCCTTCCTTGAATAAAGTTTATTTGGCACGGAATTCTGCGTGTAGCCAACCGCCTCCCCTTGGGAGCGCTCTGGGTAGGCTATCGGGCTCTGCTTCTTCTAAAACCCTGGAGTGTAAGAGGAAGAACTGTGCTTTGGTTACAGCAGGAAAGCAAGCCGACTTTCTCCTGTAAGGATGGGGTCTTAAGGTTTGACTTTAAAGAAGGAATGCGTTGCAGTTTTGGTTTCTCAGTGCTGCTCAGCCTAAGGGCAATGAGGGAGATTTGCATGACATATAGGAATTGAGAGAACACATTTCCTGGAGTTGTTGGAGAGCTGAGGAAATCTAGCTCTTCCAAGGAAGAGTGCAGTGTGTTGCCCTACACACAAAATACACAGTGACTGGGAAACGTTTCCGGGCCTGGATGTTTCTTAGTAGCCCAGTGGAGCCTGCTGGTACTCGGTGCTCTTGCAGGGAATAGGGTGCCCACGAGAGGTCCTCGGTGTCTTGACAAGCTTACTAACCTTAAAAGAAAACAGACCTAAAACAAATGCCACAAGGAAACTGCTTCAAGCTCAGCTTCGGCAGGGCTAGTCAAGGCTTTACCTGGAGGAAAGAACTCACGTCAAGTTTCCTTTATCTCTAGGGCGTCTGAGGAGAGGCTCCCACCCAGGCTATGAAAGCACCCTGTTGATGCAGAGAACACTCGTTCCCTTCCCAGAGCCCTGCCTACAATGACTAAAGACTCGTCCTAAAACTGTTATTTAGGTAACTTCAAGGCAGCATGCATGGAGCATTCAAAATGGGAAAGCAAGGCTTGTGCCATAAGGTCACCGTTTCCAGCGAACACGCGGCCTACCTACTTGTGATTTCTACCAAGTAAATATACACTCTAGCTAAACACTGGTCCCTTCCTTGAATAAAGTTTATTTGGCACGGAGTTCTGCGTGTAGCCAACAGCCTCCCCCAAGGAGAGCTCTGGGTAGGCTATCTGGCTTAGCTTCTTCTAAAACCCTGGAGTGTAAGAGGAAGAACTGTGCTGTGGTTACAGCAGAAACGCAAGCTGACTTTCTCCTGTAAGGATGGGGTCTTAAGGTATGACTTTGTAGAAGGAATGCGAAGCAGTTTTGGTTTCTCAGAGCTGCTCAGCCTAGGGCAATGAGGCAGATTTGCATGATATGTAGGACGTGAGAGAACACATTTCCTGGGGCTGTTGGAGAGCTGAGGAAATCTAGCTCTTCCAAGGAAGAGTGCAGTGTGTTGGCCTACACACAAAATACACAGAGTGACTGGGAAAGGTGTCCGGGCCTGGATGTTTCTTAGTAGCCCAGTGGAGACTGCCGGTACTCGGTGGTCTTCCAGGGAATAAGGTGCCCAGGCGAGGTCCTCGGTGTCCTGAAAAGCTTACTAACCTTAAAAGGAAACAGACCTGAAACTAATGCCTCAAGGACTCCGCTCCAAGCTTCCACTTCGGCAGGGCTATTCTAGGCTTTACCTTGAGGAAAGGACTCACGTCAAGTTTCCTTTTAGCTGTAGAGCGTCTGAGGAGAGGCTCCCACCCAGGCTATGAAAGCACCCTGTTGATGTAGAGAACACTCGTTCCCTTCCCAGAGCCTTGCCTACAGAGACTAGAGACCCGTCCTAAAATTGTTATTTAGGCAGCTTCAAGGCAGCTTGAAGGGAGCATTCAAAATGGGTAAGCAAGGCTTGTGCCATAAGTTCCCCGTTTCCAGCGAACATGCAGCCTACCTCCTTGTGATTTCTACCGAGTAAATATACACTCTAGCTACACACCGGTCCCTTCCTTGAATAAAGTTTATTTGGCACGGAATTCTGCGTGTAGCCAACCGCCTCCCCTTGGGAGCGCTCTGGGTAGGCTATCGGGCTCTGCTTCTTCTAAAACCCTGGAGTGTAAGAGGAAGAACTGTGCTTTGGTTACAGCAGGAAAGCAAGCCGACTTTCTCCTGTAAGGATGGGGTCTTAAGGTTTGACTTTAAAGAAGGAATGCGTTGCAGTTTTGGTTTCTCAGTGCTGCTCAGCCTAAGGGCAATGAGGGAGATTTGCATGACATATAGGAATTGAGAGAACACATTTCCTGGAGTTGTTGGAGAGCTGAGGAAATCTAGCTCTTCCAAGGAAGAGTGCAGTGTGTTGCCCTACACACAAAATACACAGTGACTGGGAAACGTTTCCGGGCCTGGATGTTTCTTAGTAGCCCAGTGGAGCCTGCTGGTACTCGGTGCTCTTGCAGGGAATAGGGTGCCCACGAGAGGTCCTCGGTGTCTTGACAAGCTTACTAACCTTAAAAGAAAACAGACCTAAAACAAATGCCACAAGGAAACTGCTTCAAGCTCAGCTTCGGCAGGGCTAGTCAAGGCTTTACCTGGAGGAAAGAACTCACGTCAAGTTTCCTTTATCTCTAGGGCGTCTGAGGAGAGGCTCCCACCCAGGCTATGAAAGCACCCTGTTGATGCAGAGAACACTCGTTCCCTTCCCAGAGCCCTGCCTACAATGACTAAAGACTCGTCCTAAAACTGTTATTTAGGTAACTTCAAGGCAGCATGCATGGAGCATTCAAAATGGGAAAGCAAGGCTTGTGCCATAAGGTCACCGTTTCCAGCGAACACGCGGCCTACCTACTTGTGATTTCTACCAAGTAAATATACACTCTAGCTAAACACTGGTCCCTTCCTTGAATAAAGTTTATTTGGCACGGAGTTCTGCGTGTAGCCAACAGCCTCCCCCAAGGAGAGCTCTGGGTAGGCTATCTGGCTTAGCTTCTTCTAAAACCCTGGAGTGTAAGAGGAAGAACTGTGCTGTGGTTACAGCAGAAACGCAAGCTGACTTTCTCCTGTAAGGATGGGGTCTTAAGGTATGACTTTGTAGAAGGAATGCGAAGCAGTTTTGGTTTCTCAGAGCTGCTCAGCCTAGGGCAATGAGGCAGATTTGCATGATATGTAGGACGTGAGAGAACACATTTCCTGGGGCTGTTGGAGAGCTGAGGAAATCTAGCTCTTCCAAGGAAGAGTGCAGTGTGTTGGCCTACACACAAAATACACAGAGTGACTGGGAAAGGTGTCCGGGCCTGGATGTTTCTTAGTAGCCCAGTGGAGACTGCCGGTACTCGGTGGTCTTCCAGGGAATAAGGTGCCCAGGCGAGGTCCTCGGTGTCCTGAAAAGCTTACTAACCTTAAAAGGAAACAGACCTGAAACTAATGCCTCAAGGACTCCGCTCCAAGCTTCCACTTCGGCAGGGCTATTCTAGGCTTTACCTTGAGGAAAGGACTCACGTCAAGTTTCCTTTTAGCTGTAGAGCGTCTGAGGAGAGGCTCCCACCCAGGCTATGAAAGCACCCTGTTGATGTAGAGAACACTCGTTCCCTTCCCAGAGCCCTGCCTACAGAGACTAGAGACCCGTCCTAAAATTGTTATTTAGGCAGCTTCAAGGCAGCTTGAAGGGAGCATTCAAAAGTGGTAAGCAAGGCTTGTGCCATAAGTTCCCCGTTTCCAGCGAACATGCAGCCTACCTCCTTGTGATTTCTACCAAGTAAATATACACTCTAGCTACACACCGGTCCCTTCCTTGAATAAAGTTTATTTGGCACGGAATTCTGCGTGTAGCCAACCGCCTCCCCTTGGGAGCGCTCTGGGTAGGCTATCGGGCTCTGCTTCTTCTAAAACCCTGGAGTGTAAGAGGAAGAACTGTGCTTTGGTTACAGCAGGAAAGCAAGCCGACTTTCTCCTGTAAGGATGGGGTCTTAAGGTTTGACTTTAAAGAAGGAATGCGTTGCAGTTTTGGTTTCTCAGTGCTGCTCAGCCTAAGGGCAATGAGGGAGATTTGCATGACATATAGGAATTGAGAGAACACATTTCCTGGAGTTGTTGGAGAGCTGAGGAAATCTAGCTCTTCCAAGGAAGAGTGCAGTGTGTTGCCCTACACACAAAATACACAGTGACTGGGAAACGTTTCCGGGCCTGGATGTTTCTTAGTAGCCCAGTGGAGCCTGCTGGTACTCGGTGCTCTTGCAGGGAATAGGGTGCCCACGAGAGGTCCTCGGTGTCTTGACAAGCTTACTAACCTTAAAAGAAAACAGACCTAAAACAAATGCCACAAGGAAACTGCTTCAAGCTCAGCTTCGGCAGGGCTAGTCAAGGCTTTACCTGGAGGAAAGAACTCACGTCAAGTTTCCTTTATCTCTAGGGCGTCTGAGGAGAGGCTCCCACCCAGGCTATGAAAGCACCCTGTTGATGCAGAGAACACTCGTTCCCTTCCCAGAGCCCTGCCTACAATGACTAAAGACTCGTCCTAAAACTGTTATTTAGGTAACTTCAAGGCAGCATGCATGGAGCATTCAAAATGGGAAAGCAAGGCTTGTGCCATAAGGTCACCGTTTCCAGCGAACACGCGGCCTACCTACTTGTGATTTCTACCAAGTAAATATACACTCTAGCTAAACACTGGTCCCTTCCTTGAATAAAGTTTATTTGGCACGGAGTTCTGCGTGTAGCCAACAGCCTCCCCCAAGGAGCGCTCTAGGTAGGCTATCTGGCTTAGCTTCTTCTAAAACCCTGGAGTGTAAGAGGAAGAACTGTGCTGTGGTTACAGCAGAAACGCAAGCTGACTTTCTCCTGTAAGGATGGGGTCTTAAGGAATGACTTTGTAGCAGGAATGCGAAGCAGTTTTGGTTTCTCAGTGCCGCTCAGCCTAGGGCAATGAGGGAGATTTGCATGACATATAAGACTTGAGAGTACACATTTCCTGGAGTTGTTGGAGAGCTGAGGAAATCTAGCTCTTCCAAGGAAGAGTGTAGTGTGTTGGCCTACACACAAAATACAAAGAGTGACTGGGAAAAGTTTCCGGGCCAGGATGTTTCTTAGTAGCCCAGTGGAGCCTGACGGTACTCGGTGTTCTTGCAGGGAATAGGGTGCCCACGCGAGGTCCTCGGGGTCTTCAAAAGCTTACTAACCATAAAAGGAAACAGACCTGAAACTAATGCCTCAAGGACTCCGCTCCAAGCTTCCACTTCGGCAGGGCTATTCTAGGCTTTACCTTGAGGAAAGGACTCACGTCAAGTTCCCTTTTAGCTCTAGAGCGTCTCAGGCGAGGCTCCCACCCAGTCTATGAAAGCACCCTGTTGATGGAGAGAACACTCGTTCGCTTCCCAGAGCCCTGCCTACAGACACTGGAGACCCGTCCTAAAATTGTAATTTAGATAACTTCAATGCAGCTTGAATGGAGCATTCAAAATGGGTAAGCAAGTCTTGTGCCATAAGTTCCCCGTTTCCAGCGAACATGCAGCCTACCTCCTTTTGATTTCTACCAAGTAAATATACACTCTAGCTACACACTGGTCCCTTCCTTGAATAAAGTTTATTTGGCACGGAATTCTGCGTGTAGCCAACCGCCTCCCCCAGGGAGCGCTCTGGGTAGGCTATCGGGCTTAGCTTCTTCTAAAACCCTGGAGTGTAAGAGGAAGAACTGTGCTTTGGTTACAGCAGGAAAGCAAGCCAACTTTCTCCTGTAAGGATGGGGTCTTAAGGTTTGACTTTAAAGAAGGAATGCATTGCAGTTTTGGTTTCTCAGTGCCGCTCGGCCTAGGGCAATGAGGGAGATTTGCATGACATATAGGACTTGAGAGAACACATTTCCTGGAGTTGTTGGAGAGCTGAGGAAATCTAGCTCTTCCAAGGAAGAGTGCAGTGTGTTGCCCTACACACAAAATACACAGTGACTGGGAAATGTTTCCGGGCCTGGATGTTTCTTAGTAGCCCAGTGGAGCCTGCTGGTACTCGGTGCTCTTGCAGGGAATAGGGTGCCCACGAGAGGTCCTCGGTGTCTTGAAAAGCTTACTAACCTTAAAAGAAAACAGACCTAAAACAAATGCCACAAGGAAACTGCTGCAAGCTTAGCTTCGGCAGGGCTATTCAAGGCTTTACCTGGAGGAAAGAACTCACGTCAAGTGTCCTTTATCTCTAGGGCGTCTGAGGAGAGGCTCCCACCCAGGCTATGAAAGCACCCTGTTGATGGAGAGAACACTCGTTCCCTTCCCAGAGCCCTGCCTACAATGACTAAAGACTCGTCCTAAAACTGTTATTTAGGTAATTTCAAGGCAGCATGAATGGAGCATTCAAAATGGGAAAGCAAGGCTTGTGCAATAAGGTCCCCGTTTCCAGCGAACACGCGGCCTACCTACTTGTGATTTCTACCAAGTAAATATACACTCTAGCTAAACACTGGTCCCTTCCTTGAATAAAGTTTATTTGGCACGGAGTTCTGCGTGTAGCCAACAGCCTCCCCCAAGGAGCGCTCTAGGTAGGCTATCGGGCTTAGCTTCTTCTAAAACCCTGCAGTGTAAGAGGAAGAACTGTGCTTTGGTTACAGCAGGAACGCAAGCTGACTTTCTCCTCTAAGGATGGGGTCTTAAGTTATGACTTTGTAGAAGGCATGCGAAGCAGTTTTGGTTTCTCAGTGCCGCTCAGCCTAGGGCAATGAGGCAGATTTGCATGACTTGTAGGACGTGAGAGAGCACATTTCCTGGAGCTGTTGGAGAGCTGAGGAAATCTAGCTCTTCCAAGGAAGAGTGCAGTGTGTTGGCCTACACACAAAATACACAGAGTGACTGGGAAAGGTTTCCGGGCCTGGATGTTTCTTAGTAGCCCAGTGGAGACTGCCGGTACTCGGTGGTCTTCCAGGGAATAAGGTGCCCACGCGAGGTCCTCGGTGTCTTGAAAAGCTTACTAACCTTAAAAGGAAACAGACCTGAAACTAATGCCTCAAGGACTCCGCTCCAAGCTTCCACTTCGGCAGGGCTATTCTAGGCTTTACCTTGAGGAAATGACTCACGTCAAGTTTCCTTTTAGCTCTAGAGCGTCTCAGGCGAGGCTCCCACCCAGGCTATGAAAGCACCCTGTTGATGTAGAGAACACTCGTTCCCTTCCCAGAGCCCTACCTACAGAGACTAGAGACCCGTCCTAAAATTGTTATTTAGGTAGCTTCAAGGCAGCTTGAATGGAGCATTCAAAATGGGTAAGCAAGGCTTGTGCCATAAGTTCCCCGTTTCCAGCGAACATGCAGACTACCTCCTTGTGATTTCAACCAAGTAAATATACACTCTAGCTACACACTGGTCCCTTCCTTGAATAAAGTTTATTTGGCACGGAATTCTGCGAGTAGCCAAACGCCTCCCTCAGGGAGCGCTCTGGGTAGGCTATCGGGCTTAGCTTCTTCTAAAACCCTGCAGTGTAAGAGGAAGAACTGTGCTTTGGTTACAGCAGGAACGCAAGCCGACTTTCTCCTGTAAGGATGGGGTCTTAAGGAATGACTTTGTAGCAGGAATGCGAAGCAGTTTTGGTTTCTCAGTGCCGCTCAGCCTAGGGCAATGAGGGAGATTTGCATGACATATAAGACTTGAGAGTACACATTTCCTGGAGTTGTTGGAGAGCTGAGGAAATCTAGCTCTTCCAAGGAAGAGTGTAGTGTGTTGGCCTACACACAAAATACAAAGAGTGACTGGGAAAAGTTTCCGGGCCAGGATGTTTCTTAGTAGCCCAGTGGAGCCTGACGGTACTCGGTGTTCTTGCAGGGAATAGGGTGCCCACGCGAGGTCCTCGGGGTCTTCAAAAGCTTACTAACCATAAAAGGAAACAGACCTGAAACTAATGCCTCAAGGACTCCGCTCCAAGCTTCCACTTCGGCAGGGCTATTCTAGGCTTTACCTTGAGGAAAGGACTCACGTCAAGTTCCCTTTTAGCTCTAGAGCGTCTCAGGCGAGGCTCCCACCCAGTCTATGAAAGCACCCTGTTGATGTAGAGAACACTCGTTCGCTTCCCAGAGCCCTGCCTACAGACACTGGAGACCCGTCCTAAAATTGTAATTTAGATAACTTCAATGCAGCTTGAATGGAGCATTCAAAATGGGTAAGCAAGTCTTGTGCCATAAGTTCCCCGTTTCCAGCGAACATGCAGCCTACCTCCTTTTGATTTCTACCAAGTAAATATACACTCTAGCTACACACTGGTCCCTTCCTTGAATAAAGTTTATTTGGCACGGAATTCTGCGTGTAGCCAACCGCCTCCCCCAGGGAGCGCTCTGGGTAGGCTATCGGGCTTAGCTTCTTCTAAAACCCTGGAGTGTAAGAGGAAGAACTGTGCTTTGGTTACAGCAGGAAAGCAAGCCAACTTTCTCCTGTAAGGATGGGGTCTTAAGGTTTGACTTTAAAGAAGGAATGCATTGCAGTTTTGGTTTCTCAGTGCCGCTCGGCCTAGGGCAATGAGGGAGATTTGCATGACATATAGGACTTGAGAGAACACATTTCCTGGAGTTGTTGGAGAGCTGAGGAAATCTAGCTCTTCCAAGGAAGAGTGCAGTGTGTTGCCCTACACACAAAATACACAGTGACTGGGAAATGTTTCCGGGCCTGGATGTTTCTTAGTAGCCCAGTGGAGCCTGCTGGTACTCGGTGCTCTTGCAGGGAATAGGGTGCCCACGAGAGGTCCTCGGTGTCTTGAAAAGCTTACTAACCTTAAAAGAAAACAGACCTAAAACAAATGCCACAAGGAAACTGCTGCAAGCTTAGCTTCGGCAGGGCTATTCAAGGCTTTACCTGGAGGAAAGAACTCACGTCAAGTGTCCTTTATCTCTAGGGCGTCTGAGGAGAGGCTCCCACCCAGGCTATGAAAGCACCCTGTTGATGGAGAGAACACTCGTTCCCTTCCCAGAGCCCTGCCTACAATGACTAAAGACTCGTCCTAAAACTGTTATTTAGGTAACTTCAAGGCAGCATGAATGGAGCATTCAAAATGGGAAAGCAAGGCTTGTGCCATAAGGTCCCCGTTTCCAGCGAACACGCGGCCTACCTACTTGTGATTTCTACCAAGTAAATATACACTCTAGCTAAACACTGGTCCCTTCCTTGAATAAAGTTTATTTGGCACGGAGTTCTGCGTGTAGCCAACAGCCTCCCCCAAGGAGCGCTCTAGGTAGGCTATCGGGCTTAGCTTCTTCTAAAACCCTGCAGTGTAAGAGGAAGAACTGTGCTTTGGTTACAGCAGGAACGCAAGCTGACTTTCTCCTCTAAGGATGGGGTCTTAAGTTATGACTTTGTAGAAGGCATGCGAAGCAGTTTTGGTTTCTCAGTGCCGCTCAGCCTAGGGCAATGAGGCAGATTTGCATGACTTGTAGGACGTGAGAGAGCACATTTCCTGGAGCTGTTGGAGAGCTGAGGAAATCTAGCTCTTCCAAGGAAGAGTGCAGTGTGTTGGCCTACACACAAAATACACAGAGTGACTGGGAAAGGTTTCCGGGCCTGGATGTTTCTTAGTAGCCCAGTGGAGACTGCCGGTACTCGGTGGTCTTCCAGGGAATAAGGTGCCCACGCGAGGTCCTCGGTGTCTTGAAAAGCTTACAAACCTTAAAAGGAAACAGACCTGAAACTAATGCCTCAAGGACTCCGCTCCAAGCTTCCACTTCGGCAGGGCTATTCTAGGCTTTACCTTGAGGAAATGACTCACGTCAAGTTTCCTTTTAGCTCTAGAGCGTCTCAGGCGAGGCTCCCACCCAGGCTATGAAAGCACCCTGTTGATGTAGAGAACACTCGTTCCCTTCCCAGAGCCCTACCTACAGAGACTAGAGACCCGTCCTAAAATTGTTATTTAGGTAGCTTCAAGGCAGCTTGAATGGAGCATTCAAAATGGGTAAGCAAGGCTTGTGCCATAAGTTCCCCGTTTCCAGCGAACATGCAGACTACCTCCTTGTGATTTCAACCAAGTAAATATACACTCTAGCTACACACTGGTCCCTTCCTTGAATAAAGTTTATTTGGCACGGAATTCTGCGAGTAGCCAAACGCCTCCCCCAGGGAGCGCTCTGGGTAGGCTATCGGGCTTAGCTTCTTCTAAAACCCTGCAGTGTAAGAGGAAGAACTGTGCTTTGGTTACAGCAGGAACGCAAGCCGACTTTCTCCTGTAAGGATGGGGTCTTAAGGAATGACTTTGTAGCAGGAATGCGAAGCAGTTTTGGTTTCTCAGTGCCGCTCAGCCTAGGGCAATGAGGGAGATTTGCATGACATATAAGACTTGAGAGTACACATTTCCTGGAGTTGTTGGAGAGCTGAGGAAATCTAGCTCTTCCAAGGAAGAGTGTAGTGTGTTGGCCTACACACAAAATACAAAGAGTGACTGGGAAAAGTTTCCGGGCCAGGATGCTTCTTAGTAGCCCAGTGGAGCCTGACGGTACTCGGTGTTCTTGCAGGGAATAGGGTGCCCACGCGAGGTCCTCGGGGTCTTCAAAAGCTTACTAACCATAAAAGGAAACAGACCTGAAACTAATGCCTCAAGGACTCCGCTCCAAGCTTCCACTTCGGCAGGGCTATTCTAGGCTTTACCTTGAGGAAAGGACTCACGTCAAGTTCCCTTTTAGCTCTAGAGCGTCTCAGGCGAGGCTCCCACCCAGTCTATGAAAGCACCCTGTTGATGTAGAGAACACTCGTTCGCTTCCCAGAGCCCTGCCTACAGACACTGGAGACCCGTCCTAAAATTGTAATTTAGATAACTTCAATGCAGCTTGAATGGAGCATTCAAAATGGGTAAGCAAGTCTTGTGCCATAAGTTCCCCGTTTCCAGCGAACATGCAGCCTACCTCCTTTTGATTTCTACCAAGTAAATATACACTCTAGCTACACACTGGTCCCTTCCTTGAATAAAGTTTATTTGGCACGGAATTCTGCGTGTAGCCAACCGCCTCCCCCAGGGAGCGCTCTGGGTAGGCTATCGGGCTTAGCTTCTTCTAAAGCCCTGGAGTGTAAGAGGAAGAACTGTGCTTTGGTTACAGCAGGAAAGCAAGCCAACTTTCTCCTGTAAGGATGGGGTCTTAAGGTTTGACTTTAAAGAAGGAATGCATTGCAGTTTTGGTTTCTCAGTCCCGCTCGGCCTAGGGCAATGAGGGAGATTTGCATGACATATAGGACTTGAGAGAACACATTTCCTGGAGTTGTTGGAGAGCTGAGGAAATCTAGCTCTTCCAAGGAAGAGTGCAGTGTGTTGCCCTACATACAAAATACACAGTGACTGGGAAACGTTTCCGGGCCTGGATGTTTCTTAGTAGCCCAGTGGAGCCTGCTGGTACTCGGTGCTCTTGCAGGGAATAGGGTGCCCACGAGAGGTCCTCGGTGTCTTGAAAAGCTTACTAACCTTAAAAGAAAACAGACCTAAAACAAATGCCACAAGGAAACTGCTGCAAGCTTAGCTTCGCCAGGGCTATTCAAGGCTTTACCTGGAGGAAAGAACTCACGTCAAGTGTCCTTTATGTCTAGGGCGTCTGAGGAGAGGCTCCCACCCAGGCTATGAAAGCACCCTGTAGATGGAGAGAACACTCGTTCCCTTCCCAGAGCCCTGCCTACAATGACTAAAGACTCGTCCTAAAACTGTTATTTAGGTAACTTCAAGGCAGCATGCATGGAGCATTCAAAATGGGAAAGCAAGGCTTGTGCCATAAGGTCCCCGTTTCCAGCGAACACGCGGCCTACCTACTTGTGATTTCTACCAAGTAAATATACACTCTAGCTAAACACTGGTCCCTTCCTTGAATAAAGTTTATTTGGCACGGAGTTCTGCGTGTAGCCAACAGCCTCCCCCAAGGAGCGCTCTAGGTAGGCTATCGGGCTTAGCTTCTTCTAAAACCCTGCAGTGTAAGAGGAAGAACTGTGCTTTGGTTACAGCAGGAACGCAAGCTGACTTTCTCCTGTAAGGATGGGGTCTTAAGGTATGACTTTGTAGAAGGAATGCGAAGCAGTTTTGGTTTCTCAGTGCCGCTCAGCCTAGGGCAATGAGGCAGATTTGCATGACTTGTAGGACGTGAGAGAGCACATTTCCTGGAGCTGTTAGAGAGCTGAGGAAATCTAGCCTTTCCAAGGAAGAGTGCAGTGTGTTGGCCTACACACAAAATACACAGAGTGACTGGGAAAGGTTTCCGGGCCTGGACGTTTCTTAGTAGCCCAGTGGAGACTGCCGGTAGTCGGTGGTCTTCCAGGGAATAAGGTGCCCACGCGAGGTCCTCGGTGTCTTGAAAAGCTTACTAACCTTAAAAGGAAACAGACCTGAAACTAATGCCTCAAGGACTCCGCTCCAAGCTTCCACTTCGGCAGGGCTATTCTAGGCTTTACCTTGAGGAAATGACTCACGTCAAGTTTCCTTTTAGCTCCAGAGCGTCTCAGGCGAGGCTCCCACCCAGGCTATGAAAGCACCCTGTTGATGTAGAGAACACTCGTTCCCTTCCCAGAGCCCTACCTCCAGAGACTAGAGACCCGTCCTAAAATTGTTATTTAGGTAGCTTCAAGGCAGCTTGAATGGAGCATTCAAAATGGGTAAGCAAGGCTTGTGCCATAAGTTCCCCGTTTCCAGCGAACATGCAGCCTACCTCCTTGTGATTTCAACCAAGTAAATATACACTCTAGCTACACACTGGTCCCTTCCTTGAATAAAGTTTATTTAGCACGGAATTCTGCGTGTAGCCAACCGCCTCCCCCAGGGAGCGCTCTGGGTAGGCTATCGGGCTTAGCTTCTTCTAAAACCCTGGAGTGTAAGAGGAAGAACTGTGCTTTGGTTACAGCAGGAACGCAAGCTGACTTTCTCCTGTAAGGATGGGGTCTTAAGGTATGACTTTGTAGAAGGAATGCGAAGCAGTTTTGGTTTCTCAGTGCCGCTCAGCCTAGGGCAATGAGGCAGATTTGCATGACTTGTAGGACGTGAGAGAGCACATTTCCTGGAGCTGTTGGAGAGCTGAGGAAATCTAGCTCTTCCAAGGAAGAGTGCAGTGTGTTGGCCTACACACAAAATACACAGAGTGACTGGGAAAGGTTTCCGGGCCAGGATGTTTCTTAGTAGCCCAGTGGAGCCTGCCGGTACTCGGTGTTCTTGCAGGGAAAAGGGTGCCCACGCGAGGTCCTCGGGGTCTTGAAAAGCTTACTAACCTTAAAAGGAAACAGACCTGAAACTAATGCCTCAAGGACTCCGCTCCAAGCTTCCACTTCGGCAGGGCTATTCTAGGCTTTACCTTGAGGAAAGGACTCACGTCAAGTTCCCTTTTAGGTCTAGAGCGTCTCAGGCGAGGCTCCCACCCAGTCTATGAAAGCACCCTGTTGATGTAGAGAACACTCGTTCCCTTCCCAGAGCCTTGCCTACAGACACTGGAGACCCGTCCTAAAATTGTAATTTAGATAGCTTCAATGCAGCTTGAATGGAGCATTCAAAATGGGTAAGCAAGGCTTGTGCCATAAGTTCCCCGTTTCCAGCGAACATGCAGCCTACCTCCTTGTGATTTCTACCAAGTAAATATACACTCTAGCTACACACTGGTCCCTTCCTTGAATAAAGTTTATTTGGCACGGAATTCTGCGTGTAGCCAACCGCCTCCCCCAGGGAGCGCTCTGGGTAGGCTATCGGGCTTAGCTTCTTCTAAAACCCTGGAGTGTAAGAGGAAGAACTGTGCTTTGGTTACAGCAGGAAAGCAAGCCAACTTTCTCCTGTAAGGATGGGGTCTTAAGGTTTGACTTTAAAGAAGGAATGCGTTGCAGTTTTGGTTTCTCAGTGCCGCTCAGCCTAGGGCAATGAGGGAGATTTGCATGACATATAGGACTTGAGAGAACACATTTCCTGTAGTTGTTGGAGAGCTGAGGAAATCTAGCTCTTCCAAGGAAGAGTGCAGTGTGTTGCCCTACACACAAAATACACAGTGACTGGGAAATGTTTCCGGGCCTGGATGTTTCTTAGTAGCCCAGTGGAGCCTGCTGGTACTCGGTGCTCTTGCAGGGAATAGGGTGCCCACGAGAGGTCCTCGGTGTCTTGAAAAGCTTACTAACCTTAAAAGAAAACAGACCTAAAACAAATGCCACAAGGAAACTGCTGCAAGCTTAGCTTCGGCAGGGCTATTCAAGGCTTTACCTGGAGGAAAGAACTCACGTCAAGTGTCCTTTATCTCTAGGGCGTCTGAGGAGAAGCTCCCACCCAGGCTCTGAAAGCACCCTGTTGATGGAGAGAACACTCGTTCCCTTCCCAGAGCCCTGCCTACAATGACTAAAGACTCGTCCTAAAACTGTTATTTAGGTAACTTCAAGGCAGCATGAATGGAGCATTCAAAATGGGAAAGCAAGGCTTGTGCCATAAGGTCCCCGTTTCCAGCGAACACGCGGCCTACCTACTTGTGATTTCTACCAAGTAAATATACACTCTAGCTAAACACTGGTCCCTTCCTTGAATAAAGTTTATTTGGCACGGAGTTCTGCGTGTAGCCAACAGCCTCCCCCAAGGAGCGCTCTAGGTAGGCTATCGGGCTTAGCTTCTTCTAAAACCCTGCAGTGTAAGAGGAAGAACTGTGCTTTGGTTACAGCAGGAACGCAAGCTGACTTTCTCCTGTAAGGATGGGGTCTTAAGGTATGACTTTGTAGAAGGAATGCGAAGCAGTTTTGGTTTCTCAGTGCCGCTCAGCCTAGGGCAATGAGGCAGATTTGCATGACTTGTAGGACGTGAGAGAGCACATTTTCTGGAGCTGTTGGAGAGCTGAGGAAATCTAGCCTTTCCAAGGAAGAGTGCAGTGTGTTGGCCTACACACAAAATACACAGAGTGACTGGAAAAAGTTTCCGGGCCAGGATGTTTCTTAGTAGCCCAGTGGAGCCTGACGGTACTCGGTGTTCTTGCAGGGAATAGGGTGCCCACGCGAGGTCCTCGGGGTCTTCAAAAGCTTACTAACCATAAAAGGAAACAGACCTGAAACTAATGCCTCAAGGACTCCGCTCCAAGCTTCCACTTCGGCAGGGCTATTCTAGGCTTTACCTTGAGGAAATGACTCACGTCAAGTTTCCTTTTAGCTCTAGAGCGTCTCAGGCGAGGCTCCCACCCAGGCTATGAAAGCACCCTGTTGATGTAGAGAACACTCGTTCCCTTCCCAGAGCCCTACCTACAGAGACTAGAGACCCGTCCTAAAATTGTTATTTAGGTAGCTTCAAGGCAGCTTGAATGGAGCATTCAAAATGGGTAAGCAAGGCTTGTGCCATAAGTTCCCCGTTTCCAGCGAACATGCAGCCTACCTCCTTGTGATTTCAACCAAGTAAATATACACTCTAGCTACACACTGGTCCCTTCCTTGAATAAAGTTTATTTGGCACGGAATTCTGCGAGTAGCCAAACGCCTCCCCCAGGGAGCGCTCTGGGTAGGCTATCGGGCTTAGCTTCTTCTAAAACCCTGCAGTGTAAGAGGAAGAACTGTGCTTTGGTTACAGCAGGAACGCAAGCCGACTTTCTCCTGTAAGGATGGGGTCTTAAGGAATGACTTTGTAGCAGGAATGCGAAGCAGTTTTGGTTTCTCAGTGCCGCTCAGCCTAGGGCAATGAGGGAGATTTGCATGACATATAAGACTTGAGAGTACACATTTCCTGGAGTTGTTGGAGAGCTGAGGAAATCTAGCTCTTCCAAGGAAGAGTGTAGTGTGTTGGCCTACACACAAAATACAAAGAGTGACTGGGAAAAGTTTCCGGGCCAGGATGTTTCTTAGTAGCCCAGTGGAGCCTGACGGTACTCGGTGTTCTTGCAGGGAATAGGGTTCCCACGCGAGGTCCTCGGGGTCTTCAAAAGCTTACTAACCATAAAAGGAAACAGACCTGAAACTAATGCCTCAAGGACTCCGCTCCAAGCTTCCACTTCGGCAGGGCTATTCTAGGCTTTACCTTGAGGAAAGGACTCACTTCAAGTTCCCTTTTAGCTCTAGAGCGTCTCAGGCGAGGCTCCCACCCAGGCTATGAAAGCACCCTGTTGATGTAGAGAACACTCGTTCCCTTCCCAGAGCCCTGCCTACAGACACTGGAGACCCGTCCTAAAATTGTAATTTAGATAACTTCAAGGCAGCTTGAATGGAGCATTCAAAATGGGTAAGCAAGGCTTGTGCCATAAGTTCCCCGTTTCCAGCGAACATGCAGCCTACCTCCTTTTGATTTCTACCAAGTAAATATACACTCTAGCTACACACTGGTCCCTTCCTTGAATAAAGTTTATTTGGCACGGAATTCTGCGTGTAGCCAACCGCCTCCCCCAGGAAGCGCTCTGGGTAGGCTATCGGGCTTAGCTTCTTCTAAAACCCTGGAGTGTAAGAGGAAGAACTGTGCTTTGGTTACAGCAGGAAAGCAAGCCAACTTTCTCCTGTAAGGATGGGGTCTTAAGGTTTGACTTTAAAGAAGGAATGCGTTGCAGTTTTGGTTTCTCAGTGCCGCTCGGCCTAGGGCAATGAGGGAGATTTGCATGACATATAGGACTTGAGAGAACACATTTCCTGGAGTTGTTGGAGAGCTGAGGAAATCTAGCTCTTCCAAGGAAGAGTGCAGTGTGTTGCCCTACACACAAAATACACAGTGACTGGGAAATGTTTCCGGGCCTGGATGTTTCTTAGTAGCCCAGTGGAGCCTGCTGGTACTCGGTGCTCTTGCAGGGAATAGGGTGCCCACGAGAGGTCCTCGGTGTCTTGAAAAGCTTACTAACCTTAAAAGAAAACAGACCTAAAACAAATGCCACAAGGAAACTGCTGCAAGCTTAGCTTCGGCAGGGCTATTCAAGGCTTTACCTGGAGGAAAGAACTCACGTCAAGTGTCCTTTATCTCTAGGGCGTCTGAGGAGAGGCTCCCACCCAGGCTATGAAAGCACCCTGTTGATGGAGAGAACACTCGTTCCCTTCCCAGAGCCCTGCCTACAATGACTAAAGACTCGTCCTAAAACTGTTATTTAGGTAACTTCAAGGCAGCATGAATGGAGCATTCAAAATGGGAAAGCAAGGCTTGTGCCATAAGGTCCCCGTTTCCAGCGAACACGCGGCCTACCTACTTGTGATTTCTACCAAGTAAATATACACTCTAGCTAAACACTGGTCCCTTCCTTGAATAAAGTTTATTTGGCACGGAGTTCTGCGTGTAGCCAACAGCCTCCCCCAAGGAGCGCTCTAGGTAGGCTATCGGGCTTAGCTTCTTCTAAAACCCTGCAGTGTAAGAGGAAGAACTGTGCTTTGGTTACAGCAGGAACGCAAGCTGACTTTCTCCTGTAAGTATGGGGTCTTAAGGTATGACTTTGTAGAAGGAATGCGAAGCAGTTTTGGTTTCTCAGTGCCGCTCAGCCTAGGGCAATGAGGCAGATTTGCATGACTTGTAGGACGTGAGAGAGCACATTTCCTGGAGCTGTTGGAGAGCTGAGGAAATCTAGCCTTTCCAAGGAAGAGTGCAGTGTGTTGGCCTTCACACAAAATACACAGAGTGACTGGGAAAGGTTTCCGGGCCTGGATGTTTCTTAGTAGCCCAGTGGAGACTGCCGGTACTCGGTGGTCTTCAGGGAATAAGGTGCCCACGCGAGGTCCTCGGTGTCTTGAAAAGCTTACTAACCTTAAAAGGAAACAGACCTGAAACTAATGCCTCAAGGACTCCGCTCCAAGCTTCCACTTCGGCAGGGCTATTCTAGGCTTTACCTTGAGGAAAGGACTCACGTCAAGTTTCCTTTTAGCTGTAGAGCGTCTGAGCAGAGGCTCCCACCCAGGCTATGAAAGCACCCTGTTGATGTAGAGAACACTGGTTCCCTTCCCAGAGCCCTGCCTACAGAGACTAGAGACCCGTCCTAAAATTGTTATTTAGGTAGCTTCAAGGCAGCTTGAATGGAGCATTCAAAATGGGTAAGCAAGGCTTGTGCCATAAGTTCCCCGTTTCCAGCGAACATGCAGCCTACCTCCTTGTGATTTCTACCAAGTAAATATACACTCTAGCTACACACTGGTCCCTTCCTTGAATAAAGTTTATTTGGCACGGAATTCTGCGAGTAGCCAACCGCCTCCCCCAGGGAGCGCTCTGGGTAGGCTATCGGGCTTAGCTTCTTCTAAAACCCTGGAGTGTAAGAGGAAGAACTGTGCTTTGGTTACAGCAGGAAAGCAAGCCAACTTTCTCCTGTAAGGATGGGGTCTTAAGGTTTGACTTTAAAGAAGGAATGCGTTGCAGTTTTGGTTTCTCAGTGCCGCTCAGCCTAGGGCAATGAGGGAGATTTGCATGACATATAGGACTTGAGAGAACACATTTCCTGTAGTTGTTGGAGAGCTGAGGAAATCTAGCTCTTCCAAGGAAGAGTGCAGTGTGTTGCCCTACACACAAAATACACAGTGACTGGGAAATGTTTCCGGGCCTGGATGTTTCTTAGTAGCCCAGTGGAGCCTGCTGGTACTCGGTGCTCTTGCAGGGAATAGGGTGCCCACGAGAGGTCCTCGGTGTCTTGAAAAGCTTACTAACCTTAAAAGAAAACAGACCTAAAACAAATGCCACAAGGAAACTGCTGCAAGCTTAGCTTCGGCAGGGCTATTCAAGGCTTTACCTGGAGGAAAGAACTCACGTCAAGTGTCCTTTATCTCTAGGGCGTCTGAGGAGAGGCTCCCACCCAGGCTATGAAAGCACCCTGTTGATGGAGAGAACACTCGTTCCCTTCCCAGAGCCCTGCCTACAATGACTAAAGACTCGTCCTAAAACTGTTATTTAGGTAACTTCAAGGCAGCATGAATGGAGCATTCAAAATGGGAAAGCAAGGCTTGTGCCATAAGGTCCCCGTTTCCAGCGAACACGCGGCCTACCTACTTGTGATTTCTACCAAGTAAATATACACTCTAGCTAAACACTGGTCCCTTCCTTGAATAAAGTTTATTTGGCACGGAGTTCTGCGTGTAGCCAACAGCCTCCCCCAAGGAGCGCTCTAGGTAGGCTATCGGGCTTAGCTTCTTCTAAAACCCTGCAGTGTAAGAGGAAGAACTGTGCTTTGGTTACAGCAGGAACGCAAGCTGACTTTCTCCTGTAAGTATGGGGTCTTAAGGTATGACTTTGTAGAAGGAATGCGAAGCAGTTTTGGTTTCTCAGTGCCGCTCAGCCTAGGGCAATGAGGCAGATTTGCATGACTTGTAGGACGTGAGAGAGCACATTTCCTGGAGCTGTTGGAGAGCTGAGGAAATCTAGCCTTTCCAAGGAAGAGTGCAGTGTGTTGGCCTTCACACAAAATACACAGAGTGACTGGGAAAGGTTTCCGGGCCTGGATGTTTCTTAGTAGCCCAGTGGAGACTGCCGGTACTCGGTGGTCTTCAGGGAATAAGGTGCCCACGCGAGGTCCTCGGTGTCTTGAAAAGCTTACTAACCTTAAAAGGAAACAGACCTGAAACTAATGCCTCAAGGACTCCGCTCCAAGCTTCCACTTCGGCAGGGCTATTCTAGGCTTTACCTTGAGGAAAGGACTCACGTCAAGTTTCCTTTTAGCTGTAGAGCGTCTGAGCAGAGGCTCCCACCCAGGCTATGAAAGCACCCTGTTGATGTAGAGAACACTGGTTCCCTTCCCAGAGCCCTGCCTACAGAGACTAGAGACCCGTCCTAAAATTGTTATTTAGGTAGCTTCAAGGCAGCTTGAATGGAGCATTCAAAATGGGTAAGCAAGGCTTGTGCCATAAGTTCCCCGTTTCCAGCGAACATGCAGCCTACCTCCTTGTGATTTCTACCAAGTAAATATACACTCTAGCTACACACTGGTCCCTTCCTTGAATAAAGTTTATTTGGCACGGAATTCTGCGAGTAGCCAACCGCCTCCCCCAGGGAGCGCTCTGGGTAGGCTATCGGGCTTAGCTTCTTCTAAAACCCTGGAGTGTAAGAGGAAGAACTGTGCTTTGGTTACAGCAGGAAAGCAAGCCAACTTTCTCCTGTAAGGATGGGGTCTTAAGGTTTGACTTTAAAGAAGGAATGCGTTGCAGTTTTGGTTTCTCAGTGCCGCTCAGCCTAGGGCAATGAGGGAGATTTGCATGACATATAGGACTTGAGAGAACACATTTCCTGTAGTTGTTGGAGAGCTGAGGAAATCTAGCTCTTCCAAGGAAGAGTGCAGTGTGTTGCCCTACACACAAAATACACAGTGACTGGGAAATGTTTCCGGGCCTGGATGTTTCTTAGTAGCCCAGTGGAGCCTGCTGGTACTCGGTGCTCTTGCAGGGAATAGGGTGCCCACGAGAGGTCCTCGGTGTCTTGAAAAGCTTACTAACCTTAAAAGAAAACAGACCTAAAACAAATGCCACAAGGAAACTGCTGCAAGCTTAGCTTCGGCAGGGCTATTCAAGGCTTTACCTGGAGGAAAGAACTCACGTCAAGTGTCCTTTATCTCTAGGGCGTCTGAGGAGAAGCTCCCACCCAGGCTCTGAAAGCACCCTGTTGATGGAGAGAACACTCGTTCCCTTCCCAGAGCCCTGCCTACAATGACTAAAGACTCGTCCTAAAACTGTTATTTAGGTAACTTCAAGGCAGCATGAATGGAGCATTCAAAATGGGAAAGCAAGGCTTGTGCCATAAGGTCCCCGTTTCCAGCGAACACGCGGCCTACCTACTTGTGATTTCTACCAAGTAAATATACACTCTAGCTAAACACTGGTCCCTTCCTTGAATAAAGTTTATTTGGCACGGAGTTCTGCGTGTAGCCAACAGCCTCCCCCAAGGAGCGCTCTAGGTAGGCTATCGGGCTTAGCTTCTTCTAAAACCCTGCAGTGTAAGAGGAAGAACTGTGCTTTGGTTACAGCAGGAACGCAAGCTGACTTTCTCCTGTAAGGAGGGGGTCTTAAGGTATGACTTTGTAGAAGGAATGCGAAGCAGTTTTGGTTTCTCAGTGCCGCTCAGCCTAGGGCAATGAGGCAGATTTGCATGACTTGTAGGACGTGAGAGAGCACATTTTCTGGAGCTGTTGGAGAGCTGAGGAAATCTAGCCTTTCCAAGGAAGAGTGCAGTGTGTTGGCCTACACACAAAATACACAGAGTGACTGGAAAAAGTTTCCGGGCCAGGATGTTTCTTAGTAGCCCAGTGGAGCCTGACGGTACTCGGTGTTCTTGCAGGGAATAGGGTGCCCACGCGAGGTCCTCGGGGTCTTCAAAAGCTTACTAACCATAAAAGGAAACAGACCTGAAACTAATGCCTCAAGGACTCCGCTCCAAGCTTCCACTTCGGCAGGGCTATTCTAGGCTTTACCTTGAGGAAATGACTCACGTCAAGTTTCCTTTTAGCTCTAGAGCGTCTCAGGCGAGGCTCCCACCCAGGCTATGAAAGCACCCTGTTGATGGAGAGAACACTCGTTCCCTTCCCAGAGCCCTACCTACAGAGACTAGAGACCCGTCCTAAAATTGTTATTTAGGTAGCTTCAAGGCAGCTTGAATGGAGCATTCAAAATGGGTAAGCAAGGCTTGTGCCATAAGTTCCCCGTTTCCAGCGAACATGCAGCCTACCTCCTTGTGATTTCAACCAAGTAAATATACACTCTAGCTACACACTGGTCCCTTCCTTGAATAAAGTTTATTTGGCACGGAATTCTGCGAGTAGCCAAACGCCTCCCCCAGGGAGCGCTCTGGGTAGGCTATCGGGCTTAGCTTCTTCTAAAACCCTGCAGTGTAAGAGGAAGAACTGTGCTTTGGTTACAGCAGGAACGCAAGCCGACTTTCTCCTGTAAGGATGGGGTCTTAAGGAATGACTTTGTAGCAGGAATGCGAAGCAGTTTTGGTTTCTCAGTGCCGCTCAGCCTAGGGCAATGAGGGAGATTTGCATGACATATAAGACTTGAGAGTACACATTTCCTGGAGTTGTTGGAGAGCTGAGGAAATCTAGCTCTTCCAAGGAAGAGTGTAGTGTGTTGGCCTACACACAAAATACAAAGAGTGACTGGGAAAAGTTTCCGGGCCAGGATGTTTCTTAGTAGCCCAGTGGAGCCTGACGGTACTCGGTGTTCTTGCAGGGAATAGGGTTCCCACGCGAGGTCCTCGGGGTCTTCAAAAGCTTACTAACCATAAAAGGAAACAGACCTGAAACTAATGCCTCAAGGACTCCGCTCCAAGCTTCCACTTCGGCAGTGCTATTCTAGGCTTTACCTTGAGGAAAGGACTCACTTCAAGTTCCCTTTTAGCTCTAGAGCGTCTCAGGCGAGGCTCCCACCCAGGCTATGAAAGCACCCTGTTGATGTAGAGAACACTCGTTCCCTTCCCAGAGCCCTGCCTACAGACACTGGAGACCCGTCCTAAAATTGTAATTTAGATAACTTCAATGCAGCTTGAATGGAGCATTCAAAATGGGTAAGCAAGGCTTGTGCCATAAGTTCCCCGTTTTCAACGAACATGCAGCCTACCTCCTTTTGATTTCTACCAAGTAAATATACACTCTAGCTACACACTGGTCCCTTCCTTGAATAAAGTTTATTTGGCACGGAATTCTGCGTGTAGCCAACCGCCTCCCCCAGGAAGCGCTCTGGGTAGGCTATCGGGCTTAGCTTCTTCTAAAACCCTGGAGTGTAAGAGGAAGAACTGTGCTTTGGTTACAGCAGGAAAGCAAGCCAACTTTCTCCTGTAAGGATGGGGTCTTAAGGTTTGACTTTAAAGAAGGAATGCGTTGCAGTTTTGGTTTCTCAGTGCCGCTCGGCCTAGGGCAATGAGGGAGATTTGCATGACATATAGGACTTGAGAGAACACATTTCCTGGAGTTGTTGGAGAGCTGAGGAAATCTAGCTCTTCCAAGGAAGAGTGCAGTGTGTTGCCCTACACACAAAATACACAGTGACTGGGAAATGTTTCCGGGCCTGGATGTTTCTTAGTAGCCCAGTGGAGCCTGCTGGTACTCGGTGCTCTTGCAGGGAATAGGGTGCCCACGAGAGGTCCTCGGTGTCTTGAAAAGCTTACTAACCTTAAAAGAAAACAGACCTAAAACAAATGCCACAAGGAAACTGCTGCAAGCTTAGCTTCGGCAGGGCTATTCAAGGCTTTACCTGGAGGAAAGAACTCACGTCAAGTGTCCTTTATCTCTAGGGCGTCTGAGGAGAGGCTCCCACCCAGGCTATGAAAGCACCCTGTTGATGGAGAGAACACTCGTTCCCTTCCCAGAGCCCTGCCTACAATGACTAAAGACTCGTCCTAAAACTGTTATTTAGGTAACTTCAAGGCAGCATGAATGGAGCATTCAAAATGGGAAAGCAAGGCTTGTGCCATAAGGTCCCCGTTTCCAGCGAACACGCGGCCTACCTACTTGTGATTTCTACCAAGTAAATATACACTCTAGCTAAACACTGGTCCCTTCCTTGAATAAAGTTTATTTGGCACGGAGTTCTGCGTGTAGCCAACAGCCTCCCCCAAGGAGCGCTCTAGGTAGGCTATCGGGCTTAGCTTCTTCTAAAACCCTGCAGTGTAAGAGGAAGAACTGTGCTTTGGTTACAGCAGGAACGCAAGCTGACTTTCTCCTGTAAGTATGGGGTCTTAAGGTATGACTTTGTAGAAGGAATGCGAAGCAGTTTTGGTTTCTCAGTGCCGCTCAGCCTAGGGCAATGAGGCAGATTTGCATGACTTGTAGGACGTGAGAGAGCACATTTCCTGGAGCTGTTGGAGAGCTGAGGAAATCTAGCCTTTCCAAGGAAGAGTGCAGTGTGTTGGCCTTCACACAAAATACACAGAGTGACTGGGAAAGGTTTCCGGGCCTGGATGTTTCTTAGTAGCCCAGTGGAGACTGCCGGTACTCGGTGGTCTTCAGGGAATAAGGTGCCCACGCGAGGTCCTCGGTGTCTTGAAAAGCTTACTAACCTTAAAAGGAAACAGACCTGAAACTAATGCCTCAAGGACTCCGCTCCAAGCTTCCACTTCGGCAGGGCTATTCTAGGCTTTACCTTGAGGAAAGGACTCACGTCAAGTTTCCTTTTAGCTGTAGAGCGTCTGAGCAGAGGCTCCCACCCAGGCTATGAAAGCACCCTGTTGATGTAGAGAACACTGGTTCCCTTCCCAGAGCCCTGCCTACAGAGACTAGAGACCCGTCCTAAAATTGTTATTTAGGTAGCTTCAAGGCAGCTTGAATGGAGCATTCAAAATGGGTAAGCAAGGCTTGTGCCATAAGTTCCCCGTTTCCAGCGAACATGCAGCCTACCTCCTTGTGATTTCTACCAAGTAAATATACACTCTAGCTACACACTGGTCCCTTCCTTGAATAAAGTTTATTTGGCACGGAATTCTGCGTGTAGCCAACCGCCTCCCCCAGGGAGCGCTCTGGGTAGGCTATCGGGCTTAGCTTCTTCTAAAACCCTGGAGTGTAAGAGGAAGAACTGTGCTTTGGTTACAGCAGGAAAGCAAGCCAACTTTCTCCTGTAAGGATGGGGTCTTAAGGTTTGACTTTAAAGAAGGAATGCGTTGCAGTTTTGGTTTCTCAGTGCCGCTCAGCCTAGGGCAATGAGGGAGATTTGCATGACATATAGGACTTGAGAGAACACATTTCCTGGAGTTGTTGGAGAGCTGAGGAAATCTAGCTCTTCCAAGGAAGAGTGCAGTGTGTTGCCCTACACACAAAATACACAGTGACTGGGAAATGTTTCCGGGCCTGGATGTTTCTTAGTAGCCCAGTGGAGCCTGCTGGTACTCGGTGCTCTTGCAGGGAATAGGGGGCCCACGAGAGGTCCTCGGTGTCTTGAAAAGCTTACTAACCTTAAAAGAAAACAGACCTAAAACAAATGCCACAAGGAAACTGCTGCAAGCTTAGCTTCGGCAGGGCTATTCAAGGCTTTACCTGGAGGAAAGAACTCACGTCAAGTGTCCTTTATCTCTAGGGCGTCTGAGGAGAGGCTCCCACCCAGGCTATGAAAGCACCCTGTTGATGGAGAGAACACTCGTTCCCTTCCCAGAGCCCTGCCTACAATGACTAAAGACTCGTCCTAAAACTGTTATTTAGGTAACTTCAAGGCAGCATGAATGGAGCATTCAAAATGGGAAAGCAAGGCTTGTGCCATAAGGTCCCCGTTTCCAGCGAACACGCGGCCTACCTACTTGTGATTTCTACCAAGTAAATATACACTCTAGCTAAACACTGGTCCCTTCCTTGAATAAAGTTTATTTGGCACGGAGTTCTGCGTGTAGCCAACAGCCTCCCCCAAGGAGCGCTCTAGGTAGGCTATCGGGCTTAGCTTCTTCTAAAACCCTGCAGTGTAAGAGGAAGAACTGTGCTTTGGTTACAGCAGGAACGCAAGCTGACTTTCTCCTGTAAGTATGGGGTCTTAAGGTATGACTTTGTAGAAGGAATGCGAAGCAGTTTTGGTTTCTCAGTGCCGCTCAGCCTAGGGCAATGAGGCAGATTTGCATGACTTGTAGGACGTGAGAGAGCACATTTCCTGGAGCTGTTGGAGAGCTGAGGAAATCTAGCCTTTCCAAGGAAGAGTGCAGTGTGTTGGCCTTCACACAAAATACACAGAGTGACTGGGAAAGGTTTCCGGGCCTGGATGTTTCTTAGTAGCCCAGTGGAGACTGCCGGTACTCGGTGGTCTTCAGGGAATAAGGTGCCCACGCGAGGTCCTCGGTGTCTTGAAAAGCTTACTAACCTTAAAAGGAAACAGACCTGAAACTAATGCCTCAAGGACTCCGCTCCAAGCTTCCACTTCGGCAGGGCTATTCTAGGCTTTACCTTGAGGAAAGGACTCACGTCAAGTTTCCTTTTAGCTGTAGAGCGTCTGAGCAGAGGCTCCCACCCAGGCTATGAAAGCACCCTGTTGATGTAGAGAACACTGGTTCCCTTCCCAGAGCCCTGCCTACAGAGACTAGAGACCCGTCCTAAAATTGTTATTTAGGTAGCTTCAAGGCAGCTTGAATGGAGCATTCAAAATGGGTAAGCAAGGCTTGTGCCATAAGTTCCCCGTTTCCAGCGAACATGCAGCCTACCTCCTTGTGATTTCTACCAAGTAAATATACACTCTAGCTACACACTGGTCCCTTCCTTGAATAAAGTTTATTTGGCACGGAATTCTGCGTGTAGCCAACCGCCTCCCCCAGGGAGCGCTCTGGGTAGGCTATCGGGCTTAGCTTCTTCTAAAACCCTGGAGTGTAAGAGGAAGAACTGTGCTTTGGTTACAGCAGGAAAGCAAGCCAACTTTCTCCTGTAAGGATGGGGTCTTAAGGTTTGACTTTAAAGAAGGAATGCGTTGCAGTTTTGGTTTCTCAGTGCCGGTCAGCCTAGGGCAATGAGGGAGATTTGCATGACATATAGGACTTGAGAGAACACATTTCCTGTAGTTGTTGGAGAGCTGAGGAAATCTAGCTCTTCCAAGGAAGAGTGCAGTGTGTTGCCCTACACACAAAATACACAGTGACTGGGAAATGTTTCCGGGCCTGGATGTTTCTTAGTAGCCCAGTGGAGCCTGCTGGTACTCGGTGCTCTTGCAGGGAATAGGGTGCCCACGAGAGGTCCTCGGTGTCTTGAAAAGCTTACTAACCTTAAAAGAAAACAGACCTAAAACAAATGCCACAAGGAAACTGCTGCAAGCTTAGCTTCGGCAGGGCTATTCAAGGCTTTACCTGGAGGAAAGAACTCACGTCAAGTGTCCTTTATCTCTAGGGCGTCTGAGGAGAAGCTCCCACCCAGGCTCTGAAAGCACCCTGTTGATGGAGAGAACACTCGTTCCCTTCCCAGAGCCCTGCCTACAATGACTAAAGACTCGTCCTAAAACTGTTATTTAGGTAACTTCAAGGCAGCATGAATGGAGCATTCAAAATGGGAAAGCAAGGCTTGTGCCATAAGGTCCCCGTTTCCAGCGAACACGCGGCCTACCTACTTGTGATTTCTACCAAGTAAATATACACTCTAGCTAAACACTGGTCCCTTCCTTGAATAAAGTTTATTTGGCACGGAGTTCTGCGTGTAGCCAACAGCCTCCCCCAAGGAGCGCTCTAGGTAGGCTATCGGGCTTAGCTTCTTCTAAAACCCTGCAGTGTAAGAGGAAGAACTGTGCTTTGGTTACAGCAGGAACGCAAGCTGACTTTCTCCTGTAAGGATGGGGTCTTAAGGTATGACTTTGTAGAAGGAATGCGAAGCAGTTTTGGTTTCTCAGTGCCGCTCAGCCTAGGGCAATGAGGCAGATTTGCATGACTTGTAGGACGTGAGAGAGCACATTTTCTGGAGCTGTTGGAGAGCTGAGGAAATCTAGCCTTTCCAAGGAAGAGTGCAGTGTGTTGGCCTACACACAAAATACACAGAGTGACTGGAAAAAGTTTCCGGGCCAGGATGTTTCTTAGTAGCCCAGTGGAGCCTGACGGTACTCGGTGTTCTTGCAGGGAATAGGGTGCCCACGCGAGGTCCTCGGGGTCTTCAAAAGCTTACTAACCATAAAAGGAAACAGACCTGAAACTAATGCCTCAAGGACTCCGCTCCAAGCTTCCACTTCGGCAGGGCTATTCTAGGCTTTACCTTGAGGAAATGACTCACGTCAAGTTTCCTTTTAGCTCTAGAGCGTCTCAGGCGAGGCTCCCACCCAGGCTATGAAAGCACCCTGTTGATGTAGAGAACACTCGTTCCCTTCCCAGAGCCCTACCTACAGAGACTAGAGACCCGTCCTAAAATTGTTATTTAGGTAGCTTCAAGGCAGCTTGAATGGAGCATTCAAAATGGGTAAGCAAGGCTTGTGCCATAAGTTCCCCGTTTCCAGCGAACATGCAGCCTACCTCCTTGTGATTTCAACCAAGTAAATATACACTCTAGCTACACACTGGTCCCTTCCTTGAATAAAGTTTATTTGGCACGGAATTCTGCGAGTAGCCAAACGCCTCCCCCAGGGAGCGCTCTGGGTAGGCTATCGGGCTTAGCTTCTTCTAAAACCCTGCAGTGTAAGAGGAAGAACTGTGCTTTGGTTACAGCAGGAACGCAAGCCGACTTTCTCCTGTAAGGATGGGGTCTTAAGGAATGACTTTGTAGCAGGAATGCGAAGCAGTTTTGGTTTCTCAGTGCCGCTCAGCCTAGGGCAATGAGGGAGATTTGCATGACATATAAGACTTGAGAGTACACATTTCCTGGAGTTGTTGGAGAGCTGAGGAAATCTAGCTCTTCCAAGGAAGAGTGTAGTGTGTTGGCCTACACACAAAATACAAAGAGTGACTGGGAAAAGTTTCCGGGCCAGGATGTTTCTTAGTAGCCCAGTGGAGCCTGACGGTACTCGGTGTTCTTGCAGGGAATAGGGTGCCCACGCGAGGTCCTCGGGGTCTTCAAAAGCTTACTAACCATAAAAGGAAACAGACCTGAAACTAATGCCTCAAGGACTCCGCTCCAAGCTTCCACTTCGGCAGGGCTATTCTAGGCTTTACCTTGAGGAAAGGACTCACGTCAAGTTCCCTTTTAGCTCTAGAGCGTCTCAGGCGAGGCTCCCACCCAGGCTATGAAAGCACCCTGTTGATGTAGAGAACACTCGTTCCCTTCCCAGAGCCCTGCCTACAGACACTGGAGACCCGTCCTAAAATTGTAATTTAGATAACTTCAATGCAGCTTGAATGGAGCATTCAAAATGGGTAAGCAAGGCTTGTGCCATAAGTTCCCCGTTTCCAGCGAACATGCAGGCTACCTCCTTTTGATTTCTACCAAGTAAATATACACTCTAGCTACACACTGGTCCCTTCCTTGAATAAAGTTTATTTGGCACGGAATTCTGCGTGTAGCCAACCGCCTCCCCCAGGAAGCGCTCTGGGTAGGCTATCGGGCTTAGCTTCTTCTAAAACCCTGTAGTGTAAGAGGAAGAACTGTGCTTTGGTTACAGCAGGAAAGCAAGCCAACTTTCTCCTGTAAGGATGGGGTCTTAAGGTTTGACTTTAAAGAAGGAATGCGTTGCAGTTTTGGTTTCTCAGTGCCGCTCGGCCTAGGGCAATGAGGGAGATTTGCATGACATATAGGACTTGAGAGAACACATTTCCTGGAGTTGTTGGAGAGCTGAGGAAATCTAGCTCTTCCAAGGAAGAGTGCAGTGTGTTGCCCTACACACAAAATACACAGTGACTGGGAAATGTTTCCGGGCCTGGATGTTTCTTAGTAGCCCAGTGGAGCCTGCTGGTACTCGGTGCTCTTGCAGGGAATAGGGTGCCCACGAGAGGTCCTCGGTGTCTTGAAAAGCTTACTAACCTTAAAAGAAAACAGACCTAAAACAAATGCCACAAGGAAACTGCTGCAAGCTTAGCTTCGGCAGGGCTATTCAAGGCTTTACCTGGAGGAAAGAACTCACGTCAAGTGTCCTTTATCTCTAGGGCGTCTGAGGAGAGGCTCCCACCCAGGCTATGAAAGCACCCTGTTGATGGAGAGAACACTCGTTCCCTTCCCAGAGCCCTGCCTACAATGACTAAAGACTCGTCCTAAAACTGTTATTTAGGTAACTTCAAGGCAGCATGAATGGAGCATTCAAAATGGGAAAGCAAGGCTTGTGCCATAAGGTCCCCGTTTCCAGCGAACACGCGGCCTACCTACTTGTGATTTCTACCAAGTAAATATACTCTCTAGCTAAACACTGGTCCCTTCCTTGAATAAAGTTTATTTGGCACGGAGTTCTGCGTGTAGCCAACAGCCTCCCCCAAGGAGCGCTCTAGGTAGGCTATCGGGCTTAGCTTCTTCTAAAACCCTGCAGTGTAAGAGGAAGAACTGTGCTTTGGTTACAGCAGGAACGCAAGCTGACTTTCTCCTGTAAGTATGGGGTCTTAAGGTATGACTTTGTAGAAGGAATGCGAAGCAGTTTTGGTTTCTCAGTGCCGCTCAGCCTAGGGCAATGAGGCAGATTTGCATGACTTGTAGGACGTGAGAGAGCACATTTCCTGGAGCTGTTGGAGAGCTGAGGAAATCTAGCCTTTCCAAGGAAGAGTGCAGTGTGTTGGCCTACACACAAAATACACAGAGTGACTGGGAAAGGTTTCCGGGCCTGGATGTTTCTTAGTAGCCCAGTGGAGACTGCCGGTACTCGGTGGTCTTCAGGGAATAAGGTGCCCACGCGAGGTCCTCGGTGTCTTGAAAAGCTTACTAACCTTAAAAGGAAACAGACCTGAAACTAATGCCTCAAGGACTCCGCTCCAGGCTTCCACTTCGGCAGGGCTATTCTAGGCTTTACCTTGAGGAAAGGACTCACGTCAAGTTTCCTTTTAGCTGTAGAGCGTCTGAGCAGAGGCTCCCACCCAGGCTATGAAAGCACCCTGTTGATGTAGAGAACACTGGTTCCCTTCCCAGAGCCCTGCCTACAGAGACTAGAGACCCGTCCTAAAATTGTTATTTAGGTAGCTTCAAGGCAGCTTGAATGGAGCATTCAAAATGGGTAAGCAAGGCTTGTGCCATAAGTTCCCCGTTTCCAGCGAACATGCAGCGTACCTCCTTGTGATTTCTACCAAGTAAATATACACTCTAGCTACACACTGGTCCCTTCCTTGAATAAAGTTTATTTGGCACGGAATTCTGCGTGTAGCCAACCGCCTCCCCCAGGGAGCGCTCTGGGTAGGCTATCGGGCTTAGCTTCTTCTAAAACCCTGGAGTGTAAGAGGAAGAACTGTGCTTTGGTTACAGCAGGAAAGCAAGCCAACTTTCTCCTGTAAGGATGGGGTCTTAAGGTTTGACTTTAAAGAAGGAATGCGTTGCAGTTTTGGTTTCTCAGTGCCGCTCGGCCTAGGGCAATGAGGGAGATTTGCATGACATATAAGACTTGAGAGTACACATTTCCTGGAGTTGTTGGAGAGCTGAGGAAATCTAGCTCTTCCAAGGAAGAGTGTAGTGTGTTGGCCTACACACAAAATACAAAGAGTGACTGGAAAAAGTTTCCGGGCCAGGATGTTTCTTAGTAGCCCAGTGGAGCCTGACGGTACTCGGTGTTCTTGCAGGGAAGAGGGTGCCCACGCGAGGTCCTCGGGGTCTTCAAAAGCTTACTAACCATAAAAGGAAAGAGACCTGAAACTAATGCCTCAAGGACTCCGCTCCAAGCTTCCACTTCGGCAGGGCTATTCTAGGCTTTACCTTGAGGAAATGACTCACGTCAAGTTTCCTTTTAGCTCTAGAGCGTCTCAGCCGAGGCTCCCACCCAGGCTATGAAAGCACCCTGTTGATGGAGAGAACACTCGTTCCCTTCCCAGAGCCCTGCCTACAATGACTAAAGACTCGTCCTAAAACTGTTATTTAGGTAACTTCAAGGCAGCATGAATGGAGCATTCAAAATGGGAAAGCAAGGCTTGTGCCATAAGGTCCCCGTTTCCAGCGAACACGCGGCCTACCTACTTGTGATTTCTACCAAGTAAATATACACTCTAGCTACACACTGGTCCCTTCCTTGAATAAAGTTTATTTGGCACGGAGTTCTGCGTGTAGCCAACAGCCTCCCCCAAGGAGCGCTCTAGGTAGGCTATCGGGCTTAGCTTCTTCTAAAACCCTGCAGTGTAAGAGGAAGAACTGTGCTTTGGTTACAGCAGGAACGCAAGCTGACTTTCTCCTGTAAGGATGGGGTCTTAAGGTATGACTTTGTAGAAGGAATGCGAAGCAGTTTTGGTTTCTCAGTGCCGCTCAGCCTAGGGCAATGAGGCAGATTTGCATGACTTGTAGGACTTGAGAGAGCACATTTCCTGGAGCTGTTAGAGAGCTGAGGAAATCTAGCCTTTCCAAGGAAGAGTGCAGTGTGTTGGCCTACACACAAAATACACAGAGTGACTGGGAAAGGTTTCCGGGCCTGGATGTTTCTTAGTAGCCCAGTGGAGACTCCCGGTACTCGGTGGTCTTCAGAAATAAGGTGCCCACGCGAGGTCCTCGGTGTCTTGAAAAGCTTACTAACCTTAAAAGGAAACAGACCTGAAACTAATGCCTCAAGGACTCCGCTCCAAACTTCAACTTCGGCAGGGCTATTCTAGGCTTTACCTTGAGGAAAGGACTCACGTCAAGTTTCCTTTTAGCTGTAGAGCGTCTGAGCAGAGGCTCCCACCCAGGCTATGAAAGCACCCTGTTGATGTAGAGAACACTGGTTCCCTTCCCAGAGCCCTGCCTACAGAGACTAGAGACCCGTCCTAAAATTGTTATTTAGGTATATTCAAGGCAGCTTGAATGGAGCATTCAAAATGGGCAAGTAAGGTTTGTGCCATAAGTTCCCCGTTTCCAGCGAACATGCAGCCTACCTCCTTGTGATTTCAACCAAGTAAATATACACTCTAGCTACACACTGGTCCCTTCATTGAATAAAGTTTATTTGGCACGGAATTCTGCGAGTAGCCAAACGCCTCCCGCAGGGAGCGCTCTGGGTAGGCTATCGGGCTTAGCTTCTTCTAAAACCCTGCAGTGTAAGAGGAAGAACTGTTCTTTGGTTACAGCAGGAACGCAAGCCGACTTTCTCCTGTAAGGATGGGGTCTTAAGGAATGACTTTGTAGCAGGAATGCGAAGCAGTTTTGGTTTCTCAGTGCCGCTCAGCCTAGGGCAATGAGGGAGATTTGCATGACATATAAGACTTGAGAGTACACATTTCCTGGAGTTGTTGGAGAGCTGAGGAAATCTAGCTCTTCCAAGGAAGAGTGTAGTGTGTTGGCCTACACACAAAATACAAAGAGTGACTGGGAAAAGTTTCCGGGTCAGGATGTTTCTTAGTAGCCCAGTGGAGCCTGACGGTACTCGGTGTTCTTGCAGGGAATAGGGTGCCCAAGCGAGGTCCTCGGGGTCTTCAAAAGCTTACTAACCATAAAAGGAAACAGACCTGAAACTAATGCCTCAAGGACTCCGCTCCAAGCTTCCACTTCGGCAGGGCTATTCTAGGCTTTACCTTGAGGAAAGGACTCACGTCAAGTTCCCTTTTAGCTCTAGAGCGTCTCAGGCGAGGCTCCCACCCAGGCTATGAAAGCACCCTGTTGATGTAGAGAACACTCGTTCCCTTCCCAGAGCCCTGCCTACAGACACTGGAGACCCGTCCTAAAATTGTAATTTAGATAACTTCAATGCAGCTTGAATGGAGCATTCAAAATGGGTAAGCAAGGCTTGTGCCATAAGTTCCCCGTTTCCAGCGAACATGCAGCCTACCTCCTTTTGATTTCTACCAAGTAAATATACACTCTAGCTACACACTGGTCCCTTCCTTGAATAAAGTTTATTTGGCACGGAATTCTGCGTGTAGCCAACCGCCTCCCCCAGGGAGCGCTCTGGGTAGGCTATCGGACTTAGCTTCTTCTAAAACCCTGGAGTGTAAGAGGAAGAACTGTGCTTTGGTTACAGCAGGAAAGCAAGCCAACTTTCTCCTGTAAGGATGGGGTCTTAAGGTTTGACTTTAAAGAAGGAATGCGTTGCAGTTTTGGTTTCTCAGTGCCGCTCGGCCTAGGGCAATGAGGGAGATTTGCATGACATATAGGACTTGAGAGAACACATTTCCTGGAGTTGTTGGAGAGCTGAGGAAATCTAGCTCTTCCAAGGAAGAGTGCAGTGTGTTGCCCTACACACAAAATACACAGTGACTGGGAAATGTTTCCGGGCCTGGATGTTTCTTAGTAGCCCAGTGGAGCCTGCTGGTACTCGGTGCTCTTGCAGGGAATAGGGTGCCCACGAGAGGTCCTCGGTGTCTTGAAAAGCTTACTAACCTTAAAAGAAAACAGACCTAAAACAAATGCCACAAGGAAACTGCTGCAAGCTTAGCTTCGGCAGGGCTATTCAAGGCTTTACCTGGAGGAAAGAACTCACGTCAAGTGTCCTTTATCTCTAGGGCGTCTGAGGAGAGGCTCCCACCCAGGCTATGAAAGCACCCTGTTGATGGAGAGAACACTCGTTCCCTTCCCAGAGCCCTGCCTACAATGACTAAAGACTCGTCCTAAAACTGTTATTTAGGTAACTTCAAGGCAGCATGAATGGAGCATTCAAAATGGGAAAGCAAGGCTTGTGCCATAAGGTCCCCGTTTCCAGCGAACACGCGGCCTACCTACTTGTGATTTCTACCAAGTAAATATACACTCTAGCTAAACACTGGTCCCTTCCTTGAATAAAGTTTATTTGGCACGGAGTTCTGCGTGTAGCCAACAGCCTCCCCCAAGGAGCGCTCTAGGTAGGCTATCGGGCTTAGCTTCTTCTAAAACCCTGCAGTGTAAGAGGAAGAACTGTGCTTTGGTTACAGCAGGAACGCAAGCTGACTTTCTCCTGTAAGGATGGGGTCTTAAGGTATGACTTTGTAGAAGGCATGCGAAGCAGTTTTGGTTTCTCAGTGCCGCTCAGCCTAGGGCAATGAGGCAGATTTGCATGACTTGTAGGACGTGAGAGAGCACATTTCCTGGAGCTGTTGGAGAGCTGAGGAAATCTAGCTCTTCCAAGGAAGAGTGCAGTGTATTGGCCTACACACAAAATACACAGAGTGACTGGGAAAGGTTTCCGGGCCTGGATGTTTCTTAGTAGCCCAGTGGAGACTGCCGGTACTCGGTGGTCTTCAGGGAATAAGGTGCCCACGCGAGGTCCTCGGTGTCTTGAAAAGCTTACTAACCTTAAAAGGAAACAGACCTGAAACTAATGCCTCAAGGACTCCGCTCCAAGCTTCCACTTCGGCAGGGCTATTCTAGGCTTTACCTTGAGGAAATGACTCACATCAAGTTTCCTTTTAGCTCTAGAGCGTCTCAGGCGAGGCTCCCACCCAGGCTATGAAAGCACCCTGTTGATGTAGAGAACACTCGTTCCCTTCCCAGAGCCCTACCTACAGAGACTAGAGACCCGTCCTAAAATTGTTATTTAGGTAGCTTCAAGGCAGCTTGAATGGAGCATTCAAAATGGGTAAGCAAGGCTTGTGCCATAAGTTCCCCGTTTCCAGCGAACATGCAGCCTACCTCCTTGTGATTTCAACCAAGTAAATATACACTCTAGCTACACACTGGTCCCTTCCTTGAATAAAGTTTATTTGGCACGGAATTCTGCGAGTAGCCAACCGCCTCCCCCAGGGAGCGCTCTGGGTAGGCTATCGGGCTTAGCTTCTTCTAAAACCCTGGAGTGTAAGAGGAAGAACTGTGCTTTGGTTACAGCAGGAACGCAAGCCGACTTTCTCATGTAAGGATGGGGTCTTAAGGAATGACTTTGTAGCAGGAATGCGAAGCAGTTTTGGTTTCTCAGTGCCGCTCAGCCTAGGGCAATGAGGGAGATTTGCATGACATATAAGACTTGAGAGAACACATTTCCTGGAGTTGTTGGAGAGCTGAGGAAATCTAGCTCTTCCAAGGAAGAGTGTAGTGTGTTGGCCTACACACAAAATACAAAGAGTGACTGGGAAAAGTTTCCGGGCCAGGATGTTTCTTAGTAGCCCAGTGGAGCCTGCCGGTACTCGGTGTTCTTGCAGGGAAAAGGGTGCCCACGCGAGGTCCTCGGGGTCTTGAAAAGCTTACTAACCTTAAAAGGAAACAGACCTGAAACTAATGCCTCAAGGACTCCGCTCCAAGCTTCCACTTCGGCAGGGCTATTCTAGGCTTTACCTTGAGGAAAGGACTCACGTCAAGTTCCCTTTTAGCTCTAGAGCGTCTCAGGCGAGGCTCCCACCCAGTCTATGAAAGCACCCTGTTGATGTAGAGAACACTCGTTCCCTTCCCAGAGCCCTGCCTACAGACACTGGAGACCCGTCCTAAAATTGTAATTTAGATAGCTTCAATGCAGCTTGAATGGAGCATTCAAAATGGGTAAGCAAGAATTGTGCCATAAGTTCCCCGTTTCCAGCGAACATGCAGCCTACCTCCTTGTGATTTGTACCAAGTAAATATACACTCTAGCTACACACTGGTCCCTTCCTTGAATAAAGTTTATTTGGCACGGAATTCTGCGTGTAGCCAACCGCCTCCCCCAGGGAGCGCTCTGGGAAGGCTATCGGGCTTAGCCTCTTCTAAAACCCTGGAGTGTAAGAGGAAGAACTGTGCTTTGGTTACAGCAGGAAAGCAAGCCAACTTCCTCCGGTAAGGATGGGGTCTTAAGGTTTGACTTTAAAGAAGGAATGCGTTGCAGTTTTGGTTTCTCAGTGCCGCTCAGCCTAGGGCAATGAGGGAGATTTGCATGACATATAGGACTTGAGAGAACACATTTCCTGGAGTTGTTGGAGAGCTGAGGAAATCTAGCTCTTCCAAGGAAGAGTGCAGTGTGTTGCCCTACACACAAAATACACAGTGACTGGGAAATATTTCCTGGCCTGGATGTTTCTTAGTAGCCCAGTGGAGCCTGCTGGTACTCGGTGCTCTTGCAGGGAATAGGGTGCCCACGAGAGGTCCTCGGTGTCTTGAAAAGCTTACTAACCTTAAAAGAAAACAGACCTAAAACAAATGCCACAAGGAAACTGCTGCAAGCTTAGCTTCGGCAGGGCTATTCAAGGCTTTACCTGGAGGAAAGAACTCACGTCAAGTGTCCTTTATCTCTAGGGCGTCTGAGGAGAAGCTCCCACCCAGGCTCTGAAAGCACCCTGTTGATGGAGAGAACACTCGTTCCCTTCCCAGAGCCCTGCCTACAATGACTAAAGACTCGTCCTAAAACTGTTATTTAGGTAACTTCAAGGCAGCATGAATGGAGCATTCAAAATGGGAAAGCAAGGCTTGTGCCATAAGGTCCCCGTTTCCAGCGAACACGCGGCCTACCTACTTGTGATTTCTACCAAGTAAATATACACTCTAGCTAAACACTGGTCCCTTCCTTGAATAAAGTTTATTTGGCACGGAGTTCTGCGTGTAGCCAACAGCCTCCCCCAAGGAGCGCTCTAGGTAGGCTATCGGGCTTAGCTTCTTCTAAAACCCTGCAGTGTAAGAGGAAGAACTGTGCTTTGGTTACAGCAGGAACACAAGCTGACTTTCTCCTGTAAGGATGGGGTCTTAAGGTATGACTTTGTAGAAGGAATGCGAAGCAGTTTTGGTTTCTCAGTGCCGCTCAGCCTAGGGCAATGAGGCAGATTTGCATGACTTGTAGGACGTGAGAGAGCACATTTCCTGGAGCTGTTGGAGAGCTGAGGAAATCTAGCCTTTCCAAGGAAGAGTGCAGTGTGTTGGCCTTCACACAAAATACACAGAGTGACTGGGAAAGGTTTCCGGGCCTGGATGTTTCTTAGTAGCCCAGTGGAGACTGCCGGTACTCGGTGGTCTTCAGGGAATAAGGTGCCCACGCGAGGTCCTCGGTGTCTTGAAAAGCTTACTAACCTTAAAAGGAAACAGACCTGAAACTAATGCCTCAAGGACTCCGCTCCAAGCTTCCACTTCGGCAGGGCTATTCTAGGCTTTACCTTGAGGAAATGACTCACATCAAGTTTCCTTTTAGCTCTAGAGCGTCTCAGGCGAGGCTCCCACCCAGGCTATGAAAGCACCCTGTTGATGTAGAGAACACTCGTTCCCTTCCCAGAGCCCTACCTACAGAGACTAGAGACCCGTCCTAAAATTGTTATTTAGGTAGCTTCAAGGCAGCTTGAATGGAGCATTCAAAATGGGTAAGCAAGGCTTGTGCCATAAGTTCCCCGTTTCCAGCGAACATGCAGCCTACCTCCTTGTGATTTCAACCAAGTAAATATACACTCTAGCTACACACTGGTCCCTTCCTTGAATAAAGTTTATTTGGCACGGAATTCTGCGAGTAGCCAACCGCCTCCCCCAGGGAGCGCTCTGGGTAGGCTATCGGGCTTAGCTTCTTCTAAAACCCTGGAGTGTAAGAGGAAGAACTGTGCTTTGGTTACAGCAGGAACGCAAGCCGACTTTCTCATGTAAGGATGGGGTCTTAAGGAATGACTTTGTAGCAGGAATGCGAAGCAGTTTTGGTTTCTCAGTGCCGCTCAGCCTAGGGCAATGAGGGAGATTTGCATGACATATAAGACTTGAGAGAACACATTTCCTGGAGTTGTTGGAGAGCTGAGGAAATCTAGCTCTTCCAAGGAAGAGTGTAGTGTGTTGGCCTACACACAAAATACAAAGAGTGACTGGGAAAAGTTTCCGGGCCAGGATGTTTCTTAGTAGCCCAGTGGAGCCTGCCGGTACTCGGTGTTCTTGCAGGGAAAAGGGTGCCCACGCGAGGTCCTCGGGGTCTTGAAAAGCTTACTAACATTAAAAGGAAACAGACCTGAAACTAATGCCTCAAGGACTCCGCTCCAAGCTTCCACTTCGGCAGGGCTATTCTAGGCTTTACCTTGAGGAAAGGACTCACGTCAAGTTCCCTTTTAGCTCTAGAGCGTCTCAGGCGAGGCTCCCACCCAGTCTATGAAAGCACCCTGTTGATGTAGAGAACACTCGTTCCCTTCCCAGAGCCCTGCCTACAGACACTGGAGACCCGTCCTAAAATTGTAATTTAGATAGCTTCAATGCAGCTTGAATGGAGCATTCAAAATGGGTAAGCAAGAATTGTGCCATAAGTTCCCCGTTTCCAGCGAACATGCAGCCTACCTCCTTGTGATTTGTACCAAGTAAATATACACTCTAGCTACACACTGGTCCCTTCCTTGAATAAAGTTTATTTGGCACGGAATTCTGCGTGTAGCCAACCGCCTCCCCCAGGGAGCGCTCTGGGAAGGCTATCGGGCTTAGCCTCTTCTAAAACCCTGGAGTGTAAGAGGAAGAACTGTGCTTTGGTTACAGCAGGAAAGCAAGCCAACTTCCTCCGGTAAGGATGGGGTCTTAAGGTTTGACTTTAAAGAAGGAATGCGTTGCAGTTTTGGTTTCTCAGTGCCGCTCAGCCTAGGGCAATGAGGGAGATTTGCATGACATATAGGACTTGAGAGAACACATTTCCTGGAGTTGTTGGAGAGCTGAGGAAATCTAGCTCTTCCAAGGAAGAGTGCAGTGTGTTGCCCTACACACAAAATACACAGTGACTGGGAAATATTTCCTGGCCTGGATGTTTCTTAGTAGCCCAGTGGAGCCTGCTGGTACTCGGTGCTCTTGCAGGGAATAGGGTGCCCACGAGAGGTCCTCGGTGTCTTGAAAAGCTTACTAACCTTAAAAGAAAACAGACCTAAAACAAATGCCACAAGGAAACTGCTGCAAGCTTAGCTTCGGCAGGGCTATTCAAGGCTTTACCTGGAGGAAAGAACTCACGTCAAGTGTCCTTTATCTCTAGGGCGTCTGAGGAGAAGCTCCCACCCAGGCTCTGAAAGCACCCTGTTGATGGAGAGAACACTCGTTCCCTTCCCAGAGCCCTGCCTACAATGACTAAAGACTCGTCCTAAAACTGTTATTTAGGTAACTTCAAGGCAGCATGAATGGAGCATTCAAAATGGGAAAGCAAGGCTTGTGCCATAAGGTCCCCGTTTCCAGCGAACACGCGGCCTACCTACTTGTGATTTCTACCAAGTAAATATACACTCTAGCTAAACACTGGTCCCTTCCTTGAATAAAGTTTATTTGGCACGGAGTTCTGCGTGTAGCCAACAGCCTCCCCCAAGGAGCGCTCTAGGTAGGCTATCGGGCTTAGCTTCTTCTAAAACCCTGCAGTGTAAGAGGAAGAACTGTGCTTTGGTTACAGCAGGAACACAAGCTGACTTTCTCCTGTAAGGATGGGGTCTTAAGGTATGACTTTGTAGAAGGAATGCGAAGCAGTTTTGGTTTCTCAGTGCCGCTCAGCCTAGGGCAATGAGGCAGATTTGCATGACTTGTAGGACGTGAGAGAGCACATTTCCTGGAGCTGTTGGAGAGCTGAGGAAATCTAGCCTTTCCAAGGAAGAGTGCAGTGTGTTGGCCTTCACACAAAATACACAGAGTGACTGGGAAAGGTTTCCGGGCCTGGATGTTTCTTAGTAGCCCAGTGGAGACTGCCGGTACTCGGTGGTCTTCAGGGAATAAGGTGCCCACGCGAGGTCCTCGGTGTCTTGAAAAGCTTACTAACCTTAAAAGGAAACAGACCTGAAACTAATGCCTCAAGGACTCCGCTCCAAGCTTCCACTTCGGCAGGGCTATTCTAGGCTTTACCTTGAGGAAATGACTCACATCAAGTTTCCTTTTAGCTCTAGAGCGTCTCAGGCGAGGCTCCCACCCAGGCTATGAAAGCACCCTGTTGATGTAGAGAACACTCGTTCCCTTCCCAGAGCCCTACCTACAGAGACTAGAGACCCGTCCTAAAATTGTTATTTAGGTAGCTTCAAGGCAGCTTGAATGGAGCATTCAAAATGGGTAAGCAAGGCTTGTGCCATAAGTTCCCCGTTTCCAGCGAACATGCAGCCTACCTCCTTGTGATTTCAACCAAGTAAATATACACTCTAGCTACACACTGGTCCCTTCCTTGAATAAAGTTTATTTGGCACGGAATTCTGCGAGTAGCCAACCGCCTCCCCCAGGGAGCGCTCTGGGTAGGCTATCGGGCTTAGCTTCTTCTAAAACCCTGGAGTGTAAGAGGAAGAACTGTGCTTTGGTTACAGCAGGAACGCAAGCCGACTTTCTCATGTAAGGATGGGGTCTTAAGGAATGACTTTGTAGCAGGAATGCGAAGCAGTTTTGGTTTCTCAGTGCCGCTCAGCCTAGGGCAATGAGGGAGATTTGCATGACATATAAGACTTGAGAGAACACATTTCCTGGAGTTGTTGGAGAGCTGAGGAAATCTAGCTCTTCCAAGGAAGAGTGTAGTGTGTTGGCCTACACACAAAATACAAAGAGTGACTGGGAAAAGTTTCCGGGCCAGGATGTTTCTTAGTAGCCCAGTGGAGCCTGCCGGTACTCGGTGTTCTTGCAGGGAAAAGGGTGCCCACGCGAGGTCCTCGGGGTCTTGAAAAGCTTACTAACCTTAAAAGGAAACAGACCTGAAACTAATGCCTCAAGGACTCCGCTCCAAGCTTCCACTTCGGCAGGGCTATTCTAGGCTTTACCTTGAGGAAAGGACTCACGTCAAGTTCCCTTTTAGCTCTAGAGCGTCTCAGGCGAGGCTCCCACCCAGTCTATGAAAGCACCCTGTTGATGTAGAGAACACTCGTTCCCTTCCCAGAGCCCTGCCTACAGACACTGGAGACCCGTCCTAAAATTGTAATTTAGATAGCTTCAATGCAGCTTGAATGGAGCATTCAAAATGGGTAAGCAAGAATTGTGCCATAAGTTCCCCGTTTCCAGCGAACATGCAGCCTACCTCCTTGTGATTTGTACCAAGTAAATATACACTCTAGCTACACACTGGTCCCTTCCTTGAATAAAGTTTATTTGGCACGGAATTCTGCGTGTAGCCAACCGCCTCCCCCAGGGAGCGCTCTGGGAAGGCTATCGGGCTTAGCCTCTTCTAAAACCCTGGAGTGTAAGAGGAAGAACTGTGCTTTGGTTACAGCAGGAAAGCAAGCCAACTTCCTCCGGTAAGGATGGGGTCTTAAGGTTTGACTTTAAAGAAGGAATGCGTTGCAGTTTTGGTTTCTCAGTGCCGCTCAGCCTAGGGCAATGAGGGAGATTTGCATGACATATAGGACTTGAGAGAACACATTTCCTGGAGTTGTTGGAGAGCTGAGGAAATCTAGCTCTTCCAAGGAAGAGTGCAGTGTGTTGCCCTACACACAAAATACACAGTGACTGGGAAATGTTTCCTGGCCTGGATGTTTCTTAGTAGCCCAGTGGAGCCTGCTGGTACTCGGTGCTCTTGCAGGGAATAGGGTGCCCACGAGAGGTCCTCGGTGTCTTGAAAAGCTTACTAACCTTAAAAGAAAACAGACCTAAAACAAATGCCACAAGGAAACTGCTGCAAGCTTAGCTTCGGCAGGGCTATTCAAGGCTTTACCTGGAGGAAAGAACTCACGTCAAGTGTCCTTTATCTCTAGGGCGTCTGAGGAGAAGCTCCCACCCAGGCTCTGAAAGCACCCTGTTGATGGAGAGAACACTCGTTCCCTTCCCAGAGCCCTGCCTACAATGACTAAAGACTCGTCCTAAAACTGTTATTTAGGTAACTTCAAGGCAGCATGAATGGAGCATTCAAAATGGGAAAGCAAGGCTTGTGCCATAAGGTCCCCGTTTCCAGCGAACACGCGGCCTACCTACTTGTGATTTCTACCAAGTAAATATACACTCTAGCTAAACACTGGTCCCTTCCTTGAATAAAGTTTATTTGGCACGGAGTTCTGCGTGTAGCCAACAGCCTCCCCCAAGGAGCGCTCTAGGTAGGCTATCGGGCTTAGCTTCTTCTAAAACCCTGCAGTGTAAGAGGAAGAACTGTGCTTTGGTTACAGCAGGAACGCAAGCTGACTTTCTCCTGTAAGGATGGGGTCTTAAGGTATGACTTTGTAGAAGGAATGCGAAGCAGTTTTGGTTTCTCAGTGCCGCTCAGCCTAGGGCAATGAGGCAGATTTGCATGACTTGTAGGACGTGAGAGAGCACATTTCCTGGAGCTGTTGGAGAGCTGAGGAAATCTAGCCTTTCCAAGGAAGAGTGCAGTGTGTTGGCCTTCACACAAAATACACAGAGTGACTGGGAAAGGTTTCCGGGCCTGGATGTTTCTTAGTAGCCCAGTGGAGACTGCCGGTACTCGGTGGTCTTCAGGGAATAAGGTGCCCACGCGAGGTCCTCGGTGTCTTGAAAAGCTTACTAACCTTAAAAGGAAACAGACCTGAAACTAATGCCTCAAGGACTCCGCTCCAAGCTTCCACTTCGGCAGGGCTATTCTAGGCTTTACCTTGAGGAAATGACTCACATCAAGTTTCCTTTTAGCTCTAGAGCGTCTCAGGCGAGGCTCCCACCCAGGCTATGAAAGCACCCTGTTGATGTAGAGAACACTCGTTCCCTTCCCAGAGCCCTACCTACAGAGACTAGAGACCCGTCCTAAAATTGTTATTTAGGTAGCTTCAAGGCAGCTTGAATGGAGCATTCAAAATGGGTAAGCAAGGCTTGTGCCATAAGTTCCCCGTTTCCAGCGAACATGCAGCCTACCTCCTTGTGATTTCAACCAAGTAAATATACACTCTAGCTACACACTGGTCCCTTCCTTGAATAAAGTTTATTTGGCACGGAATTCTGCGAGTAGCCAACCGCCTCCCCCAGGGAGCGCTCTGGGTAGGCTATCGGGCTTAGCTTCTTCTAAAACCCTGGAGTGTAAGAGGAAGAACTGTGCTTTGGTTACAGCAGGAACGCAAGCCGACTTTCTCATGTAAGGATGGGGTCTTAAGGAATGACTTTGTAGCAGGAATGCGAAGCAGTTTTGGTTTCTCAGTGCCGCTCAGCCTAGGGCAATGAGGGAGATTTGCATGACATATAAGACTTGAGAGAACACATTTCCTGGAGTTGTTGGAGAGCTGAGGAAATCTAGCTCTTCCAAGGAAGAGTGTAGTGTGTTGGCCTACACACAAAATACAAAGAGTGACTGGGAAAAGTTTCCGGGCCAGGATGTTTCTTAGTAGCCCAGTGGAGCCTGCCGGTACTCGGTGTTCTTGCAGGGAAAAGGGTGCCCACGCGAGGTCCTCGGGGTCTTGAAAAGCTTACTAACCTTAAAAGGAAACAGACCTGAAACTAATGCCTCAAGGACTCCGCTCCAAGCTTCCACTTCGGCAGGGCTATTCTAGGCTTTACCTTGAGGAAAGGACTCACGTCAAGTTCCCTTTTAGCTCTAGAGCGTCTCAGGCGAGGCTCCCACCCAGTCTATGAAAGCACCCTGTTGATGTAGAGAACACTCGTTCCCTTCCCAGAGCCCTGCCTACAGACACTGGAGACCCGTCCTAAAATTGTAATTTAGATAGCTTCAATGCAGCTTGAATGGAGCATTCAAAATGGGTAAGCAAGAATTGTGCCATAAGTTCCCCGTTTCCAGCGAACATGCAGCCTACCTCCTTGTGATTTGTACCAAGTAAATATACACTCTAGCTACACACTGGTCCCTTCCTTGAATAAAGTTTATTTGGCACGGAATTCTGCGTGTAGCCAACCGCCTCCCCCAGGGAGCGCTCTGGGAAGGCTATCGGGCTTAGCCTCTTCTAAAACCCTGGAGTGTAAGAGGAAGAACTGTGCTTTGGTTACAGCAGGAAAGCAAGCCAACTTCCTCCGGTAAGGATGGGGTCTTAAGGTTTGACTTTAAAGAAGGAATGCGTTGCAGTTTTGGTTTCTCAGTGCCGCTCGGCCTAGGGCAATGAGGGAGATTTGCATGACATATAGGACTTGAGAGAACACATTTCCTGGAGTTGTTGGAGAGCTGAGGAAATCTAGCTCTTCCAAGGAAGAGTGCAGTGTGTTGCCCTACACACAAAATACACAGTGACTGGGAAATATTTCCTGGCCTGGATGTTTCTTAGTAGCCCAGTGGAGCCTGCTGGTACTCGGTGCTCTTGCAGGGAATAGGGTGCCCACGAGAGGTCCTCGGTGTCTTGAAAAGCTTACTAACCTTAAAAGAAAACAGACCTAAAACAAATGCCACAAGGAAACTGCTGCAAGCTTAGCTTCGGCAGGGCTATTCAAGGCTTTACCTGGAGGAAAGAACTCACGTCAAGTGTCCTTTATCTCTAGGGCGTCTGAGGAGAAGCTCCCACCCAGGCTCTGAAAGCACCCTGTTGATGGAGAGAACACTCGTTCCCTTCCCAGAGCCCTGCCTACAATGACTAAAGACTCGTCCTAAAACTGTTATTTAGGTAACTTCAAGGCAGCATGAATGGAGCATTCAAAATGGGAAAGCAAGGCTTGTGCCATAAGGTCCCCGTTTCCAGCGAACACGCGGCCTACCTACTTGTGATTTCTACCAAGTAAATATACACTCTAGCTAAACACTGGTCCCTTCCTTGAATAAAGTTTATTTGGCACGGAGTTCTGCGTGTAGCCAACAGCCTCCCCCAAGGAGCGCTCTAGGTAGGCTATCGGGCTTAGCTTCTTCTAAAACCCTGCAGTGTAAGAGGAAGAACTGTGCTTTGGTTACAGCAGGAACACAAGCTGACTTTCTCCTGTAAGGATGGGGTCTTAAGGTATGACTTTGTAGAAGGAATGCGAAGCAGTTTTGGTTTCTCAGTGCCGCTCAGCCTAGGGCAATGAGGCAGATTTGCATGACTTGTAGGACGTGAGAGAGCACATTTCCTGGAGCTGTTGGAGAGCTGAGGAAATCTAGCCTTTCCAAGGAAGAGTGCAGTGTGTTGGCCTTCACACAAAATACACAGAGTGACTGGGAAAGGTTTCCGGGCCTGGATGTTTCTTAGTAGCCCAGTGGAGACTGCCGGTACTCGGTGGTCTTCAGGGAATAAGGTGCCCACGCGAGGTCCTCGGTGTCTTGAAAAGCTTACTAACCTTAAAAGGAAACAGACCTGAAACTAATGCCTCAAGGACTCCGCTCCAAGCTTCCACTTCGGCAGGGCTATTCTAGGCTTTACCTTGAGGAAATGACTCACATCAAGTTTCCTTTTAGCTCTAGAGCGTCTCAGGCGAGGCTCCCACCCAGGCTATGAAAGCACCCTGTTGATGTAGAGAACACTCGTTCCCTTCCCAGAGCCCTACCTACAGAGACTAGAGACCCGTCCTAAAATTGTTATTTAGGTAGCTTCAAGGCAGCTTGAATGGAGCATTCAAAATGGGTAAGCAAGGCTTGTGCCATAAGTTCCCCGTTTCCAGCGAACATGCAGCCTACCTCCTTGTGATTTCAACCAAGTAAATATACACTCTAGCTACACACTGGTCCCTTCCTTGAATAAAGTTTATTTGGCACGGAATTCTGCGAGTAGCCAACCGCCTCCCCCAGGGAGCGCTCTGGGTAGGCTATCGGGCTTAGCTTCTTCTAAAACCCTGGAGTGTAAGAGGAAGAACTGTGCTTTGGTTACAGCAGGAACGCAAGCCGACTTTCTCATGTAAGGATGGGGTCTTAAGGAATGACTTTGTAGCAGGAATGCGAAGCAGTTTTGGTTTCTCAGTGCCGCTCAGCCTAGGGCAATGAGGGAGATTTGCATGACATATAAGACTTGAGAGAACACATTTCCTGGAGTTGTTGGAGAGCTGAGGAAATCTAGCTCTTCCAAGGAAGAGTGTAGTGTGTTGGCCTACACACAAAATACAAAGAGTGACTGGGAAAAGTTTCCGGGCCAGGATGTTTCTTAGTAGCCCAGTGGAGCCTGCCGGTACTCGGTGTTCTTGCAGGGAAAAGGGTGCCCACGCGAGGTCCTCGGGGTCTTGAAAAGCTTACTAACCTTAAAAGGAAACAGACCTGAAACTAATGCCTCAAGGACTCCGCTCCAAGCTTCCACTTCGGCAGGGCTATTCTAGGCTTTACCTTGAGGAAAGGACTCACGTCAAGTTCCCTTTTAGCTCTAGAGCGTCTCAGGCGAGGCTCCCACCCAGTCTATGAAAGCACCCTGTTGATGTAGAGAACACTCGTTCCCTTCCCAGAGCCCTGCCTACAGACACTGGAGACCCGTCCTAAAATTGTAATTTAGATAGCTTCAATGCAGCTTGAATGGAGCATTCAAAATGGGTAAGCAAGAATTGTGCCATAAGTTCCCCGTTTCCAGCGAACATGCAGCCTACCTCCTTGTGATTTGTACCAAGTAAATATACACTCTAGCTACACACTGGTCCCTTCCTTGAATAAAGTTTATTTGGCACGGAATTCTGCGTGTAGCCAACCGCCTCCCCCAGGGAGCGCTCTGGGAAGGCTATCGGGCTTAGCCTCTTCTAAAACCCTGGAGTGTAAGAGGAAGAACTGTGCTTTGGTTACAGCAGGAAAGCAAGCCAACTTCCTCCGGTAAGGATGGGGTCTTAAGGTTTGACTTTAAAGAAGGAATGCGTTGCAGTTTTGGTTTCTCAGTGCCGCTCAGCCTAGGGCAATGAGGGAGATTTGCATGACATATAGGACTTGAGAGAACACATTTCCTGGAGTTGTTGGAGAGCTGAGGAAATCTAGCTCTTCCAAGGAAGAGTGCAGTGTGTTGCCCTACACACAAAATACACAGTGACTGGGAAATATTTCCTGGCCTGGATGTTTCTTAGTAGCCCAGTGGAGCCTGCTGGTACTCGGTGCTCTTGCAGGGAATAGGGTGCCCACGAGAGGTCCTCGGTGTCTTGAAAAGCTTACTAACCTTAAAAGAAAACAGACCTAAAACAAATGCCACAAGGAAACTGCTGCAAGCTTAGCTTCGGCAGGGCTATTCAAGGCTTTACCTGGAGGAAAGAACTCACGTCAAGTGTCCTTTATCTCTAGGGCGTCTGAGGAGAAGCTCCCACCCAGGCTCTGAAAGCACCCTGTTGATGGAGAGAACACTCGTTCCCTTCCCAGAGCCCTGCCTACAATGACTAAAGACTCGTCCTAAAACTGTTATTTAGGTAACTTCAAGGCAGCATGAATGGAGCATTCAAAATGGGAAAGCAAGGCTTGTGCCATAAGGTCCCCGTTTCCAGCGAACACGCGGCCTACCTACTTGTGATTTCTACCAAGTAAATATACACTCTAGCTAAACACTGGTCCCTTCCTTGAATAAAGTTTATTTGGCACGGAGTTCTGCGTGTAGCCAACAGCCTCCCCCAAGGAGCGCTCTAGGTAGGCTATCGGGCTTAGCTTCTTCTAAAACCCTGCAGTGTAAGAGGAAGAACTGTGCTTTGGTTACAGCAGGAACGCAAGCTGACTTTCTCCTGTAAGGATGGGGTCTTAAGGTATGACTTTGTAGAAGGAATGCGAAGCAGTTTTGGTTTCTCAGTGCCGCTCAGCCTAGGGCAATGAGGCAGATTTGCATGACTTGTAGGACGTGAGAGAGCACATTTCCTGGAGCTGTTGGAGAGCTGAGGAAATCTAGCTCTTCCAAGGAAGAGTGCATTGTGTTGGCCTACACACAAAACACACAGAGTGACTGGGAAAGGTTTCCGGGCCTGGATGTTTCTTAGTAGCCTAGTGGAGACTGCCGGTACTCGGTGGTCTTCCAGGGAATAAGGTGCCCACGCGAGGTCCTCGGTGTCTTGAAAAGCTTACTAACCTTAAAAGGAAACAGACCTGAAACTAATGCCTCAAGGACTCCGCTCCAAGCTTCCACTTCGGCAGGGCTATTCTAGGCTTTACCTTGAGGAAATGACTCACGTCAAGTTTCCTTTTAGCTCTAGAGCGTCTCAGGCGAGGCTCCCACCCAGGCTATGAAAGCACCCTGTTGATGTAGAGAACACTCGTTCCCTTCCCAGAGCCCTACCTACAGAGACTAGAGACCCGTCCTAAAATTGTTATTTAGGTAGCTTCAAGGCAGCTTGAATGGAGCATTCAAAATGGGTAAGCAAGGCTTGTGCCATAAGTTCCCCGTTTCCAGCGAACATGCAGCCTACCTCCTTGTGATTTCTACCAAGTAAATATACACTCTAGCTACACACTGGTCCCTTCCTTGAATAAAGTTTATTTGGCACGGAATTCTGCGTGTAGCCAACCGCCTCCCCCAGGGAGCGCTCTGGGTAGGCTATCGGGCTTAGCTTCTTCTAAAACCCTGGAGTGTAAGAGGAAGAACTGTGCTTTGGTTACAGCAGGAAAGCAAGCCGACTTTCTCCTGTAAGGATGGGGTCTTAAGGTTTGACTTTAAAGAAGGAATGCGTTGCAGTTTTGGTTTCTCAGTGCCGCTCAGCCTAGGGCAATGAGGGAGATTTGCATGACATATAGGACTTGAGAGAACACATTTCCTGGAGTTGTTGGAGAGCTGAGGAAATCTAGCTCTTCCAAGGAAGAGTGCAGTGTGTTGCCCTACACACAAAATACACAGTGACTGGGAAACGTTTCCGGGCCTGGATGTTTCTTAGTAGCCCAGTGGAGCCTTCTGGTACTCGGTGCTCTTGCAGGGAATAGGGTGCCCACGAGAGGTCCTCGGTGTCTTGAAAAGCTTACTAACCTTAAAAGAAAACAGACCTAAAACAAATGCCACAAGGAAACTGCTGCAAGCTTAGCTTCGGCAGGGCTATTCAAGGCTTTACATGGAGGAAAGAACTCACGTCAAGTGTCCTTTATCTCTAGGGCGTCTGAGGAGAGGCTCCCACCCAGGCTATGAAAGCACCCTGTTGATGGAGAGAACACTCGTTCCCTTCCCAGAGCCCTGCCTACAATGACTAAAGACTCGTCCTAAAACTGTTATTTAGGTAACTTCAAGGCAGCATGAATGGAGCATTCAAAATGGGAAAGCAAGGCTTGTGCCATAAGGTCCCCGTTTCCAGCGAACACGCGGCCTACCTACTTGTGATTTCTACCAAGTAAATATACACTCTAGCTAAACACTGGTCCCTTCCTTGAATAAAGTTTATTTGGCACGGAGTTCTGCGTGCAGCCAACAGCCTCCCCCAAGGAGCGCTCTAGGTAGGCTATCGGGCTTAGCTTCTTCTAAAACCCTGCAGTGGAAGAGGAAGAACTGTGCTTTGGTTACAGCAGGAACGCAAGCTGACTTTCTCCTGTAAGGATGGGGTCTTAAGGTATGACTTTGTAGAAGGAATGCGAAGCAGTTTTGGTTTCTCAGTGCCGCTCAGCCTAGGGCAATGAGGCAGATTTGCATGACTTGTAGGACTTGAGAGAGCACATTTCCTGGAGCTGTTGGAGAGCTGAGGAAATCTAGCTCTTCCAAGGAAGAGTGCAGTGTGTTGGCCTACACACAAAATACACAGAGTGACTGGGAAAGGTTTCCGGGCCTGGATGTTTCTTAGTAGCCCAGTGGAGACTGCCGGTACTCGGTGGTCTTCCAGGGAATAAGGTGCCCACGCGAGGTCCTCGGTGTCTTGAAAAGCTTACTAACCTTAAAAGGAAACAGACCTGAAACTAATGCCTCAAGGACTCCGCTCCAAGCTTCCACTTCGGCAGGGCTATTCTAGGCTTTACCTTGAGGAAATGACTCACGTCAAGTTTCCTTTTAGCTCTAGAGCGTCTCAGGCGAGGCTCCCACCCAGGCTATGAAAGCACCCTGTTGATGTAGAGAACACTCGTTCCCTTCCCAGAGCCCTACCTACAGAGACTAGAGACCCGTCCTAAAATTGTTATTTAGGTAGCTTCAAGGCAGCTTGAATGGAGCATTCAAAATGGGTAAGCAAGGCTTGTGCCATAAGTTCCCCGTTTCCAGCGAACATGCAGCCTACCTCCTTGTGATTTCAACCAAGTAAATATACACTCTAGCTACACACTGGTCCCTTCCTTGAATAAAGTTTATTTGGCACGGAATTCTGCGTGTAGCCAACCGCCTCCCCCAGGGAGCGCTCTGGGTAGGCTATCGGGCTTAGCTTCTTCTAAAACCCTGGAGTGTAAGAGGAAGAACTGTGCTTTGGTTACAGCAGGAACGCAAGCCGACTTTCTCCTGTAAGGATGGGGTCTTAAGGCATGACTTTGTAGCAGGAATGCGAAGCAGTTTTGGTTTCTCAGTGCCGCTCAGCCTAGGGCAATGAGGGAGATTTGCATGACATATAAGACTTGAGAGAACACATTTCCTGGAGTTGTTGGAGAGCTGAGGAAATCTCGCTCTTCCAAGGAAGAGTGTAGTGTGTTGGCCTACACACAAAATACAAAGAGTGACTGGGAAAACTTTCTGGGCCAGGATGTTTCTTAGTAGCCCAGTGGAGCCTGCCGGCACTCGGTGTTCTTGCAGGGAAAAGGGTGCCCACGCGAGGTCCTCGGGGTCTTGAAAAGCTTACTAACCTTAAAAGGAAACAGACCTGAAACTAATGCCTCAAGGACTCCGCTCCAAGCTTCCACTTCGGCAGGGCTATTCTAGGCTTTACCTTGAGGAAAGGACTCACGTCAAGTTCCCTTTTAGGTCTAGAGCGTCTCAGGCGAGGCTCCCACCCAGTCTATGAAAGCACCCTGTTGATGTAGAGAACACTCGTTCCCTTCCCAGAGCCCTGCCTACAGACACTGGAGACCCGTCCTAAAATTGTAATTTAGATAGCTTCAATGCAGCTTGAATGGAGCATTCAAAATGGGTAAGCAAGGCTTGTGCCATAAGTTCCCCGTTTCCAGCGAACATGCAGCCTACCTCCTTGTGATTTCTACCAAGTAAATATAAACTCTAGCTACACACTGGTCCCTTCCTTGAATAAAGTTTATTTGGCACGGAATTCTGCGTGTAGCCAACCGCCTCCCCCTGGGAGCGCTCTGGGTAGGCTATCGGGCTTAGCTTCTTCTAAAACCCTGGAGTGTAAGAGGAAGAACTGTGCTTTGGTTACAACAGGAAAGCAAGCCGACTTTCTCCTGTAAGGATGGGGTCTTAAGGTTTGACTTTAAAGAAGGAATGCGTTGCAGTTTTGGTTTCTCAGTGCCGCTCAGCCTAGGGCAATGAGGGAGATTTGCATGACATATAGGACTTGAGAGAACACATTTCCTGGAGTTGTTGGAGAGCTGAGGAAATCTAGCTCTTCCAAGGAAGAGTGCAGTGTGTTGCCCTACACACAAAATACACAGTGACTGGGAAACGTTTCCGGGCCTGGATGTTTCTTAGTAGCCCAGTGGAGCCTGCTGGTACTCGGTGCTCTTGCAGGGAATAGGGTGCCCACGAGAGGTCCTCGGTGTCTTGACAAGCTTACTAACCTTAAAAGAAAACAGACCTAAAACAAATGCCACAAGGAAACTGCTGCAAGCTTAGCTTCGGCAGGGCTATTCAAGGCTTTACCTGGAGGAAAGAACTCACGTCAAGTGTCCTTTATCTCTAGGGCGTCTGAGGAGAAGCTCCCACCCAGGCTCTGAAAGCACCCTGTTGATGGAGAGAACACTCGTTCCCTTCCCAGAGCCCTGCCTACAATGACTAAAGACTCGTCCTAAAACTGTTATTTAGGTAACTTCAAGGCAGCATGAATGGAGCATTCAAAATGGGAAAGCAAGGCTTGTGCCATAAGGTCCCCGTTTCCAGCGAACACGCGGCCTACCTACTTGTGATTTCTACCAAGTAAATATACACTCTAGCTAAACACTGGTCCCTTCCTTGAATAAAGTTTATTTGGCACGGAGTTCTGCGTGTAGCCAACAGCCTCCCCCAAGGAGCGCTCTAGGTAGGCTATCGGGCTTAGCTTCTTCTAAAACCCTGCAGTGTAAGAGGAAGAACTGTGCTTTGGTTACAGCAGGAACGCAAGCTGACTTTCTCCTGTAAGGATGGGGTCTTAAGGTATGACTTTGTAGAAGGAATGCGAAGCAGTTTTGGTTTCTCAGTGCCGCTCAGCCTAGGGCAATGAGGCAGATTTGCATGACTTGTAGGACGTGAGAGAGCACATTTCCTGGAGCTGTTGGAGAGCTGAGGAAATCTAGCTCTTCCAAGGAAGAGTGCAGTGTGTTGGCCTACACACAAAACACACAGAGTGACTGGGAAAGGTTTCCGGGCCTGGATGTTTCTTAGTAGCCTAGTGGAGACTGCCGGTACTCGGTGGTCTTCCAGGGAATAAGGTGCCCACGCGAGGTCCTCGGTGTCTTGAAAAGCTTACTAACCTTAAAAGGAAACAGACCTGAAACTAATGCCTCAAGGACTCCGCTCCAAGCTTCCACTTCGGCAGGGCTATTCTAGGCTTTACCTTGAGGAAATGACTCACGTCAAGTTTCCTTTTAGCTCTAGAGCGTCTCAGGCGAGGCTCCCACCCAGGCTATGAAAGCACCCTGTTGATGTAGAGAACACTCGTTCCCTTCCCAGAGCCCTACCTACAGAGACTAGAGACCCGTCCTAAAATTGTTATTTAGGTAGCTTCAAGGCAGCTTGAATGGAGCATTCAAAATGGGTAAGCAAGGCTTGTGCCATAAGTTCCCCGTTTCCAGCGAACATGCAGCCTACCTCCTTGTGATTTCTACCAAGTAAATATACACTCTAGCTACACACTGGTCCCTTCCTTGAATAAAGTTTATTTGGCACGGAATTCTGCGTGTAGCCAACCGCCTCCCCCAGGGAGCGCTCTGGGTAGGCTATCGGGCTTAGCTTCTTCTAAAACCCTGGAGTGTAAGAGGAAGAACTGTGCTTTGGTTACAGCAGGAAAGCAAGCCGACTTTCTCCTGTAAGGATGGGGTCTTAAGGTTTGACTTTAAAGAAGGAATGCGTTGCAGTTTTGGTTTCTCAGTGCCGCTCAGCCTAGGGCAATGAGGGAGATTTGCATGACATATAGGACTTGAGAGAACACATTTCCTGGAGTTGTTGGAGAGCTGAGGAAATCTAGCTCTTCCAAGGAAGAGTGCAGTGTGTTGCCCTACACACAAAATACACAGTGACTGGGAAACGTTTCCGGGCCTGGATGTTTCTTAGTAGCCCAGTGGAGCCTGCTGGTACTCGGTGCTCTTGCAGGGAATAGGGTGCCCACGAGAGGTCCTCGGTGTCTTGAAAAGCTTACTAACCTTAAAAGAAAACAGACCTAAAACAAATGCCACAAGGAAACTGCTGCAAGCTTAGCTTCGGCAGGGCTATTCAAGGCTTTACATGGAGGGAAGAACTCACGTCAAGTGTCCTTTATCTCTAGGGCGTCTGAGGAGAGGCTCCCACCCAGGCTATGAAAGCACCCTGTTGATGGAGAGAACACTCGTTCCCTTCCCAGAGCCCTGCCTACAATGACTAAAGACTCGTCCTAAAACTGTTATTTAGGTAACTTCAAGGCAGCATGAATGGAGCATTCAAAATGGGAAAGCAAGGCTTGTGCCATAAGGTCCCCGTTTCCAGCGAACACGCGGCCTACCTACTTGTGATTTCTACCAAGTAAATATACACTCTAGCTAAACACTGGTCCCTTCCTTGAATAAAGTTTATTTGGCACGGAGTTCTGCGTGCAGCCAACAGCCTCCCCCAAGGAGCGCTCTAGGTAGGCTATCGGGCTTAGCTTCTTCTAAAACCCTGCAGTGTAAGAGGAAGAACTGTGCTTTGGTTACAGCAGGAACGCAAGCTGACTTTCTCCTGTAAGGATGGGGTCTTAAGGTATGACTTTGTAGAAGGAATGCGAAGCAGTTTTGGTTTCTCAGTGCCGCTCAGCCTAGGGCAATGAGGCAGATTTGCATGACTTGTAGGACTTGAGAGAGCACATTTCCTGGAGCTGTTGGAGAGCTGAGGAAATCTAGCTCTTCCAAGGAAGAGTGCAGTGTGTTGGCCTACACACAAAATACACAGAGTGACTGGGAAAGGTTTCCGGGCCTGGATGTTTCTTAGTAGCCCAGTGGAGACTGCCGGTACTCGGTGGTCTTCCAGGGAATAAGGTGCCCACGCGAGGTCCTCGGTGTCTTGAAAAGCTTACTAACCTTAAAAGGAAACAGACCTGAAACTAATGCCTCAAGGACTCCGCTCCAAGCTTCCACTTCGGCAGGGCTATTCTAGGCTTTACCTTGAGGAAATGACTCACGTCAAGTTTCCTTTTAGCTCTAGAGCGTCTCAGGCGAGGCTCCCACCCAGGCTATGAAAGCACCCTGTTGATGTAGAGAACACTCGTTCCCTTCCCAGAGCCCTACCTACAGAGACTAGAGACCCGTCCTAAAATTGTTATTTAGGTAGCTTCAAGGCAGCTTGAATGGAGCATTCAAAATGGGTAAGCAAGGCTTGTGCCATAAGTTCCCCGTTTCCAGCGAACATGCAGCCTACCTCCTTGTGATTTCAACCAAGTAAATATACACTCTAGCTACACACTGGTCCCTTCCTTGAATAAAGTTTATTTGGCACGGAATTCTGCGTGTAGCCAACCGCCTCCCCCAGGGAGCGCTCTGGGTAGGCTATCGGGCTTAGCTTCTTCTAAAACCCTGGAGTGTAAGAGGAAGAACTGTGCTTTGGTTACAGCAGGAACGCAAGCCGACTTTCTCCTGTAAGGATGGGGTCTTCAGGCATGACTTTGTAGCAGGAATGCGAAGCAGTTTTGGTTTCTCAGTGCCGCTCAGCCTAGGGCAATGAGGGAGATTTGCATGACATATAAGACTTGAGAGAACACATTTCCTGGAGTTGTTGGAGAGCTGAGGAAATCTCGCTCTTCCAAGGAAGAGTGTAGTGTGTTGGCCTACACACAAAATACAAAGAGTGACTGGGAAAAGTTTCTGGGCCAGGATGTTTCTTAGTAGCCCAGTGGAGCCTGCCGGCACTCGGTGTTCTTGCAGGGAAAAGGGTGCCCACGCGAGGTCCTCGGGGTCTTGAAAAGCTTACTAACCTTAAAAGGAAACAGACCTGAAACTAATGCCTCAAGGACTCCGCTCCAAGCTTCCACTTCGGCAGGGCTATTCTAGGCTTTACCTTGAGGAAAGGACTCACGTCAAGTTCCCTTTTAGGTCTAGAGCGTCTCAGGCGAGGCTCCCACCCAGTCTATGAAAGCACCCTGTTGATGTAGAGAACACTCGTTCCCTTCCCAGAGCCCTGCCTACAGACACTGGAGACCCGTCCTAAAATTGTAATTTAGATAGCTTCAATGCAGCTTGAATGGAGCATTCAAAATGGGTAAGCAAGGCTTGTGCCATAAGTTCCCCGTTTCCAGCGAACATGCAGCCTACCTCCTTGTGATTTCTACCAAGTAAATATAAACTCTAGCTACACACTGGTCCCTTCCTTGAATAAAGTTTATTTGGCACGGAATTCTGCGTGTAGCCAACCGCCTCCCCCTGGGAGCGCTCTGGGTAGGCTATCGGGCTTAGCTTCTTCTAAAACCCTGGAGTGTAAGAGGAAGAACTGTGCTTTGGTTACAACAGGAAAGCAAGCCGACTTTCTCCTGTAAGGATGGGGTCTTAAGGTTTGACTTTAAAGAAGGAATGCGTTGCAGTTTTGGTTTCTCAGTGCCGCTCAGCCTAGGGCAATGAGGGAGATTTGCATGACATATAGGACTTGAGAGAACACATTTCCTGGAGTTGTTGGAGAGCTGAGGAAATCTAGCTCTTCCAAGGAAGAGTGCAGTGTGTTGCCCTACACACAAAATACACAGTGACTGGGAAACGTTTCCGGGCCTGGATGTTTCTTAGTAGCCCAGTGGAGCCTGCTGGTACTCGGTGCTCTTGCAGGGAATAGGGTGCCCACGAGAGGTCCTCGGTGTCTTGACAAGCTTACTAACCTTAAAAGAAAACAGACCTAAAACAAATGCCACAAGGAAACTGCTGCAAGCTTAGCTTCGGCAGGGCTATTCAAGGCTTTACCTGGAGGAAAGAACTCACGTCAAGTGTCCTTTATCTCTAGGGCGTCTGAGGAGAAGCTCCCACCCAGGCTCTGAAAGCACCCTGTTGATGGAGAGAACACTCGTTCCCTTCCCAGAGCCCTGCCTACAATGACTAAAGACTCGTCCTAAAACTGTTATTTAGGTAACTTCAAGGCAGCATGAATGGAGCATTCAAAATGGGAAAGCAAGGCTTGTGCCATAAGGTCCCCGTTTCCAGCGAACACGCGGCCTACCTACTTGTGATTTCTACCAAGTAAATATACACTCTAGCTAAACACTGGTCCCTTCCTTGAATAAAGTTTATTTGGCACGGAGTTCTGCGTGTAGCCAACAGCCTCCCCCAAGGAGCGCTCTAGGTAGGCTATCGGGCTTAGCTTCTTCTAAAACCCTGCAGTGTAAGAGGAAGAACTGTGCTTTGGTTACAGCAGGAACGCAAGCTGACTTTCTCCTGTAAGGATGGGGTCTTAAGGTATGACTTTGTAGAAGGAATGCGAAGCAGTTTTGGTTTCTCAATGCCGCTCAGCCTAGGGCAATGAGGCAGATTTGCATGACTTGTAGGACGTGAGAGAGCACATTTCCTGGAGCTGTTGGAGAGCTGAGGAAATCTAGCTCTTCCAAGGAAGAGTGCAGTGTGTTGGCCTACACACAAAATACACAGAGTGACTGAGAAAGGTTTCCGGGCCTGGATGTTTCTTAGTAGCCTAGTGGAGACTGCAGTTACTCGGTGGTCTTCCAGGGAATAAGGTGCCCACGCGAGGTCCTCGGTGTCTTGAAAAGCTTACTAACCTTAAAAGGAAACAGACCTGAAACTAATGCCTCAAGGACTCCGCTCCAAGCTTCCACTTCGGCAGGGCTATTCTAGGCTTTACCTTGAGGAAATGACTCACCTCAAGTTTCCTTTTAGCTCTAGAGCGTCTCAGGCGAGGCTCCCACCCAGGCTATGAAAGCACCCTGTTGATGTAGAGAACACTCGTTCCCTTCCCAGAGCCCTACCTACAGAGACTAGAGACCCGTCCTAAAATTGTTATTTAGGTAGCTTCAAGGCAGCTTGAATGGAGCATTCAAAATGGGTAAGCAAGGCTTGTGCCATAAGTTCCCCGTTTCCAGCGAACATGCAGCCTACCTCCTTGTGATTTCTACCAAGTAAATATACACTCTAGCTACACACTGGTCCCTTCCTTGAATAAAATTTATTTGGCACGGAATTCTGCGTGTAGCCAACCGCCTCCCCCAGGGAGCGCTCTGGGTAGGCTATCGGGCTTAGCTTCTTCTAAAACCCTGGAGTGTAAGAGGAAGAACTGTGCTTTGGTTACAGCAGGAAAGCAAGCCGACTTTCTCCTGTAAGGATGGGGTCTTAAGGTTTGACTTTAAAGAAGGAATGCGTTGCAGTTTTCGTTTCTCAGTGCCGCTCAGCCTAGGGCAATGAGGGAGATTTGCATGACATATAGGACTTGAGAGAACACATTTCCTGGAGTTGTTGGAGAGCTGAGGAAATCTAGCTCTTCCAAGGAAGAGTGCAGTGTGTTGCCCTACACACAAAATACACAGTGACTGGGAAACGTTTCCGGGCCTGGATGTTTCTTAGTAGCCCAGTGGAGCCTGCTGGTACTCGGTGCTCTTGCAGGGAATAGGGTGCCCACGAGAGGTCCTCGGTGTCTTGAAAAGCTTACTAACCTTAAAAGAAAACAGACCTAAAACAAATGCCACAAGGAAACTGCTGCAAGCTTAGCTTCGGCAGGGCTATTCAAGGCTTTACCTGGAGGAAAGAACTCACGTCAAGTGTCCTTTATCTCTAGGGCGTCTGAGGAGAGGCTCCCACCCAGGCTATGAAAGCACCCTGTTGATGGAGAGAACACTCGTTCCCTTCCCAGAGCCCTGCCTACAATGACTAAAGACTCGTCCTAAAACTGTTATTTAGGTAACTTCAAGGCAGCATGAATGGAGCATTCAAAATGGGAAAGCAAGGCTTGTGCCATAAGGTCCCCGTTTCCAGCGAACACGCGGCCTACCTACTTGTGATTTCTACCAAGTAAATATACACTCTAGCTAAACACTGGTCCCTTCCTTGAATAAAGTTTATTTGGCACGGAGTTCTGCGTGTAGCCAACAGCCTCCCCCAAGGAGCGCTCTAGGTAGGCTATCGGGCTTAGCTTCTTCTAAAACCCTGCAGTGTAAGAGGAAGAACTGTGCTTTGGTTACAGCAGGAACGCAAGCTGACTTTCTCCTGTAAGGATGGGGTCTTAAGGTATGACTTTGTAGAAGGAATGCGAAGCAGTTTTGGTTTCTCAGTGCCGCTCAGCCTAGGGCAATGAGGCAGATTTGCATGACTTGTAGGACGTGAGAGAGCACATTTCCTGGAGCTGTTGGAGAGCTGAGGAAATCTAGCTCTTCCAAGGAAGAGTGCAGTGTGTTGGCCTACACACAAAACACACAGAGTGACTGGGAAAGGTTTCCGGGCCTGGATGTTTCTTAGTAGCCTAGTGGAGACTGCCGGTACTCGGTGGTCTTCCAGGGAATAAGGTGCCCACGCGAGGTCCTCGGTGTCTTGAAAAGCTTACTAACCTTAAAAGGAAACAGACCTGAAACTAATGCCTCAAGGACTCCGCTCCAAGCTTCCACTTCGGCAGGGCTATTCTAGGCTTTACCTTGAGGAAATGACTCACGTCAAGTTTCCTTTTAGCTCTAGAGCGTCTCAGGCGAGGCTCCCACCCAGGCTATGAAAGCACCCTGTTGATGTAGAGAACACTCGTTCCCTTCCCAGAGCCCTACCTACAGAGACTAGAGACCCGTCCTAAAATTGTTATTTAGGTAGCTTCAAGGCAGCTTGAATGGAGCATTCAAAATGGGTAAGCAAGGCTTGTGCCATAAGTTCCCCGTTTCCAGCGAACATGCAGCCTACCTCCTTGTGATTTCTACCAAGTAAATATACACTCTAGCTACACACTGGTCCCTTCCTTGAATAAAGTTTATTTGGCACGGAATTCTGCGTGTAGCCAACCGCCTCCCCCAGGGAGCGCTCTGGGTAGGCTATCGGGCTTAGCTTCTTCTAAAACCCTGGAGTGTAAGAGGAAGAACTGTGCTTTGGTTACAGCAGGAAAGCAAGCCGACTTTCTCCTGTAAGGATGGGGTCTTAAGGTTTGACTTTAAAGAAGGAATGCGTTGCAGTTTTGGTTTCTCAGTGCCGCTCAGCCTAGGGCAATGAGGGAGATTTGCATGACATATAGGACTTGAGAGAACACATTTCCTGGAGTTGTTGGAGAGCTGAGGAAATCTAGCTCTTCCAAGGAAGAGTGCAGTGTGTTGCCCTACACACAAAATACACAGTGACTGGGAAACGTTTCCGGGCCTGGATGTTTCTTAGTAGCCCAGTGGAGCCTGCTGGTACTCGGTGCTCTTGCAGGGAATAGGGTGCCCACGAGAGGTCCTCGGTGTCTTGAAAAGCTTACTAACCTTAAAAGAAAACAGACCTAAAACAAATGCCACAAGGAAACTGCTGCAAGCTTAGCTTCGGCAGGGCTATTCAAGGCTTTACATGGAGGGAAGAACTCACGTCAAGTGTCCTTTATCTCTAGGGCGTCTGAGGAGAGGCTCCCACCCAGGCTATGAAAGCACCCTGTTGATGGAGAGAACACTCGTTCCCTTCCCAGAGCCCTGCCTACAATGACTAAAGACTCGTCCTAAAACTGTTATTTAGGTAACTTCAAGGCAGCATGAATGGAGCATTCAAAATGGGAAAGCAAGGCTTGTGCCATAAGGTCCCCGTTTCCAGCGAACACGCGGCCTACCTACTTGTGATTTCTACCAAGTAAATATACACTCTAGCTAAACACTGGTCCCTTCCTTGAATAAAGTTTATTTGGCACGGAGTTCTGCGTGCAGCCAACAGCCTCCCCCAAGGAGCGCTCTAGGTAGGCTATCGGGCTTAGCTTCTTCTAAAACCCTGCAGTGTAAGAGGAAGAACTGTGCTTTGGTTACAGCAGGAACGCAAGCTGACTTTCTCCTGTAAGGATGGGGTCTTAAGGTATGACTTTGTAGAAGGAATGCGAAGCAGTTTTGGTTTCTCAGTGCCGCTCAGCCTAGGGCAATGAGGCAGATTTGCATGACTTGTAGGACTTGAGAGAGCACATTTCCTGGAGCTGTTGGAGAGCTGAGGAAATCTAGCTCTTCCAAGGAAGAGTGCAGTGTGTTGGCCTACACACAAAATACACAGAGTGACTGGGAAAGGTTTCCGGGCCTGGATGTTTCTTAGTAGCCCAGTGGAGACTGCCGGTACTCGGTGGTCTTCCAGGGAATAAGGTGCCCACGCGAGGTCCTCGGTGTCTTGAAAAGCTTACTAACCTTAAAAGGAAACAGACCTGAAACTAATGCCTCAAGGACTCCGCTCCAAGCTTCCACTTCGGCAGGGCTATTCTAGGCTTTACCTTGAGGAAATGACTCACGTCAAGTTTCCTTTTAGCTCTAGAGCGTCTCAGGCGAGGCTCCCACCCAGGCTATGAAAGCACCCTGTTGATGTAGAGAACACTCGTTCCCTTCCCAGAGCCCTACCTACAGAGACTAGAGACCCGTCCTAAAATTGTTATTTAGGTAGCTTCAAGGCAGCTTGAATGGAGCATTCAAAATGGGTAAGCAAGGCTTGTGCCATAAGTTCCCCGTTTCCAGCGAACATGCAGCCTACCTCCTTGTGATTTCAACCAAGTAAATATACACTCTAGCTACACACTGGTCCCTTCCTTGAATAAAGTTTATTTGGCACGGAATTCTGCGTGTAGCCAACCGCCTCCCCCAGGGAGCGCTCTGGGTAGGCTATCGGGCTTAGCTTCTTCTAAAACCCTGGAGTGTAAGAGGAAGAACTGTGCTTTGGTTACAGCAGGAACGCAAGCCGACTTTCTCCTGTAAGGATGGGGTCTTAAGGCATGACTTTGTAGCAGGAATGCGAAGCAGTTTTGGTTTCTCAGTGCCGCTCAGCCTAGGGCAATGAGGGAGATTTGCATGACATATAAGACTTGAGAGAACACATTTCCTGGAGTTGTTGGAGAGCTGAGGAAATCTAGCTCTTCCAAGGAAGAGTGTAGTGTGTTGGCCTACACACAAAATACAAAGAGTGACTGGGAAAAGTTTCTGGGCCAGGATGTTTCTTAGTAGCCCAGTGGAGCCTGCCGGCACTCGGTGTTCTTGCAGGGAAAAGGGTGCCCACGCGAGGTCCTCGGGGTCTTGAAAAGCTTACTAACCTTAAAAGGAAACAGACCTGAAACTAATGCCTCAAGGACTCCGCTCCAAGCTTCCACTTCGGCAGGGCTATTCTAGGCTTTACCTTGAGGAAAGGACTCACGTCAAGTTCCCTTTTAGCTCTAGAGCGTCTCAGGCGAGGCTCCCACCCAGTCTATGAAAGCACCCTGTTGATGTAGAGAACACTCGTTCCCTTCCCAGAGCCCTGCCTACAGACACTGGAGACCCGTCCTAAAATTGTAATTTAGATAGCTTCAATGCAGCTTGAATGGAGCATTCAAAATGGGTAAGCAAGACTTGTGCCATAAGTTCCCCGTTTCCAGCGAACATGCAGCCTACCTCCTTGTGATTTCTACCAAGTAAATATACACTCTAGCTACACACTGGTCCCTTCCTTGAATAAAGTTTATTTGGCACGGAATTCTGCGTGTAGCCAACCGCCTCCCCCAGGGAGCGCTCTGGGAAGGCTATCGGGCTTAGCCTCTTCTAAAACCCTGGAGTGTAAGAGGAAGAACTGTGCTTTGGTTACAGCAGGAAAGCAAGCCAACTTCCTCCGGTAAGGATGGGGTCTTAAGGTTTGACTTTAAAGAAGGAATGCGTTGCAGTTTTGGTTTCTCAGTGCCGCTCAGCCTAGGGCAATGAGGGAGATTTGCATGACATATAGGAATTGAGAGAACACATTTCCTGGAGTTGTTGGAGAGCTGAGGAAATCTAGCTCTTCCAAGGAAGAGTGCAGTGTGTTGCCCTACACACAAAATACACAGTGACTGGGAAATATTTCCTGGCCTGGATGTTTCTTAGTAGCCCAGTGGAGCCTGCTGGTACTCGGTGCTCTTGCAGGGAATAGGGTGCCCACGAGAGGTCCTCGGTGTCTTGAAAAGCTTACTAACCTTAAAAGAAAACAGACCTAAAACAAATGCCACAAGGAAACTGCTGCAAGCTTAGCTTCGGCAGGGCTATTCAAGGCTTTACCTGGAGGAAAGAACTCACGTCAAGTGTCCTTTATCTCTAGGGCGTCTGAGGAGAAGCTCCCACCCAGGCTCTGAAAGCACCCTGTTGATGGAGAGAACACTCGTTCCCTTCCCAGAGCCCTGCCTACAATGACTAAAGACTCGTCCTAAAACTGTTATTTAGGTAACTTCAAGGCAGCATGAATGGAGCATTCAAAATGGGAAAGCAAGGCTTGTGCCATAAGGTCCCCGTTTCCAGCGAACACGCGGCCTACCTACTTGTGATTTCTACCAAGTAAATATACACTCTAGCTAAACACTGGTCCCTTCCTTGAATAAAGTTTATTTGGCACGGAGTTCTGCGTGTAGCCAACAGCCTCCCCCAAGGAGCGCTCTAGGTAGGCTATCGGGCTTAGCTTCTTCTAAAACCCTGCAGTGTAAGAGGAAGAACTGTGCTTTGGTTACAGCAGGAACGCAAGCTGACTTTCTCCTGTAAGGATGGGGTCTTAAGGTATGACTTTGTAGAAGGAATGCGAAGCAGTTTTGGTTTCTCAGTGCCGCTCAGCCTAGGGCAATGAGGCAGATTTGCATGACTTGTAGGACGTGAGAGAGCACATTTCCTGGAGCTGTTGGAGAGCTGAGGAAATCTAGCTCTTCCAAGGAAGAGTGCAGTGTGTTGGCCTACACACAAAACACACAGAGTGACTGGGAAAGGTTTCCGGGCCTGGATGTTTCTTAGTAGCCTAGTGGAGACTGCCGGTACTCGGTGGTCTTCCAGGGAATAAGGTGCCCACGCGAGGTCCTCGGTGTCTTGAAAAGCTTACTAACCTTAAAAGGAAACAGACCTGAAACTAATGCCTCAAGGACTCCGCTCCAAGCTTCCACTTCGGCAGGGCTATTCTAGGCTTTACCTTGAGGAAAGGACTCACGTCAAGTTCCCTTTTAGGTCTAGAGCGTCTCAGGCGAGGCTCCCACCCAGTCTATGAAAGCACCCTGTTGATGTAGAGAACACTCGTTCCCTTCCCAGAGCCCTGCCTACAGACACTGGAGACCCGTCCTAAAATTGTAATTTAGATAGCTTCAATGCAGCTTGAATGGAGCATTCAAAATGGGTAAGCAAGGCTTGTGCCATAAGTTCCCCGTTTCCAGCGAACATGCAGCCTACCTCCTTGTGATTTCTACCAAGTAAATATAAACTCTAGCTACACACTGGTCCCTTCCTTGAATAAAGTTTATTTGGCACGGAATTCTGCGTGTAGCCAACCGCCTCCCCCTGGGAGCGCTCTGGGTAGGCTATCGGGCTTAGCTTCTTCTAAAACCCTGGAGTGTAAGAGGAAGAACTGTGCTTTGGTTACAACAGGAAAGCAAGCCGACTTTCTCCTGTAAGGATGGGGTCTTAAGGTTTGACTTTAAAGAAGGAATGCGTTGCAGTTTTGGTTTCTCAGTGCCGCTCGGCCTAGGGCAATGAGGGAGATTTGCATGACATATAGGACTTGAGAGAACACATTTCCTGGAGTTGTTGGAGAGCTAAGGAAATCTAGCTCTTCCAAGGAAGAGTGCAGTGTGTTGCCCTACACACAAAATACACAGTGACTGGGAAATATTTCCGGGCCTGGATGTTTCTTAGTAGCCCAGTGGAGCCTGCTGGTACTCGGTGCTCTTGCAGGGAATAGGGTGCCCACGAGAGGTCCTCGGTGTCTTGAAAGGCTTACTAACCTTAAAAGAAAACAGACCTAAAACAAATGCCACAAGGAAACTGCTGCAAGCTTAGCTTCGGCAGGGCTATTCAAGGCTTTACCTGGAGGAAAGAACTCACGTCAAGTGTCCTTTATCTCTAGGGCGTCTGAGGAGAAGCTCCCACCCAGGCTCTGAAAGCACCCTGTTGATGGAGAGAACACTCGTTCCCTTCCCAGAGCCCTGCCTACAATGACTAAAGACTCGTCCTAAAACTGTTATTTAGGTAACTTCAAGGCAGCATGAATGGAGCATTCAAAATGGGAAAGCAAGGCTTGTGCCATAAGGTCCCCGTTTCCAGCGAACACGCGGCCTACCTACTTGTGATTTCTACCAAGTAAATATACACTCTAGCTAAACACTGGTCCCTTCCTTGAATAAAGTTTATTTGGCACGGAGTTCTGCGTGTAGCCAACAGCCTCCCCCAAGGAGCGCTCTAGGTAGGCTATCGGGCTTAGCTTCTTCTAAAACCCTGCAGTGTAAGAGGAAGAACTGTGCTTTGGTTACAGCAGGAACGCAAGCTGACTTTCTCCTGTAAGGATGGGGTCTTAAGGTATGACTTTGTAGAAGGAATGCGAAGCAGTTTTGGTTTCTCAATGCCGCTCAGCCTAGGGCAATGAGGCAGATTTGCATGACTTGTAGGACGTGAGAGAGCACATTTCCTGGAGCTGTTGGAGAGCTGAGGAAATCTAGCTCTTCCAAGGAAGAGTGCAGTGTGTTGGCCTACACACAAAATACACAGAGTGACTGAGAAAGGTTTCCGGGCCTGGATGTTTCTTAGTAGCCTAGTGGAGACTGCAGTTACTCGGTGGTCTTCCAGGGAATAAGGTGCCCACGCGAGGTCCTCGGTGTCTTGAAAAGCTTACTAACCTTAAAAGGAAACAGACCTGAAACTAATGCCTCAAGGACTCCGCTCCAAGCTTCCACTTCGGCAGGGCTATTCTAGGCTTTACCTTGAGGAAATGACTCACCTCAAGTTTCCTTTTAGCTCTAGAGCGTCTCAGGCGAGGCTCCCACCCAGGCTATGAAAGCACCCTGTTGATGTAGAGAACACTCGTTCCCTTCCCAGAGCCCTACCTACAGAGACTAGAGACCCGTCCTAAAATTGTTATTTAGGTAGCTTCAAGGCAGCTTGAATGGAGCATTCAAAATGGGTAAGCAAGGCTTGTGCCATAAGTTCCCCGTTTCCAGCGAACATGCAGCCTACCTCCTTGTGATTTCTACCAAGTAAATATACACTCTAGCTACACACTGGTCCCTTCCTTGAATAAAGTTTATTTGGCACGGAATTCTGCGTGTAGCCAACCGCCTCCCCCAGGGAGCGCTCTGGGTAGGCTATCGGGCTTAGCTTCTTCTAAAACCCTGGAGTGTAAGAGGAAGAACTGTGCTTTGGTTACAGCAGGAAAGCAAGCCGACTTTCTCCTGTAAGGATGGGGTCTTAAGGTTTGACTTTAAAGAAGGAATGCGTTGCAGTTTTGGTTTCTCAGTGCCGCTCAGCCTAGGGCAATGAGGGAGATTTGCATGACATATAGGACTTGAGAGAACACATTTCCTGGAGTTGTTGGAGAGCTGAGGAAATCTAGCTCTTCCAAGGAAGAGTGCAGTGTGTTGCCCTACACACAAAATACACAGTGACTGGGAAACGTTTCCGGGCCTGGATGTTTCTTAGTAGCCCAGTGGAGCCTGCTGGTACTCGGTGCTCTTGCAGGGAATAGGGTGCCCACGAGAGGTCCTCGGTGTCTTGAAAAGCTTACTAACCTTAAAAGAAAACAGACCTAAAACAAATGCCACAAGGAAACTGCTGCAAGCTTAGCTTCGGCAGGGCTATTCAAGGCTTTACATGGAGGGAAGAACTCACGTCAAGTGTCCTTTATCTCTAGGGCGTCTGAGGAGAGGCTCCCACCCAGGCTATGAAAGCACCCTGTTGATGGAGAGAACACTCGTTCCCTTCCCAGAGCCCTGCCTACAATGACTAAAGACTCGTCCTAAAACTGTTATTTAGGTAACTTCAAGGCAGCATGAATGGAGCATTCAAAATGGGAAAGCAAGGCTTGTGCCATAAGGTCCCCGTTTCCAGCGAACACGCGGCCTACCTACTTGTGATTTCTACCAAGTAAATATACACTCTAGCTAAACACTGGTCCCTTCCTTGAATAAAGTTTATTTGGCACGGAGTTCTGCGTGCAGCCAACAGCCTCCCCCAAGGAGCGCTCTAGGTAGGCTATCGGGCTTAGCTTCTTCTAAAACCCTGCAGTGTAAGAGGAAGAACTGTGCTTTGGTTACAGCAGGAACGCAAGCTGACTTTCTCCTGTAAGGATGGGGTCTTAAGGTATGACTTTGTAGAAGGAATGCGAAGCAGTTTTGGTTTCTCAGTGCCACTCAGCCTAGGGCAATGAGGCAGATTTGCATGACTTGTAGGACTTGAGAGAGCACATTTCCTGGAGCTGTTGGAGAGCTGAGGAAATCTAGCTCTTCCAAGGAAGAGTGCAGTGTGTTGGCCTACACACAAAATACACAGAGTGACTGGGAAAGGTTTCCGGGCCTGGATGTTTCTTAGTAGCCCAGTGGAGACTGCCGGTACTCGGTGGTCTTCCAGGGAATAAGGTGCCCACGCGAGGTCCTCGGTGTTTTGAAAAGCTTACTAACCTTAAAAGGAAACAGACCTGAAACTAATGCCTCAAGGACTCCGCTCCAAGCTTCCACTTCGGCAGGGCTATTCTAGGCTTTACCTTGAGGAAATGACTCACGTCAAGTTTCCTTTTAGCTCTAGAGCGTCTCAGGCGAGGCTCCCACCCAGGCTATGAAAGCACCCTGTTGATGTAGAGAACACTCGTTCCCTTCCCAGAGCCCTACCTACAGAGACTAGAGACCCGTCCTAAAATTGTTATTTAGGTAGCTTCAAGGCAGCTTGAATGGAGCATTCAAAATGGGTAAGCAAGGCTTGTGCCATAAGTTCCCCGTTTCCAGCGAACATGCAGCCTACCTCCTTGTGATTTCAACCAAGTAAATATACACTCTAGCTACACACTGGTCCCTTCCTTGAATAAAGTTTATTTGGCACGGAATTCTGCGTGTAGCCAACCGCCTCCCCCAGGGAGCGCTCTGGGTAGGCTATCGGGCTTAGCTTCTTCTAAAACCCTGGAGTGTAAGAGGAAGAACTGTGCTTTGGTTACAGCAGGAACGCAAGCCGACTTTCTCCTGTAAGGATGGGGTCTTAAGGCATGACTTTGTAGCAGGAATGCGAAGCAGTTTTGGTTTCTCAGTGCCGCTCAGCCTAGGGCAATGAGGGAGATTTGCATGACATATAAGACTTGAGAGAACACATTTCCTGGAGTTGTTGGAGAGCTGAGGAAATCTAGCTCTTCCAAGGAAGAGTGTAGTGTGTTGGCCTACACACAAAATACAAAGAGTGACTGGGAAAAGTTTCTGGGCCAGGATGTTTCTTAGTAGCCCAGTGGAGCCTGCCGGCACTCGGTGTTCTTGCAGGGAAAAGGGTGCCCACGCGAGGTCCTCGGGGTCTTGAAAAGCTTACTAACCTTAAAAGGAAACAGACCTGAAACTAATGCCTCAAGGACTCCGCTCCAAGCTTCCACTTCGGCAGGGCTATTCTAGGCTTTACCTTGAGGAAAGGACTCACGTCAAGTTCCCTTTTAGCTCTAGAGCGTCTCAGGCGAGGCTCCCACCCAGTCTATGAAAGCACCCTGTTGATGTAGAGAACACTCGTTCCCTTCCCAGAGCCCTGCCTACAGACACTGGAGACCCGTCCTAAAATTGTAATTTAGATAGCTTCAATGCAGCTTGAATGGAGCATTCAAAATGGGTAAGCAAGACTTGTGCCATAAGTTCCCCGTTTCCAGCGAACATGCAGCCTACCTCCTTGTGATTTCTACCAAGTAAATATACACTCTAGCTACACACTGGTCCCTTCCTTGAATAAAGTTTATTTGGCACGGAATTCTGCGTGTAGCCAACCGCCTCCCCCAGGGAGCGCTCTGGGAAGGCTATCGGGCTTAGCCTCTTCTAAAACCCTGGAGTGTAAGAGGAAGAACTGTGCTTTGGTTACAGCAGGAAAGCAAGCCAACTTCCTCCGGTAAGGATGGGGTCTTAAGGTTTGACTTTAAAGAAGGAATGCGTTGCAGTTTTGGTTTCTCAGTGCCGCTCAGCCTAGGGCAATGAGGGAGATTTGCATGACATATAGGAATTGAGAGAACACATTTCCTGGAGTTGTTGGAGAGCTGAGGAAATCTAGCTCTTCCAAGGAAGAGTGCAGTGTGTTGCCCTACACACAAAATACACAGTGACTGGGAAATATTTCCTGGCCTGGATGTTTCTTAGTAGCCCAGTGGAGCCTGCTGGTACTCGGTGCTCTTGCAGGGAATAGGGTGCCCACGAGAGGTCCTCGGTGTCTTGAAAAGCTTACTAACCTTAAAAGAAAACAGACCTAAAACAAATGCCACAAGGAAACTGCTGCAAGCTTAGCTTCGGCAGGGCTATTCAAGGCTTTACCTGGAGGAAAGAACTCACGTCAAGTGTCCTTTATCTCTAGGGCGTCTGAGGAGAAGCTCCCACCCAGGCTCTGAAAGCACCCTGTTGATGGAGAGAACACTCGTTCCCTTCCCAGAGCCCTGCCTACAATGACTAAAGACTCGTCCTAAAACTGTTATTTAGGTAACTTCAAGGCAGCATGAATGGAGCATTCAAAATGGGAAAGCAAGGCTTGTGCCATAAGGTCCCCGTTTCCAGCGAACACGCGGCCTACCTACTTGTGATTTCTACCAAGTAAATATACACTCTAGCTAAACACTGGTCCCTTCCTTGAATAAAGTTTATTTGGCACGGAGTTCTGCGTGTAGCCAACAGCCTCCCCCAAGGAGCGCTCTAGGTAGGCTATCGGGCTTAGCTTCTTCTAAAACCCTGCAGTGTAAGAGGAAGAACTGTGCTTTGGTTACAGCAGGAACGCAAGCTGACTTTCTCCTGTAAGGATGGGGTCTTAAGGTATGACTTTGTAGAAGGAATGCGAAGCAGTTTTGGTTTCTCAGTGCCGCTCAGCCTAGGGCAATGAGGCAGATTTGCATGACTTGTAGGACGTGAGAGAGCACATTTCCTGGAGCTGTTGGAGAGCTGAGGAAATCTAGCTCTTCCAAGGAAGAGTGCAGTGTGTTGGCCTACACACAAAACACACAGAGTGACTGGGAAAGGTTTCCGGGCCTGGATGTTTCTTAGTAGCCTAGTGGAGACTGCCGGTACTCGGTGGTCTTCCAGGGAATAAGGTGCCCACGCGAGGTCCTCGGTGTCTTGAAAAGCTTACTAACCTTAAAAGGAAACAGACCTGAAACTAATGCCTCAAGGACTCCGCTCCAAGCTTCCACTTCGGCAGGGCTATTCTAGGCTTTACCTTGAGGAAAGGACTCACGTCAAGTTCCCTTTTAGGTCTAGAGCGTCTCAGGCGAGGCTCCCACCCAGTCTATGAAAGCACCCTGTTGATGTAGAGAACACTCGTTCCCTTCCCAGAGCCCTGCCTACAGACACTGGAGACCCGTCCTAAAATTGTAATTTAGATAGCTTCAATGCAGCTTGAATGGAGCATTCAAAATGGGTAAGCAAGGCTTGTGCCATAAGTTCCCCGTTTCCAGCGAACATGCAGCCTACCTCCTTGTGATTTCTACCAAGTAAATATAAACTCTAGCTACACACTGGTCCCTTCCTTGAATAAAGTTTATTTGGCACGGAATTCTGCGTGTAGCCAACCGCCTCCCCCTGGGAGCGCTCTGGGTAGGCTATCGGGCTTAGCTTCTTCTAAAACCCTGGAGTGTAAGAGGAAGAACTGTGCTTTGGTTACAACAGGAAAGCAAGCCGACTTTCTCCTGTAAGGATGGGGTCTTAAGGTTTGACTTTAAAGAAGGAATGCGTTGCAGTTTTGGTTTCTCAGTGCCGCTCAGCCTAGGGCAATGAGGGAGATTTGCATGACATATAGGACTTGAGAGAACACATTTCCTGGAGTTGTTGGAGAGCTGAGGAAATCTAGCTCTTCCAAGGAAGAGTGCAGTGTGTTGCCCTACACACAAAATACACAGTGACTGGGAAATATTTCCGGGCCTGGATGTTTCTTAGTAGCCCAGTGGAGCCTGCTGGTACTCGGTGCTCTTGCAGGGAATAGGGTGCCCACGAGAGGTCCTCGGTGTCTTGAAAAGCTTACTAACCTTAAAAGAAAACAGACCTAAAACAAATGCCACAAGGAAACTGCTGCAAGCTTAGCTTCGGCAGGGCTATTCAAGGCTTTACCTGGAGGAAAGAACTCACGTCAAGTGTCCTTTATCTCTAGGGCGTCTGAGGAGAAGCTCCCACCCAGGCTCTGAAAGCACCCTGTTGATGGAGAGAACACTCGTTCCCTTCCCAGAGCCCTGCCTACAATGACTAAAGACTCGTCCTAAAACTGTTATTTAGGTAACTTCAAGGCAGCATGAATGGAGCATTCAAAATGGGAAAGCAAGGCTTGTGCCATAAGGTCACCGTTTCCAGCGAACACGCGGCCTACCTACTTGTGATTTCTACCAAGTAAATATACACTCTAGCTAAACACTGGTCCCTTCCTTGAATAAAGTTTATTTGGCACGGAGTTCTGCGTGTAGCCAACAGCCTCCCCCAAGGAGAGCTCTGGGTAGGCTATCTGGCTTAGCTTCTTCTAAAACCCTGGAGTGTAAGAGGAAGAACTGTGCTGTGGTTACAGCAGAAACGCAAGCTGACTTTCTCCTGTAAGGATGGGGTCTTAAGGTATGACTTTGTAGAAGGAATGCGAAGCAGTTTTGGTTTCTCAGAGCTGCTCAGCCTAGGGCAATGAGGCAGATTTGCATGATATGTAGGACGTGAGAGAACACATTTCCTGGGGCTGTTGGAGAGCTGAGGAAATCTAGCTCTTCCAAGGAAGAGTGCAGTGTGTTGGCCTACACACAAAATACACAGAGTGACTGGGAAAGGTGTCCGGGCCTGGATGTTTCTTAGTAGCCCAGTGGAGACTGCCGGTACTCGGTGGTCTTCCAGGGAATAAGGTGCCCAGGCGAGGTCCTCGGTGTCCTGAAAAGCTTACTAACCTTAAAAGGAAACAGACCTGAAACTAATGCCTCAAGGACTCCGCTCCAAGCTTCCACTTCGGCAGGGCTATTCTAGGCTTTACCTTGAGGAAAGGACTCACGTCAAGTTTCCTTTTAGCTGTAGAGCGTCTGAGGAGAGGCTCCCACCCAGGCTATGAAAGCACCCTGTTGATGTAGAGAACACTCGTTCCCTTCCCAGAGCCTTGCCTACAGAGACTAGAGACCCGTCCTAAAATTGTTATTTAGGCAGCTTCAAGGCAGCTTGAAGGGAGCATTCAAAATGGGTAAGCAAGGCTTGTGCCATAAGTTCCCCGTTTACAGCGAACATGCAGCCTACCTCCTTGTGATTTCTACCGAGTAAATATACACTCTAGCTACACACCGGTCCCTTCCTTGAATAAAGTTTATTTGGCACGGAATTCTGCGTGTAGCCAACCGCCTCCCCTTGGGAGCGCTCTGGGTAGGCTATCGGGCTCTGCTTCTTCTAAAACCCTGGAGTGTAAGAGGAAGAACTGTGCTTTGGTTACAGCAGGAAAGCAAGCCGACTTTCTCCTGTAAGGATGGGGTCTTAAGGTTTGACTTTAAAGAAGGAATGCGTTGCAGTTTTGGTTTCTCAGTGCTGCTCAGCCTAAGGGCAATGAGGGAGATTTGCATGACATATAGGAATTGAGAGAACACATTTCCTGGAGTTGTTGGAGAGCTGAGGAAATCTAGCTCTTCCAAGGAAGAGTGCAGTGTGTTGCCCTACACACAAAATACACAGTGACTGGGAAACGTTTCCGGGCCTGGATGTTTCTTAGTAGCCCAGTGGAGCCTGCTGGTACTCGGTGCTCTTGCAGGGAATAGGGTGCCCACGAGAGGTCCTCGGTGTCTTGACAAGCTTACTAACCTTAAAAGAAAACAGACCTAAAACAAATGCCACAAGGAAACTGCTTCAAGCTCAGCTTCGGCAGGGCTAGTCAAGGCTTTACCTGGAGGAAAGAACTCACGTCAAGTTTCCTTTATCTCTAGGGCGTCTGAGGAGAGGCTCCCACCCAGGCTATGAAAGCACCCTGTTGATGCAGAGAACACTCGTTCCCTTCCCAGAGCCCTGCCTACAATGACTAAAGACTCGTCCTAAAACTGTTATTTAGGTAACTTCAAGGCAGCATGCATGGAGCATTCAAAATGGGAAAGCAAGGCTTGTGCCATAAGGTCACCGTTTCCAGCGAACACGCGGCCTACCTACTTGTGATTTCTACCAAGTAAATATACACTCTAGCTAAACACTGGTCCCTTCCTTGAATAAAGTTTATTTGGCACGGAGTTCTGCGTGTAGCCAACAGCCTCCCCCAAGGAGAGCTCTGGGTAGGCTATCTGGCTTAGCTTCTTCTAAAACCCTGGAGTGTAAGAGGAAGAACTGTGCTGTGGTTACAGCAGAAACGCAAGCTGACTTTCTCCTGTAAGGATGGGGTCTTAAGGTATGACTTTGTAGAAGGAATGCGAAGCAGTTTTGGTTTCTCAGAGCTGCTCAGCCTAGGGCAATGAGGCAGATTTGCATGATATGTAGGACGTGAGAGAACACATTTCCTGGGGCTGTTGGAGAGCTGAGGAAATCTAGCTCTTCCAAGGAAGAGTGCAGTGTGTTGGCCTACACACAAAATACACAGAGTGACTGGGAAAGGTGTCCGGGCCTGGATGTTTCTTAGTAGCCCAGTGGAGACTGCCGGTACTCGGTGGTCTTCCAGGGAATAAGGTGCCCAGGCGAGGTCCTCGGTGTCCTGAAAAGCTTACTAACCTTAAAAGGAAACAGACCTGAAACTAATGCCTCAAGGACTCCGCTCCAAGCTTCCACTTCGGCAGGGCTATTCTAGGCTTTACCTTGAGGAAAGGACTCACGTCAAGTTTCCTTTTAGCTGTAGAGCGTCTGAGGAGAGGCTCCCACCCAGGCTATGAAAGCACCCTGTTGATGTAGAGAACACTCGTTCCCTTCCCAGAGCCTTGCCTACAGAGACTAGAGACCCGTCCTAAAATTGTTATTTAGGCAGCTTCAAGGCAGCTTGAATGGAGCATTCAAAATGGGTAAGCAAGGCTTGTGCCATAAGTTCCCCGTTTCCAGCGAACATGCAGCCTACCTCCTTGTGATTTCTACCAAGTAAATATACACTCTAGCTACACACCGGTCCCTTCCTTGAATAAAGTTTATTTGGCACGGAATTCTGCGTGTAGCCAACCGCCTCCCCTTGGGAGCGCTCTGGGTAGGCTATCGGGCTCTGCTTCTTCTAAAACCCTGGAGTGTAAGAGGAAGAACTGTGCTTTGGTTACAGCAGGAAAGCAAGCCGACTTTCTCCTGTAAGGATGGGGTCTTAAGGTTTGACTTTAAAGAAGGAATGCGTTGCAGTTTTGGTTTCTCAGTGCTGCTCAGCCTAAGGGCAATGAGGGAGATTTGCATGACATATAGGAATTGAGAGAACACATTTCCTGGAGTTGTTGGAGAGCTGAGGAAATCTAGCTCTTCCAAGGAAGAGTGCAGTGTGTTGCCCTACACACAAAATACACAGTGACTGGGAAACGTTTCCAGGCCTGGATGTTTCTTAGTAGCCCAGTGGAGCCTGCTGGTACTCGGTGCTCTTGCAGGGAATAGGGTGCCCACGAGAGGTCCTCGGTGTCTTGACAAGCTTACTAACCTTAAAAGAAAACAGACCTAAAACAAATGCCACAAGGAAACTGCTTCAAGCTCAGCTTCGGCAGGGCTAGTCAAGGCTTTACCTGGAGGAAAGAACTCACGTCAAGTTTCCTTTATCTCTAGGGCGTCTGAGGAGAGGCTCCCACCCAGGCTATGAAAGCACCCTGTTGATGCAGAGAACACTCGTTCCCTTCCCAGAGCCCTGCCTACAATGACTAAAGACTCGTCCTAAAACTGTTATTTAGGTAACTTCAAGGCAGCATGCATGGAGCATTCAAAATGGGAAAGCAAGGCTTGTGCCATAAGGTCACCGTTTCCAGCGAACACGCGGCCTACCTACTTGTGATTTCTACCAAGTAAATATACACTCTAGCTAAACACTGGTCCCTTCCTTGAATAAAGTTTATTTGGCACGGAGTTCTGCGTGTAGCCAACCGCCTCCCCCAAGGAGAGCTCTGGGTAGGCTATCTGGCTTAGCTTCTTCTAAAACCCTGGAGTGTAAGAGGAAGAACTGTGCTGTGGTTACAGCAGAAACGCAAGCTGACTTTCTCCTGTAAGGATGGGGTCTTAAGGTATGACTTTGTAGAAGGAATGCGAAGCAGTTTTGGTTTCTCAGAGCTGCTCAGCCTAGGGCAATGAGGCAGATTTGCATGATATGTAGGACGTGAGAGAACACATTTCCTGGGGCTGTTGGAGAGCTGAGGAAATCTAGCTCTTCCAAGGAAGAGTGCAGTGTGTTGGCCTACACACAAAATACACAGAGTGACTGGGAAAGGTTTCCGGGCCTGGATGTTTCTTAGTAGCCCAGTGGAGACTGCCGGTACTCGGTGGTCTTCCAGGGAATAAGGTGCCCAGGCGAGGTCCTCGGTGTCCTGAAAAGCTTACTAACCTTAAAAGGAAACAGACCTGAAACTAATGCCTCAAGGACTCCGCTCCAAGCTTCCACTTCGGCAGGGCTATTCTAGGCTTTACCTTGAGGAAAGGACTCACGTCAAGTTTCCTTTTAGCTGTAGAGCGTCTGAGGAGAGGCTCCCACCCAGGCTATGAAAGCACCCTGTTGATGTAGAGAACACTCGTTCCCTTCCCAGAGCCCTGCCTACAGAGACTAGAGACCCGTCCTAAAATTGTTATTTAGGCAGCTTCAAGGCAGCTTGAAGGGAGCATTCAAAAGTGGTAAGCAAGGCTTGTGCCATAAGTTCCCCGTTTCCAGCGAACATGCAGCCTACCTCCTTGTGATTTCTACCAAGTAAATATACACTCTAGCTACACACCGGTCCCTTCCTTGAATAAAGTTTATTTGGCACGGAATTCTGCGTGTAGCCAACCGCCTCCCCTTGGGAGCGCTCTGGGTAGGCTATCGGGCTCTGCTTCTTCTAAAACCCTGGAGTGTAAGAGGAAGAACTGTGCTTTGGTTACAGCAGGAAAGCAAGCCGACTTTCTCCTGTAAGGATGGGGTCTTAAGGTTTGACTTTAAAGAAGGAATGCGTTGCAGTTTTGGTTTCTCAGTGCTGCTCAGCCTAAGGGCAATGAGGGAGATTTGCATGACATATAGGAATTGAGAGAACACATTTCCTGGAGTTGTTGGAGAGCTGAGGAAATCTAGCTCTTCCAAGGAAGAGTGCAGTGTGTTGCCCTACACACAAAATACACAGTGACTGGGAAACGTTTCCGGGCCTGGATGTTTCTTAGTAGCCCAGTGGAGCCTGCTGGTACTCGGTGCTCTTGCAGGGAATAGGGTGCCCACGAGAGGTCCTCGGTGTCTTGACAAGCTTACTAACCTTAAAAGAAAACAGACCTAAAACAAATGCCACAAGGAAACTGCTTCAAGCTCAGCTTCGGCAGGGCTAGTCAAGGCTTTACCTGGAGGAAAGAACTCACGTCAAGTTTCCTTTATCTCTAGGGCGTCTGAGGAGAGGCTCCCACCCAGGCTATGAAAGCACCCTGTTGATGCAGAGAACACTCGTTCCCTTCCCAGAGCCCTGCCTACAATGACTAAAGACTCGTCCTAAAACTGTTATTTAGGTAACTTCAAGGCAGCATGCATGGAGCATTCAAAATGGGAAAGCAAGGCTTGTGCCATAAGGTCACCGTTTCCAGCGAACACGCGGCCTACCTACTTGTGATTTCTACCAAGTAAATATACACTCTAGCTAAACACTGGTCCCTTCCTTG